>NC_054875.1:20983227-21619120 GCF_018320785.1 Cheilinus undulatus | reverse complement strand
GGCAGGTTTTGCTACAGATTTTAATTTATTTATGATTCTGGGTAATCAAACATTTTCACTAGAGCGTGGACTAGTTATTCAGAATTTTTAATCAATGTTGAACACATTCACTTGCTGCTCTCACGCTGTGGTTAGTCAGCGTGATGGTTTGTAGTTTGCACCATAACGTAAACTGAAATATCTAAGAAAAGCATGTTTGTCATGAGGGAATTAATGATTGCATTTATATTCTTGAATTATTAACATTCTGCAAAATCTGCATGTAGAGAAGCTTCATGTTTGCATGCAAACCCGAGTGATATCACCTCAAAAGAAACTTTTCGATTAAGAAACAGACCTAAATCAACGCAGATGCCTCTGTAACCTGCAAAAGCAAACAAAGAGTGTAGCATCATCTCTGCCATTGGATCAGTGTCAGATGAAAGTTTTACACAGACCAAAAATGCATTTAATTCCAATTTCTACAGAGTGAGTGATATAATGGATTAAGAAGTCAGCAGGACGTTTAAGATGTTTTCCTCTCAGCTTAAGAGCACTGGTTATGCATGGACAGTGTGGAAGTAAATGAAGTATTTTGTTTACTGGGGTTTCAATATCTAACAAATAACGTAAGTGTCTGACTGGAGATTTAACTTCTGCTACAATCAGTCTATTTGACCTCCTACTGCAATTTTCTCTTCTGCAAAGTAGCATCAAATAAGGCACACTGGGTGCAATCATTTAAGAAATAGACTACATTGTCCTTGAAGTAAGAGTATTTTTTTGTGTACTATTAACACCCTCACATTAGATCTTCTGGACCTGCCCTGCCTGTGAGATCTTTTGAGAAAACTTTTAAAGTTACCAAAACATTTTGTAAAATGTTTGTCAAGGGTTTGTTGTGATCTGCTTGTGGATGAGCCTGCATAACAACAAAATCTAAAACATAGTGGGATGCAAAACGTGTCAGATGCTGCTGCTATATGAATAGGAGGACTATAGAAGAAAGCAGAACATGTTCTGTTGTTTATTGATTGGGGATAAAGGAAACAAAATTGCTAAATGGTTGGTGATCATACCTTGATGGATTGCCCAGTTGTAGTCTTTGGGATGAACACTGAAGACTGAATGTCTCTGCTTTTCACTGTACACCTTCTCAAATGCAATTAGTGTATTTTTGTGCAGGGCATTTAATTTATGTTTGATACCAGTTTCATATTTTAATAATTTCAGCTTTCTTCAATCATAAAAATTAGATAATAAAGCCCCAATGTGTATTTCTCCACTTGCCACAATGCCCCATTTTGTCCAATGGTTCTGTTATGTGCGGTGCATGGAGCACACCCTACCTTCCTTTAGAGAAGAATGTGTGCTCTGCTCCGCCCACCTAAACAGCTCTCACCTTAATTTAAGTGAGGAGCAGAGGAGCCACAACATGTCCTCTGGTTAGTTCAATTTGGTATACATACTGCCATGTAATTAGAAATCACACTACATAAAAATAAGTTTTGACCAGGTGTTTGCTGACCAGCAGAGCATGTACACAAGTTTCGTTCTGTTTCTTTTACTGAGTTTAAAACCAACTTGGCGTTTATTTCAGCGGTGATGTAAGGGATTTATAGTATCAGTATTGTTCACAAACTTCCCCTGCAAACAGAGTTACATTTGGTTACATGTTCTAATAAAGTTTTAGCTTCTAGTTCTTCTAATTCTCTGTGATTTGGTGCACATGCTTCATCTTCTCTTCTTGCTCCAAAGCTGCAAGTTGCTTTAACTGGTGTTATGCATGAGAAGCTCAGCGTTTGCCACTTATCCACCTGTACTCAGCTGTGCAAAACCCAAAAGGAAGTGGTTAAGGAACTTCAAGAAAAAATCTAGGTTTTTATCTTTCAAAACTACCCTAGCCACAAATATGAATTAGTCAATAAATAATAAATCAATAAATCAATTTAAAGCTCAACCCTATTTGCATGCAGTCAATTAAGATGAATGCTTGCAGTCTGTCAGATGTTTGATGTGAAAAATGAGTTAGATCGATAAAGTAGAGCTCCACAACATGTCACAACCTGACATTTGGCTGCATCATTGTGGTTACACAACAAGCCCTCAGAGGTTCCCAAGCTTCATGTGATAATTACAAACTGATCATCTGCTGCACCGATGCTGCTACAGTCTGCACACAGCTGCGTTGTTTTTCAGTGCTTCTCCCATGGTGACCAGCATCACATAAACCATAAACCATGTGGTAATAATGTCTCTGCTCCTGCCCCTAACAGTTGTTAGGGTTGCACAGTGGCTATACAAGTGCAGAGCTTTTAGAAAGAATTTTTCAAAGGCAGGATGATTTTATTCCCCCTCCACAAAGAATAGACATCCCAAAATGGGAATGGAAAGAGAGAGAGAGAGAGCGTGTACAGGCATCCCATTGAACCTCAGGATTAGCAGGACCTATTGTGGCCCTAAAATTCTTGCAGGAAGTGTTTCATCACGGTTAATAGGTCAAACTGTAAAGGTTTGGCTTCAATAAAAGCCTGGCAACATAAAAGGGCTTTGTCTTTGTGTGCATGTGAATGGTCCGTATGTTACCCCACTCTTTGTGAGGTATTAAAGAAGTCAGTGAAGGCATCCCGCTGTTATTTAAATGCCTTCCCCTTTAAAAAAGGTTTATTTTGAAAATTTACTTCATGATTATATACTGATGATTGTTTTTCAGGGTTGTTGTAATAGAATAGGCCTATGTTTTTTTCTGTGCAGGAAGGTGAAGCTCATTAAGGCTTTAGTCCATTTGATTGTCTTGGCGTTTGAAGATGAGAACAAAAGTTGCTATGCTGATCGCACTAGGAAACAAAGAGCACTTCATGGCCTCCTCACTTATGTGTATCATCCACAACCATAAAATGTCTGAGGGTGATTTTATGGTGAGAGCAGATAGCTAAAATGTCTCTCATCTGAACTAACTGTTGATGCTTCCATCACCCAACTAATGATTAAGATTGAAATCAAAAGTATTAATTAATGTTTTAAATATTTTATTTATTCAGTGGAATTACCATACGTATACACCAAATCAAACTAAACCAGTCAAAAAAACACTAAGTCGACAGTTTATTTAGTCCACTGATCTAACGGTAATTGACAACTTAGACTATGAATCCCTGTATGACAACATTTAGTCTCAGGGTTGCCCATGCTATGGGCTTCTTGCTTTTCAATGATTTGATACAGAAAATTTATTAAATCATTGACCTGTATGTTTTGTAAGTGTGATTCTAGTGGAAGAAAAATACTGTAAAACATTGCCAGGGAGCCTGTCAAGGACCTTCGGAGGTTCCTGTACTAGCCCACTATGAGAAAACAGAGCTAAAAAACAGCAGCAAAGTTGAAAACACATCCTGGAAACATTTCCCATAAATTCTGAACTTTCATAGTTCCAAGAAGGTGAAATCTTGCTGTCAGAGCAAATTAGACACAGGCTGTCCATTGGCAGGAATCTTGTGATTCTGATCTTTGTAAGGGCGTGTGACTTACTATATCGTCATATTTTGATAAAGAACTGGTAAATTGACCCACTTAAGACATTTGTTGTATAATCAATCAAAATCAAAAGTCTTTGGGATTTTTGAAGTAGTTAGTTTTAGGTTTGAACATAAATAAATATACACAGCAGTCTCTTGTTTTGCACATAAAAACATGCAAAAAAAAACAAGACAGTGTTTCCTAGATTTGTTACATCACAGGGAGAAAACTGCCTCACTTGCTTGTACCAGTATTGCCCTACAGCTCTACATTAAACTGTTATCATAGAAACACCCCTGAAAAATTTCTAGACACTTTTAGACTGCCCCCAAGATTTGAGGCTGGAGTCTTCTGGGGCAGGACATGATGTAAAAAGGACGGCCTTATGACGTTATAATGACAATATTTGCCCTGAACAAAGCTAAAGCTATGTGTCATTCAATGAAACAGTTTAGTTAGGTGCAGGTCATGTGCATTCAGTCTGTGGCTCTGCATTAATTGCAGGAGTGTCACCACCATCCCACCCCACTGGTTTGCGGTGACTCTGACTCCACATGGAAGTTCTTCAATGGGGACTGGTGTGAGAAACTTTAGATCAAGTCAGGGAAGGAAAAATTGTATTTTTGCATTCACACATGCCTCCCTTTTGGACATTTTCAGGAGTTTTGTGCAAGTGTGAACTCAGCTGAAGAGTACATGAAAGCCAACTCTTTTGCAAACATGTGATTGTGCTTTTAGTTATTAATTCTTTATGTGTATCAGGGTTGGAGATTTTTTTGTATACCTGCTACTGAGACTGGTGGACTCAAAAATCTACTAGCCATTTAATTTTCTTTCTTTTATTCAGCAGCATCATGCAGTGATGTATAATATAGGGCTGAATGATTTGGGAAAATATTCTAATTGCGATTTTTCTTCCCTCAGTATTGCGATTTGATTAGCGATTATTCCTTAAGTTCCTCATCTTATGTATTTTCCAACAAACACAAACAACAAATCATTCTGTTATAACCAAAACAGTATTAGATTAAACAAGGACTGAAAAATTTTGAAAAATATCTAATTGTGATGATTTTGACTCGTGTTGCAAATTGGATATGAATTGTTAATAACAACAAAGGGCAAAAATGAAGAAAGTAGTATTGTTTGTAGACTTTTCTTAAAAGATGACACTTGAATGATTGCATAATATGAAATGTATGACAGCTCAGCTGCAGAAAACAGTTTTTAACTGGCATTTTAACATAAATTTCAGGTTGAAGAAATTTTGCACCTTCCGCAATGGATAATTACAGCAGATCATGTTGTGATTTAATCTAATTTTCAAATAATTGCCCAGTCCTACTATAATACAATAATAAAAGGCTTGTAATAGCCAAGTATTAGGCTTTTTCATGAGTTTAAATGTTAAAAGCATCAGAGAAAGTATTGACATGCTTTCTGTCCCTCTCATAAACAGAAAGTTTATTTAAACTTTTTAATTCATTATTTTGAGGGGGGTGAAAGCCTCCATCGCAGCCATGTCCTCCAAGACTGCTGCTGACTGAGAGGCTTAATAGTTGATTTTTTTGTTTTAAGTATATGAAGAGAATCATCACTGCCTTCATGATTTTTGCTGAGAAGTTTTGGTTTCATTTAATGATGGTGCATAATCCCATAATTGCCCATGACAACCGCCCCATCACCCAAACAAGCTTGTGCAATTCTAAGCTTGTAAGTGTGCATAAGATCAGAGAAAGATGTTTCAAGTCTTTGTCAGTTCTCAGTTGCATTTATTTTCAGATCTATAAGTTGTGTTAAAGTTGCCTCTGTTGGAAACACCCATTTCCAGGTTAAGCTTTTTCATGGCATGACAGCTGGGGACTGTGTGAAGAACTTGTCAGAAATTAAATGTTTTTTGTCACTCAATTAAACTTCGCTTTAGGGGAGCTACAGTTAGTGGTCAAGTCACAGCCACAGCTCGCTTCTTTAAGTCGAGTTCTTCTTTAAATGAGTTAAGCCAGTTCAGCACATAGCCTGTTGTAAACACTAACACCAGCACTTAGAAGAGGAGGAGGTTTCTGTGGTCACAGAGCGTTGCTACCTGGCTCTGTGTCAGATCTGTGTGAGACCTGGACTCAGTTGACATCGTCTGTCACAAATCAATCTTTTATGTCACTTATACCCACCACCATGGCCAGGAGATTGAGAAAATTGACCCAACGCTGCGAACAATACCTGCATTTTCTGAGCGCTAATTTCCAACCCTGATATTTATAAACTCCCTTATAATTAAATGCTTTCATATTCCTCTTTATATTGCACAGCCACATATGATGTTCCCTTACAAAAAATAGATAATCAATAAAAAAATACCCTGGGCTAGGGTTATGTCCTACTGTCAAAGAGGATTAAATCTGTACCAAGACAGCCTGAATCCTCTGTTTTGGGCATCAGTGGTGTCCTATAACACCCACTGGGGTTCAAACAGGTGCACAGGTGGCAGACACCTAGAGCTGATCAGTACATGGCTTGGCACAGAACATCTTGGCACACGCAGCCACACCAGACACTTCATCCTGGTGTCAAAAGTCCTCTCTTTCTCTCTCTCCAAAAAAGATTTTGTTCCCCTGAGCTCTTCCTCCATGCACCATTGTAACATCTCAAGTTGACTTCAGGTGCAGAACCTTTTTACTTAATTATCATGTTCATCGTTAGATACCCATAATACAAGCATGGCGGTGTTTGTTTCTGGCAGTCTCACTTGCTTTGTTTGCTATCTTACTTGATTCTTGACCTTGTCAGTGAATGAAATAGATGCATCCCATTACAGGATTAAATGCCACGGCTTATTTGCTGAAGAACAGGATTATATATCAGGTGCTGTGTTTCCATCTGTGGGAGAATAATGATGGCTTGTTAAATGTGTTTGCCCCCAGCTTCTGACACGTGATTATTGTAGAACCTGTACTCGCCAAATGAGGCCTTATTTTATTTACCACTTAATTCAGTAAATAGCAAGGTCATTTGATACGGAGGTTATGTGATAGATTCTGTTCAAACAATTGTTCTGATTTTGTATGAATGTCATGAAATTCAGTGTTGGCATGGCACGTCCGGTTGATTTAGGACAAAAAAAAGTCAAAGACAATTAGCTATATGGCTATCTGTGTATTATATCATCATTACTGGTGCAGTGTGGGTCGGTCTCTTTACCCCACAGTGCATGTTGGCACAATGAGCTTATGTGCTTGGACTCAACCTGTTTGTCTTCCTATGTTGTCTTAGCACTGCACCATTCAAGTGCCAGACATTGTGTCACATTGCATGCTCGCTGTCAACACTGTACTGTATCTTTGAAAAATGTAATGATCTGTCCTGTGAATTTCTGGACCCCTTTGCATAAAGTAAAGATGCCGAGATGTATTTATTTAACATTGATACTGGCCATATTTACAGACATCAGCCTCCAGCCAAAATATGTTGCATGAACACATAAAAGTTACCAGTGTTCATCTGCTGTGTCCACTTGATTTTATGATGGTATTTGTTATATCTAGTTCCTGAATCAAAAAAGATATTTTTAAAGGGCAGATAAAGTGACTTGTTGGGCAAATATCATGCATTGGCGTCAGCATTGGCAGGATTCTTACATTAAACATTGCTATGGGTATTCATGCCCACTGCCAGCCTACAACTTTATCCCCATTTTCTAGATCAAAATAGTGCTGAACCATGATGTTCCTATCTGATGTTATTGTGTGATCAGTTCACCGTTGTTTACATTGGGTTAAGAGCACCATAGCAGTATGGCAGTACCCACTGGCTAGAGCTAGAGTGGCTACTAGTGGCAGAGAGCTGCAGTAAAGTTTAAACAGAGCATTTGACTTGGATTGTGAGCCTGAACTGATTAAAATGATCAAGATTTAGGGTAACCAACTACAAATTGTTCTGCCACCTAATGAGTGACTGGACATTTAAAGGTGCAGTGTGTAATATTTATCTGAGCAGCAGTTAGCGGAACAAACTTAATAAAAATGAAACTTAACATTTATAAGTAGGCTTTTCTAAATTATCATTGAATTACCTGAATATATATATATATATAATTGTTTTATTTTTATTAATGTAGAATAAGCCTTTTACTCATGCACCAAGGACCCTGGGATTTTTTGCATCTTGCATGTTTTTACAGTACCACAGAAGGGGCCAAATAACAGATAAACACATTTTTGTTTATTTATTTATTTTACTCTAATTTCAATTGCCAGGATTAGGTGACTGTGCAATCAAGAATCTGACAGGATGTCACTTATATTCACCTTTAATCATTTTGGCTGCTAGTCATGTGAATCCCAAAAAATATGTTTAAAAAATATATTGTTTTTTAGGTTCAAGAAATGAGGACTATAATCGACATTGCCATTCAAATACAGCAATGAGCTTAATAGTTGATCCTCAGATGTTTAATGTGATAATTTCATATAATTTTTTAATTCATTTTGGAGCATAAATGACCTGATTCTGAGCTCTACATTTTTTGTGCTCGTGTGTCATTCTAACACTGATACCAGCCCAAGTAATACTAGCCGCAGATACCACCAAAAATGTTACCTATAGAATGAGCCAGTCAATGCACCAAAACAGTTTATGTGAATGTGTGGTAAATCTTTAATTTCAGCTTTTTATGGGAGGAGATTTTTCTTTAAACAAGAGTAAATACCTGCCTGGTTCATTAGATCATTATAAGGGCAGGGTATAATATCACGTCTGAGTGGGCACAACACAGAACCAGTCTAAAGCTTTTTCTGCAGTATTTTCTGCAGTATTTCAGAGGACTCTATCTGATCAGTTTAATTAGTTTTTCCTCTTTAGAGATCTGCTCTGAAATACTGAGTCTGCAGGCTGTAATTGATCCAGTAGTGACTATGCATCAGACGAACAGGTTGCTCAATTAAACTAAATTAAGAAAATGGCAATCTTCCATGTTGTACATCCTTGTTCTCCTACAGTAACCCCCCCCACTGCCTCAGACAATTCAAAAGCCCCTTTCCTAATCTCCTTCTATCCTAAATCCTAAAGCCTTTACTCCTAAAAACAAACCATTTCATCTCTTACAAATCAGACTGTCAATAGGCCTGCTATAGTATACTATATAGCAGGCCTATTCAATTAGTGGCCTGGGGGCCACATGCAGCCCAGAACCAACCTCTAAGTGGCCCAGGCTGTTGTCATGCCAGAGATGCAGAAGGCGACCTGTTTCACAAGTTTTCATAAATTTCCGCAGTATATCAGACTGTGAATTCAACACTCTGCGTAGCCTAGCAACAATCTACCTACAATTCATTACATTGTTTTGAAGTGTGGCTAGCAATGCTGAAAGAAGTAGCAGGATATTGAGTATAAAACATTTCCTCTTCAACTGTAGCTACAACTATGCAAATTTAGACTTTTTGCACTTAAGATATTCCTGGGTAAGATCTGACCAAAATTATTATTTACAGAGTTCCATTTTATTTTTTCATGCTATTTATTTTATTTTTATTCAAGTAAAAAAATAAATTTCTACTTCTTTAGGTTATGTTCAAATACAGCTCAGTTGTTGTGTTTTATGCACTATATGATGTGCTTTTGTCATGTTGCCAAATTTATAGGAGAGAATATGAATAAAAAGTGCATATTTTTCATCAAAGCGATCTGTATTAGTTCAAAATTTGACATTACCAGCTGCTTACTTGGCGCTGAACATTTCTGGCCCAGCTACATTTCTTGATTTTAAAATTTGGCCCAGTTGAATTTGTAATTGAATAGCCCTGCTATTTAGTATATAAATGATGATCCATCTTCTGTGTCTGTATAAATCACATCTTTGTTGCATTGGTTTAATGCTGTCTGCTGAGCTCGCCACAGCACAACAAATGCTCCTCCCATTCACTGCAGGCTCACAGGAGGATGATGAAGCCATCTTGTCAAAAGAGCCCTGTTTGCAATTTCACACAACGTATGTGAGAATTTCACGCTTAAAATAAAACCCTGCTTCAGATATCACTTCATGGGGAGGAGGCTGTAAGTGAAAAGGGGATTTAATGGTGATGCACACTAGAGGTGCAGATTGGTTCTGAATTGTCTAAGGTCTTGTGGGGTCCACTTTTGTCCTTTGACAACATCTACCAGTTTTCTCTGCTCTACTGTTTGCCATCTGTGGGTTGCATTTATGCCTTATTTCATCTTTGTGTTGTTCATAATTTTTTACTTCTTAGTCAAGGATGAGATGGCAAATGTCATTTCTTTAAGAGAATAACATTTAGGCAGACAGAAGTATGAGCCCATCTTGGTCATCTGTTGCTGAAATGAGAGAGATCTGAGAACACAGCTCGATGCTGTACCATTCAGTACTGGTGTTCAGAGCAGCTCCATGCTGAGGCCCATAAGCCACTCACGGAAAAATGTGCAGCCAGCATGTGACCTGGCTAACAGTAAGTGTGTTTCTGTAGAGGCCAAAGCAGATTATTGTAGTAGTCTGGCAAGGCAATCTGTCTAAAGACATCCATCTCATTTGAAGTCACGAGACACTCAGATAAGAAGAATTTTTGGGTGTGATGAATTCCTAATAAGTGGCAGTCATAGTGGTGCAGTTTTTCAGCCAAACATTGGGTTTGTAGTTTAGACTAGAAATTTTCTGCTATTTGACAATATATGTGTGGCAAACATTGCAGTAACTTTTTACACAGTTTATTCGATGTCCTGATAGTGTTGGGTTGCTATGATCCATCCAATGCTACAATGCCATAACAAAAGACACTTCACTGATTAGAAATTCCTTTCAATCCCTGCCGTCCCTAATCCAGCAGATCTTTCACAAATGCACAAAAATGCCCCCAAAATGCTGAATGCTGAGTGTGAACTGGAGGGAGAAAGTTAACTGTTATTTGCTGAGTCAAACACTTTTAATATAGTTATACATCTGCATTGTAAGCTAATCTATGCAATACATGAATGCAATAAAAGCACATAGTAGGTTCTTTTTAAGCCATTATTGAGACAGTTTTTTTTCACTGACTCATTTTTGATTTCTTTTTCTCACTGGGAAAATTCAATTTCCTGGATACTTCTTATTCATTTTTACGCTTACATCGTACCAATCCTTTACAAGGAGCTTGTAATTAATTTCATTGATCTCGTAATGATGGAAAATTACACTCAATTATGTAAAAAAATAAAAAATGTAAGTAATTCGCTTTGCTAGAATTGGATTTAGCAGATTGACATTTCATTTGGTCTGGAAACATCCTTGTCATGTCTCTGCGTTTTGTTTTATCTGGTAACTATTTGAAGCTCAGTAGAATTGTTGGCTGAGATTGCATTATTGAACCTCAGGCATCTTCTTATTAATCTGATGATGAATGTGTACTGCTACAGTCTCCTGCAGTGTGTCATAGCTGCAGATTTAATTTGAACATTTTCTGTATTTAATTTGGATTTAACTAAGGAGTGACACACTGAAAAAAATATGTTTTATTGCTTTTAATTATGGATGCAGTGGGGAAAAGTTGAAGAAAATAGAAGTTTTAGCTGCACATAGTTAAAACTATGAGTCACTTCTATTTAAGAATTTAAAAGCACAATTTTGCAGGTCATATAATTAGTTGTGGATGAATTATGAATGGCAAGGTGCAAACAGCATTTGTACCTGTTGACAAATTCTTAAGGCTGCGTCAGATTGGGTGTGTGGAGGCTGCATCTCAGCTGCGTCAACACTTTATTTTCATTTCCACGTGTTAACAGGTCCAGGAGTTCTGCATCTCACATGCCAAGAATCTAGAGATTTTCTCCATTAGCCACATGCATTTTTCAGCCAACATAGACAGGAAAATGGTAAATCATCATATTAGCAGCCACTTGTGTTTCCATCCTCTGCACCTGCTCAGACAGTGTGGAGAGTGAAGGCTCGATTTTAATTGGAGTAGTTTCAATGTTAGAAATTTTCCTTTTCCTTATGTTTTGTCAAGTTTTAATGAAAACATTAAGCAGGATAACGGTAGTTGCTGGGGTGCACCGAGAGCTCCATATCCCAGATAGTCATGTTTACCTTGTTTTAGCAGAGATATGTCCACATTTGCAGAATATTTTGCTAATTGTATTTGATGGCGGCCACAAGCCAAAATGCATCAGTCTAATGAAATTGTTCTCGAAACTTTTACTAATGCAGGATGTTTTTCCTCATTGTTAGAAGATGTCACAGGAAAGAGAAAGTATAATTCTGCTTTCATGTTGTTCTTTTCAAAGTAAAAGCCCAGTTAAGCATTTTTGAAGGACACTCACCTTGTTTTTACGAAATGCTTTTATTCTGAATTTGTTCTTGCTCAGTCAGACTGTGCAATGATTTAAGTCACTCATGGAAAAATCTTTTGAGGTAAAACTTAAGGAGTGATACAGTGCTGCAACAGCAGGGAGACGCAGCCAGCACACAGCAGACCTGCGCCTGGTGTGAAGGCTGGAGTGGACACGCTGGCAGCTGTTATGCAGCAAACATGCACCCAGTCTGAAACAGGTGTTAAATGCAAATGCAATATGGCAGAAACACAAAAATCGAACCACTTTATTAAACTAAAGTTTGTTTGTTCAAAAGAAATGTGACATTTTGCGCCACTATCTGGATGAATTCAGACTGGAGAATCTGCTTCACTTATTGGAGCTGGGAGTGTTGAGCATGTCCTTTCTCAAACCCCCTTACCAGGTTGGATTTAACACCAGTGCCCAAAAATTCTAAGGTAAAAGTCACTGAAATACATACAGAGCTTTTGTACCTTCATTTGTTAAAAACTTGGCACTTAAACAGCGTTCATTGACATAATGACATAGAGAAAATGCATATCAGTGTATTATTCTTGTTTCTGACTTATTTATTCTTGAACCAGCAGTCTGAAACTTGAAAATTAATGGAAAAGCCAACTGAGTGGCTTCATCTAAAATGCGTGCTGTAATACTTTTCAACAAATCCACCAGAAGTCTTCCTGATAATATCTGGCAAATAAGGATGCTTTGTAGATTATTGAATAGATTATTATTAGCCCCAACTGGATTATTTGTAACAAGTACAATTTCCTAATCATGTCTGTTGTGCTTACTTTGATTGTTGGAGCTACCACAGCAATTATTTTTTCTGCAGAGATTAGCTTGAATGCTTGACCTAACCTCAGTAAATTTATCAGACAGTTTACACTGAATATGACCCGCGTGCATAGGGAGAGTGTGGTTTATAGGTCAGAGGGTACAAAAGAGGTAATGGTTACAATCTGCTTATTAGTTCATTTGAAACATAAGAAATATATAAATCAAGAAAATGATGTAAAATCAGACTCAACTGTTTTCACCAAAACAGTGTTACATAGGTCTTGCACAGAGTAATTTTGTACTGTTGCAGTTTGGAGCCATGATAAACTTCACATAGCAATGTGCCTGTAAACAGTGTATGACTTAGATTTACATTTTTGCCACAGTCTTGTCAGAAAATATGTCTGGCCTGGTTACCTCTCCTTCAGCTTCTGTCCCTCACAGCTCGCTGTCAGCCAGACTTAGCATCACCTTTACAGATCAGTAACAGACTGTCATCCCTCCCTCTGCTCAGGAGCTAGCACATATTGGCTGTAAGAGAGCTGCATCTCCCCTGCGTCATGCCGTTTCCTAAGCCAGCCCAAATATGTCACTCACTGCAGCTTCTTCTGCAGCCGCCAGCTACAACAGCGTCCTGTCTGCAGCTGGGATGCTTCCCAGGCCGACTAGCACACAAAGATTTATATAATAAGCCCAACTATTGCTCCTCAAACCATAGCTAGAGCCTTTATCATCCTTGTGATACTCCTGTCAAATCTTGTTAACTGTTATGGACTGTGGATTTGCCCAGCTCTTGGAGCATTTCTGGTGTGGATTATAAAATCATCCCGAAAGTATTTGTCTTCAGTTTGGTTAAACTGAACAATAGAATATATAATATAATAAAGCCTTTTATATTTAATATGGAGAAAGATGCGCTAAGGAGATTTTCATTCAGCTGAATGCAACACCAGCTGACTAAGAGAGCATTCTTGGCTTGTGGTTGCCTGCTTCTGTTTTAGGTGATGCCTTCATTATGAGCAGTGTTTCTAAAATAAGGAATAAAAGCACCCAGAACCTTATTAAAAATGTATTTTGGCTGCAGTGGGAGGGGAGATAAAAGTCTAACTAGCAATAAGAGAGAGCACTGATGATATCTGATTATTGAAAAGGGAAAAAAGACACTTGAATTGCAAATTAGTGCTAGTGAAAGAGAAATAAATTGCACCTATGGGCAGCAATGATTAGTAGGATTTTTTTTACTGACACTGATATTTCCTTTCTCTGTTTTTCACAGTCAATAAGCACAAACCATGGATCGAGACAACGTACCATGGGATCGTAACGGAAAATGATGACAAAGTGCTTCTGGACCCCCCTCTAATTGCACTGGACAAGGATGCTCCTCTACGTTATGCAGGTGAGAGAGGAGGTTTAATGCTGCTACTGCTTTTCCTTTACTCCTTTAGCTCTGCCACACAGAGATCCTCGTAAATTCTGCGATTGTGTTACAGGTTAATATTGCAAAAAGCTGCTCTTGTCTGAATAATTTGAATTTCATAGACAATAAGAGGCCTTTAATATGTAGAAATTAAATCAGGGCACTTTTGGGTTATAAACTGAGCTAATTGTTTAGTTATTCTATCATGCACTTCTGGTGGGGGACGTTTTGACTTGTCGTTTGCTCATTATATTTTTATGACATGTCTGTCATACTGACATACATCTGGCTACCACATCCTCCATATTGGCTCCTTTGATATTCACATCAAAATACTCTTTCATGCTATTTTTTCCCCTCCTCTCAGTAGGGAGGCACAATTAGTGTGCTTTATGTAGCACGGCAGCACAAGCTCTGGGGTTTTAATCACATCAGGATTGACTTTGGCCAGGATTCAAAGCCCCACAGCAGTGGAAATGATTTCCCACCATTTCACATCACATGAGTCGTGTGATCTCTTGTCTGCCTCTCCCTTCACACTTAGCTCTCTCACTTTACTTGATGCAGCCGTTTTTATCTGTGGTGAATCCTCCGGATTAAGCAAGTGTGGCATTAACATCCTTATGTCTGTCAGAGAAGATGACAAATGTGTTATTCTTCACAGTTATGTGAAAATTGATCGTCCTTTAGAGCTGATCGGCCTGACAGCACATGGAAAAGTACAGCAAGGGGCCCATCATTTCTGAAAGGCAGCAAATTGAATAACATAGCCATTCTCTGCATGATGTTTACCTCCTTTCACAATTGAACACTGAGCGTGAGGCTCCCTCTTTAGATGAACAGGGCTTCTGCGAATGGGCTGTGTGTCCCTGTGAACTATCTCTCTAGAGACCGGGCAAGCAAGCAGGCTTCACGTGGCACCAGGGGTGAGCGGCTCTATCGTGTCAGCGTCCTTGTAGCCAACCCATCTGTGCCAACAAATGAAGTTCACTGTAAAGCTGACCCACAGGCCAACCAAGGGCCAATCACATGGCTCTGGAGTCAGATCAGCGATTAGGTGAAGAGTTTAAATGAATGAGAAGCCAGAGGATCAGTTTGTGTCTGGTGTACTTTGAGATTAGTTTTAAATATCTTTTTACGTGTTTTGGGGAGAAATCGTCAATGAGATGTGGCATATTTCAAATCTCTCACAAAGCAGATCTGCGTGTTATGATTCATATACTGTATGAGCATTAGATATGGTTAAAGCTGCAGTATTTAAAGATGCATGCTCTCAGATTATAACTCACCCCATCTTTATAATACTAGCAGTTAAAAAAAGACAGATCAAGACTGTAAAATCAATAGGCAACACTCATTGTGAAGGCTGACTCAGCCTAAGCCGAGTAGCCCATGTAACTGAGGAATTCCTGAAGCCCTGGTGTGAGCCCGTCATTAGAGCTGTGCTGAACAAGGAGGCCCACAGCTCCCACTGCATGACTGGTCCTGAACAGCACAGCCTAATGTGAAATCCATTTCTAATTGTTTAGTAGGTGAAAACAAAATGACCAGAGCAGCAGAGGCCCCGACAGGGCTTTAAAACAAACAACCAGGCAGAGAATGACCTTATAGTTTACAGAGTATTGTCTTTTATCTTGTTTTTTTTTTCATTATTATTTTCTTCTTAAAAATAGTGCTTTTTAAAATTTGAGTTGTAGAATAACCTTGTTGAATGACAAATTTTCCGGAAAACCCAAAAAAGCTCTCAGTAAAAATGAGATCTCTGTTGGCTATTATCTGATATTCTGATTTTTTTCTTCTACAAGGATTTGGTGAACGAATACAAATCTGCAGACTTTGCTACACCGTGCTTTCCATGAATGTTTTAATCTTTCTTTCATCTGGCAGAAGACATCTTGCTAATATGAAACTGAATGTCAGCCTTTCTGATGGATTTTTAAGCTCATAATAAGAGTAATTTTCCTCTCTTTCCTCTCTGTTTTCTCTCTTAGACTCTAACTTTTCTTTAATCTGATCTGGGTTTATCTTTTCTCCCTTCCTTATAGAAAGTTTTGAGGTGACCCTCACTGAAGAAGGTGATCTTGGGCTCTTTCTTCTGCCTTGTGCTTAATTGTTACTATTAACCCACTAACGCAAAAAAAAAAAACAGCATCCACACTTTTACACAGAAACTCCTGCCATGCTCTTTAATCTCCCCATTTGGTTTTCTCAACTTTTATGTTTTTCTCACCCTGAATATTTTGGAGTTCCAACAGCTGGATGAAAAGTGTGATGTGGGGCTGACTGTACTTAGAAATATCTGTGCATGAGACATCCATTGCAGTTTGCAGACCCTAACAGTTTTTCAGCTGTCACCACAAAACAGAAAGCTGCTTCAAAAAAAACAGGAGTTTCCAGTCACTTTGCTGCATATCAGTACCTCAAATTCAAAATATGCATAAAAAAGCCAAATTTGCTTGAATAAAAACTCCCAAACCCATGGTAATTTCATCTGTATCTTCTTTTTTATCAATTGGAATTGGATCAGAAATGGACATTACAATTGACGTTCAAAAAGCACCAACGGCATTTGTCAGGTTTCGGGTGCCTCTTCTATTGACCACCAGATCTGAGCAGCTCATATGACTCCTGAAATTCTCTACTTTTTTCTTGAAAGCTGCTGAGATTGTTAACCAATGCAAACTCTCTCTGCTACAAAGTTTCTGTTGTTGCATCTTTGCTCAGTGGATCTGTTGAGTTAATTCTCCACCACTAATCTCAACCATTAGCATGGCTGCAGTTGTCATTTTATGTGGATGTCAAGCAAGTTGATATTTCTAACCCCAGTTCTCATCCAGCACTTTATTCTTTTTAATACTGTTATTATAACAGGTTAAGTTTTATATTATTTTATTTAATTTGAATTCATTTTGCAGTGTTTTGGTTTAGAGGCAAAATTACACAGGAAGACCTTTCTCTAGGTTAAAACAATAATAAGAGGTGTTGTCCAAGGTTTTTTTTTCCTTTCACAGACTTTTGGGGATTTTGAAGACTGAATTGGTGCTGGATTACATTAACACAATGAAAAAAGAGGTCTATTTCAAAATATTGATTTGTTTTTGTTTCTTTATATGTTAATTTTTCTTTCTCTTATAAGGGGAATTTATTATGGAGTTAAATTGCCTTTAATTCAAGCATTGTTCTTTGTGTACTTAATTTTTGGGCTTTGTTTAATTACCTTGATTTAAAAAATCTTAAAAGTGCTCCTGTGAAATGCCTGTCCACATCTTTTCAGTTTCTGCCTGCATGACTGGATGCAATGTTTTCAAGTGGCTTGGAAAAGACACCTTCTCTTCTCTGATACTAAATTCCCACACCGTCTCCCAACTCCCTGTCCTGTACTCACCCATATGAAAATGCTTTTGGGCTTCCTCCACAGCCACCACCCACCCCAATCTACAACTCCCTGGCACTCAATACCTGTGGCTGATTTTTTTTTCTTTTTGCGTGAATTTATGGTTTCGTCGTTAACATGATTTTTCATTTTAACACCAGAATTTCTCATCTGTCATTCTGAGCAAACTCTCTTCTGGCTCTTGACGTGTTCAGGTGAAATTTGCGGCTTCAGAATCCATGGACAGAATGTCCCCTTTGAAGCTGTGGTCCTGGACAAGTCCACTGGTGAGGGGGTGATCCGGGCCAAGGACAAACTGGACTGTGAGCTGCAGAAGGAGCACACCTTTACCATCCAAGCCTACGACTGTGGAGAGGGTCCTGATGGAGCAAACATGAAGAAATCGCACAAGTGAGTCAAACTCTGCTAGTATCTTTAGCATGATTGGAGCAGGGTTTTCTATCATGCAGTATAGATGGAGTTTGGACTAAATGTTATTTAACAAAGCAGTCTGTTCACATTTATTTGGTGTAGTCGTTTTTCAATCAAAATAGAATGATATTTTTGCTGTGGACTGTTTCCATTGTGGCAGCTGAGACCAACAATGAAATGTTGTCATGGGGGTTTATCAGTTCTGATCAGACAGCTTAAGGTGTTGAAACATAAAGGTGACAAAATTTTGTTTCTCTTTTTGTATTGTGAAAGTTCCTCAATTTCAGAGGGAAGGCCATGAGACAGCATGAGACACTTCATTTAGTCGCTTTATGGCTCTTAATTGTTGATTATGAAGAATGAGTTTTTCGCTGCATCTTAAGCAGATTAAATGATTACTTCATTGTAATTTCATCAAGTCAAATTACAGATTTTTTCATTGTCATAAATTAGCGCAAACTCAGTTATACAGTAATGTCTGACTTTGTTTTCTTGTCACTGATTAAATGAACAAGTCTGAAAGTGACTATTGTTTGCTTTTTGATGAAGCGGTTCCTGTTACTTTTCTATGCATATAGTTTTGTAACTCAGCAATTTACAGTTTTGCATAACCATAATTAACGGTTTGTCATAAGACAATTTTAGAGTTTTAACAATCCTGACCATTTCTCTATCAGGGCCACTGTTCACATCCAGGTTAATGACATCAACGAGTATTCACCAGTGTTCAAGGAGAAGTCTTACAAAGCCACCGTTATTGAGGGAAAGAAGTATGACAGCATCTTGAAAGTTGAGGCTGTGGACGCCGACTGCTCTTTCCAGTTCAGCCAAATCTGCAACTACGAGATCGTCACCCCTGATGTCCCCTTCACCATTGACAAAGACGGTGAGAACCTCCATAGAGAAACACTTTTCTCATCGTCATTTGGGAAAAAGCTGTCGTGCATGCCTGACAGACATGGTTTTATTGACAACATCACACAGTCTATTGATTTGTTTGAACAATGGAGCTGCAAGCCCGTCATGTAGAATTCACAGTAGCTTGTAACCTCATGAGGAGATGATGCTCTCCTTGAAATGCCACCCAGGTTTGTTAGTTATTTATGTCCTGCTGTAGGATTTTTTTTTGTCTTGTAGAACAAAATTAAAGATCCAGTAAAAACACACTAGATATCCAGGCTTAGCTGTGATGCATCCTGGCTCTGATAAAACAGGAAACACTGACAGGTAATAACAGAGGAGAACAATAAGTATGAGGGTACATAATATTGGTGAAGCTGCTCAACTGTGAAAGTAATTAATTTTTAAAGAGGAAGAAAAGGAGCTGAGATGAGATCTGGTCTTATTCAACTGAATTCCATCACTTTTGTAATTGATTTTCATGCAAATTAGTCTCTGTGCACACTTAAGCTTGGTAATAAACTCTGGTCGTAGTATCTTGAAGAAAATGACTCAAATCATAATATTACTTTGTGGCACCGAGAAATGTCTACCAGTAAATTATGCTTTAAGTGTAGTTTGACAGGTAATCCCATCTGGCCTTTTCAGCTTAGATTTCCATGTGGCAGCTCATTTTTATGTCTAATAAAACTTTGTCTGCTGTAACAACTTGAAAAGCTTTTCTAGCAGAATCCGAACACAGCTGCAGCTTCAACGTTTGACAAAGAATGACCCCAGCATTGTTTTTTTTTCCCCCTGCCCAGGCTTTATCAAGAATACTGAGAAACTGAGCTACGGCAAAGAACGCATGTACAAGCTGACCGTGACGGCCTATGACTGTGGAAAGAACCGAGCCTCTGAGGACGTTCTGGTCAAGATCAGTGTCAAGCCTACCTGCAAACCCAGCTGGCAAGGTATCAGAGCTCTTCTTGACTTTTGGTAACCATGACTTTTTAGCTGTATCCCTTTGTTGAAACACCAAAAAGATCTGGTCGAAAACCTTGTTTAATTCCTTGAAGCCAGAGGCTTTGATTGTGTTTGTAAATAACTGAAGTGCTTCTTAATGAGTAATTACTATTGACAGCTCCTCTATTGACTGCTCACATGTTATCAGCACTCTGCTGAAGGACATCTTTTCATTCTTTCTTTCTCTGTCACCTGGTCTTTCAGGATTCAATAAGAGGATTGAATACGAGCCCGGCACAGGTAGCCTTGCCCTTTTCCCAAGCATGCACTTGGAGACCTGTGATGAGCCAATCACGTCCATCCGAGCCAACATTGAACTAGAAACCAACCATATTGGGAAAGGCTGCGACCGTGACACCTACTCTGAGAAGTCTCTGCACAAGCTGTGCGGTGAGTAATTGCTTTCCTGGAAAGGCGTATTCTCACTACTGCACAGCAGTATCTTTTTTTTTTAATGGAACCAAGCACCCTTTATAACTGCCTTTTTCCCCTTTGATTGATTTTTAGGAGCCAGCTCTGGCACCGTGGAGCTCCTGCCTGCACCCAGCAGCTCCTCCAACTGGACGGTAGGACTGCCCACTGATAATGGGCATGACAGCGACCAGGTGTTTGAGTTTAATGGCACCCAGGCCATCAAGGTTCCTGATGGCATGGTAAGCACCAGCCTAAAGGAGCCCTTCACCATCTCTGTGTGGATGAGACACGGTCCCGGGGCCCATGAGAAGGAGACCATCCTCTGTAACTCTGACAAGACAGGTAATGTCCCTGAGGAGGGTAGACTAATTCAGATGGGTTCACAGAATGATTTTTTTGCTGCCTGCAGGCTGTGATAGTCTGAACTTCAACTTTTTATATGAAGTGAAACTGGCCAACAGGCAGCTAACTGTATAAACACACAATAGACATAATTAAAGACATAAACAATGATCCACATGAAAATTAAAGAGATGCTGACAATCACTTTATAGATGAAAACCTACTGTAGTTCAGTTCAATTCAATTTATGTGTAATACAGAAGATCTACATGCTGTGTCCATTAAAAAGGACAGTATACAGTCAATGTAATGAAAAAGCATGTTGCACTGACACACTGTCATCCCTAAAAATAAATAGCTACATTAATCAATAAAAATAAATGGCAGGATGAGAATATGTCATGCAAATAGCAGAAATACACAGATACTAAGTGCTAATGCTCAGTAGTCTGATCACCTGGGGCACAAAGGCTGTCCTAGAGGCAGAGGGGTTGTACGCCCTCACTGAGGTTGTTTAAATGTTGTACATGATACTTGTTGCAGGGAAAATCTTCAGAATTACATACTTCATATTTTTGTGGTCATTTGTTTGTAAAATCTTTGTGAGAATAAACCCATTTATACAACAAAAATTACTGACATAACTGCCATGAATCCCTGAAACGAAACAAAATAATGACACTTGTACCATAACGTGCTATAACATGAACCTCAGCCCAGTGTCAGGACAAGATACCTAATTAATTCTTTGAAATGTAAAAATCTTGCATTGCATTTACATGACTAAAGCATCTAGTTTATATGATAATTTTGCATTTTACTCATGATTGTTTTAACATTGGAACTTTTGGCTGTGAAATTAGTGCTTTTTTTTAGTAAAAAAGCTGAGTTCCTTTTTTGGCTTCATTGTCACCTCTCTGACCTTTCCATTTTTGTCTCTAGTGGAATATTTTTGTATGTGGTCACATGCTCCTTGATCTTATTGACTGTAAAGTCTGTGCCATGGTCAGCGTGAGGCAGCTCATCAGCTTCTGTGCGACTGCTTATATAAGAAGGATTACATCAGAGCGGCTGTGCACTGGTCAGGAAGCACCCATACTCACAATCTCAGCACCATTCATTACCTCCTCTCTGCACAGTGTCGGTTTCACAGAAATGTAATCTTTTATTGGTTTGATGGAAACATATGCAGCATCAGTTGCTTTGATTTAGAAAAAAAACCACAGTGATTAACCAGAAGGAGCCTATGATGGTGGATTAATAAAAACCTTTGTGATGCAAAGTCCGTCATATGCTTGTATTATACACTACTATTACTGACTACTACTACTACTAATGTGTAATTAATAAAATGTTTTCGTTTTTTTTTTTTCAAACACTTAACACTCCTGTCAGAATCTAAATACTTAAACATGATTCAAAACTTTTCTTCCTGAGAGATGACTGTTGTTGATTACCAAATCAAATGGGCTATGAAAGAGGATTTAATTCATAGTCCATTGAGATTATCTTGACTTATGGCCTGACGCTTTCTTAGCATGATGCATGGTGATGTGACAGATTTCTATTAGGAAAAGTAAAAGCCTCCACATGCATATTTAGAAAGCTCAGAAAATCCTCCACTCTTTTCAAGGATTAACAGCCAGTTGGTGTTTAATGCTACCATTACGTGTGCAGATGAATCCTGACTTTTTTTTCTTCTCTTGTTTTCAAATAACCTCGCCATTACCTGACATTTCCAGGTTAGAGGGCATTACACTTGTATTTAGGGATTGGTTGCAGATCTGGTTAGCATCCTGCAAAACCTGTCCAGACATGATTCTGACTCATAAAACAGGAAATGTCATGGTGAATGTAACCTACAGTATTGTACAAGTAATTTAGTTCACTTTCTTATACATTACAAATGTATAATAAACAGACACGTCATAAGGCTGTACTCTTGTGTCAATAAATTGTTTTTTGGCTCTAAGATTTTCAGTTGCATATGTTAATCTCCTCTTTGATTCTCTCTTCTGCAGAGATGAACAGACACCACTACTCGCTCTACGTTCACAACTGCAGACTGATCCTACTCCTACGCCAGGATCCATCTGAGGCGGAGAACTACAAACCAGCTGAGTTTCACTGGAAACTTGACCAGGTCAGCAACTGCAACCTAAACTTTGTGCGTGGTTAGAGAAAAACTAAGCCAAACGCAGCCTGCTTTGTGACTTTGACAGGCTCACTTTCAGCCTTTCAATTCCCCTTATCGTTGTTTTTACAGGTGTGTGATAAGGAGTGGCATCACTATGTGCTGAATGTGGAGTTCCCCACTGTTTCTCTCTTTGTGGATGGAACTACATTTGAGCCCTTCCTGGTCACAGAAGACTACCCTCTGCATGCTTCAAAGATCGAAACTCAGCTCACCATTGGTGCTTGCTGGCAAGGTAAACTTTTCAACAAAGTGCACAGTTAAATAAGTAATAATTCCCTTGTTTGACAAGAAGTATTAATCTACAAATTATTTTTAAATACTGTTATGTTAAGAAGATAGATCTGACCTGCGTGGAGATGCTTTTAAATTTCATTGGTGGCTTAATTTATTATAAGATACTTTAATGCTACCTGATAATTGTCTCATATCCTATTTACCATTAAAACTATAGACAGATAACCTAGTGTTCTAGTAAATGCACCTTATCCTCTTCTGAATCTCTACTGCAGATCCTCAACCTTCCTCCCTCTCTCTCCCCTGCTCTCTTGTTTCTGTCCTTTACAGACAACTCAGGACATGACAATGACACTGAGTCAGTCTCTGAGCCCGCCTCAGGTTGCTTAAATCTTTCCCTTGATCCTCAAATATGTCCATGTTTCCACAAATGTCCCACCACCCTAACTGCATCCTCATATCATTTTGACTAGAATGATATACATTCTAGAGGCTGGAATATTTTTTTCATCAATGTTTTGAGCATGATGTATGATGTATGAATGAATGTGATTTTACTTCTGTCTGTATTATTATTTTTGTGCTTCATTTACTATATAAACTACTATACTATACTTTACTATATAAACACTGTTCCCATTACATCAGCCAGGTAGAGTTGTGTTTTTTTCTCACCAACAAAAATAGACATTTAATGGGCACAACACAGTGACCTGGCTGCAGGATTTTGGCTGTGATTTTGGCTGTTCTTTCAGAGCATGACCTTGTGATCAGAATCAGTAGCTCCTCAGTATCAGATAACACTGCTGCAGCAAAACACACACACACACACACACCCACACACACACTCACACTCTGAATAAATGAAGGAATGCAGGACCTTGAGATGTTGAAGTCCAGGTTTGTCTCTGCCTCTGCAGTTACCCAGGCTTATGCTCAGGATTGTTTCATCCCTGATTATTTAAGACGATTGACTTATTTAGTTCTATGATACTTGAATTCCCTTCTTTAATTTCCCTTTTTCTATTGATTTCCTTTTTTACATATAATTTTAAGCAGCAGTTTAACCATTTGATGCAGATATTGCGTGTATCTTCGGCGTGTGAAAGCTCATCCATCATTCTCCTGTCTCTAAGTTTGCTTCAGGACTTGTCAGGACACACATACAGTACTAACTTGCATGAACACCATTTGTACCAGCTTTGCACATCGTGATTGCATGCTCAAATGTTCAGCCCAGAAAAGTTGAAGTCTGTTGAATTTACTCTTAAATAATCACATTTGTAATATATATTTTTATTTTTTTTATTTTTTATTTTTTTTACCATTTCCTCTCCCTTATCTTTACCCCATGACACAACCAGGTGCAAACGCCCGTATGGCTCAGTTTTTCCGGGGCAACCTGGCCGGGCTGATGATCCGCTCAGGCAAGCTGGAGAACAAGAAGGTGATTGACTGTCTCTACACATGCAAGGAAGGACTTGACGTGCAGCTTCCTGAGGAGGTAGCCTCAGCTGTCAAGGTGAGGAGGAGCTGAATGTTTTAGAGACACAAGACACGCTACACCTCAGTCAGGTTTGATTAGGTACAGTGCCTATAAAAGTATTCACCCCCTTGGATGTTTTACCTTTTTATATATTTTATAAATCAATCATGAAAAATATAATTTGGCTTTTTGACAAAAAACAAATCCCTCTTTAAAGTCAAGGGGAAAACAGGTTTCTACAAGTAGTGTCAATGAAACAAAAACTTGTAAGGTGAAATAAGTGAGTTCAGAAATATTCAGCCCCTTTAAAGTGACTGACCTAATTCAACAGAGGCCCTGCCAGTTGATGTTAGTAGTGAAATGGGTATCACCTGAATGCAGTGAATGTGTCTCAAATGATTTTAGTGTAAAGACACCTGGAAAGGCGTGGAAGGTGCAGTCACTGGTTAATCAGTATTCCTGGCTACCATTACACCATGAAGACAAAGGAACACTTCAAGCAACTCAGAGAAAAGGTTGTTGAAAAGTATATCTCAGGGTATCGATACAAGGCACTGAATGTCCTCTGGAGTTCAGTTAAATCCATCATCAAGAAATGGAAGGAATATGGCACACATGTAAATCTGCCTAGATCAGACTGTCCTCACAAACTGAGTGGCCGTACAAGAAAGAGACTAGTGAGAGAGGCCACCAAGAAACCTACTACTCTGAAGAAGTTACAAGCTTCAGAAGATGAGATGGGAGAGACTCGGTACACAACAACTGTTGCCCGGGTTCTTTACCAAAGCTTTATGGGAGAGTGGCAAAGAGTAGGCCAATGTTGAAGAAAACTCATTAAATCTCCACTAGAATTTACCAAAAGGCATGTGGGAGACTCCATGGTCACAAATGGTTCTTTTTGGCCATCAGATCTTTGGTGGACACCAAGTACTGCAAATCCCCACAAACATACCATTCCCACTGTGAAGCACAGTCCAGCAGAGAAAATGTGTGGCTGGACTTGGAAATGGCTCTTCACACCTAATCCCCATCCAACATAACAGAGCTTGAGCAGTTTAGACAAGAAGAATGGAGAAAAATTGTAGTGACGAGATGAGCAAACCTGAATGAGACGTATTCACACAGACTCAGTACTTTGATTGCAGCCAAATGTGCATCTACTACATCAGACTTGAAGGGGGTGAACATTTATGCATATGCATTTTTTCCCTTACATGTTTTATTTAATTGAAATCGCTGTGTAAAAACTATTTTTCTTTGACATTGAAGAGTTTTTGGGTTGACATTTTTTTGGTCAAGAAAGCCTGATTATATTGACCGTGATTGATTTGTAACATAATAATAATAATAAACTTAATTTGTATAGCACCTTTAAAAACAGAGGTTACAAAGTGCTTTGACATAAGCAGAATCACAGTTACGACAAGCATCAAACACAAACAGCAAAACATCACAAGAAAGACAAAACCCCAACAACAGAATAGCCCATGAAAAACTCAGCCAGCAACGTAACTCCAACATTAAAAAAACATTCTAAACACAAAAATGATGGCAAACTAGAAAGACATCATAAAAACCCAGATATGTAAGATTCTGTAATTAAAAATGAAGACCAAGAATAAAAATCCAGAATGACCTAGACCAGTCCAGGCAACACAGGAACCCAACTACATAAAAGAAACCTATGGACCAGAGATGTAAAAGCATTTAAAATATTAGGAAGAGACAGAAAGGAATATATAAATTAAAATGGTAAGAAGAAGAATAAAAACAATTAACATGTGTAGAGATTAATGAGTCAGCATACGAAAATTAAAATTCTAGCCAGTAAAAGATATTAATCATAACCATAAATAATAATAATAGTCTGGTAAAACCGATATAGCTGTAAAAAGAGGGGGACACAATAAAAGCTGGGGGGAGGCTCTAAAAACCAAGTAGGAGAAGTGGAGATATCACATAAGAATTAATAAGCATAAAATACAAAGCCAAGAGGAGCAGACATAGGGGCTTTAAGGTCAGATTTGACAGAAAAGTAGATCTAAGAGAGAAAAGTCATAAAAAGATGAGACACAGTAAAAGACGGAAGACGACATCACATAAAAGCAAGTCTATTAAAATGAGTTTTAAGAAGTGATTTAAAAGATGTCACTGATTCTGCATGCCTTATCTCCTTGAGCAGGTCGTTCCAAAGTTGAGGCGTCCTGACAGAGAAGGCCCTGTCACCTTTAGTCTTAAACCTCGACCTTGGAACGACCAGGAGGCCCCCGCCTGAGGATCTAAGGCTGTGGCCTGGCTTGTAGGGGGTTTTAAGTTCTGTTAAAAAATGCATAAACTGTGAAAACGTCCAAGGGGGTGAATACTTTAATAAGCACTGTATGTGTCAGGAAGATAGATTGATTTAGTGGCACTAGAACTGTTCTTATCATGTTTCTGTTGATAGAGTTTCTAAGCTCTTCTTTTTAAGATGAATCATTTAAATGATTAGAGCCATTTACGGAATCCCAGAGAAGTGAAGATCTAACAGTATTTTAACAATGGAAATGTTGTAATTTAAAACAAGAACTACAATAGGTATTATTTTATCTTGTCTGTCATTTTGCAACACTATATAGAAAACCTTTGAGGTTATAACCCAACAGTCTGAAATCAGCAATTAAAGATCATGTGAGTTTTTTGCCTGTGATGAAATAGACTGAAATTTTTATCACATCAAAGACTCTTTATTAGTGTCACATTTTGATGATAAAACATGAATAAGATGTTTAATAAAAAACACACTTTATACAAATCTTTGAACCGCTTTAAACATAAGAATATTAATAAATAAATATAGCTGCATTAAAAATACCATGTGCATTTGTGTATACTTCAACTAATAAATTAACATTCCAACTATTTGGATAATAGTTTTATGTTCCTCACTGGGTTCATGTGATTTGTATGAGACTGTTCAAAGGCTTAAACTAGCTTGTCTCATGATTTACTAAAAGCTTAGCTTTAGCCAAATGGTACGCACTTGTATTTTTTTAAAGCAATCATGACACTGAATGAAAAATTGGCTTTAAATCACTCATCTGTCACCTTGATGTCTTCCTTCAGGTTGAATTCAACCCCAACCAGTCCTCCCTGACTGTGGAGGGCGACGACATTGATGCCTTCGACAAGGTCATGCAGCACATCTCCTACTTGAACTCCCGCCAGTTCCCCACCCCTGGCATCAGACACCTTCGCATCTCCACCACCGTCAAGTAAGCAGCAGGAGCCATAAACACTTCACCCGTTGTTTTTTAATTTCTCTGCTCTGTGTCAGTTGTGTCACCTCATCTGTCACTCAGCAGAGCATTTGTGAAATAGCTTCTTTGTGTCTAATGGACCTGCAGAGAGGGTGCTTCTTCCTTCTTTGTCTTCTTTTCTTTTCCTTTAAATGTAAGAAGGGATGGTTGAGGTAAAATAGAGGTCACGAGTTTTACCTCATTTCCATTATAAAGAGAGTAAACAGTAAATGTGTTGAGGCTAGTAAATGACAGGCATTTGTATTTTGTTTGCCAGCTCTCTTTGATGTAGATTTTTCTTATAACAATGATTTATCCAGGGAATGAAATTGGAATAACAAAATAGCACTACACTCATGGATGATGTATGGAAAGTAAGACTTAGTTTTTGCAAAGCCATTTCAAGATCAGTCCCAGTTAGTGTTAACCTTGCAAAGCAGATGGATACGCCCGTTTCCTTGTTTTTCCACTGGCGAATCCATCTTGCAAAGGTCCCATCTGAACCGTTTGGGCCCGGTTAGAAAGTGACAGGACCAATCAGTAAACAAGCAGCAGCAAGAGCTGGTGCAGTTATGGAGGAAGAGATTAGCGTGGATGCTGCTAAAGCCCCAGTTTTATCAGAACTTGATGACATTTCTTTGTTAAAAGAAGAACAAAGAACAGCAGTGAGTTTTTTTTTTTTTTTTTTTTCATAAACGACAAAAGTTGAGTACTTACATGTCTATAGTCGCCATGTTTAGCGTTATTTCTCAGTAGCTTACGTCACCTGCTTTGTTGCTCTGATTGGCCCATAGAGATGTGACAGACAGAACGTTCACCCAATCATACACCAAGGATTTTTCAAGGCCTCTGCCTTTTCTCGGTTTTCTCCCATTGAAGCTTTCCCAGACTGATGTGTGAAACAAATCCATCTGGCGTGTCAGGTTAAGTTAGTGTTGCAGTTTAACATTTGCCCTTCTTTGTTTATTTACACATGTATTAAGGACTAAAACTATGATCAAATGAGATTCAAATAAGATCTTAGTGCCATAAGTTTGTGTGCCTTAGAGCAACTTTATAGGTGTACATGCAAGTGTATCTTCAATAATTTGGAGAAAGTACTTTATAAGCATTTATGAACACAGAAATAAAGTTATGTTCCTTTTTTGCTGACTGGATCTTTTGATGACTTCAGCTTCAGTATTAGTCTTTATATTTTAAAATATTAAACATATATCTCCAGGTGCTTTAACGAGGAGGCCTGTGTAACGGTGCCAGATGCTGAAGGATATGTGATGGTGCTCCAGCCAGAAGAGCCCAAGATCAGCTTGAGCGGCATTGATCACTTCGCCCGCAGTGCTGCTGAATTCGAGAGCCAGGAAGGTGTGACGCTGTTCCCGGAGCTACGCATTGTTAGCACCATCACCCGGGAGGTGGAGGCCGACACCGAGTCTGAGGCAGCTGAGGGAGCTGATGATGACCCTACAGGTTAGTGAAATATAGTGAGATAATGTTACAGTGATGTGAAGATATAGCCAACCCATTTTTCACTGGATTTTGTGTGAAAGTACAGTTGATAGCTTGATTTATAGTAGCTGGAGATAGTTAGGATTACGCCTGCAGGCAGAACGCAGAGTCGAGAAATAGATGCAGAGACGAAGGAGATTAGGTGTTTACTACTTAAGGGTGGGGTCAGTGACCAGCCGTGCCATCTGTTCAGCGTGTGTACCCGCTAATACAAGGAGACATAATAGATGTGCACTGAGGTTGACACAGATACAGGCAGATACCATGTCCTTTAATGAATAACAGGCTATATGGGACAAAAGACTTTACAGAAATCTGTAGCTATTACCTGCATTACCCTGTCTCACCTGCAGCTATTGACTAATGTGAGTTGTCACGGTAGATAAGTGAGGATCACTTAATAAGAGTGAAAATGGTGTCAAATGTGCAAAATACATGAGCATGAAATTTTATATTGCTGGCTTTTTTACTCAATGAGAAGACGGGCTGAAATGGGCCTTACTGTTTTAATGTAGTAAAATATATCAGTTTGGATAACACTTGGTTGCAACAGATTTTCAGAACACGTTGAAATGCCTCTGTATCAGCGATAGCCTGGGCCAGAGGGATTATGATTTTGGGTTTGTTGTCCACCCGTCTCAATATTTGTCCGGATAATTTGTAGGATTTTCTTCCCAATTGTTTGCAAGTGCAGTATCGTATGGGCACCTGAGAGATTTTCTTCGAGCTTTGCACAAATGTCTGTCCTGACCCTTAAGTATGACCTGAATACATTTCAGCAGTACAAGGTCTAGGTCAATGCAACCTTATCTTATAAACGTAATACTTCATTTAGGGATTTTTGTCGAATAGGGCAAAAGCCTACACTTGGACTTTAGGGTGGGCTTAGGGTCACTGCAACCTTACATATGAGGTCACACTTACCATTTACCATATTGAGGCTTATTTGGAGCTAGACTCTTTTTAAAGGATTGTTTTTTCAAGTGGTCACTTGTTTGTCTTTTACCAAAAATGCTTTTTTGGGGGGTTTTGTTAACCCTATCCAGTAAGTTTTAATTTTCACTTTTTTATTGTTTTGTATATCCTTGTTTAATTGGAAATAATTTTGTGCATCAGTTCGACCATTCATATATACCAGTCAAACTACCACAGACCTTCCTCTTGACCCACCAGTGTACCTATACTGTTAATTACATACCTCATAAAGCTGAAAACACATTACACCACCTTTGACCACTACATAGTGACAAGTTAGCTGGTAACAACTCTTTAGTTTTTAAAGTTTGAGTTATCTAATTTACGGACCCTCTTGTTATCGATAACTTTGTTTGTATGCAGTACAGTAACAGAGGAGCTATGCCTAGAATATACTGATATTGGAGGATGAAGCAGCTCACATTGTGCTATGTCCTCTCAAACTTTACTCTTAGCACTTGTGTTGTTCTTCATCCTTCTCCTCCTTAAAACCCTCACTATTTTTCCATTAATTCCCTCCCAAAATGTAATATTTGAGCCACTCATAGATTATTCTGGGAATTTGAAGTAAAAAGAAGAAATCTGAAGCCTGCTCCTTAAATCTGTGAGCCAGTGGTTCAGGGCTACATCAGCTGCTACTAGCATAGCATTCATAAACGTCCGACCCACGTGCCACATATTCAACTTGCATGTGGATGGTGCAGGGTTTTAAAGGAACAGAATTAATGGATTTACAACGCTTTTTATTTTGTTTGAGCTGAAATGATTGTTTAGGGTTTAAAAAGAACACTATAGCCGAGTAATAGACAGTCCTCACTTTGAGTAAAGCTTATAACACTTGACTCTAAATCTTCCTTTTTCTCCCTGTACCTTCAGTCCAAGAGACAGTGGTGTCAGAAGAGATTATGCACAACCTGGACACATGTGAAGTGACTGTGGTAGGAGACGAGCTGGATGGAGAGCACGAGAGCCTGGAGCTGGACGCATCCCAGCTGCAGCAGCATGGCTTGGAAATGAGCTCCTCAAACATGGGCCTTGTCGTCACAGGTACAGAAACCACAGCTGTCTTCACTGGCACCTTTCAGGCATTTCTGACTTTAGAAACATAATGAAATAGGGTCTATAGTTCTTAAATCAGCATGTTTCTGCGTTGATAGGTAAAACAGCAATTACATATAATGAACAGATGTAGGCATTTTTAATTTATCACACTGTCAGCCAGAGTTTTCTGAAGTCAGTCTTACGAAAAGTATAGATTTCGAAACCATCTTATGCCCCTACACTTTTAAAATCCTGCTACTCTACAACGTTACTGTTAATCAGCTTCCCTGACAGTCTGCTAACACACATTTTCTTTCTGTACATCCAGGTGTGAACACCATGGCCAACTATGAGCAGGTCCTGCATCTTATCCGTTACAAGAACTGGCACACTGAGGCTCTCTTTGACAGGAAATTCAAACTGGTCTGCTCTGAACTCAATGGTCGTTACATCAGCAACGACTTTAAGGTCGAGGTATGACTGAGCAATTTTCACGTAACTGACTGCAGGGAGTCACATGTTACCTTATAATACTTGAATTCTATCTAAATGTGAGCTCTGCTGATGTGTCATTTTCTCTGTATTTTTTTTTAGGTGAATGTAATCCACACAGCAAGTCCAGTGGAGCACGCCAACAATGCCATGGTGCAGCCAAACTTTATTAACCCTGTGCATCATGCCTCTGTGGATCTGTCAGGGCACAACCTGGTCAACGCTCACCAGGCCTCAGGTACAGCACAGGAGTCTGACATGTGGGGTTTGAAAACAAAACAGAAGGATTATTCATACAAAAAAGGCTGTATCCCTTTTACCCAAAGAACCACATAGAAAGAACCTCTACTAAAAAATATCCCTCTTTGATGTTAAGATAAATTTCTACCAAAGGTCAGAAACAAACAAGCAATCTGCTTAATTGTTGCTGTAAAAAACTATTAGTCCTCTGATATGGCTAGCATTACCAGTAATGGATTACAGTCTATTAAACAGAAGTAGGGCAGGTATCACACACTGGTCGTTAGCCAGTTTTTTTAATGGCACAAGTTTAGGGATTACTCTTGAGTGCTGTCTGTGACATCTGTACAGCCTGCGGTCTGAGCAAAACCTTTTATTTCCTAGCATCAGTAATCCTGCAGGCTGTCAGGCTCACTAAGCCTGACAGCACATGAGAGAGGCCCTCTCCTGTTAATATGGGACAAAACAAAGCAAGTTGGCAGTAGACAAGCAAGTCTATTTAAAGACAGACACACCTTAAAATGCCCAGTAAAGCATTTGTTTAGTTTACTGAGGAGTTGTTAACATCAGCTCTAGCACACACAAAGAAATAGAAAAGTACCCTAGCAAAAGACAAGTTGTGTCTTGAAATAAAACAGTTTACATTTGAACTATCATTTTGTTTGTTGCATGTTTTCCTCTCCACAGTGGTTCCTAGCGCTGCCACCATCGTTATCGTAGTGTGCGTCAGCTTCCTGGTGTTTATGATCATCCTGGGCGTGTTCCGCATCCGTGCTGCACACCAGCGCACCATGAGAGACCAGGAGAACGGCAAGGAGAACGAGATGGACTGGGATGACTCAGCACTCACCATCACTGTCAACCCCATGGAGGTAAAAACATGCCCAGAACTTTTGCTGTGAGGCAAGATTAGTGAACCTTTTCCTGGTGATTAGATGGTGAATAGATGTCTGTTCAGACAGAATTTAACCTCCAACAAAATGTGGCTCTGTTGAAGGCCGGACAGCTCAGCACGTGCTAATGCCTTCTGGGTGGTGTTGCCACAGTGGCCTAGATACAAAGCCCTGGCTTGGAAGGGGGGCTCACTTTGTGATATTAACCACGTGTTACCTCGCCAAGTAGACCAAAAAAAAAACCCCACACATGAATATCTTCTAAGGATTCATTTGAAACTAGCTGGTTTTGTGGACAATGGCAACATTTTTATGGCCTTTTGATGAAATCAGTGCAGCTCTTTTGTGAAATTTTCTGATTAATAAATCCTCTTGTTGTCAGGATATTTGCATCTGTATAAGAATCAGGCCTTTTTCAGTGACTGTGTTGGCTTCCAACACATTTGAAATTTAAAGCCATAGAAGTCTCAAAAAGTCTTATATTTAGCAGTGAGAGGTCTTAAATTTTAGAAGACACTTTGGCTAAGACATGTCCTTATCCCATCTTTGTTTTCCAGCCAGCCTTGTATGATTTTGATTATCTTCCTCCACAATATGTTGCGTAAATATTCTCTATAATTCAGAGATTCTTTGTTGGATTCTCTAAATTTAGTGGAGGACCACCAGACCCCTCTCTTTTTTATAGTACTCGCTATGATTAAATAACTCTGTACTGTTGTGAAATACTAGTCCAGTTCTCTAACATCTTGGCTATGGATGCTTACTTAAAAATCCCTGCAGCCCACCCTCATTTTTAACAAATGACAAAAACGTTCTTCTGCTTTTGAGTAACTAAACTGTTTTGAATCAGCTCAGCGCATCTGATAAAATGTGTTATGATAAATACCACTGAAAAGGTCTGAAAAAGTCTTAAATTTCAATTTTAAAAGAATGTAGGAACCATGGAAGAAAATGATGACATACCTTTTAATGCTCTCTATCAAATCTATGCTTGTGTTTTTACCGATTACATGCAGTGGAGAATTATCATGGATTTTAAACATCAACCGTCATGAACAATTATTAATTACTTTGTCACAGAGTGACTTTTTTCAGTCTACCCAACCCTCTTTTGTCTCTGCCTTCTACTCAGACATACGAGGACCAGCACAGCAGCGAGGAGGAGGAAGAAGAGGAGGAGGAGAGCGAGGACGGGGAGGAGGAAGATGACATCACAAGCGCTGAGTCAGAGAGCAGCGAAGATGAAGAGGGCGGGGAGCCAGAGGACCAGCAGGGGGCCAGCAGACAGCAGCAGCTGGAGTGGGACGACTCCACCCTCACCTACTAGAGCAACATAGTCACACACACGCATTACAGTTAACACAAGCACACACACATCACCAAATCACACTCCCTGCTCAGCACACACTCCCATCCTGTACAGCTACATGTCCAAGGAGCCATGATGTAAAAAAAGGAAAAAAAAACAAAACAAAAAAGAAACAGAAAAATTCCCTTCAGCGTATATATGGTCAAGTTTTTCCTGTCGTTATCTTAGTGGTGGTACTCAGTGTAGTGTAGTCATCACCGGATTGCTGATTTTTACTGTTTATTTTTTTATTTATTATATTTTGATTCCCGGGAAAACTTGGCCTACATTTGTTTTGAACTGTGTGAGGAAGCCAACCCTGCACTTTTTTTCTCTCAGACATAAGGCTCTCAAATGGAGGATTTATTTTCCTGATGTACATTCTTTGCTCAATGCTTTTAGAATCGTTTGCCGCTAAATTCACATATAGCTTTGACTTGAGTTTTCTTGACTTGTAGTCCTCGGTAAACAACGCTTTTAACAAGTAGACTGCATTTTCTTTTTTCTTTGTGTTCTTTTAGTGCATGAGGATATTTGAGAAGTCATATGTGTAGAGAAATTTACTGCTTTTTAAAGATTTTGTAAATATAAAGAAACCATGTAATTAGTCAATGTGTTAGTGGAGGCCTACTCAAACGGGGTCCAGTATCTTAAATGACGCAGTACGTAATGAAGAATATTTGTGTCACACAGGCTGTAGCATGTCGCTCAATTTCTGAAAAAGCCGTACCATCCTGCTTGTACAAAAAAATGTCTGCTTCATGATGAGAAACTGGGGACTTTAAACAGAGGTTTTCATGGCAAAGTCATGCCTGTTTTATCTTTTTTTTTTAAAGAAGGAAAATCATTTCTATTTTTTTCTATTGGGCAGGATTGGATGGTTTCAGCTTCATAATGCTTTGCTTTGCTTGCACAGGCGTCAGTGTATTTCATTCCCGATAGATCTCACTGTTGTACAGAAGGGATTTTCTTTTATTTTGTTCAGGGTAATCACTCATGCTAATATACAAATGGATATTTGGAGTGGAATGGTATAAATCCCAGGCCAGCAGGTACCTAAGTGCTGTTGATCTGGAAGTATAGGTACTAACATTTCTGCCAGGACATGTCAAGAGATTTCCTCAGCTTAAAGAGCTTTTCGAGCGTATCCCAGTCCTGAGGTGCTGACAGAAGTGAGGGGAAAAACATTCAAGCTACTGAAAGAGCAGGTTTTTAACAGACAGAGCTTTATTGGAGCTGCTGGTGTTGTTTATTGGGAGAGAGAAGAGAAATGAAAGTACTTTTCAGGATTGCATTACTGCAAGTTTATTTAAGTGGCACGGCTTTTAAACCTGAAAAAATAAAGCTAATATAAGGTACATTTAAAACTGGTTTCCTATTGCAAAATAAGCAGCTTCTCTACATAGACAACTGCTTAGTTTAAAATAGGGAAACACATGAAAAATGAACCTTGTTGAATTCTTAAAATGACATATTTTTTGCAGTAGACCACTAGATTTTATTGTACATGGAACTGTACTGTAGAGATGTTCTAAAGATATTTGTTTACATTTGGTAAACTTATTTTCCTTCTGGTAATAGTATAAAGCTTATACATTTGATTGGGAAAATGTGTCCGACCTCTCAGACTCTGTTGTATATATCTTTCACAAAACCAGAAACAAATGTAACTTCACACTTTACTGTCAAGTTTTTGTGTCTTTTCTTTTCTTTTTTGGGGGGGTACCAAGTAAATGTAAACACTTCCCAAACCTGCGTTAAAAAAGCAGATCAGATTTGGGGCATTGAGGTGAACAGAATGTGGCATCTTCACGTGTTGCGAGTCTTTGCTTTGCATGCAAATCTATTTTCAGAGGCCAAATGGATTTGAAATGAACAAAATGGTTTCTTTTAAGGGTTTCAGTCCCACAGTCAGGTATTTTAGCTTCATTTAATTTATGATTTTTAGGATGTCTGGGGTGCAAAGTGAGTAAAGTCTCCCCTCCATGATGACTTGGACTTGTTCAAAGAGTGCCAGGTCTGAACCGGCTGAGATGGGAGTGCCTTTTTCCGATCATAGCGCAATTAGCAGGTCTAACAAAAACACTCATTTGTGCGCTTTTATTTGTGAAAACTTTTGATTGTTTTTTTTATTTGTGTTTGTTTAAAGCTAGAGATGGGGATTTACATTTCTTTCAGTTTGTTGTAACAATAGTCCACCGCTAGTTTGATTAAAAGTGAAAAACGTTTTACATAGATGTCATGTGTCCATGTTGATGTTTAGAGGAACTAGATCCATATTGTATCTTCTATAGATATTGTACTAAATCATAGACGGAATCCACCTTTAAAAAGTTGTACAGTACATTATGAAATTGCTTTGGCAGCATACATGGGTATACTGTTAATTCACCTATTTGTGTATAGTGGAAGGTCATTTTGAACAGTGTCCTATTGCCTGAGTTGTTGCGATATGATTTTGAGGGCAGCATGAATTTCACATGAACCAGAGAATAATAAAAGCCTGTCGACTCGGAGAGTTTCATTTTGTCAAACACTCGATGTCCACGTTTCATCTACAGCTTAAAAATACAAACCCAAGGGTCACTGCTCTGTGCACACTGACTCTTTAGTCTCTCCACAGTGACTCCACCATCTCCAGTTTTCTGAGTGTAATGCTTTGTGATCAGCCCCTGAGCTAAGTGTAAGTTGGTTGAATTGAATGTCACTGCCTAACAAACTGAAATGCAGCCATACTGTAATAACACTTCAAATGTAAAGGGGCATTTTACTTTGCATGAACCACAGCTTTGTGTTACGTTCCATGTGGGCTTGTGAGACCAGAGTGAGAAAAGGAGGCGTGATACACTACTGATTCTCAGATTGTCTGTTTCACATGTCCAGATATTTTTACTTTCCCCCCGTTTTGTTTTCTTTTAAACTTTTTCTCAAAACGGAAGGTAACAATGTTTTCAGAACGATTGAATGCTTCCTTTCTGCTTGTTGGAGCTGCTCTCACTTTTCTACCAATTTAAAGGCAAATTGTAGTGAAGTTGATGCTTGCTCATAAACAAAATAAAGGATGACAAGATGGGGTATAACTTCAGTCTTTTCTTGTTTTTTTCCTACAATAATCATATCCACATCAAGTGAAATGTAAAACAAGGGGTTAACAGCTTTATTAATTTATCACATTTCAACACAAAGACCAATCAAAGTGCTTTATGAGTACGAAACCTAAAGAAAATGACATAAAACTAACATAAAATGCACAGAACTTATGGTAAATTTATATGCATGGTACAGCTGAAATTGTAGCAATATTGCCCTCTGGTGGCCACACACTTAAAGGTCAAAACATGGTCAAACAAATGAATAAAATCTATTTCAACAAAAAAAAATGCATCTTAAAAACAGCTCAGGGCTTTCATAAACTATGATTAACCTCCCAGGACAATGCATGTGCACACAAGGACAATATATTTGAGGTTTCCTAAAACATAGCATAGTTTTTCAGGCTATTTAGTTTGTGGGGAAAAATGTATTTTTTTGGGAGGGGGGCATCCTTTGAAATAGTCAAGATTTTTTAAATGGAAATTTCATGGAATTTGTTTGGATATTTGGGGCTATATAGATATTTGTAATTTTTTGGGGGGGGGGGGTGCTTGAAATTTTGGGGAATTTGCTCATATGTTTTCATATTTTGGAGAGTTTCATTGGAAGTTTTGGCACTTGGGGAAATTTGTTTGGATTTGAGAGGGGGGGAGATGGGGGGGGGGGGGTCCAGACATTTTCATGGAAATTTGGGAAAAAGGTATTTCCCAGTTTGTAATTTTCAGGAATTTACATTTTTTAGATCTAGGGTTGGTTATGGTTTCACTTAAACATTTGGGGAATATTTAAAGAAAATTGGGCTACTTTTTATCGGATACTTTTAAAATAATGACTAGTTTTCTCAGAAATTGTAGGGATTTTTTTTTTTTATTTAAGGGAATTGGGTTTTGAAAAGTACGTCTCTAAGTGATTGACACCATTTCTTTCTGACTGAAGACCCTCACCAACAAACTAACTGGCCAACACACAACCAAAACATCTGCTTAAAACCAATCAAGTGCTGGATTTCTTCAGAAACAGGAGCTTTAGGAGATTTAACCACAGCATTCTGTTGAAAAAAGAAAAATCCTGTTCAAAGACACAGCTTGGATTTTAAACGCATCAGGTCCTTCTGATCCCAAATAAGTAGAAGAAACTAAAAATACATTCCAAACAAAAGCTCAGGTCTCAGGAGGTTAATGTTGTAAACACTGTCACACTGAGTTCTAAATATTCAAAGCAGAAAACTAGGAAAAGTACTGACTATGATTTTGTAAACGTGTAATTATTTTTAAGTACAAAGTGATATGCTTAGCTATCAGTGGTAACAGGGGAAAATAATGGGGAGAAAAACTAAAATATTTAGATTAAAAGATGCAGTCATAATTTCATGTTTGATGAAAACAAGCAGACTCTTTGATTTCTTATATTTGTAATGAAGGTGACTGAAGCATGGCAGCTCAAGGCCCTTATGAGGACACAAGTCATTGTCAGGTACCACACTGCTTACTGCCTAATAAAAGTGTATGCATAAATATATAAAATATGCATGCTACAAAAAAAACAACAACTTCGTAGTGTTAATGAATGAGCTCCTTAATTTCTGCTGTTCTATTAAAATCCCTACAGAAAGCATTCTCATTTAAAAAGACATGTTGAAAATATGCTGAACTAAAACAGAATATTCTTAAAAACCTCAATTTCACCACTAAAGTTTTAAAGAAATGTGATCACAGCAGTCCAGCCAGAAAAAGAAAAACAGCTCAAACCACAAAATAACTTTTCTCTTGAACTGCCTGTTCACATTCATGTACAAACCTTCACATTCAACAAATCAAATCTTTGTACCATTGATACAATCAATACTTACATGGACGAATAAAAGCCATTTACAAATCTTAGGACTGTTAAACAATACTGCTTAAAAAGTGTTAGGATATTCAGAAACACCTACAAGTGCATTGATTGTTTACAAAATCAATGATCAATTGGCACATTTCTTGTCTGGATAATAAAAAAGGACTTAATATTAACATTCTGTAAAACAACTACGCATTTGTTTTCACTCCAGAGCTAGCCAAAGCCATTATTTTGTCTTCAGAGCCTGAAAGAAAAACAGTAAAACAAAGTCAATTTATTTCTTAATGCACAAACTTGTAATTACAAACATTCTAGTGAAAACACATGATCATTCTCACCTGAGTTTGCAGTCACTTTTTCAAACTGGCTCAGAGTGGCTGTGGCATTTTCAGTGAGAAAAGTCTCATCCTCTGAAGTGAGCTGTCAAACAGTCAGACACAAAACTTATGAATTTCAGAGTCATAACATTTTAAAAAGATGACAGCCTCTTATGAAATGAGGTCCAGGCCCTTCTGAAACATCTACACCAATGGTGTTCAACCCTGATCAACTAAAGAGCCACACTGTTGAAAAAATACCTTTGCAAGGGCCACAATCCAAACCTGGGGGTGTATAAATAATCATATATGGATGCATGAGTGAAAATGCTCCCATGTTAAAGAATCCAATAATTACTAAATCAAAACATATTAATCAGAATATGCAGAGAGCTTGGTTTCACTGTTATTTTTTCCTTTTTCCTTTATCTATAGTCAATTAGGGTAATGATTTGGGCCTAAAAGCTAGTTAAAGCCATTACTTTTAATCCCCATTGTTAACTCTGTCATGTTTGTCAGCCTTGCCAGATGGCAGCTTTGTTTGTTTTACAAAAAAATGCATTGTCCTCTGTTCATTTTATTCTGCTCATTTGTTAAAACACCAGCTAATCTATATGTAACAGTAACTGATTTATTTAAAGCCACTAGTTTAATGTGGTTAATATTAAAGACAAGATCATAACAAATGGAACGCATTCAACTCAGGTGTGACATCTTTCCAAGCTCTGACATATGACTTATCAGGTAAATGGAACAAAGAAGTCCCCAGATGATGACTTGGCACAACATTTTGGCATTTTATAGAAATTCTGTACATATTTATGACTTCTTCATGGTTCCAGTTTTGAACCAGTATACCTAAGAAGTCTACTAAGAAGAGTGAAGGACTACTGGAGCACCAGTGTAGCTTGAAAATTGACACAGACAGACAGACAGACAGACAGACAGACCATCAATTATAGTAGTAAGATAAAAACAGACCATCAACAATAGTAGTAAGATAGAAATAGAATATCATGAATTTCAGAGATAAGATACTTCAGATAGGTGAAAGGTTTAAAAAAAAGAGTGAAAATAATGCATTTTATTACTAGGTACCATTACTGAATGCCAGAAGTAGATAACAAAAACTTTACATTCATTTTGAGGTAATGAAATTAAAATTCAATACATTTAAGTGTCTGACAGAGTTAATAAAAATCACGATATGACTGGCATAAAAAGTCATATGAGGAAATAAAAAAAGCTGAACAAAAAATCTGTTCACATGACTGCTAGCTAAGACCTCAACCTACACTAATCTCCAATTAAAATTAATATATTAAAACAAAAGTACAAGTTTGGAACATGTTTTGTCCATTTTATCAAGAATTAGTGATATTTATCTTTTGTGTTCTCTCTTGCACACAAATACAGACAAAAAATAAAGGTTTCCAATTAAAAGAGAAATCTAAAGCCTCCCTTATAAGTGTGGGAAACAAATTAATTGATATGACTTTCAATGGGTCGTTTCTGAGGTCAAATTTCCTTTTTAAGGTTTTCTGGGAGGATTATTTTTCCAAGTAAGACTTAAAAGAGCAACAAGCTGTCACTAAAGAGTCACACATTGAGCATCACTGAACTGTCAGCTAGGGTGGAAAGTAACTAGTTACACTTACTCAAATTACTGTAAGTGACTAGCTTTTTTGTGTACTTTTTGAGTACTTTGTAAAACCCATACTTTTTCTTTTACTTAAATATATTTTCGGGTAAGTATTGTACTTCATTACATTTTAAAAAGCATCAAGAACTGAATAAAAAATAACACTAAAAGCCAAAAGGAGGAGGTCCAAGCTTTCTTCCAACAATAAGAAAACAACCAGTAGTGTGACCTTAATAACACATGATGGTTAGTAGCACACAGCAACAGAATCATCCTACATTTCATCCCTAAACAGCTGTGCTATTTTTCTTTATTTCAAGTCACATCACGACTTATAATTAAGCACATTAAGAAAGATCAGATTTCTCTGTGATGGCTCCTAGTTATTAACAGTAGGTACTGTACTAGGGCTGAATGATTTGAGAAAGTATATACAAGAAATAACACCAGTTTCTTTATTTTTATATTTAATGTTTAATTCCTGTACACTGAGAGCAAAGCTTACCAGAGTCAAATTCCTTGTTGCATAAGCATACTTGGCTGATAAAGCTAGATTCTGGTCCTGAAAGTAATCAACATTTTTTTACCCTCCACTATTGCAACTGCTATTTAATATGTGATCATTTTTTTAAGTTCCTCATCTTGTGTTTTTCTCAGCTAAAAAACACTAAATCATTCTATATTATAAAGAACCCATTTTTAGATTAAACTAAGGCTGGACAATTTTGAAAGAACATCTAATTGCAATTATTTTTGACAGTTCCATATGAACTTCTGCACTGAAGGAATGATGATTTTGTGTTTCTCATTTTTAAGAAGACAAACATACAAAAACAAGGGCAACAGGATTTTTTTTTTTTTTACAAAATATTAAAATAATGGCACTTGAATGTTTGCGTGATGTGTAGAGTATAACATCCCTGCCTCAAAAATTGTATTAGGCTGTGTTTTTAAACATATTTTAGGCCAAAGAAATACTGCATCTTCTGTGAATTGAAAATTAAGGACATTTTGTGATTTGCTTCTCATGAGAAAATTTAGACCAAAGTAAAATTGAACTGTACTTTTGATTGAGTACAATAGTCTGGTACTTTTCCCACATCTGACTGTTGGTCTGGTGATAATTACATGACTAAAATACGTCAGAGCAGCGTGTGGTTGAATCATTCATGGAAAAATATCATCCTTCCTCTGTTTGCGATCCTCACCTTCTCTCCAAGTTTTCTCAAGGCTGTGAGGATTTCCATTTTCTGCTGGGTGTACACATGCCGAGATAGTTTCCCCACCATGACATCTCGATCCATCTGTGAAAAAATGTCACATGCGTTTCAGGTCAATTATCAGGCCTATCAGCATGAAGAGACACTAAAGAGGGGCCGAGGAGTTGAATTACACCTACAAAATACAGAATACAAACAATCACAACAACAGTTATATTGACAAGGCTACAATGCAAACCTCTGCTAGTCTGGTCCTCAGCTGTCCTGGCTGCTTCTTTGCAAAAAGTCGAATCACTTCCGGGGTTTTGAATGCCTGGCTGATGGCAGCCTGGATTGCCTGGTGAAGAAAGAAACATAGGAGTATTCAGACAGGTTAATTGTTCTATAAACTATCATCTCTACATAAACAGTTGTTGGACCTAATCTTCTGATTGTCCATACCAGCTGCATTCCACTTAGTTCGTCCACAAGTGTCATATCTCCTGTCATGATCTTCTTCAAAGAGTCATTGAATTCACTCAGCTGCTCTAATGTTTCATTTTTTGTCTCCTCATACTCTTCTTCATCCAATTCTTCCCTAAGATAAAAACAGAAAGGAGGAGAAAAAACATGTCTATACATACACATGTGTAGCCAAATTTACTGATTTATCTCAAAGCTTGGATTTAATTTTTGTACTATTATTTTAGGGTTTGTTTTGGTGCACCTGCATTCCTCCAGATCCTGAAGTTGCTGCATCAGTCTGTCAAGTTGTTCTTCCATATTTTGCCTCAATTTTCCAGTTTCCGATTTCCCCCGAGAAGCCATGTTTTGTTCAGAGTATTTCCAACCTTTTGATAGCGCAGGGCAGAATAAAACAGTAGACAAAGTTAGTATTCCTGGTTATTTTTCACCCTGTGCCTCACATATAAGTTATCATGAACCTAGCATGCTACTTTGACTGCATCAGTATGACGTTAGACCAGAGTGAAGACTACCTGTTCAACATTTAACAAAACACACACTTTACTACAGAAATACTGTGGATGACAAGTATTAGCTTCAAGCTTATACATTGTTATATAACTGTAAATGTTGTCATGTTAGCTGACTGCTAGCTACAATGCTATAACAAAACATCTCACCAGGTCTCTCTTTGTAAACAGTTGTAAATCAGTCGTTCAGTGAGTTGACATTTGCATCAGCTGACAACTGTATAAAAAAAATAACGTAATAACTGGGGTGAACTTCGGTGAAAAATGATTAACCACAAAGACTAACTTCTTTCAATTTCGGTTAAAATTATTTAATGTTAGTCGAAGAGTTTGAGGTTAGTGAATGTAGCTTACAAGCGTAGGCGCGGCTCTCTTTTTTCCTGGTTGATATTGTCCAATCAGATTGCTCGAACGTAATGACGTACAGGACGATAGTACAGGAAGCTGTGGCACGTTAAAGAGGAACTGAGCACCGCTGTTTCTCCTGGTTTGTACAATATATTTATAACACATATTACAATACAGTTTAAGAAATATGAACTCCTAATGTGTGGTCTACTTTCAGCGTTTTGTTGGTGTTTTGTCTAAAGCATGCATTGCATAATAACAGACAAAGCTAACGTAAACAGTTTATTAGTGCACTTTATTGCACTAATAAAGTGCAACTCGCCAGCTGCTTCGTACATGCGACCTTTGAAATCAATTAATGACTGTAGTCTCTGGTATCTTTTGTATAACAGTGTCTGCTTTGTGTAAAACCAGCCCCAGTATGAAGTATGGAGAGTCAGGATGTTACCAAAGTCGTCCTGCTGGCCTGTGGTTCCTTCAACCCCATCACCAACATGCACCTGAGAATGTTTGAACTCGCTCGAGATCATCTGGAAGACACAGGTCGAGTAAATGAGACTTTCTTCATATGTTCCCCATTTTCTGTGTAATGAATCTCTGTGTGTTTACTATATTTACTCTGACTGGAACGTTCTTATCTCTTCCAAACTTTGCACATCTGTTGTAGTGGATTTTTTTATTGACCTAATGAGAATATAGCAGTATGATGTGAATTAATCTGCTTCCTTTATACCCCAAAATCGTTTTTCTAGATTGGAGTCTCGACCAGACATTTTAATTCTTGAAGTATTGTATTGATTGTAATATAGTTCAACTGCACTGTGCACAAATAATATTGAATTAAGATGAACTGTTGTGGAGTAGAGGTTTAAGTCTTTGTGTCTCAAAACTGTCTTTAAAACTTTTCATGGATTAGCAAGATGTATTCAAAACCTCCACCAGTCTTCAAGAACTTCTGTTTTTTGTTGATTTCGGTACCCTGTGTAGCAAAGGGGTACCTCTCATCACCAGTACTGTTCCCACGCATAAAAACATGTACTTGCATGTCTGCCTATCCAAAGGAACTATCTCCAATATCACCTTCTATTTTAATGTAATTGTACTTAATCTGTCTGGAATATTTTTACTTTACCATAGTTGCAAATGTATTATGTTCTTTAGAAATCTCATTTTCCTGTATTTCTATCTTTAACCTCTAAAAGCCTCCCATTAACAGGTGTTGAAAATTAGTACTTTGCTATAAAAACTTACATCAGTGCATCCGGAACCTGTATGGAACATGGTTAAATGCCACAGTATTACTGTTACTATCTTCATGTTAAATAAATGTTTAATCTCTTTGTGGATTTATATCCTTTTTAATCCTTCTTTTAATTTTACAAAAAAATATCTCCCCCTGCATCAGCTGAATGGTCAAAGTAGGGATGCACTGCTTTGCCAATATCCAAAATGCTGATGTTTAAAAATGTATTTTATCCGATACCGATATCAGTACTATGATTTGAATGTCGTTAAGACCTGAAACTTCATTCCTTAGGAAAAAAAAACAAAAAAAAAAAACAAAAAAACAATTTAAAGTTTTGGGGTGAACAAAACAACAACGTACAATTTTTAGGAATGATGATGAATGATGCAAAAGACTTTGGCAAACATAGGTCAGTTGTAAATGATGGCAGGAATGTTAAGATCTGCCATTCGTGATAATTTAGCTACTTTTTAAGCTAATGTGTACCAATACCGTGTTGATAATATTGTGCGCAAGAAGTATTACTTATCCATAAACTTTGCTGCAGAATTAAAGAAATAAAGACTGGCCCTGTAGTTTGCATATGGAGCCATTGATGTTAATATCAGTGTGTTTCATAATGAGCTAAAAATCCTTACGGAGGTTATAGCAATGAAGCAATACAGCAACTATGTTAAGATATGGCAACATTTCACTCACATGCCACAATTTTATCTTTACCGACTATGTACAGTTGTTTCACTTTTCTACATTTTCAGTCATTGTTGATGTAGTTGATTGATTGATTGATTTTCATTCACATCATGCACACAAAGAGACCAACACTCATGAGTTTACAAGACACCGAAAATACATTTGCACTTGTCAACCAGTTTAAGTCATTACATGGTTACCTTCTCCTTTTACAACGTGGTCTAAAACATTTTATACTGCCTTTTCTCCTAGGCTTTGCCAGTTAGATAATTAGATTTGCTAACAAGAAGGAATCCTCGTCCTTTTAGTAAAATTGCAGTTAACATTGGATTCTGCTTTGTAATTATTCTTAATGAGACAAAAAATTCATCTTTACACCACATAATAACAAAACGTTTTCCTCTAAATCTCCTGAATGCCACAGAGTAACGGTTTTCTAAGAATGTAAAAGTTGGGGAGTCTTACATTGTCAAATAAACAATTTATACTTTTAAACTAAAGTCGTTTTCTGGATGAAAATTTAAACTGTCCTCACAGAAACTCTTTAAACATCTAACATCACCTAAATTGTGTTTTAGGTCAGTACAGGGTGGTAAAAGGCATCATCTCTCCCGTGGGTGATGCCTATAAGAAGAAGGGTTTGATCGAGGCCTGTCATCGGCTGGAGATGGCAAGATTGGCCACAAAGGACTCAGACTGGATCACTGTGGACACCTGGGAGAGTCTGCAGCCAGAGTGGGTGGAGACAGCTAAAGTTGTTCGGTAAGTCAGAAATTTGTATGTATTATCAGGGATGGGGTCTTTGTTTGTCATAAAGAGATATTATGATAAACACAGGCCCCATTGTCATAATGAGAGTTTCTTTGCTCACTGTGTTCATTTTCCCTTTAATAATTCACATTGAAACACCTCAGGAGACACATCCGTCACATCTTTTAACAGAAGTAGCCACAGAGGATTGATATCACTGTAGAAATAATGATTTATAAATATTCAGTACTTTGTACACAAAGTTCTTTTAACATTTTTTAGGAAATTTCATCTTTATATTTGACACTGGAAAAAAATAGTCTAATAACACTGATCCATAATTGTAGGCTTTGGACCAAAACATCATATTCTGAAATTGAAATTATAATTCAGTAGTGCCTGATACATCAGAATATCATTCAAAATTATAGTATCTTTAACCATCAATAATGATTAGCTTTTTTTATCACTGCTCAATTTCTTAATCATATACTGTATGTGTTCTTCAAGTTTTTCAACTCATAAAAGTATGGCGTGGCAGGAGAGTCACATTTTATAAGAGGAGAACTGCTTCTTTATAAAAATGATAAAGCCAGAATAAAGTATAAAGCTGTAAGAGTGTGACGTCTTATGCTTGTCCCATCATCAAAGAAAGGCAGTCAAATGCCCGTCTGGTAACATTTTAGAGGACCGCAGTCATCCATTAATTCACTGCTTTTAGCTTTTACCCTCAGGAGGAAAGTCTCCTATGTAAAGAAAAACATTTCTACACAATTATTTGTCCTTGTTGCTGTTAAATATCTTAACCAGTAAGGACCCTTACCTGCAATCACATGCTACACAGAGCACTTTATATTATTACTGAACAACCCTTTAAGGATTTCCTTTTACAACCTGGAGCCCAGTTCACTGTGTGTTTTTATTCTGTTTTATTCTATCTTCATAATGTACCAAAAATATAGAATACTTTGGAAATTTTATTTATTTTTTATAATCTCTAACTTTGTTTTCTGTTAGAGCATTACAGAAGACCAATCAACAAAGGTTTGTAATGCTCAAGTGCTGACCTGCTAAAAAGTATGTTCATATATGCACTTAATAATTGTTTGGCTCCTTGTTACATCAACACAGCACTCTTTTTTTTGTCTTGTGTAATAGTCTAATACTTTGAAATACTGGAGTTTTGAGTTTCATGAAAGATAAAACCACTAGATTGTTTGAAATATTGTACACTATATGCAAAGGTTCTTGAATATATGAAAGTTTAAATTTGAAATTGAATGAATGGAAATTTTCCATGAAATTCTTCATGTTTGAGATGCAGCTGTAATGGTTTTTTATTAGTGTGTTTTGTGGTGTCTGTTTTCTTGTTAAAGCTTAGCTTTCACCATTTAAATTTAAGTGATCAAAAACCTGACTTTGTAATTCTTTGAAAGTAGTGTAATTTTATAATTCCATAGTTTTGACATTGATATTTTTTTGCTATGGAATACCAAAGGATGTCATAGAACTGTATTTTGGTTTAATTAAAAAAATGGATTTTGCAAGATATCATCCATGGCTTATAACATTAAAACCTGAAACCAAAAACCTGAAGGAACAGAAGAAAATAATAACATATACAAAATAGAGATGATGTCTGTTTTGCCAAGATTAAAGGCAGCACCCTTACTTAGAAGTAGGAGGACTGGACCCACTTTGTTGCAGGGAATGAGGACGCTATCTTGTTGTGGTTCTGAATCAGAAAACAACTAAATATATTAACACATAACTGTAATTATGTAGCTTTTTGTGCACTTTTACTTTCTTGATTATGTTAAAAAAATCAGTAATTTTACTTTTACCAAAGTATATTTTGGGTGAGGTGTTGTATTTTACTACATTTTGAAAAGAGTTTATTACTGATTTAAAATGAAATGCTGAAAGTCTAAATGAGGCAGTCCAAGTTTTCGGTCAACAACACAGAACTGTCTGGTTATTCGGCTTTAACAACACACGTTGTTCAGTAGCACCAAGCAACCGAATGATTCCTCATTTTATCCCAAAACAGCTGTCGCATTTAACTTTAGGTTAATTCACACCACATTTAGATTCTCTTGTTGTTATTACACACTAAGGGAGGATCAAATTTCACTGTACAAGCTCTTTGGGTGTCAAAAGTAGCAACCTAGTACTCAGTACTTTGAGTAAACTTTAAATGACTTACATTTGACTCTTTACTTGAGTAGATTTATAGACTAATAATTTTACCCCCGCTTAAGTATATTTTTACCAAAGTAACTTGATTTTTACTTAAAAACAACAGTCTTGTACTTCTTCCACCTCTGCTCTGAACACTAATGGACTTCTTACTTGCTATTTGATAATCATTGCAACTAAAGCTGCCTCCACTCGTTGTTCTCTTTGTAAATGTTCATGCTCATTCATGCTGTGTAATTTACTTAAAAATGTGAAAAATGTATATACAACTAAAAAAAAAGTGACTCACTTTTAGATGGTCAGTTTGGCAAATGACATTTCACTTAAATGAAAAGACATTTGTTTATTTGATAGGTAAGATGATTTACTGAAATACTGCTGATAAGCATATTTCTTCAATGGGAAACGTAATGCAGTGCTGTTACACATCAAGAATTCTGTCCTTTTCTTTATCTTCTTAGGCATCACTTTGAAGAACTGCTGGAAGCAGAGCAGAACACTGATGATGTGGACACGGTCAAGTACACAAAAAGGAGACGAATAGAGGAGAATCATTTGGAAAGTTCATCCTGTCACAGAGGCAGAGGTAGGCCAAGTTTTAATGTGTGTAATTATGCAACTATTGTTCCTCTTATTTCTCTTCTTCTTCTCCTCCGGTGTGGAAAGATGTTGCACTTATATAAAAGTACAGTAATGTTGATTATAATGTAATTACAGTGCATTCAGAAAGTATTCAGACATCCTTTACAATTTTCAATTTTGTTCTGTTGCAGCCTGATGCTACAGTTGTGTAATTCTTTATTTTTTCTCATTAATTCTAAAATCATAGCCCCATAATGACATGAGATGTTTCTACACCTTGATTAGAGTCCACCTGTGGTAACATAAATTGATTGGACATGATTTGGAAAGGCACACACATCTCTATAGAGGCCCCCAAAGCTGACAGCGCATATCAGAGGAAACAACCCAGCCATGAGGTCAAAAGAACTGGCTGCAGAGTTCAGAGACAGGATGTTGCAAGACACTGATCTGGGGAAGGCTACACATTTTTTTTTTTTTTTTTGCTGCTCTAAAGTTTCCCAAGAGCACAGTGGCACCCGTAACTCTCAAATGGAAGAAGTTTGGCACAATCAAAGAGCTGGTCACGCAGCTAAACTGAGCAGTCAGGGGTGAAGGGCCTTAGTAAGAGAGGTGACCAAGAACCAGAAGAGATCTCTTGCTGGGCAAAAAAAGCAAGAGAATAAATGTACAACCAGGTTGGTTAACTTTATAAAAAAAATGCAATGTAACACTACATTTTCAATGACACATGGAGTCATTATCTCGCTATGTGCAACTGACTGACATGGGTGAAACATCCAGACACTTTCACACAAGTAATGGAAAGCACAGAAGCACAGATCTCTGTTTTTCCCTCATTCATTTTTGTTTGTCACTCAGTATCAGATGCCATGTAAAATGTAGTGGCATACAACACTCCCATCCATGATAGACTTAAATAAAAGTAAAATTACAGACTTCACAAAAGCTACTCAATTACAGTAATATGAGTAAATGCAATTACTTGCCACCCCTGTCTCCTCCCTGTTTTGATTTCTAATTATAGTCATCCTGTCTGGTTCTACTCCCACTGTAATCAAAGTGTCCTGCATTCAGCTCAACTCACTACAGGAGGCAATTGCTTAAGGGTGCGGTGTCGATTTATGTTGTTGGTGTACCTGATCACACCACTGACCTACTACACAGCGTCACAAAGGTCAACCATGTCTAACAGGAAGAGAAGAGTCTTAGTGCGTCAGTGGTGCAGATAGGGAAGCTAGCTGCCAAGTTTCCTACATGGTTTTACAACATTCTTGCATCTAGTGACGAGATTTAAGACTGTGAGAACCTGAAATAGGCATCTACATTGCACCTCTCAAGCATGAACAAGGAAAAGCATTCTGTGCCGTGTTGTAAAGTTATGTAAGGTGTTAACAACTCCTAATCATGCTCATTAAAATGTTCTTTTTGTCCTAAGCATTGATCAATTAGAAAAGTGTAAATCACATGAATACACCTCAAATGATTTTGTTTTACAAAAGCTTTTATAAATATTAGATATTTCTTAAATTTCAACATTGCTATTTTCTTGGTTACTCTGTAATGCAAATGAAAGAGAGTATATGTTGAGTATTTCCTTTCTTCATGCTCAGATGCTGTTCGGCTGATGTTGCTGTGTGGAGCAGATGTCCTGGAGTCCTTCGGCATCCCTAATCTGTGGAAGCAGGAGGACATTGCTGAGATTGTGGGCCGCTACGGTTTGGTTTGCATCACCCGCAGCGGCAATGACCCACACAAATTCATCCACCAATCAGATATGCTGTGGAAATATCGCAAGAACATCATCGTGGTCCAAGAGTGGGTGACCAATGAGATCTCGGCTACTCATGTTCGCCGGGCACTGCGGCGTGGTCGGAGCGTCAGGTACCTGCTGCCGGACAAAGTGGTGCACTACATAAAGGAGAAGGGCCTCTACAGTGCTGAGAGCGAGCAGAAGAATGCAGACGTGGTTCTAGCACCCTTTCAGAGATACACAGGAGCCTCCTCAAGCTGAGGAAGTTGTTGCTGTTTGCAGGAAGTGCTGTGAATTTACTGTGATTTACATGAAATAAGACAAACTTTAGTCTGCTTTTTTATGCTTCTTCCAGTGCCTACCAAATAAAAAAATATTTTCAAATGTTTTTAGAATATTAATCTGTGTAAAGTTCTCTGACTGAGATGACTTTGTTACACTATTACCTGCTTTTGTGAAAAGGTGTGATAGTCATAAAAAAATAACTGAGCAATAGTTCAACCAGCTTGCAGGCAGAGGTGGAAAAAGCACCCAACTTTTGTAGTCAAGTAAAGGTGGAGTAGTCCTTTAGAAACACCTGAAGTCTCAGACATGAACTCTAGCTCAGTGGATAACTTCACTCGTGGTGCAAAAGTGTCACACATCAAAAACAACAACAATCCACTAGAACAACTTCTAGACTCTCTGCCCAAGGGCATGATGGGGAACTCTGCCCACACATCACCCCAGATGTGAAACCTTAATGGGCGGAGCTTAGATCAGTTGCCCCTTCACAGAGTATAACTAACACTGATGGACCCACACTGTTAAATATCTCCAACACTGAAGACCATTTCACTCAGAATGGGATTAAAATTACACTTTGGAAATCAGCTTCAAAATGTTTAACCCTGAGATATCAACACTCTGATTTTTACTGTGCTGTTTTAAGATGTGATGTGGAATCATTGTGTCTTTATGTGCTACTGTGTAGTCAACAAAAGTGGAAAAAGTACAAGAGTATAGTACTCAAGTAAGCACAGTTACTCTGTTTAAATCTTCCTTAAATAGAAGTAAAAAGTGCTGATTTCAAAATAGACTCAAAAAGTACAAGCACTCCAAAAACCTACTCAATTACAGTAATCTGAGCAAATGTAACTAGTTACTTTCCATCCTTGCTTGCAGGTCAGCTAAATGTTAACCCTAATTATAAATTTAAAACATGTATTTATCTAGAATTGTACTAATTTGTGTGTAATGGTCTGCATGTTTTGACTTTGCTTAAAACAATTAAAGGAACAAATTTCTTTTAACAGTTAGGCTTTCTTAATCTCATTTTTGCGCTTACTATCTTCACTTTCCAAACTCATCTAATCACATTTTCCACTCGTTACCTTGAGAGGGATTTTACCTCCTGAGGCAAGGAATGAAATTTGCATCGAATATGTTTTTCTGTTGATTTAAAGATGAAGGACTGATCTTCAATGACTGGAAACAAAATAAACAACCCTCATCGTTTTTCACATTGGGTTCTTTTCATTGTTTTCGAGATGCCATTATCACAAAGATAAGCTGTTAAATAAGTGCTAAAATGACCCCTTTCCTGTTTGATTACAATGCCATTTGTCAAGTTGGGGGTGAACTTATCTTTCAGGAAATCATCAGAAAGAAGAAATATCAAGTGGCATGCCTTGTTAGAGCCATATGATTAAATGAGTGCTTAGCTGATTACATCATCACAAAGTTATCAATGTAAGTGCTCATTTATTTTTAACTCGGGTGTGGGTGAAAAGAGTTAAATACTATTGAAGCTGTAATGGATTTATGCAAATTAACAGCTTAAATGCTTTATTTATCATGACAAAAAGCCATGGTTTATTGTTAACAGTGAATTAAAATCTGCGTCTTTACAGAGAGCACATATAACATGTGGGGTTGAAAACACCTGTGACACGTTTTTCTGCATCACATTTTAAACTGTTGACCTGCTTTCTGCTAAGAAAACATCAGGAGGAGGAAAAGCACCTGACTGTTGGACAGCCTCCCTGTGATTTACCATCTGTCGAAGTGGATGATTTCTCAATTCCCCTCAACACTGCATGCCACTTTTACTACAACTACCTGTATTATTTTCCTTCTCTCACAGAAAGGAGTGACAGTATTAGAAATGTCACCTTATAGTTTGACAAAAATAATATCAATAATAATATGTTAATGCACAAATAATCTTGATATTTAAGGGAAATACATTCACCTATAGATTTGAAGTATATAATTTTGCCATGTGTTCTTCGCCTTAAAATGACCATATTTACAATGTAAATGCTCATCTGTTCATCAAAGTTTGAAAATCAAGAGTGAAAGAAACAAAGTCACTGTACTTCCTTGAGTTTATGGACGTGTGTTGCCAATGTTTGACGCCTGAGGGAAATTTTGATGTGCAGTGAGACCAGTCTGACTTGTCTGTCTTTACATCTACACCCTGGTACTGATGAGAACACCTCCTTCAGTCTGACATGGTCCTTAGGTGACAGCAAATGAGAGAAAGGCACACCTTTATACCTCCAGGTTGTTACTGAGAAAGCAGCATTGACTCTGCAGTCTCTCAAAGCTCAAAAGCCCCTCAGCCTGAGGACTTCATTGTTTCCCCATCCTTGGAATCAAGAAAGCCATCAAAATGCTGGCCAGCCTCTGTGGTACATGGGATCTCGTCAGTAATGTCAACCTTGAAGGATACATGATTGCTCTGGGTAGGTCCTGCTCTGATTTTGTACTCCCAACACTTTTTCTAAGTATTGATTATAATTAGATGTCTGGTGAAAGACTTGACATATCTGCATTCATATTCCAAAAGGACAACAAACTACCATCCTATAGGATTTAATATAAGGGCTCGAATAGTTAAAAAAAAGGCATCACATTAGGGGGAAAAACATTTGTCTGTGCTTTTGCAGCAGTGCTATTTATGGTATGCATGTGTCTGTGAGAGCCTGAGAATGTGCTTCTAGTGTTGTTTGCAGCCTGTGCAGGACTTCTTTTAGTACATTTAGGTTACACATTGTTCTACTGTTCCAGGTATAGGTGCCTATGTGCGAAAGATTGCTCTAAAGCTGAAGCAGAGGAAGGTGATCGAGCAGCAGGGGGACCACTTCATCATCAAAACCACCAGTACCTTCCGAAACTACACCGTCACCTTCAGGGTGGGTCAGGAGTTTGAGGAGTTTACTCAGGGACTGGACAACAGGCATGTGAAGGTGAGGATGAACGCCTAATAGCAGGGAAGCATCTGTAAAAAAACATGCAATGCAAATTTTGATGCAGAACAATACGATACAATGTGATTTACACTTCCCATATTGGAGGAATCTATGAAAATGTCCAAACTGTATATAAGTAAAATGTAATCTTGTGTTCTGTGTTGTTTTTAATTTCCTGTTTTCTGTTATGTGTTTTAAATGCTCAATCTGTCTTTTTCTGCCACCTGTACAGTCACTGGTGAAATGGGAGGGGAATAAACTGGTGTGTGAACAGATCGGAGAGAAGAAGAACCGAGGCTGGACTCATTGGGTTGAAGATGAAAAGCTACATCTGGTAAGAATATGAAGGCATTATCTGTACGCTAAGACAAGAATGTTGTAATCAACTGTATTTAATTATTTTTACTGGCATTTTATTTTAATGACGTGATTTGTTTTTCATCTCAGGCGCTGTACTGTGAGGGAGAAGTCTGCAAACAAGTTTTCAAGAAGAACCTAAATGAGTGAAGGATCACAAAAGTATTTGGAAAAGTTGGAATTAATTTGACCAAAGCCCTGGAAAGAAAACCACACTCCAGTGAAGTTGGTAGTAATGTGACTTCAAACGTCTTCCTGCAGGGTTTGGATCTTGCCACTTGATGGCATCAGTGCATTGCTTTTGTCAGATGCTGGCCTTTGCTGGTCTGCAGCTCAGTGGTGTTTGGTATCGGGTAAACAAAATCTAAAGCCAAGTTGAATTTGGTGCATGTCAGCTGGCTGGCTGCCCAGTTCCTTCATATCTCAGGGTAAATCTGAGATACATAAAGCTCCTGTATGGAGACTTAAATTGGGCCTAACAGATTGGTATTGATGCCTCTTTGAAATCTTCATAAGCAAACAAAACCATTAGTGACATGACTGATTATTTCCATACGGTTATTTTTTATTCTCGTAAGAACTGCCACAGGACAGACGTCTGATGAAATAAAGAGACGTGCATCCAAAACACTATTTTCATATTTGTGTGATGGTAAGTACATGGTTGTTGGAAGCAGGTCAGATTTTTTTGATAAAAAACATGACTAACACATATGCAAGGACAGAATCAGCTAAGAGATAAGATGTACCACTTTATCCTCAGGGGTTGCCAAAATTAGCACAAAAATGAAGGTTCCTCATATGAGCTTTAATTCTTTTTACGCACAGGCTTGTGCTGTCCATTTTGCTTTTAAGGTGTTTGTTAAAACATTGAATCCATGCATGTGAATACATTTGTAACCACTGAAAGAGGTGAAGGATACTTTAAATATATTTTTATGTGAAGTTGCTATAATAAAATGGCTTTTGAGAATGGCAAGTGTCATTTTCTTATCCGACCCGTATGGGTTCATTTAAATGTGTAAATATGTTTTTACATTGCATTTTATCCATCTGATTCCCTTTCTCAAATCTGGCATGTTTTATTAACTTTGATTGAATATATAAGTTTGTGAGGAGGCAAGAAATGTTTATTCAATCTTTGATATAGCCCTAATATAACGGGTCACATTGGCTGGTCTTAGATGGTTGATATAAAGACTGAAATTAATATTTGTGCTTCTATTTGACCTGCAAAATAAAAAAGAATGTCAACATAAAGATTGTTAATTTCTATTCAGTCATTGTTATAAATGTAGTGTAAGAGGTAAAGCTGAAAAGTTTATTTTACCCAAGTGAAAGTACATTAACTCTGGTTGAAATTTATTTCAGTGAAAGTAAAAGTACTGGTCTTAAAATCAACCTAAACGGTAGTAAAAATGATTAAGTTTAAAGTTTATTTTAAGTACTTTGGAGTTGTATAGTAAAATATATTTCCTTACTGGCAAGAACAACAGGAGAATAGATTTCCAACCAGGTTGTTTAGGTAAAGGTTGTTAATTTAACTAATACAGAGTTATATTTAACTCTTAGAAATGCCTCTGTTAGTTCAACTATATAAAGTTAAACTACACTTTAAAAACTGTTAAATGTTTTATAATATGTTCGAGCTGCAGCAACTCCTCTAACTCTCTGGTAAGGTGGGTCTCCTCACCTCATAGCAAGGCAATTCATACAAGTGAAGAATATGTACTACGCAACTTTAGAAGTCACAGCTCCGTGGATAACTTCACTCATGGCGCAAATGTGTCTTACACTAGAAAAATTAATCAATTGACTCTTTACAAAGTTAAACTAACACTGGTGTATCAACACTTGTCTTATAACTTCAACATTGAAGGCCATTTAACTCAGAATGGAATTAAAATCACACTATGAGAGGCAGAAAAAGTACTTGAGTATTGTACTCAATTAAAGTACAGTAAAGTACAGTTTCTCTGATTTCAAAATGTATTTAAAAATTAAAAGTACCTCAAAATGCCCATCAATTAAAGTAATCTAAGTAAATATAATTAGTTACTTTCCACCCCTGTATATTGTACATACTATATTGCTTTAGTAAAAACTACAACTGGCAGAGGGTTGGTGTCAGACAGAGAAAGCTGAAACTTAAAGTTCCTCACAGGAGCTTGAAATGCAGCTCTTTTCAATCATGCATTTTGTTTTGTAGAAAATGTCAGTGTGGCCTGCCAGAAAATTTCCTGACTTGCTTGTTCACTCTAGTTCCTCATAGCAGAAAGTTTCCTGTGGTTTTCTGAAGGAGAAAAATCAAGATAAAACCTGAATGATAAATTCAGCTATTTGCAGCTCACCCAATAGAGAATATGAAAGGTGATCTACCATCTGTATCTTGAAGGACTCTACCAACCCACCAGCACCATTTAAAGGTCTAAAAACATGTAGTGACCTTTTTTCCCCCTTGGCATAATAATGCACACTGTTAGCTTGATAACTAGGAAAGAGAAACGTCAGTATAAGGTGGGTTGTTAATTTCTACTATCTAGGATAATTTAATATCACTGCAAATCAGTAAACTGACAACATGAATATGTATACAAGATGCAATTACTGTGATACACAGTGAAAACTCACACCTCCCACTGAAGTCTTATTTGTCACGTGACTCGGTGTAGATCCAAAATGGCCGCTGTTGTATTTTGACGTATGATAGCTAGCTACTTTTCTTTTTGTTTCACTCTTGATAGAAAATTAGCAAACGAAAGACTTTTTGGAGAACCCGTATCTCTCCACCCTCTGTATACCGGTGTCCTCGTTTTTATCTTGTAGACAATCAAGGCTGACACATATTTGTTGAAGGAGTTAGACTATGCATATTTAGTTCTTAAACAGGCTAGCTAGCTGGCTCTGGCTGGCACACATTAAAGCTATTGAAGTGAAATAGCTAGCTAACTTGGCAGCGATGGAGGAGTTGAGCGCAGATGAGGTAAGGTGACAATGGAAAAAACACACATAAGAAACATCGAAAATTAATGTAGTTTTATGAAGTAGCATTGCAGGTTTGAAATTATTTTATAAGTACTGTATTTTCCTTCGGGGCTCCCTGGAAACGGACTAAAGACTTGCTTCGTTAGCCGACTTGCTATAGGAGCTACCTCTGTGGCTAGCATAGTCTAATATCGAAGAAAAGCATCCGCGATGAAATCCTACATCTAGCTTAGCACCGGCATACAGAAGTGTATGTGGTCCGTGGCGGCACGGAAATGATTACTGGGGAAAATAATGTAAAAACTCCCGTTAATGAAATTAAAGTGGAATAGTGGGTCGTATGTTCCTGTCACCAACTGTAGTAGGTTATTTTTTAGCTTCAGCACAATGCTAACTAGCTAACGTAGAGCTAAAGGCTGTGTACAATCTGGCCCATGAATGAAATCATTCTAACTCAAAGATAACATTTTCACATACAGCGTAAATATTTGATATTGTGTGTTCTGAATTCATTTTCTACGCCATGTTTTGATTATAAAGGGGGGGCTTTAAATTGTGATCATTGAGCTGATTTGACACCTATTTCCTGCGGGGAGCTATTTGACAGTTGCTAATGTTGTTTTGCTAACAGACAAAAATTAGCCTGCTGGGCGACTCAGCATAAAAAACACACCGGGCCACCATTGTGCAACCGGCTGTGTGGCCACTGAGCTGTTTACCCCGCACCACTGGGGGAAATCAAGTATTCCTCTTGTCACCTTTTTTACTAAAACGCACTTTTAGTCGGCCACTTGATCAACTCAATGCTGATTTACTCTATTCAAGGTGTTCAACTGAGTAGCTTGTTTTGTGCTCGAATCTGTCTTTATAATACAGATTGCATTTTTCTATTCCATAGTACCAATCTTTTAATCATAAGATCTCATCGCTAAAAAAGGATGAATGAAAATGAATCGCTGCTTCTATTATAAGCCCCCTGTCTGGTGTTAATGATCAAAGACCATTAATAAAAATGAACTTTCAGCCATAAATTTCTTATGTCAGCCAGGCTGTGCCAAGCACTTATCCCAATAGAATTAATATTGCTTTGTATTTAATGGCATATACATGTCAAGGGTGCTGTAATGCTACTTCTTAGTCTAGAGATCTTTTAAAGTAAGCTGTGCTAAACCCCTCATGAACCTGTATTTTACCGGTGTATTCATTCTAGATTCGCAGAAGGCGATTGGCACGACTGGCAGGGGGACAGACGTCACAGCCCAGCACCCCTCTCAGCACACCTCTGACATCCCCACAGAGAGAAACTCCCCCTGGACCCCTCCCTGGACCCTCAGGTGCCGCACTCCAGCCCCTGCCACCAGCTGCCTCTCAATCATTGGGGCTAAATGTCCACAGTGGTACTCCTGCCACATCCCCAATGGGCACTTCTGGTAAGAACTGAATAATATCTACAGCATTAAGCAATTTTCTTCTCTTTACAGTGTGGCTTGTAGGATATATGTTGTGATTTATAAACAACAGGTCAGGATGCAGTAGTAAATTTGAATGTATTGTTTGTAAAGTCTAATCTCAACACCCTTTCAAAATGAGTCTGTGATATATTGTCACTAATTCTTGAAGATAAACAATTGTTATTGTTTGAGTTGAGCCTAACAATGAAAGTGGCCTTTATATACATTATGCCATAGACCCTGAATGACACCAGCTCAAACAAAAAGCAGATTGTTGTGATTGTCTGTATCCCTGTTTGACACAGGATTTGAGTCTGGGCACAGAGATAGAAGTTCTGCTTTGAGGCACTTTGCTAGAAAAACAGTGGTGAGCTGCTAATGGATACATGATGAGTTTCTTGGCTTTTTTTAATGAAATCATCAATGTGGTGGTGCTGATATTTGAGGCTGCCTTTTCTCGCTTGGAGGTCCAGTGATACTATTGATCAAATTTATGAGTTTAAGGTAATGAATAATCACTTTCCTTTGACTATCTTCCTAGCTTTGTAGTAGTTCTTGTTGTAATATGGATTGACACAGATTTAGTAGACTACAATATTACGGAAAACACCAATTTGAGCAAGTGTAAGTTCATTGCAGCTGAAGAATTTGTTCTTCCATGAGCTGTAGCCCTGTAAAAAATATGGCTGCTAAATTATATCAACATGTTTGTCTACCTGAGCAGTTCCAGCACACGTCGTTTTTCTAATGTGTCAGTTTCTACGCCAGGTGTCTGCTTGTTAAATGGAAGTATGTTTTTAAATTGGCACTAAGTTCTCTGGCATTGGCTGATTATTGCATGATCAACATAAAGAAATATTACAAAGGGTATATTCTGGGTCCTGTCCATACATTATTATATTTTTATTTTATTAAAAATGGAAAAAGGACTAGGCCACACTGCATGCCTTGCAGTGCGTTTGTGTTTTGGGACCTCTTGCTGTAACTTTAAGCACTGAGAGCAGTATTTAGATCAGCAAGAGCAGAGTGGCTTGTTCAGGGCTCATGTGCAACTCCAACCATCACACAAAGAATAGAAGTCGTGTGCTTTTTTCAGTGCTACACAGCTCTGTGCATCTGAAATAATTAGTTTAAAACAAGCAATATGATATTGCTGTCTTCTATTTCTGTGATTGTATTTGTACAACACATCCCATACGTTAAAAAGAACTCAAAACTTTGTGTTATTATCTCATGTATCTGTCTAACATAGGAATTAAATTCATTCAAATTTTCTGACATTTATAACCCCTTATTAAAGGCAAAGTAAATGCTTGATGACCACGCAAGCAGAATCAGCTCCACAGCAGAGCTGCAGCTGATAATGGCTGTTATAAGGATATTACAGCCATGCAAGGTGCGATAAGGTTGCTATCACACAATTTGAAGTAGACATTTTACTAAGGTGTTATATTTGTGTGGTGCACATTTTGGCAATTGTAAATAATCATCCCAATCAGGTTCAATAAGAATTTTAAAAATCAAAGTTCATGGTTATCTCCTGATCAGTCTTGTTGCCTATCAGGTATGCACACGATAGAGACACACCTAATGAAAACGAAACTAAGAATAACGTCTATGGAAAATCCCCTTTCAACCTCTTGAAATACACAAGACTCTTTTGATGTTTACACATTTTGTGATTTTCATTATTTGCACTTTTAGTTTACATAAATAAAGTAAGGGACTAGTGTCATTATATGTTGGAGAATGGGAATAAAATATGCAAAAATTTTGAAAGACTGAAAACCAAGTTTGAAGAAGTGGCAGGTTACAGAAAGATAAAAGAAAAGAAACATATTTTTACAGGAGACCAGAGGCGAGAAACTTTGTAGACTTTATGTTTTCTACTATGAAAAAAACATTCAGAAAAAAAAAAAACAATGTAGCAAAGACCCATGTCAACTTTGTAGCCACTATTCCTGAACCATTTAAAAATAATGATTATGGATGAATTATGTGATGACAATACAGTACACCCGTGACACATTCCATATTTATGTTTCTAATGTGCTCACTTGTTGTTTTTTTCCCACTTTTGCAGGGGTGGCATATGGTAGTCAGAGCAGTGAGGGTGTGAGCTCCCTATCCAGCTCTCCCTCCAACAGCCTGGAGACTCAGTCCCAGAGCTTGTCCCGATCGCAGAGCATGGATATTGACACTGCCTCCTGTGAAAAGAGGTAAGAGTTCTTCTTCAAGTGTGGTTTATTACCCGGTTAATTTAACAACAGCCCCATAAAGATATTTTAAGTCCTTCCTTGTATGGGTTTGAAAAGTGTTGTAAAAAGTATTTTTTATAACTCCATCATAGAGAAGAGAGGTTATGACATCTACATTACCACATACTTTTCATTTTTAATTCCCCTCAAAAATAATTGTAGTGTTTAGTCTTTTGGATTGAGTGTGGCAAACTTAATTAAAAGTGCTTAATAAGATGGTCGCATGTATTGCTGTAATAAAATATAGAATATCTGATGTACAACTGTAGATACAAAATGTAAACGTTTGAGGGGGAACATGGTCTCTTGTGGTTAGATAGATTTGCTAAGCATAACACCTTTCTTATCTCTTTCCAGCATGTCCCAGGTGGATGTTGACTCAGGGATCGAGAACATGGAGGTGGAAGATAGCGATCGCAGGGAGAAGAGGAACCTGACTGAAAAGGTAAACAGTAGTGAACATCACTAAAAAACTGGTTAACTAAACATTACTACTTGCCCTTGTGTGCAGATGAGTCACTATTCCATATTTTGTCCTCTTTTGCCGCTAGCCCTCTTGATGATGTTTTAATCTGCCTGGTTTATGGTTGTCTGTACCTTGGCACCATTGTAAATGAGGGTTCTCACTAAATTTGTTTTCCAAGGATCAAAATGAGTTAAATAAATGAATGAAATCAGCTAACATGTAAGGTATTCACAAGAAGGTAAAGGGGGATATTCCAAAGACTCATTTTTTCACTAAGAATATATTGTATGTCATAGGTGCATCTTAATAGACTGCTAGAATGATCATGAGATAATATGTATTAGGAGACAGTTATTTTCATACATATAACGTTTAATCTGTAAATGAATGTAGATTATGAACAAACCCTCATGTTTTTCTTTTTTGCCCTGCATCTTAGGAAACCTCTGCAAATTCAGATGTCTCAGAAGAACAGGCTCTGCAGCTCATATGTAAGATCCTCCGCGTATCGTGGAAAGAGCAGGATAGAGATGTTATCTTTCTTCCTTCGCTTGCTGCTGAGTTCCATCAGAACCCAAAAGATGGTACGCCACTGAATGAAGTCTTCATCCCTGTCACCCTGTTCTCTGTCTGACCCTGACAGATTCCTAAATTTGATAACTTGATTTATCACTTTTTTTTGCTTCCCCAGTATACTCCGACTTTAAAGACCTGATCGGCCAGATCCTCATGGAAGTCTTAATGATGTCCACACAGTCACGTGTCCACAACCCTTTTGCCAGCTTAACCGCCACCTCTCAGCCAATTGCAGCAGCCAAATCCCCTGACCACCGTCTAACACTGATGCAGCCTTCAAGCCAAGGTGGCAGCCCAATGGGCCCCAGTGCAGGATCCTTTGGAGCCAGCTCTCTGTCCAGGCAAGTACCTTAACTCACCAGTATGACCCTCAACATCGTAACTCCCACAGATGTTTCAAGGCCCTAGAAAGCCCATTTACACTGCTCCCTGTGTATGTTTTTGTCTTTCTTTCTGATTTTGTGTTATCATTTCTACTTTCTTCTTTTCTACATTGTTTCTAGATAAATTTTTCTGCTCATTATCTCACTTCACAGTCTGTATGGGTGTGGTAGCCCTCACCCGATGGCTTTGGATGCATCCAAGAGGTCCTCCCCTTCTCTCCCCACCCCTACTACACCCTCTGTACCTTCTACACCTTCTGTTCCACAGTTCATTGTCCCTCCTAGCCCACCTGCCACTGCTCCTCCTAGACACACCCTCAATCCTCCATCTTCCCCCATGCCCATCTCTCAGCGCTATCGGCCTTACTCTGTCTCCTCTCCCTTGGGGGCTCCTTCCCCGTCCAGCCCGGCCCACAGAGGCTTTAGCTTCTTTGGACCCTCTCCTGGTCCTGCAGGGCTCACTGTTCCTCCGAATACCCCAGTCCCTGTGCCACCACCAAGCCCCCAGGCCCTCAACTTGAGCTCGCCAAGAGCTCGCAACCCACCCTCCACTGCCCCTCTCCCTGCGGTTCCCCCCTCTCCCAGATCACATGCCCGACAGGCTGCATTTGCTGCCAGGATTCCATCATCTAGGTATCTCCTCTGATGTTTGCATGTCAGTGTGCGGTGCTTACAAAAGCAAACTAAAATGTTAACTTTTTTGCACCATGGATTTTAAGGTTGTGTGCATGCCTAAAGTGTTAAAGCATAATCTTTGGCCAGCCTCTTTTCTTATAGAAAATTTTAGGCAGTCTAAAGATACTGACACAAGTTTATAGTTGTCTAAATCTGTTTAGTAACATTAAAGATTTGGTGTACTTAAAACAACCTTGATGTTTTAGAAGTTGATGTTTCAGTTTTTAAAGTCTAAAGTGAAATTACAAATGATGATTAAAATTTAGAGAATTAAAAAGTGATTGTTATCAGATACTTCTCCAATTGTGGGTTGCACTTTTTGTTAGTTTTTTACAGAGATACAAGTTAAAAATGCAAAATAAGTATTATGAAATACAGTATATCAATATACTAGTCAGGAAAAAAGAGCCAAGATAAATATGCAAGATTAAAACCCTATTAAAGAAAGGAAACAAAATACACTTCCAGTATATCATACATAATTATTGGTAAGCAAGTATCCAAACATGTCTACATACCATTATTTACACATACATGCAGTAATCTCTATACTTCTTTATGTATGTATATTATTACCTCCGCCAAGGAGGTTATGTGATTGGGAGGGTTTGTTGGTTTGTTTGTTAGCAGCATAATTCCAAAAGTTCCTGAAGGTGAAATTTTCAGGAAATGTCAGAAATGGCATAAGGAAGAACTGATTTGATTTTGGGAGTGATCCGGATCACCGTCTGGATCCAGGAATTTCTTAAAGGATTCTGTGCTATTGGGAGAAAGGGCTTATGGTGGAGGTCTGCACTGTTACCACTTTACACCACGAGATGGCGGACATGAGTAACTTCAATCCCAGCAGCAGTTTTTGGGTGTGTTTCTATTTAAAGTTTTGGAGTTTATAGAGTTTGAAAGACGCACGTCTGGTCGAGGAGATGAGTTGGAGCATAACAGAGAGAAAGACAGCGAATTGTAGCGAGAATACTCACAATGCTGGGAGGAATAGAGGAATATTCACCCTCTGACATGACTTTCAGTCGTCCGGTCAGACCATGGGTGCATCTGTTGGCACTTGTAGCAAAGCCAGTGCTTTGCCTCACCATGTTTCCGCCCCACCAGGGAGGGAGTAATTGGGGAATGTCGTGGTGGGGGGCACATAGGGACGGATCCAGGAATTTTTTAAAGGATTCCTCACTATTGGGAGATAGGGCTAAATGCGGAGGTCTGCACTCTCCGAGTGCTTTTCTAGTTATATAATTATTCACATATATTTCATGGAAACATTTCAAACTTAATTTTTCATGTTACTTTTTAGATATATTTTGCATGAAATTAAATAGAAATTGCTATAGAGGGTATGCACTTGGCTTCGCAGTCAGTGTGAATCTCAGCAGTCCTATCCCCTGAGTGGCAGAAAGCATGAACTAGGGACAGAATCAGTAGGAAGTAAGCAATAAAACAGCTTTATTTCAGCTAAAAAGTGCTGTCTTTTTGATAATTCTATCTTTATGATGTTCACCACATGTAGTATGGACCCTCAGCTGATGCAATATGTTTATAGAAATGTTTGGAGCTTTTAAGTTACCTTTATAAAGCCACACTCTGCCACCAGTGTATGAATGTGGGGTGAATGGGTGTGTGTGACCTGCAGTGTAAAGGAGCCATCAAATGACTAGAAAAGTGTTGTATAAGATAGTTCATTTACCATAACAAGTTTTACAGCTTTATAGCTAATATAGTCGCCACCACATAACTGTATACCTCAAATCACATTGCCAAAAAGCATTCAGTTAGTAGTCAAACTTAACACCACTCCATTCTCCCTCTTGTTTTTTTATATCTTAAAAGAAAATTAAGACTTAAAATTTCAGCAGATAAACCATACAGTAAAACAGTATCTGAGCTGACAAGGCATCTAATGACAACAAATTGTGTTTTTAGATGTACATAAAATCCCATAATGTCCGATTAACACTGCAGGTTCTATATGGAAAGACAAAAAGCTGTCTGGTTCATTGGTCAACACCTACATTTGTACATGGGCCAGCTTTTTCCTTGACAGATGCTTTGGTGGCTGACTTAAAATAAACCAAAATGCATACAAGTTTTGATCTAATTAATGTTATGCATATTTGTTTAAATATTTAACTTTCAAACCCACATAAATTTTATCATTGGCAGTGGGTTCAGTCCTAATTGTCTTTACCACAACCAGCCACAAAGTGGCGATTGAGATTTATTGGCCTCATATTTCTGGGGCTGTCATGCTGCCCATCACTGCTTTTATGCTTTTATGATTGGTGAAATCACGTGAAGGAAATCAGCCTTTTGTTTTGATTTTCAGGCAGGGAAAATTACACTCTCAAAGATCCTGAATCCGCAATTGATGGCGCAGCTTTAATCAAGAATGGACCGACAAGTATGTGTTTACTATGCAGAACATTTCCTTATTTTTGGCTGATGGGTAGATATCAAGAAAATTTATCTAATTTAAGTAATTACTGATAAAAATGTTTTCAATATTTATCACAAATTAAATAAAGAGGTCTAGTTACATTAACTTGGCTTCCCCTTTTGGCTAAATATTGAGGTAGTTTCGACGTGTTTTTCATATAGTGAACACATCATATCTAATTACAGTTTATATCAACATAATATAGAAGTCAAGCCTTACTGTGTGTATTTGTTACATTAAAAATGATATTATGACAGTCTGACAGGTGATAGCAAAACAAGGCATGGTGCAGTACGTTGCTCTTGTTTTGAAATACACTCCAGATTTTTACAAACAGATTTAACAAACAGAGCAATCCTCATACAGACAAGCTAAAGTAAAAAGAAGCAGATAAAGATCACTTGAATACTGAAAAACAACTGATCCAAAGCTTTTTAGCAACAGAAGCCGTCTAGCTTAGCACTGGTGAATGTAGCTGATGCGTGCCTTCATAATTGGCTTTGTGTACTTGAAATCAAGTCAATATAGATATGAGGAAACTCGATTTATGGCCACATGTGAATGTCCACGGTCCACTGTGTCCTTATTTAACAGTATGGATTTCTGCTGAACCTAATCCTTAATTTAAGTGGACATTAGCCTGTTTTCCTCCTGTTTTTATCCTTTCCCCATAGAGCAGACAGCCCTGTATTAGAGTGTTTTGCTACTCGGCCTGACTGAGCAGGCATGTCGCATAATGAAGGTGACATCAGTGCATTCTCTCTTTTGTATGATATGTTCAGACAGCTAAAGACAGGTTTTGTTTGGTTTTATCTAAGGTATTATTGCTGCTTGTTTCTGAAGCACCCTAACCTCAGAATAACACGTATTAAATCGTTTTACATGTTTTATTGTTCTGACATTGGCTTGTCTAATTGACTGAGACACTTTTGGTTTAGTTTTCAATTAAAAAAAAATTCTGACTTTGCGCGAAGGCTGCTGACAACTAATACTGATTAAAGTTTTTAAAATGGCACAAAAAGCATGCACCCCCAGCATTCTCTCATAGTGCTTCCCTCTCCCATGTCTTTTTTTTCTTTCTTTGACCATGTTTTTTCTTTGACCGCTCTCATTTTGTCTCCTTGTTCTTGCACACCTTCCTTTTTCGTCAACCTTGCCCTTCTGTTGTCTTTTCCTTGTCATGTTAGCCCCTTGTCGTTGCTGTTCTTTGCCCTCTCTGATGTGTCTCAGGACAGCAGTGATGAAGAGTCTGAGGAGGAGGAGGATTTTGCACGGGTTCAGTTTGGGTCCAGGTACACCGCTGCACGGTGTGTGCGTTTGTGTGTGCTTGCTCAGTTATGAGCCCACTGCCTGTTCCAGTGGGCTCAGAAGGCTTAGCACTAACAGCGCGTGATCACAACATTTGAAAAAGACTGGGGAAGAAATTATGTCGGTTGATGATGTGTTTGTCATCAGAGATTCATCAGTGAAGTCTTATAACTAACTTTAGTATAAAACATTGTTATGGGGCTGTAGGCACAGCATTGAACACATCTACTTTTGTTGTTGTTTTTCACTTCTAGAGTAACCTGCAGCCTTGAGTTTCCTCTATTTCTAATAACATTTCCTAGCGTAGCAGTCCCAATATGTTGGTTGAATTACTGTATGGATAGATTTTACATTGTTTTTTTAACATAACCGTTTATGAGTCCGTGCAGTTTTTTTTATGAGCCTTGCACATATTAAAGGAATGAACCTGAACCCTGAATGTGGAAAAATTTAACTGTCATGCCTATATGGCAGACTTGGTTCTTACTGCATCCCCTACTACATCAGTGCTTGTGAAGTATCATTTGGTGAGAAAGTGGAGCCTGATCCCCAGATTTCTGGATTTTTGATTTCCTGCATAAATAAGTGAATCCCAACTGTCTTTACAAAAGCAAACATTTAGTTTGTGCCCACTCGCATCTTGTTTCTATACAAGAAAGAAAAAGACAAAGACTAAGCAACATTTTAGTTTTTAAAGCATTTCTAGTTTTGGCATGCTTTAAGCAGCTCTCTTACAGGTTTTGCAGTTACAGCTAACACTAACATCAATATAACCTCTCGTCGACATGTTTGCCAGTTAACTGTGGCAATCTGAATCCTCATCTCAGTTTTAAGAACTTGCCAAATGGCTCTTAAATAATGTATACATATTCTTTGCTTATTTCAAGTGTTTGGTTCTGTGACGCTGCAATGCAGCCACTAATTCTTTAAAGTTTTTTCTTTCAGGACCCCTGAGGGTGGGTTTGTGTTTATCCTGACATTCATGGCTATGTTTCATGCTATGCCTCCTTTAATGACACTGTCCCTTTTTTGTGTTTGCATGTAGTCTTGGTGCATGTGGAGGGTCAATGTCCTGTGACTCAGCCAGTGACCGCTTCACCATTGAAACCTGCAAAGAGACAGAGATGCTGAACTACCTCATTGAGCGTTTTGACAGCGTTGGCATGGAGGAGAGAAAAGCCCCCAAGGTAAAGGTCAATGATTTATAATACTATAATAGTTCTACTTAAATGTACAACTACAAAGATCTTTTCAAATTAGCTACCATGTCTAAATTGCTTATGAAATGTGCAAAGGAATGAGGAACAGTGTGTGCTTCAGAGACTAGCTGCAGGGCAGATGGTCTGGAATAGAGCAAAGATTTTCTCGTCAAAGAACGCTGTGATTCAACAGTCTGGAGATAAATTCTGTGAAAAATTACAGCGTACATTTCTCTCACACCTCCAACCATTTTCTCCCCGTTCCATTTCTCTTTCAGATGTGTAGCCAACCAAATGTAAGCCAGCTTCTCAGCAACATTCGCTCGCAGTGTATTTCCAATGTTGCCCTCATCCTGCAAGGCACCCTGACCCAGCCACGGTATGAAACCTGGGCACACGCTGTGATCAATTTTGAATCCTTTTTCTTTTGCCATTGTATTTGTAGTACGTTCTGTTCCTTTTCTTTTCAGTCTGAATTTCCACAGCAACTACTCCTTCACCTTGGTTGCAGACACATTATTTTTATTAGATTTTAGCACAATGCCTCTCTGTGTTTCACATTCAGGAGTCCTCTGGAACAGTCTTTGTTGGTACCCTACATGCTGTGCCGGAACCTTCCTTATGGCTTCATTCAGGAGCTGGTTCGCATTACCCACCAGGAGGAAGATGTGTTTAGACAGGTGAGAAACATGTCCTTCAGTGTTCATATCAACAAATAAACACCTCAAACACACATTTTCACTCTTACTGGCTGGTGGAATGACTGTATTATTTCTTTAGAAAGGGTTGTTAAAAAGCTTAACCTGTATCTATGGATAAGAACAGCCAATTCAGTCATAGTTGCTTGCGGTAATACAATTTGAGGGTTATGCAGTTGTCACTTTAAGAGATCCCCAGTTCACAGCATGTTTCACTGTGGGGACGGTGTTCCCTGGGTTATACACCTCTTCCTTCTTTCTCCAAACATCAGCAACATCTCTATGGCCAAAGAGCTCTAGTTTGGTCTCATCTGACCAAATGACATGCTTCGAGTATTAATAATCTTTCTCCAGGTTGTCCTTAGTATACTTCAGTCTAGCTTGAAGGTGGCTCGTAAGCAGAAGTAGTCCGTCTCAGTCTGCAACCTCACAGCTATTCTTGTCCAGGACTCAAGTGATTGTCTTTTTTGAAAACTACAATTCCTGACTTTAAGTCATTCACTAGTGCCTTGGCAGTTTTTCTGGGGCCTGTAGACACATCTCTCACTAGCTTTATTTTCAGTGTCTTTGAAATCTTCCTCTCCCTACCTCTGCCAGACTTGTTCTGTACTGTGTTGCTCTCTTTGAACTTCTTGACAATACTTCTCACTCCAGTTCTTGACACTTGGAAACGCTGTGATAACTTTGTATATCCTCCTGCTTTGTGAGCATCAATAATGTTGTTTTCTCAAATCTAAACTGAGTTCTTTGGTTTTTGCCATGATGCTGTCTTCAGTGATAGCTCTGACTCTTACTGAAGTGTTTATATTGTGTGACTTGGAAGATAACCCTCAGTTGTGGCTTGATTTTACAAGCATTACACAGCATTAAGAAGTTAAATCACATTATTGTACAACATTGATTTCTGCTATGGCTTGACAAAAAGGTCAGTTTAAAGGGGGCTAATGATTTCGACCCCAATAGTTTTTCTTTCTTGTGTGTGTATAAAAAAAAACTCTGTTTTCAGTGTAAAATAATGTTAGCATCCAAAATAAAACTATCGTGTTTAGAAGAGTGGTGTTAATAAATCCTTGTTCTGTTTAACAGCGCTTGGGAAATACTTTTTAAAAACTGAAAATTTCATAGGGGGCTAATGATTTTAGTCCCCATCTGCAATTCATTGTCAGAGAATTCAGCCCTAGCTCAGTGTTCTGAGAAACCTACATGCCTTTAATCTTTTGACAATTTGCCATGCAAAAGTAGTGTTATTTTATCTTAGTTGAAGTCTCAAAAATTATTTTTCAAGTGTGTATGAACCTAGTCTTACAGTCATCATAGTACTAATTCCTGTTGTTTTTCCAGATCTTCATCCCCATTCTTCATGGACTGGCCCTTGCAGTCAAAGAATGTTCTTTTGACAGTGACAACTTTAAATTCCCACTCATGGTAAGGTGATTTCTTCCTGGCATATCTTTAATGTAGTCACAGTAAGATGGGATATAGTGTACACTGAGGCCTAATGAGGTCCTGTCACTGCAGCCTGTACGATAAACTGTCAGCTCGCAGGATGGACAGCTCCAGATGTACAGTACATACGGCGTTAAGTTAGCAGGCAGGCTTTTCTATCCAGCTTCATTGTGTTGCTTGTCACTTTGACCAGCTTATCAAGTGATGTGGTGTTAAGCGCTGATTGTTGCCAGCATGCACAATAATGTACATGCTAATACCCATTTGTAAGTTTGGTGTATTGACTCAATTTGTTTTTAGGGACTTCTTCATGGGAGAATGTTACAGCATATGCAAAGATGCTTGTTGGGTAGTATTGTAAGGCAGATAATCCTTCGATAATGTAATCCTGACCTTGCAGTTACTGTTAGGAATCAAGTAAAATATAGCCATTTAGAGCAATTTACCTGCAAACTGAACTTACCATGATAAAGCAAAATGTACGCATTGATTCAACTGTGTTTTGTTTTTACAGGCATTAGCTGAGCTTTGTGAAATAAAGTTTGGGAAGACTCACCCTGTGTGCAATTTGGTGAGTATACAGTTGAATGACAACAACTGAAGTTATGTTCCTACATTGAGCATCGCTCTTTAGTTTCCAAGTCACATTAACAAAAATTATATGTATTTCATCAAGTATTTGGAGGGCAGTTGTGATGTGGAATCTGGCTATTGTTTTTTTCTTGTAATACCTTCATTTGCCATCCTGGCCTGTTGACATCAGAACAGTATTGAGAGCATTGTACTGTGCCTATTCCATTCATGGCTATCAGTCTTTCTGCTACACCAGACCGAAAAGATGAACATTTCATTTAACATCAACATTCTAATCTTAGCATATTTTTGTAAGGTCATGTTGAGGCATTTAGCTTTTTTAGAGTGTTAAGCTTGCTCAGTATGTAGACATACATTTTTCAGTGAACTGCCTATGTTTATGGTTAAAAAAAAAATTCACTGGGATTGAATCTTTGTGTAAAATGTGCATTTATTAAAGATTGTCTGCTGTGATTCCTTTGTTTAGGCAGCGTCACTGCCTCTGTGGTGTCCCAAACCTCTTAGCCCTGGTTGTGGCAGAGAGATCCAGAGACTGTCCTACTTAGGAGCTTTCTTCAGCCTCTCTGTGTTTGCTGAGGATGATGTGAGTTTAAATGACTAAATAATTAACATTACTCAGAAGCACTAGATAGAAAAGTGTTTCTTCACAATTTATGACCTTATAATGTGTCTGAGAGCCGAGAGAAGATCCAGTGTAATAAATGGAAAAAAAAAAAACATCTTGATCATAAAACTAATACATTGCTATATTCAGGCAATCTTAGATGAGATATCTAAATCAGTTCTTCTTCTTTAGACCAAAGTAGGAGACAAGTATTTCTCTGGGCCAGCTATCACCATGGAGAACACGCGAGTCGTCAGCCAATCCCTGCAGCATTACCTGGAGTCAGCAAGGGTAAATCTCGGCTTCATAAGGACTTTCCTTTATATATGTTTCTTATTATATAGAATACAGTTTTAAAAGTGTGTATCATCTCCTTTAGGGTGACTTGTTCAAAATTCTTCATAACATCCTGCTGAATGGAGAAACTCGTGAGTCAGCTCTTAATTACATGGCAGCTCTAGTGAACTACAATGTGAAGAAAGCTCAGATGCAGGTATGTGCAGAATCAGAAAAGTTGTTTTTTTTGGCACATTTAAGAGACTTTGTAAAAGCATATGTTTTGAAACAATATGACTGAAAAGAGATTATGCAAATTTGTTTGCCCCATCATGTTATTATGTAATGTACTTTAAAAAGCCATAGTGTCTGTATATTGTCTATAAAGTTTATTTGCAGGAATTTGCAATTTCTGTAAACAATTTTTTTCCCCTTAGACGGATGATAAGCTAGTGTCTACAGACGGTTTCATGCTCAACTTCCTATGGGTGCTGCAACAGCTGAGCATGAAAATCAAGCTGGAGACAGTGGATCCCTACTACATTTTCCATCCACGTTGTCGTCTTGTTGTCAGCTCAGAGGAGACGCGTCTTAAAGCCACAATGGAGGAGCTCAAAAGCTGGATAACTGAACTGCGTAAGTTGACATAAACAGAAATGCACATCTTTGTCATCATGAGGACTACTGCCATAGAATTGATCCAGTTAATTATAATGAATAATGCTTGATTTGGAGACACCTTTGGAGAAATGACAGATACACATGCCATACTCTAAAAGTCAAAAGCTCAAATAAATATACTGATGCCAGTTGATGTTTCTAATTGATGGTATGTGTTTTTATCCTCTAGAAATAATTAACGCTGTTTTTTTATGTGGCTAGACGAAGACCCTTCCAAGTTCTCTGAGCCCAAGTTCCCTACAGAGTGCTTTTTCTTGACACTGCACACCCATCATTTGTCCATCCTACCTGGCTGCAGACGCTACATTCGCAGGTTGCGAGCCATTCGAGAACTAAACAGGTAAGGGCCATCACTCATGTATGCTCAGCTACTCATAGCATGACTGGGCTAAGTGATTTATTTGTGTTTTTTTTACATGTCAGGACTGTAGAGGAGCTGAAGAATAGTGAAAGCCAATGGAAAGATTCTCCCCTGGCTAGTAGACACAGAGAGATGCTCAAGCGGTGCAAAACCCAGCTGAAGGTGAGCTAAGATCCTTTTAGATATACAGTGTTGTTTTTCCTTTTGATTTGAACTCTGATTAAAAGGCACAGACCTCCTTCTGCTTATCTCCCATTCAGCTGAGCTAACCCTAAAATGTTGAAGCATGCTGTATCTTGTGACACAACATATTTTCAGAGATGTGATCTTTACCATGTGTGACTTTGTCCTGTCAGAAACTGGTGCGAGCCAAAGCCTGTGCTGACGTGGGCCTTCTGGATGAAAACCTGCTGCGCAGATGTCTGCAGTTTTACAGCACTGTCATTCAGCTCATTCTCCGCATGGTGGATCCTGCTTACCCCAAGTGAGTTGCCCTGCTGCTGACTGCTTATGTTACATTTTGCTGTTACAATGATGCGCAAGGAACAGATCACAGGTTCCCATCACAATTTTTTGTCTTTATATATATATGAGGTGTTTTACTTCAGAGTGTGTTGTAAGTCAAAATGTAATTTCCATGCTTTTCATTGTTTACACAGCATTACCCTGCCACTGAACCCTGAGATTCCTAAAAGCTTTGCTGCTCTGCCTGAGTTCTACATTGAAGATGTGGCTGAGTTTCTGCTTTTTGTCGTGCAGTAGGTTTATGATTTTGTTTTGAGCTTTTCTGATTGGTCAGCTGTCTTACCAGTCAGTTTCTTTAAACTTGAAATACTGTTTACATTCTTACATGTCTGTTTTTAAGAAATAACGATGTTGTATGAGAAAAAAAAGTGACACAAAGAAACGATTACCAAAAAAATAGTGAATGGAATCATTCTTTTGCAGTAAATAGATTTCTCCATGTATACACAAGATAAAGCCAGAAGTGTTGTGTGTGCTGTCTTAAGTCCTGATTTTTGTCCCTTCTTCACCTCACCTCTCTTCCTTCTTCCTCCAGGTACTCTCCTCAGGTTTTATATGAGCCGTGTGTACAGGACATTGTCACCTTCTTGGTAGTGTTCATCTGCAGTCAGAACTACATCAGAAACCCTTACCTTATTGCCAAGTTGGTAGAGGTGCTGTTTGTAACCAACCCTGCTGTTCAGCCACGTACTCAGCGATTCTCTGAAATGATGGAGAACCATCCGTTGTCTGTCAAACAGCTGGTCCCTGCTCTCATGAAATTCTACACTGGTGGGTGTGAAGTGAATTGAAGCTTATAAGATGATTAATTGGATAATGTTTAGATTGTAACCTCTTAAATACAATAATATAGTTACTTGTCCTTGTGTAACTGTTATATCTATTTCCTTTTTGACTTTAAAACCCTCATCTTCTGTCAGATGTTGAGCATACCGGCGCCACCAGCGAGTTCTACGATAAGTTCACTATACGGTACCATATCAGCACTATCTTCAAGAGTCTCTGGCAGAACCTGGCCCACCATGGCACCTTTATGGAGGAATTCAAGTGAGTTTTATCTTGAGAAACTGTTTTAGTCGTGTGCAAAAATGTCAGTTTAAATCGGTGTCTGTGTGACTTGGATCCATACTAATCTGGCATACTTTTCAATCATGCTCCCTCCCCTCTAGCTCTGGCAAGCAATTTGTGCGCTACATCAACATGCTGATAAATGACACCACCTTCTTGTTAGATGAGAGTCTTGAGTCCCTGAAGCGTATCCACGAGGTTCAGGAAGAGATGAAGAACAAGGAGCAGTGGGAGCAGCTGCCAAGGGTCAGTTATCAGCCTCATAGGATTGTGTTTTCTATGAACCAGTTACTACATGCATGTATGCGACTATATTACACCTCATTACTTTCAGCTATTAAACAAAATAAAAAAACAGTCCCAAGTCCAAAAAGGGATTAAACATGTTGCATCAATGATTAGATGTCATTAAAAGTAACTGAAACAGACAATCTGGCCAGATATGGGCTAAGGTGTTAAACCCTGCAGAAGGAGACTATTGCAGAATGTGTTAATATAATATTGTATTTATTTAACCGCAAATGTTTAGGAGCAGCAGCAGAGCCGACAGTCCCAGCTGACTCAGGATGAGCGAGTGTCACGCTCTTATCTGGCCCTGGCCACTGAGACAGTTGAAATGTTCCACATCCTCACCAAGCAGGTTCAGAAACCTTTCCTCAGGCCTGTGAGTATCACTGCACAAAGGGATCACTTTGAATAAATGTTGTCATTTTAAATAGAGTAAGCTTTATCAGGGTGTCCATGGCATCTAAAGTATTCAAAGTTGATAAATCAACTCAGCCAAAAATCAGGGCTTTTAGAAAGTAGGAGAAAGTGTTAAATGCAAGACTTTAAGGTCTAATATTTTGTAGTTTTAGTGTATATATGTTATTTAGTATATTATGTTTATATTTTTATTCATCTGAAGAGGTTGCTTGTGTTTTTTATATTTAGATTTAATTACACATTGTCTTTTTTTGAAAATGTGACAGATCTGATCTGAAATGAGAGCTTGTAAATAGATGCTTCAAGATTTGAGGATAGCTACTGTACTTTTAGGCCTCTTGATTAAGAAAGTAAGACCATTCAGCAACCTTATGGTATCTGGTTCTTTTTTCCTCATAGTCTAATCAAAAGATTAATTTCCATACTACAATAAAAAAAATTCCACTGGCATTTTCTTTTCTTTTTGTCACATTCCTGTCTTAATATCAGCACAAATATATTAGCAACTATATTGTTAGTGCAACTGGTAAGAAACTGAAGATGGGATAGGTCTTAAAATGAATGAAGGGGGTCTTTAAACAGGTCTTAAATAAGTATTAAATCCATTTTTAGGTTATCTGCACCCATCTATAGGGGGAATTTATTTTTAAATATCCTACAAACTCTGATGTAACAACATTTTCTGTGTAAAATGTAAAATCTTTGCCTTATAAACACTTTTAAACATCATTTTATTTCCGTGTAGGAACTGGGGCCTCGTTTAGCTGCCATGCTGAATTTTAACCTCCAGCAGCTCTGTGGGCCCAAATGTCGTGATCTGAAGGTGGAGAACCCAGAGAAATATGGCTTTGAGCCCAAAAAACTCCTAGACCAGCTAACAGATATCTACTTGCAGCTTGACTGTGCCCGCTTTGCTAAAGCAATTGCAGATGACCAGGTAAGCACAGAAGTTTTCAGTTAAATTAGTGTATTTTCACTCAAAGATTAGGCTTCACTCTCCGTTAAAGAAAAAATTTGACTCTGTAAACATAAGTGGGAGTTTATCATGAAGAATAAAGGTTATGAGAAAAAGCTACAGGCACTGTGCATTGGTAAATGGATGCAGTCATGGTTGAAGTGCCTTAAAGCAATCATCATAAATTCTCTATTGTGCTTATTGAATTTAATACAGTGTTTGAACCAGGCTTCACTTTAATCATCAGAGCCCACATTTATAGTATGAAAACCCTCATCTCCTCAGATAAATCAAACAGGAAGAACTGAGGGGTCAAATACAGGACAGTATTTATTTCAGTGTGGGAAGTAAGAGGTTCAAGTGTTCACAACAACCTACTCTGTGTACTGTGTACAGTACTAAGTGCTAAGTTTAGTGTACTCTAATGTTATTTGAATTAAGCATCACAGAGCCACTTGATGGCACATTTTTGTTTCAATCACTCTGAAGTGTGGACCAGTTGTTAAACATTAGCTACCGTCTGTAGGGGTTGCTGTGCATTGATTACCATGTACTTTCTTGAAGCTTGCTAATAAATATTCCTTATTTTTTGTCCATGTGCAGCGGTCATACAGTCGGGAGCTCTTTGAAGAAGTGATATCCAAGATGAGGAAGGCTGGTATTAAGTCTTCAATTGCCATCGAGAAATTCAAGCTGCTGTTGGAGAAGGTGGAGGAAATAGTCGCCAAGAACTCTCAGTCTGAAATGGACTACAGTGATGCACCTGATGAGTTCAAAGGTGTGTGTTTGTTTTGTTTGCATGCTGTTGCAGTGGCATACCTGCCAAAACCGCTTTAAATCTGTTTATCCAACTTGTTTCAAGAAACACTGCACCGTCTTGACCAGTGACTCCACACTGACTGCATCACTGTGAACTACATACATTTTTTTCAGAACGTTGAAGTTAAATTTTCAAAGTAAAAGTACTTTTGTACCCACATCAACTAAGTTCCTGAACTTTGTGCCCAAGCAAAACAAGTCAGTTGCCTTGAAATCCGATGTGACCTCAGGTCAGTCACTGCAGACAGGATCGTCATCCTGTGTTGCTGTTGGATTCCAGACATTTGGAGGGGATTTTGCAGGTCATAGAGGTCATAGAGACAGCTTACAGCAAGGCTATCCTGTAACCACAGACTTAATATAATCAAGTAAGAGAACGTGGCCCACATACCTCCTTTGATTTCCAGATATGCCAGACAGCCCACCACAGTTGATGGAAGTGTGCCATACAGGAGGCTGGAGTATCAGCTTTCTGTGCCGTAAAAATCTCCCACGGCAGTTTTATTTTTGTAACATATAAGCCCTACTGTAACAACCTTGTGACATTTCAATATAGGGCACACTTAATCAAAAAGTCTTATCAAGTATTTATTAGACATTTTCTTTACTGGTGTTTTGATAGCTGCAGCAATGTTGCTGTCATATAAAACACATTATACATAGTGTTTGGGGTTGAACAAGTTTGATGTATACATGCCTTCCTTAGTGATTTTGCATGTTAGATTATTCAACAAAAGGGCCCTTTTTTATTTGTATCTTTTTTTTATTGATTCTTAATCCAAAAGCCTGAGGATAGTTTAGCTACCAGCAGACCTCTGCTCTAAAATGTGAAACTTTACTGCCTCCAAAAAAAAGGAGCATCAAGTTGAGCAGGATATTACATAGATTTGAAAAGAGGAAATGGTGAAAGTGACTTTCTGTATAATGAAAGATGAGTGTTTCTTTCAGGGCAGCACAGACGTAGATAATAAGAACTTGTATGCCAAAGCTTGAAGGTTATTGTTTTCTGAAGTATTTGGTTTTTACACCTCACATGCAAATGTAACTTTGGTAATACAGACCCTCTCATGGACACACTCATGACTGACCCTGTGATGCTGCCTTCGGGGAACATAATGGACCGATCCATCATCCTGCGCCACCTCCTTAACTCCCCCACAGATCCCTTCAACAGACAGCCACTCACCGAGAGCATGCTGGAGTCAGGTAACAACTCTGTGATGATGTTTTAAACATTTGGTCACATTTAACGATATTCTCTTCAAGGTAGGCAAAAAAGTACAAGACAGGAAATGAGTGGAAACAGAAAAGCAGTTGTAAAGTGAAATAATGTGATTGAATTAAAACTCCTAATACACTGATTTTTAAAAACCTATTTAAGTAATACACACTTTAAAGCCTGCATTAATAACCATGTTTCCTCCTTTGTTGTGTAGAGTTCCCCAACATTAGATATTTGACCAATTCATTTCTATGAATCCTGCCTTTTTGTAGTATTTTCAACCAGTGTCATGGTGAATCCTATCACTGCTATGCAGACAACCCTCAAATCTATTTTTCTGCAAAAAACTGTAATTTAAACCAGTGATTCTCAACTGGTCAGGCATCAGAATCCACTACCACCACCACCTTCTTCAGAGAAAGCACAAACCAAATGTTTTTAAAATGTTCAACGACTCAATTTTTTTTTAAATAAAATGTTGCAGTTGTGATCCTAAATGGAAAAACACATGCTGAACAAGGAGACACAACTAAACAGTCGTGGTTAAAAAAGAAGATCACAATAGAAGAACCAACATGCATATGCCTTGTTTACTCTATTTCCCTGAGACAGCATGGAAATTTGGACATTTCTTATGGAAATTCTTCATTATCAAGGCGAAACTAGCTTTGTTATCCAAAGAAAAGGAGGTGAATAAGAAACATTTTCAAGGCAAATACTGAAATGTATTAGTCGTCATAGGAAAACTTTAAAACGCATGTATGAATTTACTGTCTGTCCACCAAAAAAGAGCTTCATGACCCACTTTTGGGTCCCACCAGTGAGAGCCACTCAATTTAACCAACGCTATTTCTCTATTTATGTTAAGCTGCCTTTTAGGAATAAATGTCACTTGATTTCCTCCACCCAAACCTTGAAAAACAAACAAAAAAAAAAACCCACTGTTGATTGGACCTTTTCCACTTCATCATTTTATTGGCCCATTAAAATCCTATATTGAACCTAATGCTGAAAATCTGGCAATCATTTGATCAACACATGACCCTTGACCACCTGTAGGCCTGTGCAGACCTATTCCCTTCAACTGAGAAATATCACAAAATCAGACTAGTTCTCTCCTGTTTTGTTATGCTTCTTTGTATTTATGCCTCTGTTTGATACTATCTTTTTGAATATTTCTACAAAAATTTGTTTGTACACTGTCAGCCTTGTGTTTGTGAAGCCCTTGTAACCAAATGTTTTATAAGTGCTTTAAACATTTCTTGTATTTACTTACTTACCAACAATACAGTGTCTGTTTGAAGCAAGTTCTCATGGAAACTTTTTTGCTTTCACAGTCCCTGAATTGAAAGAGAGGATCCATGCCTGGATGAGAGAGAAACAAGGTGGACGGCTTGTCTAAAGGCCAATGTTGACCAGCGTCTGCCCTGCTAACCATCATGAAGGGATCTACCCACATCGCCTGAATTCAGTGTCACTTCAACCAATGACAAGCAACAACATTTGGAATGGGGGAAAAAAAGGAGACGTGATTTGATTTTTATTCGCATTTACCCTTTTTGTCTCAAACCATTATCATGGTTCTAAAAACAAAATATAATAAAGTTAAGACTTTTAAGTTTTTCTTTCTCATGAGTTTGTGTATATATAACAGAATATATACATCTATTTAACAAAAGTTAGTTAATGCATTATAATGCTGCAAGTTTCCACCATCAACCGGTTTACCAGCAAGTTGCGTGCAGTCAGTTCTTTGATCATTTTCATTGATGGGTCTCATTTTGTTTTGTAATACCATGTATGTTTATCAAAACCTAAGGAGGGATATGGGAGACTAAAACACATTTGGGAGAGAACGGGTGGGTTTGGATACATTTATTAGCCCAGAGTTTTCATTATTAAGACTGTGACAGTTATGAACTTGAGTCCACATAATGTATGATGTGTCCAAGAGTTAAAGGATGCACAGTTTGTGCTTGTAGACAAAGTTCAGACTGAGGAATATCCATTAAGGATGTAGCTTAACGTAAACTAACAAAAACCATACCTTAATGTCGGCTTCCTTTTGAGTACAGTAGGAAGATAAGCAGTGGTTTACCAAAATGCAGTATGTTCAGTTGTTCCATTTAAGTCAAGTTTCCCTTGCTTACTTTGATAGACTGAATTTACTTCTTGTGTGTGCATGGCCTCGAATGCAGACTCTCCTAAGCGCCTCATGGACAAACTAACCCTTGTTAGGTGGAGTGTGAGGAACATGAGAGAATGTAGCATGACCACAAGTAACACCATTGTAGGAGCACACCAGTGCAAGTCTGGTTTTCAGAACCACTGACATCTCACCTCAACATGGTCTCTTTCAAATGGCACTGTACCTAACCTGACCTTGCTGACCTTAACTGTACAGGAAATGATTTCCTTTATCCACACACCTGTTTTGGAAGCTAGGATTTTGAACTGAAATAAATGATGATGCACATTATTTTCATCACTCGTTACTGTTTTTTCCTCAGGTTTAACCACCTTGGTGTTTTTAAGGAGTAAGTTTTGCTGGTGAACAGGACCAAACCAGAAAAATGTCAGTCAATATATAAAATCTCAATGGTTTTCCTCCAGTAGTCTTTTATTTTAAGGGGTGAAGAGCAGAAATCCACTTAATATGGAAACAAATTAATCCATGATTATATACTATGAATACTGAATGAAATCAAATTCAAACAACAAATTGATAAAAATAAATACATCAGAAGAAACGTGTTTACACTAATAAACTGTGATATTGCATGTCTGTTTTACTATTTAACAATAGTGATGGAGTAAATGTTTCATGTGGGCCTATTAGTTCCTGGAAAATAGGGTCTTTGTTAAATTGTAGTTTCCCAAAAGGACATGCTTAGTCACTCCCCTGTAAATGTTATATACTAATGGATTAAACTTGGCAAGGGTCCTAATAGTATTGGAGGGGTCAAGTAGTGATATGTAATCCAATGTACACGTATTTCTTTTGTGTCCTGTTGAGCAGAAATTTGTCTTGGTTTTAAAAACAACACCCTGGTTTAAGTTTAGAAGCATTCACATTTTCTGAACTCCACGAGTAAATACCGCAGAATGTTAAGTAAAACCTCTACTGCACAAAAAAATGTGTTCAAAAAGGAAGAACACCATTGTGTCTGCAGAAGTTTTAACCCCAGGTTATTGAGACACATTGTTGAGTTAATTAAATGGTGTATATCTATGTTTCCTCGCTAGGCGGCGCTCTTTGCGGTGACCCGGTGTGTTGCGGTGACAGCGGTGCGGGGAGCGGTGTAGAAATCCTGCAGTGTGGCGTCACGGTCGAAAAAAAAGGGTGACCCCACCCACTTCCGATCCTGAGAATCACTATTCGCTATGCGGTACATTAGTCATCGATACGTCCTCGCTGATTGGTCCGTCGTGTTGTCCGTCAGCGTGGTCGTAAGGGAGTTGACGTAATCTCTTCGGTAAATCAAGGCTATCTATCAATTCTTTTTTTCGTTTGTGTGCAGATAGACGTCCGCCTTGTATCTCAACCGGAAAATAGCCTCATCAAGGAGTCGCCGGTGCAATTGAAGCTCCATTCGGCGGAGGAAACCGCTATAATGGGCGTTCATCACAAATGTGGACTTAAAAACAGTTTTCGTGCTCGCGGATTTAGATAAAAAACAACACATCTTAACGCCCGCTAGCTAACGTCGCTCCTCTGCTCTGATCACGCCGAGGGTCTTTAAACGTGAGTAAAACGACTAAATATTATCTTTAATCATACGGCTGGTGGCTTTTGTACAATGGTTGTGTATCACAGAGGAAATCTTGGCAGTTGTTGGCTACTGCTTAAGGTTGTTTCATCTGCTAGCGTGTATCACAGACGTGCCAGTGTCTTCACTGTATTTTTCCGTTATATAGTCCTGAATGCGATAACAGCTCTTAGGTTAAATATATATTTCTTTTGTAAATTGAAACACAACATATATTTATATATAATAAGCTTAGTTTTAATGTATTTAGCAATTATGTCCGCGAGACAGACACCGGAGGGTCGCTTTCAGTCTCGTGCGTTAAACTGAAGTGACAGCAGGGTATATTTCATGGCCGTCTGACGTAAGTTTACAATTAAAGGAGCCGGTTTATATCTATTAGATTACGATCTGAACGTTTTAACGTCGTTGTTGTTATCTTGAATACCCAAACTCATCCATCCAGGTTACATACGGTACAATGCGTCGAGCCCGTACCGCTAAAATAAACATGCAACTCCTCCCTGCACACTAAATAACATGCAGCAGCAGAGGATTGGCCTACTTCCCAACGTTTGCAAATGTATTTTTTAGAAACAAAATTTAAGCTCTTCGTCTGAATTGAGTAATCACTGTTAGATGTAACACACAGGCCTGCTCACTGCCCCGCTGTAGCCTACACAAAATTGGGTAGATAGAATTTCATGGGCGTATGCTTTAGCAAGTATGGCTGACTGCAAGGACATGGAAAAACATCAGATGCTAGACATATGTAGTGAGCGGACGCGGGATGTATGGCTCCAGCTGACTGTAAACACCATGACTGTAAACACCATGCAAAAAAATAAGAAAATAAAATACAATTATGTGCAGCCAAGTCATTGCATGCATATTCATACCTGTTTTCATGAGTCGTTTTTTTTACACATGCGCCATAGATTTTTAAATGAAATAAGTAATCTAATCTTTTAATTGACTGTTTAATGTCTGAGTGGCTGCTGTTTACATAATATTTGGACCTAAATGGTTTTTGTCCGCCATATTTGTTTTAGGCTGTTGTGACCTGAAATTGGGAGGGGTTGTGCTTTCATTGTGCTTTTTCTACATTTTGTGATTAAAGATTCTGCACAGTGTCTTGGTTGCAGGTCTTTTATTTTACAGTTAGACAAATGTAGCTTTTTTCCTGATAATTGAATGTTTATTATCATTATTCAGAAGCAGTTTAAACCATGCTTTTTTGTGTTGACTTCAGGAGGGACATAAGCAGAAACTTAAGGGGGAAACAAGTCTAAGCTGCAACCATGTCTGGGGCATCTGTAAAAGTCGCCGTCCGTGTACGGCCCTTCAACTCCAGGGAGATGAGCAAGGACTCAAAATGTATCATTCAGATGCAAGGGAACACTACAAGTAAGTAGTCTTCTTATACACACACAGATACACACACAATTGAAGCCAATTTTGAATGTATGCAGGCCTCACTGCTAAGGAAAGTTTTGGTATACCACCCATGTCCCTGCATAGTCTTCCATCAGGAGTCTTGGCTGAGAACAGTAGAATGAGCACACTGAATAGTCGACGGTTGGGGACAAACAGAGTGAAAGAGAATAAAAGGCTTACAGAGTGAAATTCCTCCTCCTCTGAAGGGGCCTGCATGCCTTGGGAGACTTTTGTGTGAGAAACGCTGAGTTGGATCATACTGGGAGACCCAGGGGTCACCACACAGCATGGCCTGTTCATACCCCTTCCCATTCATCAAGGCTTTTTATCACACAGTTGGTGTGTTCAAATACATGTGCTATTACTATGTAGTTTATGGTTATATTATCTCTTACTATACACAAACAGTTTGAATAAGTTATGGCTAAGGGGTTAAGCATTTGCAGGTTTACTACTTTTATTTTGTTGTAAATTTCAGTTCAAACTTGTGTAGGCCTACATACATTCAACAACTTACTTTCTTACATTGTAGAATCAGCATATTTGCTATGCCTTTAACTAAATATAGTTGGGACCAAAAGCTAGCATTGGTTTTGTGTAAATGCACTGAAAATGTTTACAAAAACTGAAATTTAAATGGATGTTTAGTTGCCTTTACTCATGTGAAAGATGTATGACATCTGCTGCAAAAGTACTTCAAAATGTAGATTTCTTATGGAACGATTAATGTACTCACATGTACTATCCATGAAAACATACTATGTAAGTATATCTTGGAAAACTGTAAAGATTGCACCTCAGTGAATCATTGCATTATTTATATGATCATATCAACATAGTTGATAAAAACCAGGGAAGAAGCATGTTTGTAAAATACATAAGAATATATTTGAAAGAAAAATCAAGGCAAGCTGAGAAGACTTTAATGTAGTCTTGTGATTCAACCTGCCCTCTTGTGACTGTGAGTCATCAGGTGCTGTGCAGTGCTATGCTAGCTGCCTCCTTGCTCATGACTGTGTTTTGTGCCCCATTTAAACTGGCAGGTGAGCACAACAGCCCTGACAGTAGCATGAGAACATTTAATGGGGCAGTTACAGGGCAGCCTTCAAAGTCAGAAACCTGTTCTTCCAGCACACTCTCTTATTTTCTTCAAGTCTTGTCTGTCAGTCTTATGGGCTCATCAGACTAAGCCTTTATGAATCTTCCATAAGAACAAGTGTCCCTACCAGTTATGGCTCACTTGCCCTTTATCTCTCACACTCTACCAAAGAGAAGCTTTGTTTCAAATCCCCAGTTCTTTTACTCCATATCCTCTGGGTTTTCATTATGCCAATGTCACTCGGAGGTGCTGGAGGGTGACTCGTGGTTTGTAGCAGAGCTGCAGAGGAATATGCAGTGTTTTTGGGGGGGTAAGTGAGTGAGTGTGAGAGGAGGAGGAGGAGGCTGCAGTACTGCCTACTCTACCTCCTATCACATGGGCAGATTGCAGAGCAGAAAGGGAGGCTGGCAGGCGGCCATGCTCTCCCTTCATCAGGACTTTTTGCAGATGGTATGCTGAGAATGCTCTCTTTTATTTGGTTGCTGAGAGGTTGAACGGTAACCAGTTGCTCTAACTCATGCAAATTCACAACAATGCAGTCGAGATTGTTTGGCATGCAGCATGAAAGTCTGACCTCTATGCACTTATGATTTTTTTGGTTTCCTAACACCTCCTGACACATTTTGCTAAAGTCATCATAGTTCCATTTAGGTCTAAAGTTTAACAGATGCCAACAAAATTATAATATTTTCATCCAAAATGTCTATATTCACGTAAGGCTTGACCTTCTTTCCACAAGTAAGTGTTCCACAAATACATTGACATACAAGATCTATACTAGATACATTTAAGTTACTAACTAGGAAATAGGGATTCACAGACACTTTAACATGGTTGTCAGCTGTTATCGGCCCTTTTGGCAAACATCAACCCTAGGCAAATTATGTGGGCGTGAACAGATATCAGTTGCAGATGTTTATTTGTTGTGTCCTAACAATTTAATGCTGGCATTTAGCACACCAACATGCTGATTCAGAGAACAGATGTATTAATTGGCAGAAGATGTGACCTGTCTGGCAAACTCTGATCTGTTTTCATGGCAAAAACAAGAGAAAAGTTGGCATTGTGGGAGTGTAAAACCCAACGAAGTGATGAGAAAAACATTGGCCATACACCTCGATGTTTATAGTTGGAGCATCTTTACGTGGAAGAAATAAAGCAACAAAAAAGCAGGTGTCAGAAATGGTCTATACATGAATCATTACAACTTTTTCTCACTACTGAAGAATTGTTCATATGAAAATCAAATACTCACCAGTTGCCATGTTGCTATTAGCCTAAGTGTTTCCTGGATTTTTGTCTTTATCAGATGTATCTCTCAATTTAAAAAAAATTCATGCAAATATATAACACTCACTCCAGAAGCTTTTCAAAGTACATCTGCTGCATAATTGAAATAATGAAATATTTGAAAAGTTGCATCATTTAGAATCATCTGTCATATTGCTTACATCCCACTGTGTACATATGTTTATACTTCTACTATTGTGCCTGCCTTTGGTGAAAACATTTTAGTAGGACTGAGAGCTGCCCCAGTGCAACTGGATGTTTTATTGTCTCGCTTGGTCAGCGTGTAGGTGTTTGGCAGATGTGTGCATGAGGCCGTGACACTCCCCTTATTGTTGTAACTCACTCAAGGGCATTATGTGTCTGTGTGCATGTGTGTCAACAGCACAGAGAAAGAGAGAACTTGGGGGCAAGGGCAGGATATGCTGTCTCTCACTCCCCTTCTCCCTCTGTCTGTCCCTCTTTCACCATGCATGGAGAGTTGTCAAGGATAGGGTGCAGGCAGAGGGGCAGCAAATTGATTATCCAGTGTGCAGGAAATGTGTCCAAGGCCTCTGCAGGAAGGCTGGAAACAAGTGAAGGCCTCTTTCTCTAGAAGCCCTTAAACATACCAGAGCTAATGTAATTATAAAGGGGTGACGCGATGGGCCATTGCATTAGTTAGTGTTGGTGCTCCAAATGTTGAATAACCGCGAAGCCTGCCTTCATTAGGACCCTGATGTGTGCCCTGTCTTATTATGTAACCTCATGTGTTGTGCTCCCCTTTAGCCAGTGGGCACCTACTCATGTGTGTTTGGTCAAAGATGGGCGATGGATCTTGCCTAGATTTGTTGTGTTAGAGCATTTTATTCAGTTAGGTGGAACAAACATGCATCAAGATTTGCCACATGATAATCTTCTCTGCAATCAGAAAGATTTCCCATGATGACACTGCCTTTGTTATGCATTATCAAAACCTACCTTGCATATAACCATTTTCAAGAACTGCACTGATGTTGCATAACTTTACCCCTGCAGCTAAGAGCAAACAGACCGACAAATTGATAGAACAAACAAAAGGTCATGAACATATCAATTAAACCTTCACCTTTCAGATACAATTTTGCTGAGTGTCCAATCAGGGGGAGCTAAGTGGATGTTGACCTTACTAAAATCTGCAGGGAGGAATCAGCTCAGCACTAGTGTCAATTACAAGTAAGTGGAGGGTGTCACTAAAGCAGGCACAAAAGTGCACCATCACATGTAAATGAATCCTGGTTAGTGAGGGAGCTGGCAGAGCACGACGAGTAGTAATACGGGAATCATGGGTTTGGATGAAAGATGGTCATTCTGCTGTTGAACCCTGTGCAGAGTGTAGACAGGTCTGCTTGACCTGATTAGGACCAGTAATCTGCAGGCTTGCCTCAGATCGCCAAGCCCTGCCGCCATAATCCTCCTTGACCCTTGTAGGTGTGCACAGACCTACAAAGGGCCACTCTGGGTGCTACATTCCTCATCTCCTCATGCTGAGATGGTTTTAGAGTGACACCACATTTACCCACATGCACTACTTACATAGCAGACTCACACATACCAGACTGATCTCCTAATGAGGGGGGAGTACAGGCAGATGTCTGTGTCTGGTATCGGCTCATGCTGTGTCATGGGACTTTCATGCCAGAGGCGCAAATTTACGTGGAGCAGCTAAGCCAGCTTTTATTACACCTAACTATAACAGCTGGATAACAGACGGTGAATTACTGTATATCGATACTTTATGTGCTTCTTTTTATGCTAAAGTTGCACCTATTTAGTCTTTCTGTGTGAAAGCATTTGGGTTTTCTGCGAAACATTTTTATCATGATAACCAGGAAAAGACAGCGATCATGTGAGTCTGGGTGTGAGAAATTGTATCTTGAGGACCTATCACTGTCATATCCTGGGTTGTCAAGGCAACAGAAACCCTATTTTTCTGCTTCCAAAACATCTTGAATGAATCCAATAAAGACATCTCAGTACTTTCTTTTCTTCTAACACCATGTACCTTAGTTAACCCCGGCTCCTCTATTGCTGTGCAATTCTCTTCTAAGGTTCTGGTTGCAGTGATGCACAGTGGTTCAGTAGCACTGTTGCCTCACAGCATAAAGGCTCCTGGTTTGAATCTCCGTCTGTCAGGGGCCTTTCTGTGTGAAGTATGCATGCTTTCCAGTACATGTGTGGGTTCTCCAGCTTCCTCCCACAGTACAAAGACATGTTTGTTAGGCTAATTGTAGACTCTAACTTGTCTTGTATAGGTGTAAGTGTGAGTGTGCCTGTTTGTCACCATAAGTCAGCCCTGTGATTGACTGATGACCTGTCCAGGGTGTAGCACCCCTTTTGTTCAATGACAGCTGGGATCAGCTTCAGGACCCCACGACCCTGACTGAGAGAAGTGCTGTAGATAATGCGTGGGTGGATGGTTTTTTGTTTCAATGTTTAAGGGCCTGTGTCCACTGCTAGCGTTTTTTAGTGCTGACAGTGCCCAAAATGTCAGTGTCAGAGTTCCTATGGTTATGGTTGCGACGGTCCAAAACTTGACTTCTGCTTTCCTCAGCAGTATCCATAAAATTGTTTTAGATTGCTCCATTTGCTTCATGTTAGTTTTTGTTCAAGGAAATATCACAAAAACCATGAAAACAATATAAAGGAATCCTGTCCTGGCATCGGCAGAAGGTGTAGACCTGGAGATTTTACCCTAGAAAAGATGAGTCAGATCAGTTTCTCTTCTGCCATTATCAGAAAGCCCAACCTTTCTTGATTTTGATTGGCCATTGAGGGAGAAGGGACATTAAGATGCATGGAGGTGTTCTAAAAGTTAATCTTTTTGTAAGCACAATGACAAAAACAGCTAATGCCAAGGTTGTTTCTTTTTTCTTTCAGCTCTAAGCACTGAAAACTAGTGATCTTCCTGGCTGTGTAACTTCCCATCCAACTAAATGCAAAATATTATTGCATAGTCTAAAGTCAAATACATTTTGTAAACCAACTTCATACTGCAGGTAAACAGTGTCACACTGTTAGTTGGTTTGCAGAATTCCATTAGCAGTGCTAGCACAGCTAGTCTTTGATCCTCTTTGCAGGTTAACGTCCACATTCCTGAGCCACTTTTTTTTAGATTAAAATGGTGCTAAACAATGCTGCCAAAGCAGTTAGTAGTTGTTTATATCGGATCAAAGAGCATTGTGACAGTGAGGCAGTAGTTATTAAGAACAACTACAGTGGCTACTAGTGGCAGGAGACTGCATTATAGTTGAGATGAAGCGTTTGGCTGGGATTGTGGGCCTGAAATGATAGAAATATTAATAATTAGTTTAGCCGAATATTCTGGTGCTGACTACAAAGGGATCTGACATTCCTATTAGAAATGCTAGACTATGGGGCGCAGATCTCTTAGTGGTTAGGTCATGCTATGTACACATGCCATGTACCTATGCACACAGGTGGCCCGAGTTCAATTCCAGCCTGTGGCTTCTTTCCTGCATGACTCTTATGACTCTGCATAACTTTTAAAAGATTGGAGACTAAAGATAAATGCTCATCTGGTTGCTATGTTTAACATTAGAAAAGCACTCAGAGAGCGCAGACCTCCGCCATCAGCCCTATCTCCCAATAGTGAAGAATCCTTTAAAAACATTCCTGGATCCAGACAGTGATCTGGATCACTCCCAAAATCTAATTCACCGATAACTCCCTCCCCGGTGAGGTGGAGACATGGTGAGGCAAAGCATTGGCTTCGCTAGGTGTGGAAGTCATGGCAGAGGGTGAATATTCCTCTATTCCTCCCAGCATTGTGAGTATTTTTGCTACAATTCGCTGTTTTTCTCTCTGTTACGTTCCGACTTGTCTCCTGGACCGGGCGTGTGTCTTTCAAACTGTATAAACTCCAAAACTTTGAATAAGTTACTCATGTCCGCCATCTCTTGGTGTAAAGTGGTAACGGCGCAGACCTCTGCCATTAGCCCTATCTCCCAATTGTACAGAATCCTTTGAAAAATTCCTGGATCCATACGGTGATCCGGATCAGTCCCAAAATCTAATCAGTTCTTCCCTATGCCATTTCTGACATTTCATGAAAATCCGTCCATGACTTTTTGAGTTATGTTGCTAGAAAACTAACAAACGAACAAACAAACAAACCCACTTGATCACATAACCTCCTTGGTGGAGGTAATGATTGGAAAGGTGGGTCTCAGTACTGAGTTTACTATTATTTAGGGCTGTCAAGTTAACGCGTTAACACTCATGATTTGTCTGGAAACCTTAACATGTTAGAACAATAATAATGCAAATGAATCATATGACCAGGTTTGACTAACTTCCTTCAGCATGGATGTTTACATACGTTGGGGTGAAGAGGTGAGAATGATGAGACAGGCCCTGGTCTGTTTTACAGCAAGTTTTGATTTAAAAATCTGCCGAATAGAAGTTAAGATAAAAGCCAAAGTTGTGTGTTAGCAAAGACGCTAACACCAGCAAAGATCAAGCTGTACTCGTTAAGCTACGCTGGAGGAGTGCAGCTGACCTGGATTTGTCAACAAAACCAAAATCACTGGGCTAACTAATGTAATAGCTAAACGGGTTGCCAAAGATTGCAGACCATCTACATGGTTGAAGAAGAGGAGCTTTAAGGCAGCATTTTACATTCACTTCACAGCAGAAGCTATTTTGTACTGATGTGCTTGTCTGGTGATTAAGTTTGCAATTTATGGAAATTATTACTCAGTGAATAAAGATAAAGTAATTTACAAGCTGTTACAATTAAGCTGAGATGTTAAATAAAGATTAAAAACTACAGTTACCATACTTGTACTTCTTTTATCTCAAACCAAGTAAACGGTAGTATATTAAATAATAATTCATCATGATTAATCACAGCGTATTATTGTGATTAACTTGATTATTTTATCAATTAACAGAAATACTTTTATAATTTTGGGCTTATGAGAGAATTTTGACAGCTCATAAACTTCTGTTGTTTTTTGAGTTCTTAAATGTATTCAGCATGAAACACTTCAATGTAAACAAACAACATTCTTTAGTTTTCTGTGTATTGTGCTTAACCACTGAATCATTACGAGGCAAAGTAAAAAGAGACAAACATATTTTGTACTTTTCCATTTGTGCTGAATCATTTTATTTGAAATTGTTTTAAGTGTTTTAGAAACCTCAACATAGCATTGCCTGAGGATCAGCTGAGTGCTGGAATTCACTTGATGTGGCATGAGGTCAGAGGGGGAAAGTGATAAATACTTCTTCCTACCAAATTGCAGTTTCAGCTTCGTTGCTGACCACTTGTGGTTTTCACTCCACAACTTATGTTGACCCTTCACCCACTACTCACCTCTTTTTTCATATGCCCATATTTAAATGCTGGAATGTCAGCCCTTCTTTTTTGTGCTGTGCCCATTACTCGAGTATCTTTTACTAGCAAACTGCTAAAGCTTTTCTATTTTATTTTCTAAAATTAGAACCTGAAAGTGTTTAGAAACATTCTTCCTACATCTCTTGAATCTCAAACATCTGGAGGGACTGTAATGGTTTACATAGTGATGATGTAACTATCAACTGTATAACTGAGGAATCTGTTGGCATTTTCCCCTGCTGACATCATAGGGCTTGGAGAGCAGCTTTGCTGCTTCAGATGTCTTTAAATAAGAGGTTTCAACAGTGACCAAAAGCAGTTTGAACCACCCCTGATGTTTTTCTTTCACATTAGGTATGCTTAAGTAAACTGACCTTTTGTCAGATCTGTAGATCAGTCTTTGCTGAGGATCTCGTACAGCTCTACAGTGCAGAATATTCAGTTATCTTTGAACACCCACCTTTTTTCAGTGAATATCTTCCATAGATCAGCTCTCTCTGTTTTATGCTTATCAGTTTTTTAAAGACACTCTTTTGTTCTACGCCTGTGATGTGGAAACTGTGGGAAGCTCTTGCAGAAAATGTGGGATACAAGAGGAGAGGATGCGATCAGACCTGACTCAAGAGAGGGGGAGGGGAGATGTAAACGCATCCACAGCAGCAGAGACAGTGAAAGTCGTGCACGAGCGCTGTTCACGTGTAAGACAGCGTGAGAGGCAGCATCACATACAGTGGCCCAGCAGGGGATGATTGGATTTTAGTCATATTGGTGGAGGCTGAGAAGTGTTTTTCATGATGTGGAGCTAGAATTAAAGAAAAAGGCAAATCATTGATGTTTTAGTGCATTGATATTTTTGGTATGGTCCTAATGTGTGTGCCTAATGCCAAGAACTGTTCCTTTCATCTCATATTTTCTTATGTATTATTGCAACACATTTTTCCAATGTACACTGCAATTTTTATTTTCATTTTCCTGTTTGATATCTTAGATTAAGACATCTAGATAATTAGTCTTGGTAGATCACCAGAAAGGAGATCTGTTTCTACAGAGATAAATTAGGACACATTGTTAAATTTGATGTATTATTCATATAATTCTCTTTGCAGCAAAGAACCCTTTAGAGAAAACAAGCATGATATTGATGCTTATAGGGACTGTTTCCTAGAAAGCTCTGCTTTGATCGGCTTCTGGCATCCAGACCAGAAAATCCATTAATGTTTGTAATATGACCAGAGCTAAGGCTAAAGTAAACGTCCGCCTGCCTTCTCACAGCAAACTGACAAAATTAGTCTGGTTAAGTGTTGTCTGGCCAAATTGCTAAACCTTGTCCTGGTTCAGCAGATAAAAAGAGATAGAAAAGGGGGATTAGGCATGTGATGTGTGTATTGGGTGTATATTTTATCATGATCTTATTGCATTGTTTCATCCCTACGTCCCTAACAATAATAATTCTTTTTCAGAATAAAGTCCTAAAGAAGTCAAAAGACATTGACACACACACATTGCACGCACATTAATGCTCACTTTTCTAATCCATTAATCTATCCATCCATTTCCTTTTTGGATGATGATCTTTAACACCCATTTGAATCCGGCTTGTTAAATGAGGTCTTACTTTTTTGCAGTTAAAATCAGATTGCACTCACAGCAGGCCCTTTCCATTACCATTCATCCCTGTTTTGGTGATGCAAACTGTAGATAATGGTGTGTTTGTTGAAAAGTTGTGGTACTCCTGGGTTGCCCCTCTTACCTTTGGTTCGTTGCCTAAGTTGGGTGAAATGGCTGGACTTTCCCACAATCGAGAGAGTGAATGTGTTTTTTAGTTTTTGTGCTCTGACTGAAACCGCTCTCTTTCCAGACTGTATTGTTTGGTTTCCTCTCACAGTCTGGGGTCTGAATTCAGAAGTAAACTGGGCGGCTTTGCAGTCCAGGCACGAGAAGCTTGGTGGTGGGCATAATGCTCATTTTGTATTATTCATAAGCAAGCGGTTGGAGAATGACAATCATTCTGTAAACCTTAATAAGATTAGCGATGTAGCCATCTCTACAGCTTAGCTACTGGACTGTTCTTGTGCAGCTGTTTGAATTCTCTGTGAAAACTTCATGTAGTATATATTAGCAAACATTAAGCATCAGTTTATTTAAATTCATGTTTCCTGACTGATACAGCTTTTATCAATTCTTTTTATGTTCAGATATTGTACAAGAATAAAAGGAAGCAATATCCTCGGAGATCGACGTGCCAGAGTTGTCTTCATGATGTCATTATGGTTACATAAAGCCAGAAAGCATTTAAAGCGAGACTTGGGTCTCTGAGTGGAAGCTAGTGGAAGAAATCCAGGTCACTGCTCTGTAAAATGGGTGCGTGTTGTGAGCAGTGAATGTAAGGGGCTCTCTACATTTCCCTTTTTTGCACAGCCTGGTCTACACTCTTGTCTCAGCTCAACCACTGAATCATTCGTGGATCATATGACGCGCTGTATGCTGTTCGAGACTATGTTTAATCATGAGTCAAGATTTAAAAACAAATGTACACTTAGTTTGAATGAACAGTTCATAGTTGAATTCAAATCCAGTATTTAGTAGGGTTTGACTTTCTGTTCTTCTAACTGCTGTTTGTTCATTGTTTCTATTACTTATTGTTGTCATAACTGAAGTAAAGCTGGGAAGAATTAATTCATCATAGTTAAGATATATTCAAGACATACATCATTGAAGACATTTCCTTAAACCTTTTTAGTTTTTGTCCCTTAAAGCTGACAAACTTCCCAAGTTTCTTGTTAAAAGTTTTACACATACAAGATTTATTTGCCAATACAAAAGTGTTTATTTTTATACCTCTGAACAACAGAGTGGTGTAAAGCTGTGGATGTGTAATCACAGCTTTCCATGACACAGGATGTGTTTGGAGAGACCTCTGACCTTTTGAGGCAGCACCTGCAGAGTTTAGAAAAGTCTACTTGGATCTGAGCCACGTAGCTTTGCCTCTGAGCTGTGAAAACATTTGAAAACTCCAATAAAAGATCTGGTGATATCATATTTTGAATGTTAACAGTGATGTGAATCAACATATGTTCTTATAAGATGAGTAAGGACATGTTTAGAAGTTTGTCTGTTGTGTTTGGAATTACACCTGAGCTACTGGCTTGTAATTTGGATCATGATTGTTGTTTGGGCTCTGATTTCGTGTGAGCTATTTTGTATGACTGTGGGATTTAACCCTCATGTCATCACCTGAGAGGCTGCCTGACATCCCTCTCTCTTTGTTGTAGTTGTGTTTGTTCAGCTTCTGAATGGAGCCCTGCTGGCTTGGCATGTTTCTGTGTCTGGTAGTTTCTAGAAGCTTCTCTTTAGTCACTGTTATCCTGAGCTCTGCGTGAGCTGCTTATATCAAACTGCACTCCAAGCCCTCACTAGCTATCAGTGCCTGTGGGCCGGGAGCAATGTATGGTTTGGCGGAAAGGTTGGGCGGCTGAAATCTGTCCATTCCTTCCTGTCAATGACAGTCTGTCGGCATGCGAAGCACTAGCTGCCATCTGCTGCTGTATAAATAGACAGTAGTCAGAGCTGGAACAGCTGGCACATGGGCCAGGACTGAGCCCTTTCCCACTGCTTTCTAGCTAAACTACAACCCCACCTAAAGCCATTTTTGTGTATTTACTTTTACTTCTTTCTAGCACACCAAAGCTAAATGTTTATTAAATCTAAAGTGTTAATATAAGCTTGACGATGATTTCTGAAATGTCATGTGAAAAAGTGAACTTTTTCAATTTGGATAAAGAGTATATAAAAATCTTTTTCAACAAACATTCTTACAGAATAAATATAATCACAGCTCTCTCATAACATTTTTGCTTTTTTATTGTACCGCCAACTCAAATACTATTAAAATTTCACAAAATCCGAATGCTGTGCAGCCACATACAACAAGTGTTCATCTTTCTGAGCCTTTTGGCACATACTTTGATTCCCTTCACAGACCAGATTTCCTTAAATAACTTGTGCTACTTAGTGCATTTTACACAGTTGCTGTTTTCATTTTGAATATCTCTGAAATTTTCCCCCTTTCTGTTTCAAAAGCACCCTGAAGATCTTTTGTAAAGATTATCTCATGCCATGCTGAATGTAATCTACATGTGATCTTCTTCAGCCACTTTGTAACATAAAGTTTTAACTTACTTCTGTCTTTATGTGGCGATCACTTGTTACCAAAAAGTGAGTAGGGCTAAGGCGGTGTGAAAAGGGTCTTTGTGACTGAGGGGACTGGACACATTAAGCCTTGTCATAACAGATTACCTAATGTGTTTTGCAGGCTCTGTTGTCAGTTGCAGTACCCTGCATTCAGTGCATTGTTCCAGTGTCTTCCTGTGCTTTTCCCCCCTCTCGTCTCTGCCCAGTAGGAAGAGAAAAATGACGTGATCGGCCTTCTTAGTAGAAACAGAGGATTCGTTAGTAGGAACACAGTGCCTTCCATTACAGTTAAACTAATTGCTCTGCTGTAGTGGTTCAACCAATGCATAATCATATCTTTAGATGGAAGTTCGCTGTAGTTTGTGTGTCTGACAGTAATGTGGAGCTTCAATTTGAAGGCTCACTTCTCCTGACTAGACGAACTCCTCTGCCAGCCTGGAAATTTCCGTGGTTATTCTGGCTGGAGTACTCAGAAGAGCTGTATTGAATTGCTCTGTTGATAATTTTAAATTACAGGCCACAAGGCATCTCTCTGACCAGACGTGAAAGTTCACCGTGTCCAGGGGGATAATCAAGATACCGCATGTCGGTTTCTGTTTTGGAGATGTTGTACATCCTGTGTTGTGGTTGCGACAAGCTCAGCTGTTTGTCAAATGTGCGCAGCAGTGCTCACACACTACTTTTAGCCCTCAGCTTTGAGTTGCATCCAGTGACAACTCTGTCACCTGTGCCACAGCCCTGGCAACCAAGCCATCACACTCTCTGTTGCAGAGATAAAACAGGAAGGGTGTTTCTGTGGTCAACTCACATTCAATCTGTTTCCTATCTAACATTGAACAACTATATTAATGTGACTGTGCATGGCTCAAACCAGCGACTCATGATCTGCTGCACTGTTCATGCATGTGGCACTTTTACAGCACTGTATAGGAGCAACATTTGAGCTGTGATTATGTTGATTTCTCTCTTGACAGGGTTTAAGGAAGGGTCACATACACTAAGGCCGTGAGCCAACATTTAGGTCCGGCTAAAACGGTTAGCATTGTCAATAAGAATTCAACACATTCTTTGGCATGGAAAAGCTACAATATTCTCTCATGAGGAACTATGCTGATCCTTATGATGCTTTCCCAAACAGTAAAAACAACATGGTCCAACAGGAACCTACGTTTTTGGCCATCTTTACATAATAGTTTCACTTCACACTCATCATTATCCTTTGCCATTTTTGAAAGGAAGCAGAGTTGAGAGGAGGGCAGTTTCTTTCAAAGGGTTTTTTATTTGAAACAGAAATGCTGACACACAAGGCAAAGAAGAAAAAATAAGAAGAAATTTAAGAAAAAATAAAGCTAGGTTGTAACACATTCACATCTATTTGACTCTTTGGCAGGATTGCACTAAACTTGGAAGTTAAAATCCTCCTCAGAATTTAGTGTGAAGCTGCTGGCAACAACAACCAGTGCAGACAATTATTCAAATAAATGTGTTTTACTCCACTGCGGTTCCCCATCCCAACAAATGTCATCAGTTATATACTGACAAAATGAAAATGGCGTCACATTGTTCTGATGTAATGACTTAAGTGCATATAGTTGCAGTTTCTTTTGTGCAGCGTGAGTTCAATGTTTTGAATTAAATGAGCGAAATAATACTATCAGAAGTGAACTGTTACATCACACTTCTGCCTGTATGCACACAGACCCCTGGGGGATGCTATTAAAATTCCTTGGTCTTGCTGAAAGGAGCACATGTGATAATTGCAATTCTGCACAGATATTATTTCTCTGAATGCATGGGTTCCCTTATGACCATATCTGTTTGTTTTTTTCATATATAGATATGTGTTTTTATTTTTTTAGTACATTTATCCCCTCCTTGTCATCTCAGACTGGCATCGGTTAGCTAGAACAGCTCAGGTCCTTCGAGAGTAGCTGGCTGATATGTTCAGCCATTTTTAAGCTGTGATTGTCTGCCGGTCTCAGGTGAGCGGGGCTGGCTTTTAGTCCCCATCTGGTGCTCAGAGAAATTCTAACAGCCTCATTACTGAGGGGTCTCTCTGCTCTCCTGACTGGGTTATAGGCCCCATGTTGAACGCTGGAGCACAAAATGTCTGCAACCAGCTGAGTGATGTTCTTTAGATAGCAGGATGTGGTTAGTTAACTGGCATCTACCCTTCCTTGAAACTGAGAGTTCCTGTGGAGGACCAGCATCCAGTCAGACTAATATTCTGCTGAACAGGAAATGAGAGTGCAGAGATGTGGTTTTTATGGGTAAATAAGCATTTTAACCGTGCCAGTATACATAGTAAAACCTAGAGTGTTGATATTGCAGTCATTTTTACTCCCAAAGTGTAATTTTAACTCCATTCTTAATGAAATGGTCCTCAGTGTTGGAGTTACTTGACAGTGTTGATCCACCATTGTAGGTTGAACTCTGTACAAAGTTTGTTGATCTAATCTCTGCCCACTGCAATTTGCCCTCTGGTTTAGATTTGTTTTATGTGTGTTTGGATGTTGCCTGTGGTACAGTGAATAGTCGTCCACTGAGTAAGTAAGTCCCTGCCCATTGCAACTGGTGGAGCAGATGTGTAAGTGATGAGTTGTCACTTTGATTTATTTACTTTATACGATATACTTTAAAGTGTAAGTGAACCCCCAGCTCAGAGCTAACTCCGCCCACTTCACAATTTCAAAGTCAGTTAGAGGCGGTAACGTTCTACCTTTTATATAGAGTTTGTGATGTAGAAACCTACAAGTAACGCCTTTTCAGAAAAGATTTTTTAAAGCAGATGTCCGTTTCAGCTAATTAAAAGCCATAAAATGCAGATTTTTATCAGTTTGGTGCAGAGGTCAGAAATATCACCAGTTTTGATATGTTTTATCATTGTTCAGTCAGATACTTAAGTGTTCAGCTGAAAAAATATTACAGTGTTCACTACTTTTTTAACAGTATTGTAATGAGTGAAGAATAAATGATGTAGCCATTTTAAATTTACACACAAAAAATGGAAATAGCACATTGTTTAAGTCTTAAATTGCACATGTGAAATGTAAGGCCTTAAAAAGGTGGATTTTTACACTAGAGGTCTTCAGTTTTGGAAGGCCCTTTGACAAAGATATGTCCTTATCCAGTCTTTGTTTTGTAGCCAATGTTATTCGATTTTTAAACATCTTTCCCAACAAATTGTTGCATAAATATTCTACCACATTCATGGATTTTAGTGTTGAATGTATTACATTTCCTTGTGGAGGACCCCCAGATCCCACATTGATTTGATCTGGTTCACTGTGACTAAATATGCTCTGAACTGTTAAAAACTCTCGTGTTACCAGGTTGACCACTTAAAAATCAGTGCAGCCAAAGCTTATTTTGACAGGTTTTCCCTGGCAAAAAAAAGTAATTAAATGTGTCAGAAATGATTAAATACTGTTTTTTTAATGACATTTCATGAACAGTACATTAAATCCCCAAATTTAGCTCTTGTCCAGTACACTGAGAAATCTCATATACCTTTCATTTTTGACCCCTAAGTAGTATTAAAAAATTGGTTAAAAGTGGTATTATTTTTTTCCCCGTTCACGCCTTAAAATGTCTTTAAAGTCTTACATTTGATTTTTAAAACTATCTAGGAACACTTAAGTCTAATTAGTGTTAAGGTACCAGCTCTCCACAAAGAGTCAAATCAACACTTGGTGGTGTGGACTCATGTAGACACTGTTAAAGTGCCAGTATTAACTGTGACAATGTTAATTTGACTACACAGATTTTACTGTGTACCATCCAGGAGCTCATGCCGGGTCATCGAATGAATTCCGTTAAATTTTAGATAATTTAATCATTACCGACCAAAAAAAAATGCATACTGTGTGACATAATGTATTAAACGTGTATGAGAAGAACATGGGCTGAATGGCAGTTTACAGTCTGTAGTGCCAAAGTATCCATGATAGTCTTTTTGATCCATGACTGGGAATTATGCAAAGCCAGGGTAGTTTTCATTGGAGGGACCTTCCACTTATTTATAAAGTTGGATCTGTTGCACAAAAGGAAATGGAATGAAGTTCTCCAAAGAAAACAGACATGTTAAAAAGATATCATTTCAAATTCAGGTCAGAATTCAAGTTTTGTATTACTTGTAGCGTTTTCTGTTGGCGAGCTTCTTTGGCAAAGGTAGTCTTTCTGTGCTCCAAATTTCCTGAATCATTTCTGTCCCCTCAAGTATTGCTGAAAAAAGCTCCTCATACACAGATCTGCATGTCATCTGTATTTATAATTGAAATAAGTCTATTTCATGGCACTGTTTCTGCTGATGTGAGATAGGATTTAATGCTCTGTTGGCTTTTGCAATGATAAAATGTTTCTCTGTTGTACTTCATCACAGTATTTATGTTATTAAATATTCAATTTCCAATGTATTAAAGTAGAGGTTTGAGGTGTTCCAGTAATTTCTCATGGAGTCTGACTTGTTAAGTAGCTTAATGTCTTAGTTACAAATCCTCAAGCTTTCTCCACTGTGGCTTTTACATGTCAGTAGGATTATGATCCTGAAATCACTGTGTCGTTAATCTGTAATTGACCATAAACCTGCATTTAAGGGGCTGTATGGATTTCCACAGAGCAGTGATAGGGATGCTAGAGGAGAAAGAAAACAGAACGCAATGTGCCGCATCCTCCCCTTCTGTGCCAAGTTGAGGTTGTTATAGCAACCAGAATCTAGTCCTTATACCTGTTGCCATGGTTGAGAAAGTCAGAGTGATGACGTTTGTTAAGCGGCGGGACATGTCTGCCATTTTAAGACCACTCTGGTGGGAATATGAAGTATAAATGGACAGCTGAGGAATCTCTCATTGACATGGGATTTTGTGGCTGTTACTATGAACCAGCACTCACATTGATTTCGTTTGTGACTGTGATGCACAGGTGTGAGTTTACAAAGTAGATCAAGTGACGCACTCAGCTGAGACAAATTATGAGTCATTCTTAAAGACAGAGAGCATTTCTGTTTGTCTGATTAACTGAAAACGTCAGGTCATTCTTCAACGTTAGGACAGTGACTATGTTTAAGAGATGATATTACTGACAGTAATAAGATAGATACTTAGAGGTTCTACATGAGGCACAAGAAATATGAAGTAAGTCTAACTCTAAACATGACCTGCACTGTTTCTCCTCTGTACCTTAGCCTCCCATGATATTTAGTTCAAAAATGAAAGACCCCTCTCCTGACACACTAACATTACCACATAGGTGAAAAAAGCTGCCTGCTCTGAGTGTAATGTACTGAGAATCAAATGACATTTATGCCAGCTCACAAGTATAACGCCCTTTTTAGAGTTTAGGATTGGAGCCTTCTCCCTGGAGGTTTGCCTGCGTGGATACATTTACTGTTGTTGCTTAAGCGAGATCAGAACTTAGCACTGAACCTGAGAAACAATTAAGTAAGAAAGCCCAGAACTAGGCCTGTCAAACTATTAAAATGTTCAAATGTGATTAATCTCAGAATTTCTAGTTAATTGCAATTAGTTACATTTTTGTTGTGTCTTGAAATTCTTCTACTTTGAATAAAAAAATCACTGTTAAATTTTTGATTTTTGTACTGTCTTCCTGTTTGGATACATACCTGCTTTTATTTTGAAAGAAAAAAAAAAGGAACCTCAGGCAGATTGAAGATAATAGCATTAACAAACCTACAGAAAAAGTAGCTTATTATGGATTGAAAATAAAAACAAGGTAATGGGGGAAAAAAAAAGGAAAATGTGTAATGACTAGGGCTGCCAAGATTATTTGCATCAATCCCGATTAATCAAGGTCCACAATAAGTGTACTAATTGTTTTTTAATCAAGATTAATGTCATGCTTTATTGGGCATTTAAGCACACTTTGGTAAAGCCTTGTCAGTGTCTCCCAGCCCCCTAATGTCTCATTTCACTTTAAAAACTCAAACTGCTGTAAATAAGTCAATAGTCATCTGCACCTTGTATTTCCTTTACAATCCAAAGCAAGTTTCTTTTCAGTGGTTGAGTTCACGGTAAAATGTCCTATAAAGCAGGTCCGTATCCAAACAGAAAGTCAATTACCCTTAGGTTAAGACCGTAGAAAAATCCAAAATGACACGAAAACAGTTTTGGGTACAAAAAATTGTGATTTTAAAATGGAATCAAACAGATGTGATTAATCGCAATTAACTACAGAAACACTGAAATTAATGGTGATTAAAAATGTTAATCTTTTGACAGCTTTGGTGATAACACAAGTTACCAATAACTTTTGTCTTATCTAGGTAGCGGTGTGTGATTTTTCTTTTTTAGATAAAGACAATGTCTTATAGTCCTGGGCTATTAATTTCCAATAAAGAGCTTTTTTAGCTTCCCTCAATCATTTAAACAAGCTAATTGAGGCTAAACAATTAGTATGCCACTTGTCTAGGGTGCTCCTTTTGTCATATGTGGTAAAGGAAATGCAAGCACCTTCCCTTTATAACACAATGAGTGTTTTTTTTTTTTGGTGTTGTAAGCTTTTAACATTTCAGTTTGCACATCATGAGCAAAAACGTGAGTATAGCTCAATCCAGAAGCAGTGTTCATGCTCTGTGAAGTAGAGAGTTGACAACCAGTGTCTGCCCAAGCAGATTCATTGTCTGCGGGTCAACGTCTCTGGTACGAATGTCAGGCACGGTGCACTTCGATGATATATATTTCAAAGTAAAACTGCAATCTTTTTTTAAACAAATGAAACAGCACACATTTTTAAAGAATGTTTTTTTTTTCTTAAGTTGTTTCCAGGGTTGTTATTTCGTAATTCAAGCCACTTTGAAGTTGTATGGACCTTTCTTTAAGTGTCTGTCAAACTTTCTTCAGTCATAAATCACAGGCCGTTTACACACACTATTTTAATGATTTAAATTACTATAGTACGGCGATAATCTTTTAAGATCTTACTCTGTTCCCCTTTCTTTAGGTCTTGTATTGCACACAATGTTTTTGTACCTTTGTTTGTTAAGCTCATGGTTTTACGTGTTAAAGAAATTGTTTTTTAGGTATAACTAATAGTCCATAGAATGAAGAAGGATTAATTTGTTATATTGAAGTGCATTTTTTATAATTTAGTTAAGTACACAGCTCTTCAGCATTTTCTGTATAGAATCTGTCCCTGTGAAATGTAAAAAACAAGAAATGTTAACACTTTGTCACAAAGCTGTGGCTGCCTTTAACTGTGATTAACTTCAGCCTAATCATTTAAAATTCACATACAGATGCAGATGCTCAATCAGTTAGTAATTATATTTAATAAGCCTGCTCACATTATCAGTCAGAGTTATCATGATTATGATTTTGCCATAATTGAGCTACTGTAATGTACTTTTATAGCATCACGTTGGCTGCAGTGAGAAATTGCAGTGGCCTTACCAAAGTGGGCTGAAGTGGGCAATAATGCGGGCAGTTAATATGATTTTAAAACACGTATGCATGCACTACTTAATGGATCTTAATCATATTGAAGTTATGCATTAATGTTGAAAGCCCTGCCTAGAACACCTTTCTTTCTAAAACATTGCTGTGATACCAGATACTTACAAGTACAAGGCTATTACACTTAGTCCTGTCAGGGACATCCCCCTGGTTACATGCCTCACACATGGCACTGTCCCATCATCTTTCTGTTTCCACTGCTAAGTTGCCTCATTGACACTGAATTACTCTGACTTAGGCTGCCCTTTTATGAAGAGCCACTGTAGATTGTTCCAGGAAAAGGGAACAGGAGCACTGGTAACCTAAATCCCCCTTCGTTCTTCATACCCTGGCTTCAGTTTCCCTTTGGAGGCAGGTCAAAGGTGATATATAGCTTTATTTAGCCATCTGTATCCCCTTCCAGTGCCCAATATGGAAGCCTCTGCTCGGACTGTGCACCTTAACCTGTTTGAAGATGGACCTGGTATAAATAAATGAATTGTTTTTACCTGGGATATATTGTATTGGAAAATTCTATAATCATTATTTGTACGATCAGCATGAAGCGGTTAGAGTCCTGGTTTTCAGAGGACACTCTGTGCTTTTCTGTCAGCATGTGACCTGTGGAGGGCGATATGCAATCCCTGTCTCTCCTCTTCTCCTGCATTATTGATAAGTGTGCTGAAATCCTCTGAACACATGAGGCACTCTGTTGGTGACATCTTTATGCAAAGGCCTTTCAAGCACCTTCACGTTAAGGAGACAGATCGGCAGTTGTTTTACCTTTGAGTGAAAATACAATAGCATGAAACGAAACTATTCACTGCTCTTTGGCCCACATTGGCGATTTGGTTACAAAGTGTGTGCTCTAAATGTACAGATTATATAGTTTCTTCAAAGATGTTGATTCACTTTTTCTTCCCTTTGGTTCTGGCTATTGTTTCTATTGTTGCTGTTTGTATTGTTGCTAGGTCCTTGAGTACACCCCTTACTTTGAGTCTCTCAAGCTCCAGCCTATTTAGTCCTCACCTCCCCCCTCAGTTCTGATGGAGGTATGCATTCTGTCTGAGCAGCCTGAGCAAACTCTCTACATTGGCTCTGACACAAAGCAGCTTTAGTCAGTAAAAGTGCAGTTTGTCTCAGAGGGAGATTTAAGGAATAAAAATATCTAGAAATGTCCTTAATAAATTATTTTTCTCCTCCTCTCTTTCCGTCACATATCCAGTGCACAGTGTGCTAAGCTTTAACAAAGGTCCCTAGAGTCTCAGCAAGCATGGTTTAGAGGGATGACATGCCAGGCGTGGCTGCAGATTCTTGCTCATTAAGAAATGTCTGTGTGGCTGCTAGGAATGGCTGGGTGGTGCAGAAATATCATGTCATCATGCCTTTTGCCGATTGAACAGATGACTGTGGTGTGGTGGGAGTAGATTTCTGTGTTATTACTTTAACTTTGAATTGTCTGCCTGTTTGTATTGTGTTAACAGTGCACATAATGAATGAATGCACTGATGGTGTATGGGAAAAAGTTGCAGTTCCCAAAAAAAGGCAAGGGCCCGTTATCTGGCACTGTTTTATGTGACTTTCAGTTCCATATATATTCTAGCAAGCATATGATTGAGGAACAAGATTGTAGAAGAACTTCCCATGCAAACTAAGACAGAGTAGTTGATATGTTAAATTTGTCCATTCAGAGTCCATTCCATTCTGACTTTTACATAATAGTATCAGAAGAAAAACACGAATTAAATCTGGAAAATAAGGCATATATTCAACCAGATGTAATCAGCCACAAATCTAATGTTGTTCTTTCTCCACAGCTATTTCCAACCCCAAAGCCCCAAAAGAACCAGCAAAGACCTTCAGTTTTGATTATTCCTACTGGTCACACACTACGGTAAGATTAAAGTCATCCTGGCTGTTTGCTTGACTCTACGGTTCATCTTGTCAATTTTAAATGACTTTTATAGTGTTTGTGCATTTTGAGTCATAACTCTGTCTCTCTCACAGCCCGAGGACCCCTGCTTTGCATCACAGAACCTTGTATACAATGACATTGGCAAGGAAATGCTGGAGCATGCTTTTGAGGGATACAACGTCTGCATTTTTGCCTATGGCCAGACAGGAGCTGGCAAATCCTACACCATGATGGGCAAGCAGGAGGAGGGGCAAGAAGGAATCATTCCCATGGTTTGTTCCACTATACAGCTTTCTGATTTTCATAAAAGACCGATTTTTTTCACAGTCAGATTCTACTTGTTCACCTAGCTTATACAGTTTATAGTAAGGGTCAACCAATGTTGGTTTTTGAGGGCTGATATTGAAACTGATTATTAGTAGAACATAGAGGTGGGCCTGGGCTGATCTGATTCCAATACAGTAGTACCAATACCTGATAAAAAAAAAATCTACACAAAGTTCTAGTAAACTTGAAACTGTATTTCTTATGCAGACTGAAAAAGTAAATGTGTAGAAATAGAATCTACAAAAAACTATTCAAATAAGTACAAAGCCAATGATTGAACTAAATATGATAAGTACTATATATCCAGGGACTATTGCTGCAGGGAGTTATAGATGTGAAGTTTTCAAGTGAAAAATTGACAAATAAAAGCAAGCTGCGACTGAAAGCTCTATATTTCCTGATGTGGGTGTTCACAATCAAAGCACCTGAGGGGAAAAGACAAATACGGACTTGTATTCTGAAGGATTTGTCAGAAGTACTACATTTATCACTGATTTAAGTTAGCAGCGACCACCCTAGCTACAGTCAGCCTTGCTGTCTGTATAGGGGCTTCTCCAACCTTGCTAAACAACACAGCCCACTTCTTTGAATCCTCATGGACTTAAAACAAGGGAGTTGTGAGTTAAAACACCTTTAAGCTGTTGTTTAGACCATTGTAATATGAGTAGCTGCAGCTCGTACTAAAGCCACAGATAGGCTGACAGAGTATGTTTGATTAATGTTGCTGTTAATGCAGACATCAAACTTAGAGAGGAGAGAACATACCTTTTGCCCTTTTTATTGAGCTTCACATTAATCACACTGATACAGACTGGTGGTGTTTGGGCTGTTACCTGGCTGCTCTTTAGTGTCTGAGTGAAATATATTGAGTCAACTCAGACTGTGCTACTCTCACATAATGCATTGTGCCTCATGTCTGCGTGTGCTGCATCAAGTATTGCAATGTGGATCGGCGGCATCAGTCAGGTCTCTGATATAAAAATAATGTAAATATCTGACACAATACCTGTACTGGATCAGATCTGGCCCATCTCTAGTAGTGCATGTGACAGATAACGGATATTTGAAATTGGTATGCATTTGTTATGACAAACAAAATGTACTTAACATGGCAAAAGTAAAACCACATGTTGAAAAATTAAGGAGAATAAACTTTTTAGCACTAGCTGTGTCAATATGAAAACAACACAAAGACAGCAGGAAACTGGCGGTAATGGCAGACATTTCCAGTCACAGTTCCAGTGTTGATTGGCTGGTAGTTGTGTGACATCAAGCCAGTCAGAAAGTGTTGTGGGCAAGAGATTAGCTAAGACCAGAGGGGAAGATGCATCTTTCAGTGGAGCCAAAGTATCATACCTTTGAAATCATCGATTTTAGATTATTATTGGTAGAAACTAAATAACATGCCCGTACCAATAATCGGCTAAATCTCAAATATCGGCATCAATAATCGGCCAGGCCGATAATCAGTCTACCAATAATTTTCAAATCATCACCTGGATTACACCAAGGTACTCTCAATAGCTTTCTTTGATTCGCCATATTTCCCTCTGATATGCCAGTTAAATAAAATATATTTTTGCAACTTCTACACTTAAGATACCAAAGTATACTGTATGTTCAGTTTTACCAAAATATCTCTATACCGTCTCACTTAAATGGTGTGAGAAGAGATTTTGACACAACTGTACTGAAAGTGTTTTTTAATCTTTAAACACACTAAGTACACTGTTTATTGCTTGTTTCTACTCTTTAAGAGTGAAATCTCATCTGCTTTGCATATGTTATTATTGGTACACAAACTTATTCATTGGTAGGTTCACAGATCCCATTAATCCTCACTTTTGTCCTTCACACACTGTTAATTTGCTCTGAACATCTTCTTTCCCTGCCCCTCAGCTCTGTGAAGATCTATTTGAGAAAATCAATGAGGACAGCAACAAAGAGGAGCTCTCATACTCAGTGGAGGTGAGTCCAAAACTGCATTGGCATTTGTAATCCTTGTTCTCAGCCCTCACCTCTGACTCCTGTGTTGGCTTCTCTCTAATGAACCAATACAAGCCGTCTCCTGACAGTGTAATAAGTAAAAGTCAGGCATCAATCACAAAATGACTCGGCCTTCGGAGACAGTTGGTTTCCTTAGCACATTTAAGTTTTGGCTCAAAATGGCCAAAATAAGTTTAAGAATAGCAGATTATTTAAATGACGTAGCATACCAAGGAAATGAAGCTAGAATGCAAAATATATTTGCGTTATAAAGACCTGCATTACTGTTTTGGTAGGGCTCCTAAACTAACGGTTATTGTTGTTTCTAGGTCAGTTACATGGAGATCTACTGTGAGCGGGTACGAGATTTGCTCAACCCTAAGAACAAAGGGAACCTACGGGTGCGAGAACACCCACTACTGGGTCCCTATGTGGAAGATCTGTCCAAACTAGCTGTCACCTCCTACACAGACATCGCTGACTTGATGGATGCAGGCAACAAGGCTAGGTGAGCCTGGTTCTAGTGTCATGCTGGGAGAATAATAGAGGATACAGTAGTCTTGTGAATATGATAGCCTGGAACCTCAGAGGGATTAGATAATTGCCAGCAAGATAACAATAATTTGGAAGCAGGTAATGATCTTATTACAGGTTTTCATCATCAGTAATGAATAAAATTCAGCACCTTAAGGACACTAAAACACAGTTAAGTCTGAATGAAATAATAATAGTTCCAGGTTGACCTGAGTATTTGAGATTTTTCATGGACAGTAGTCAAGCTAAATTTTTGTCAGTGAGTATTTCTCTCTGAAATGAAACCATGTGATGTGTATGTGTGAGATTTTTTTCCTCTTTAAGTGTGTGAGTGTCACGAGAGCTCCTGTGGGGAGGAGTGAACCCTGCCTTAATCTTCCTGTGCTGACTCAGAAGGCTTATTTCTAGAACATGGCGTGAACAGCCGTGTCTCCCCAGTGGCTGTCCCTCTGAGTGTGCCTTGTGTATTTGTATTTGGTGTCCTCACAGTATTATCCACCTACGCTGCACAAAGTAATCCTTTACACTCAATTCACTCTAATAGGCGTAAAACCCACTGATGATAGCTGCAGTAATAGCCAAGCCCATGGATGCAGAATTAATAGGAGGGAATCATTTAAAAGAATAAGAAATGGTCAAAGTGCTCAGGAAATAGGAAACATCCACACCTTTTCTGTTATTCCTAACCTTGGCTGCTTGTGCTAACCTACAGAACTGTGGCTGCCACCAACATGAACGAGACCAGCAGCAGGTCACATGCTGTTTTCACAATCGTCTTCACACAGAAAAAACACGACAGTGAAACAGACCTCTCCACAGAAAAGGTTAGACGAAATATTCAATGTTTTTCTTCATTCTGGTTAAATTATTCTTTTTAAAAGTTATTTTTTCCAGTTTAGTTGTCCTCTGTAGTCTTCTCAGCTAGTTGTAAAAGAAAGAGAGCTGTTTTAGGTTTGACTTTTTGTGTTTCCTCTTACTGCAGAGGGACAAAGACCACTGTGTTGTTGTAAACAACATGCCCATTGTGTTTAGCTACTCTATTAGTCCTACTACCAAGCTGTGTCTCACTAGTCAAAAATGTTAAAATGTTTGGGTTTCCTTTTCTCACAAACCATTTAGTAGTTGTGTTTGGAAGTCAGAGCTGCCATTGTTTCAGTAATGTCCTTGCTTTCTCTCACTGTTATAGTTAAAATGTAAATTATTCATATCCTTTTTGCATCTAAAATGCATTAACCTCCTCTTCAGGTCAGTAAAATTAGTCTGGTAGACTTGGCTGGGAGTGAGCGAGCAGATTCCACTGGAGCTAAAGGTACCAGGCTAAAGGTAAGACTCCCATCATGGCAGACACCCTGCCAGAGTCAGAATTAAAACTGCTTATCAGTTAACCCTCTGTGGCTCTTGATTAATATTGTATTAATTTCTGTTTGCAGGAGGGAGCAAACATCAACAAATCTCTCACAACGTTAGGGAAGGTTATCTCTGCCTTAGCTGAAGTGGTGAGTGTTTTTTGTCTTTCTCTTTTTTCTTGATATCTGTTTTTTCTATTTCTTCTCCTTTTGAGCACTTTCTCCTACCTTCTCTTCTTAAAGAGTTAGTGTTTGTAGCCTGGCATGCTGTAATGTCTGCCCTTCTGTTTTCTCTTTTCTTGTCCCTGTAATGCTTGCTTACACAGGATAACTGTACGAGCAAGGTAAATCCGTTGACAGCTCATCCATTAACCTTTTGATTACTGCCATGAGGCAGATTTGACAGGCCTTAGCCACGTGCATTGTTGACACTGCTGCATCATTATGTCCCTACTACTCAAACACAGAAGTACCATTGTTGTATTTCATCTTACACATTAAAATCCACAGTACTTATCAACAGCCTGTCACAGCAGGTGTACTACTCATTTTACCCTTTAATCGTGTCCATTACATGAGGGTCTTGTCATGATACGTCTTATTAATGTATGGTCCTTTCTGCCATCTTTAATTTTCACTGAGGACAGAGGCTGATTTTGAAATTGTTTTTTATGGCTTGGCAAGTAAATATTTGCTTTTTGCAGAGCAAGAAGAAGAAGAAGAGTGATTTCATCCCATACAGAGACTCTGTCCTGACATGGCTGCTGAGGGAGAACCTCGGTATGATCTTTAATTTAACCTTATAACCCTCTTTTATTGGTGTAATATGATTGAGTTTTTATCTGTAAACTCTGAGAAAAAGTCCTATTTATCTTATTCCTGGAAACCAAGAAATGCTGAAACATCTGTATCCTGTAATATGAAGTGGATATTAGAAGAGAGACTAGTGCTACGGTACATTACTCTGCCAATTTTAGAAGAACACTGTCAGCAGACTGTATTTCAACTTAACTAGACAAGCGCACCAGCATCTCCTGGCTTCAGACATGTATGGACAGTGTATTTTCAATCTTAGCTGACACAGGTTGTTTATAGCAATTAAGTCTGATGAGACTGAAGTCTTACATTAGTGGAATTAGAATTCGGCTTTTATTTTTGCTGTGGTGGTGTTTTTGATTTGTCTTTTAAATGTACAGTGTAGTGAAAATCCAGCTCTTATACCCATCTGTCATATTAAAATCTTATGTATTTAAAACATGGCCATTGTCATTAATCACCTTGGTACACAAGTGATCTCAGTGCTGTTTTTAATTCATTTATTTGTTATTTTTTCAGGTGGAAACTCAAGAACAGCCATGGTAGCTGCCCTCAGTCCTGCAGATATCAACTATGATGAAACTCTCAGCACTCTCCGGTAAGGTCTCATCCAGGACCAGATTACCAGACCATCGTTTTTATTGAACTATGAATTGATTGTGTTACTGTTCTGTTAATTAGCTATGCTGACAGAGCTAAGAACATCAAGTGCAATGCTGTCATCAATGAGGATCCCAACAATAAGCTGGTGCGTGACCTGAAGGATGAAGTAGCCCGGCTGAAGGAACTGCTCCGTGCACAGGGCTTGGGAGACATCCTGGACAGTGAGTTTAGAGCTTTTCCTGCAGGCAGTAACTGTAGCCAAACAGCAAATATTACCTTCTCTCTCAGGTTCTACCAATGCTGGCAGCATCTTCTTTCTACTTCACTGTCTCATTTCTCGAAGTCATCCTACTTATTTTCATTCCTCTGCTGTTCTGGTGCCTAGAAGACAACTAAAAAGACTGAAACAGCTTTCAGAAACCCTTTTCTGGTTTATTATGCCTCTTTGCAGAGTCAAACATAGAATATTTATTCTGTAGTATGTTTTATGTGCATAAAATGTCAAGTTGCACACTGTAAAGATATTCATCAATTTATATGCAATTCAATATGTCTCATGTAGCTGATTATGACTGATATCACCAATGGTAGTTTAAAGCTACATTAAGCTATCACAGTTCATTTGATGTACAAATGAGTGATGGCTCATAGCCTTATCAATTAGAGACATAATACATCCATTTATAACTTCTAATATCTGAACTGATTAATAACTGCATACATGCTTATGCCTGCTTAGAACATGCTTAATGACATGGCACTTAACAAGCCATTTTATGCCATTTATATCATCCTTCTCATCCAGCACACTAAGAAATGTCTGTAACCTTTTCCTCTCATTCTACTGACCCTGACCCTTCTCATTTCTTCCTGCTTCCTCTCAGTTGATCCTATGGGGGATGATTACCCAGGAAGTGGAATCAAATGTGTGTATATGTGTGCTGGTTCTGAATTGGTTTATCACGTTTTTGCCCTGTTAACAATAGCTAACATTGCTTACGCCCCCCTCTCCTGTATATTAAATCTGCTTCAAGCTTTGCATGTAAATGCTGAAAAGGCAAAAGCTCAAGCTTTTAAGTAGAATCAGAAATGCAAGGCTTCGGTAAGTGTCCTGATCTGGCAAGGGTTAGCATGCCACTAGGTTAGCATGCTCTGCGCTTGTGTTTCTGTTTCTTTTTCTAGAATGAGGAGGGTAAGGAAGCTATTTAGAGACTCAAATATATCACAAGTTACTTTAAGAACGTCTCTTTTGGAAACTTTCAGAATAGCTCGTCTGCTCCATCCCCCAGCACACCCTGCAAAGTTTCCTTACCATGCCAGACTTTGACTCACCCACTCGAGCTTCTCTTCTTGACAGTGGTCTTTCTGCTTTTTATTTTGATTTTTTTTTTGTTTTGTTTGTTTGTTTTTTTACTAACCCTCAGCTGCAGCTGACAGCGCTCACAGCATTAGAATGCCTCTACTCAATTCTCAGTCTGAGACTCAAAGCTACAGACGGAAAGGTGCATGATTTTTACATTTTAAAGTAGCTACAACAACAGTTTTGATTTAGATTTAATACCATCTAGATGTGATTTGACTGTTTTTGTTAAATAGTTAGTTGCCCATGTGTCCCTCTTTCCCTAAAATTCTTAAAGTAGTTACCCAGGAAGATGTTTACCTTTGTTAATGTGTAGACTAAACTAACTGCTGGTTTCCCTCTAGTTGTTCTTTGCTTATTCCCCTATTTATCCTGTATTTAGTGATATTAGCATCCTAACAGTTTGATCTTTACCTGTATTGGCCAGCTGTTTTTGATTCATTCTGAGTCACCAGAGTCTGATAGTGCAGAGGTCTTTAAGGTTATTGTATTTACTGGAGCTGCTTGACCTTTAGTGAGACTGCTGTGGCTCACTTTAGATGGATGTATGAGTGCACGCATGTGTGTGGTGAATTAGATTCTCAACTGCTGGCTGAACTTTGGCAGCATGTGTCAACGACCCTCATCTGTCCTCCCTCTGGGCCTTCTTGCAGTTTCCGTCTCCCTCCCATCCTGTAGTTTTACACTGATAGCAGTTTTCACACAGTTTGCGTTTATTCGTGTGAAGAGTTCAGGGGAAAAAATGACATCACCCAATTCCTTCTTGTTGTATCTCCTGCAGATTTATTACTCAGAGTAAATTGCTCTGCGCTGTAATTTGGCCAACAGTTAAACATCACTTTGGAAACTCTTCATTGGAGTACAATCTGAAGTTTAGTTGATGAAGAAAACTTTTGCAAACTACATGTGGTGAAAACTGCTCCTCTCTGTAGCTGACCATAATGCCGGTTGTCTGTCTTAACCCTTTGATGTACTACGTGTGTCTTACATTGGTCTTCCCTTCCTTTGTCCTTTTTCTCTACCCATTTCTTTCTCTCCTCTCTTTCCTCCTTTTTGTATTTTGTTCTTCCATTTTATGTCGTTTGTTCCCCCTTTTCCTGTCCTGGGCCTATCCCATCTTCCTCTGTGCTATACTCTTTTTCCTTTCTCTCTCTTTCTCTTCTGCTGTTGGCTCAGACCTCAAAGACATTCAGAACAATAAGAATAGATACTTGATAGCCTCAGAGAACCAACGCCCTGGCCATTTCTCCACAGCACCTATTGGTTCCCTGACAGTCTCTCCATCCTCTGGCTCACTGTGCAGCCAGGGGGGCCTTCAGTCGGTCACCAGCATCCAAGAGCGCATCATGTCCACCCCTGGAGGAGAGGAGGCCATCGAAAGACTCAAGGTAATGTTGGTCTATAGACTGTATCTGTATCATCAGTTAAAAGAGAAAAGATTCCTTCGGTTACCCTTCCAATACGAAGAAGAACTTGAACTCTATTTACCTCCATCTCTACCCTTATTACTCACTTGATATTTAGATAAACTCTTAAGCCCTCTGTGTTCTCTGTCTGGTGTCAAACATGCCCTTTGCAAGGCTGAAAGCTGGCCATTGTTGTGCTATGTAGAGCAACAGGCTGGCTTACAAATCTCCATTGTGCAAGGTATGGTTGAAACAGAAAACTTGCATAATGTCAGTAAAAGTCTTAAAATGGAAAGTTCTAGTTGTGACCAAAAATGTTGCTTCATTTATAATACCAGTCAATCCCTACTCTACATGTCAACCAAATATTTTATTCAATGGCCACAGTGATAGATACACTCGTGTAGATTGCTAATAGGTTCATCAGTATGTACTGTACTAACTAAATGAATAGATCATATATTCACACAATAAAAAGGAATACATCTATGAATACATAAGGGTGCATCTTAAAAAAATAAAATATCATGAACAAGCTCCTTATGCATGAATTACTGCATCTGTGCAAAGTGGCATGGAGCCAATCAGTCCATGGCACTGCTGGGGTGTTATGAAGCCCAAGTTGCTGTAAGTCATAATCATCAAGACTAAAACAAAAAAGTCTTCATATTTCACTTTGTATGAGATAAATCGAAAATATATGGAAATGTTACTTTCTGACTTAAATTACGGGAAAAAATGAACTTCCACATGATATTTACATTTTTGAGATGCACCTGTGCACGCAGACATAAAGACAGACAGATAGATTTACATTCATGAATACAAAATAGCATGTATAATGTCATCTAAAAGGAGCTTCTCTTAGGACCATGATGCAAATTATAGTTACTATTAGAGAAAATACAACACTTTAATACTTGCATCATTTGATTTACAAAGTATGAAAATGCACCTTTTGTGAAACATATACAAAGTAACCATGTCAGATGAGGCATGCAGAGTTGGGAGTGGAGCATGTAACAGTTGAAGGTGTGAGCTTTTGAAAATATATACAGTGCTTAACAAATTTATTAGACCGCCTGTCATATTTGTCTCAAAGACCATCCAGTATCATGAAGTGCTTTAATTCGGACTCTTTCATTTTCAGTGAGCTCTCCACCTTTTACCATTTTGAACAGGAATGAGTGATTTCAAACTGAATTCACCCAAATTTGAGCCGGCTCACTGGGCTTCTCTGAGGAGTCAGAAATGAATCAAGCATAACATTCAACCACTAAAACTAATTTTTCTGTACAGGAATGCAAATAAATAACTATAATTTGACATATTAATCAAGAAATAATAATGAGCTTTACTATTTTTTCAGTTTTTTTGTAAATCAGTACATTTGAAAATTCATGGATAAAATAATAATTATATTTTAGCACTAAAAATATCATTTTGGTTAAAGAGCTTCTGCACATTGGTGTATTAACCATTGCAGAAACATAAAAAATGATTTTGGTAATTACCAATGCTGTTAATTTAGGGCAGCTGTGGCATAAACCTTACTTTGGTTAAGGTTAGTGTGGTCTAATAAATTTGTTAAGCACTGTATGTTGATAATAATTAACAATCAAAGCCTAAATATGCACATACTGTTTATATTTATTCAGCAAGAGTCAGGCATATTTAATGTCAAGATAGCAGCTGTTTAAATTTAGCCCACACATCACTCATCAAAGTGTTTTTTCCATCAGCCCTCCTGTGGCCTCTGAGTTTTATATCTGCCACGCTCACTCTGTTGATAATGTAGCACATAGGATTGCAACTCCCAGTCATAGGGAGCTGCAGTTTCCATGGCAACCAGGGTGCCCAGTGTGTCTGTCATCCAATGACGTCAAGAGCCGACGCAGATATGGAGGAAACTGGACCAAAATAGATCCCGTCGTATTGGCCTTCAGTGTTATTAGTCAGACGCATGATAATCTCATTCTTTGATTCTTCACGGCGTTGGAGCTATTTTAGGGATCCAGAAGAAAGCTATGGCGATTACCTTTCAGACAGTTTGAAAGATGTCATTTCTGCCAGTACTTTCCAAAAGGAATACTTAATATGATATGTTAAACTTAAATGTCTGTACACTCCATTGTCAAACCTCAATAGTAACTAATATAACAGAATATTTTAGAGGATAGAGGAGCAGACAGCTCAGTGTGGCAGTGCTTTAGAAAATAAAGAACAGGCATCATGGGTGTACATTTTTGAAAGGGAACTTCAAAGTTTTGGTGTTGTATCCTTAAGGAGCAGCATTGGGTTTTTTTATCTGTGAGTTAAAACTTTGTTTTATGTAGAAAATCAAAAAACATTTGTCAGTAGCGTCAGAAAGAAAAAAAAAAAGAATGCCATGACTAAAGACTGGGTGTGCCTTCACTGTCTTTACTGCATTGCTGGCAGTTTAGATTGCATTATATTGACAGGTTTCCCTTTTGTCCTTCAGGAATCAGAAAAGATCATTGCTGAGCTCAATGAAACTTGGGAAGAGAAACTTCGAAAGACAGAAGCAATCCGCATGGAAAGGTCAGTATTGGTAGACAAGTATTTCCTATGTGTGCTTCCTCCCTCCTCATCCAATCCCCCTGTGTCAGGAGACAGAACTTCTGGGAGTGGTCTGGCTTTTTTCACCTCTCTGAACTGTCTGTCTCACTTTCTTCATCTATCTGTCTCATTTTTAGCGTGCACACACCATCCATTTCCCTTCCCGCCTTTGTCTGTCATTACACTCTGCTGCACAAACGGCCCTCTCACACCCTTTATTCGCTCATCTGTGGCTGCAGACGTCAACCATGTTACCATTCATCCACTGAGTCTCTTTTTGCTGTCATACCCAAACACTAGCTGTAATATTGCACACATCACTTCTCGTCAGCACTAAGGCTCTTTGACAGAAATGTCCACATTTTTTCTCTTACTGATAAAAACATAAGCAGCATGCACCATAAGAGCCCTGACAATGTTGCAACTTTGGTCAGTTTGACATACATTTCTTTTTCCTTCACTACAGGGAGGCCTTGCTCGCTGAGATGGGTGTGGCAATCCGTGAAGATGGAGGCACTCTGGGAGTCTTCTCTCCTAAAAAGGTAGAGCAGACATAATGACAGATGTTCATGTTGACGGAGGATTGTGTCAAGTTTCTCATGTTTACTCTTCCACCATCACTTCCTTGCGTCTCTTTCCCATGTTATCTTTTTTTTTTACCACGAGCAGCCGCCTTGTACTGTCTGTTTTTTGTCACGTATTCATTCTGTCTGTACTTCCACTCTTTTGTTATTTGCTTCCTTCACCTACTCAGCTTAGCCATGAAAGCCCATTTGATGAGCAGCTTCTTAACACCAAGAAGGTTTGTTAAACTATAATAACACCTTTCCTGCAGGAGCTGTAGCCCTGTAAATGAGCAACATCTAGTCTTCCAAAAGTGATTTAACATCAGAAATGCACATTTTTATGATTACTGCACTTTTTGCACTCATCGGCATTTATGTACTTCTGGTCAAATATTTATTTCTAAATGGTATCTCCTAAATAACCTTTAAAGAGACTGTGTCATATTAAAATATGGCAAGTAATTCTACATTTATGCTACTTAAAAATATTGCCAGTTTCTCCGATAAGTATTTTATTAAAACCGTCCGATGCCATAAGTGCTATTGTAAGTCTCTCTGGATTGCAGGGAATAGTACATTCCCTTCATTCTTCTCACCTTTGTTGCAACTCTAGCACAGAAATATCATGTGGCAGCTAGAGAACAGTAGGTCTGTAGAAAATGCTTTTCAGAGGAGTAACCATTGTGGCAGAGAAAGAGACCCGCTATCTTTTAATCTCTGACTGTTCAGCTCCAGCTGTCACTAGATCTGAGTTTGTTTTAGAAACCTCCCCCCTTTGAAAATAATCCTTTTAGGTGTTTTCAGCTCCTTCCTCTGCTGATGATTGTCGTAGTTTGGTTGTATCACCTTTGTTCACATCTTTCTGTATTTCATTCATGTTTTTCTCTCTTTCCACTTACCGCCTCTCTCTGGGTTATGGTTTCGTTGAGAAGCCTTGTGATCTTTATACAGACTTTAATGGGGTGTTTTCCCCTAAAAAGGTTGGTTGGTTGGCTGAGTAGCTGCTAGATTTGTTTGGTACTGTGTAGTGCCACTACAAACAATATAGTATGTATTTATCAGGTTGTAGAGATGTCAGCACTGTGTTAGTGTTAACATTTTTATGTCATACCTGTACTGAATAATAGGGATGGGAATCACAGGTACACAGTAGGACACACAATGCGATACGTGATGTGATGCATGATATTTGGCCCACAATAATGGTAATGTCCCATGCGGTGAATCTGTGACATCAACATACCTACAACAAGGTAAAATTGAAAAAATGTATTCCCTGTCGTCCATCATAATTTTGCACCTTCTTCGTCTTGACTGGGAGATTTGCGGATAAGGATCTATATCAGTATGCCAATATATCAATAATATAAATAGCCTTGTAATTGCATGATTTATTTTGGTATCTTCATATTTTAAAGACCTTTTGGAGGTCTTGGAGGTTACAGCTTTAATCTTAATTTAATGTAATGTATTTATTTATTTTGATATTTTTTATTTTTTAATGTAAAAAATAGAAATAAGTTGGTCTGAACTGTTTAGAAGGAATTGGAGGGAATTATTCAAGAACCCACTAAAGAAAAAGAAACTTCGTTCTGAAAACTTACCAAACCGTGACTTTAAAATTGAGGTACATACCGACCCGAAATTTTTGCGTATGTAACACCCCTAATATATTGCTATATTGAGTAGGGATGCACTACATTATTGCAGTGAAACTGATATTGGCAGGTATTTACTTAAAAAGTAAACTTATCAGTATTACAGATGGTATTCATAACCAATATATCAGCTGTAAATATCATCCATGTGCAAATATATTTGGGTAGTTTTTAGAAGGACCTCATCTGTAGTCTTGTTTGTTCCCCTTCATTTCTTAAACCTAAAGTCTGTTTTAAAGTCCATGTGTGATCTAGATTTATATATTGGTATCAGTTTTGGCTTAAAAAATTGTAAATATCTGCAACAGTCCACTATTGTGCATCCTTACTGATATTTTGTCCCACCCCTACTTAAAAATAGAATAATATTGACTTGATTTAACATGTCTTGTATTGAAGTAGTTACATCACTCCTGAACATTGTTTAAAGTAGCCATGCAGTGGAGATTTTCTTTTGGTTAACTGTTTTTCTCCTGTGTTTCATTTGTAGACTCCACACTTGGTTAACTTGAATGAGGATCCTCTCATGTCCGAGTGTCTGCTCTATTACATCAAAGATGGAATTACCAGGTAACAAACCTGAATGATGACACTGAAAAGCTGCAAAGGATGTGGAAAAGTTTTGAATTTCCTTCCAGCAGGGTCCCAAAAAGTCTTCTCTATATTAAAATTTCCTTCTTTTGATCTTGAGAAAGAGGTCATAGTCAGGGGAAACTGGCTTAGAATCTACCTCTGATCACAAAAACTCACTTTCTAAAGTTACATCTTCTCGCCTTTTTGTCCTTTTACCCCCTCATCAGACTATTCTTGTGGTGTATTTTGTTACAATCCTGCCCCAGGAGGACAATAATCGATGACAGAATCTCAGACTCAAGGAAATATTGTAACTTTAGAAGTGCTTCCTTCTAAAAGTAATGGTCAGAAGGCACTATTTAACTTCTGAGCTTGGCTTTTTGCTGAAATGGCTGCCAATACAAATGAGAAGGCATTGTTCAGTCTCTCAAAATGGCCTGTGATTGTTTCAGGGTGGGTCAGGCTGATGCTGAGAGACGACAGGACATTGTTTTAAGTGGTGCTCATATCAAGGAAGAGCACTGCATCTTCCGCAGCGAGAGGAATGCCAACGGAGATGGTGAGACACATTAGTCTGCTTTAGTCTATGTATGGATGTGTGTCAGTTATTTTGAACTAAGTAGAGTGATAGAGGGCAAAGTTTTTTGTCTTGTGCTTTAAAGACAAAATGAAAGACCCAACATGTAATAGGGCCTCTCTGATGGATGAAAGTATTGCATAAACAGACTCAAAATAAATGCTCTGTTGGTAACAGAAACACTTGGCATAAAGGTCAGCTGTCACTTCTTCCATTGGATTAGATATTGATCTTCACCATTCGTTAATGAAGGTTAATGAGCTTTCAGAATGAGTCACGGATGTTTGTTTGATGTGTTTGTTGAAGTTATCGTCATGCTGGTGCCCTGTGAGGGATCAGAGACATACGTCAATGGCAAACGTGTTGAAGATGCAGTCCAGCTTCGTTCAGGTACAAAAACATAAAATCTGTAAATTTAGCATTTGTTTTATTTCTGTGGGTCAGTGAGTTGACTTATTTCATACTAAGTGTAGATAAAGCACTTATTTAATTGAGCTGGTACTGATAAAATTTGGTTCATAACACCTCTTTTAGATTAAAAAAAGTATCTTTCTGCATTGGAGTGATTATTCATGCTCTCCATGTTAATTTCTGCCCCACTTCTTCTCAGGTAACCGTATCATTATGGGAAAGAACCATGTGTTCCGGTTTAACCACCCAGAGCAGGCTAGAGCTGAGAGGGAGAAGACACCATCTGCTGAGACCCCTGTGGAGCCGGTCGATTGGACTTTTGCTCAGCGAGAGCTTCTGGAGAAGCAGGGTATCGATATGAAGCAGGAGATGGAGAAACGGTATGTAGTCCATCATATTGAATGTGTTAAACTGAGCTCTTATGGTGCCAAATGTCACATTTGTTCATTTCAAATTCACGTTTTATCATGAATTATTTTAAGTATTTCACGTTATATTTTGCTAATTTATGTAGGCTTACCGAGATGGAAATCTTGTACAAAAAGGAAAAGGAAGAGGCAGACCAACTTTTGGAGCAGCAGCGATTGGTGAGTTCAGACAAGTTTGAATTTAATAACGTACTTTGTGGATCTTTTGAACTCAATCTTTTTCTTTAATCTTTTAGTGGAAAGTTGTAGACAAGTAGAAATTAACTATAGAGTGGATAAAGCACAAAAAGCATACCTTGGTTGATGTTTTTCAAAGTTAGGTATAATCAAGGGCAGCACTTGAGTGATTTAGCTAGCTTGTGATTCAGAGTTAAAGCATGTATTAATAAATTTCAGTTTGAAAGTTAGCTTTGTTATTTGGATTTCACAGAGTTCATTTACATCTGACTAGCACTAATTCTCACTCTAAGCTTTGATCCTTTTTGAAATTTGTGTGTAAACATTACACCAAGTGCATGTCTGTTCCTCTTGCATGGAAGTTTTCTCTGGTTTGAGACGGATGAGCCTTTTACCTGCTGCCTTCTTGAGATTTAACAGATTTTTCTGTAGAAATTTGATCAAGTGAGAATTAGACTGTAAAGCTTTCCCCTTTCCAAATCCCTTTTTTCTCTTTTCTTGTGTCTTCTATAGTGGATCTGAATCTTGCAAAACAGCAACCTACATTCAAAGTGTTATTTGTTATGCTAAAAGATCAAAATTCACCTCAAACTGAATATGAGACAGTATTGGAACCCATGTTTGAATAACATGATGCTGCTTTTGCATGGTTCATGTTAATAGCATGTCCTGTTAACTCATTCAGTACTGGTCCTGGACTAAGTTGCAGTGTTTGCTGTTGAGCTGGTCAACTTTGAAGTGGATGTTTATTTGCTTGGATTAGATTTCTACTCTAGTTTTCTTGCTGTTTTGTCTTCAGTTTCGTCTGTTCAATGCAGTTGCTCACTACACAATGCATTGTGATAACAAACGTTCCTGCTGTAGTTTTTGAAGGATTGTTACAATGTGGTTTCTCATTGACTTCTTTGGCTACCTCTACTTGCTAGCCTTACCTGATATCTGTGCAGCACACTGAGGGCACGGCTCAACAACAGTTACCACTGCTTACAGCTGAATCAGTGAATTAGAGACCTCGTCCATTCTCTGGTGTTTTACATGCAAAGCTTCAGGGTTAGGGTGCAGACTCCCAGCAACATAAAGTCTTCAATTCTATCAATTCATCCACAAAACCTGAATTATCTGTACCAAATGGTTGTGATCTGTAATGTACTTTGTCTACAAAAAAAATGAGAAACTGCATTTTTTTCCAACTAACACCTTTCTTGTAGTGGATTAACACTTACCCTCATTTCTGCCTCTCTTCTCTACTGGCTTTCTGATCAACTGCAAGAGCACTGTCTTCTAACTCACCGCTTATACTAAAGCCTCAAACCTTCTGGACTAAATGGGGGAAAGCTCCAAAATCCATCTACATGCATGCAACTGTAGCACGTTTTGGACCCAACTTTCAAATCAGAAAAATTTTCAATTAAGAAGAGGATTGTCTCAAAAATACACAGAAGCGCTCCAATCAGCAGCTATCCTCGATTGTTATATTTTTTCTAATCATGATAGACATGCTTCACCTTTAATATCAATATGCAACATTGGGAACAATGTCGTTAAAGATGCCATACTCATTTTGAGATGTGAAATCATCAATTCTACAATAAGTGAAGGCTTTAAAGGAAAAAACTTTACCATCATCATATCTCCATATCACCAGAGCGACAAACTGACAAGAAAGTCAATAGAAGCCACTGTTTTTTGGATTTATTTATTTTTCTATCTTTATTTGGAACATAAATCTGAAATGTGCATAATTTTGGAAACTGCATGTTGCCATACATCTTGTACATTAATGATGTATGCAAAATGTTTCAATGGCATTATCAATTGTAACTATCATCTTTGGTAACAAGCTAAATTAAATAACAATGAATGGAAAAATTCTGAAAAACAAGCTTTGTTTTATATTCAAACTGATCTCTACCTTAACTTATGGCTCAAGTTCCCTTGTTGCATATTCATACTTTTATTCATTCCTTTTTTAAAAAAAAAGTCATCCTTTCATTTTCTCTTTGATTTCCCATTTTAATTTCTCCTTATTTGGGAACCATTTGGTTTGTGTCCTGTGTTGTTTTCTCAAGGATGGAGACTCTGATAGTGGGGATGACTCTGATAAGAGGTCTTGTGAAGAGAGCTGGAGGCTGATCACTTCCCTGAGGGAAAAGCTGCCCCCCAGCAAGCTCCAAACCATAGTGAAAAAGTGTGGATTACCCAGCAGTGGGAAGAGAAGAGAACCTGTTAAAATGTACCAGATCCCTCAGAGGCGTCGCATCACCAAGGACTCCAAGTGGGTGACCATCTCTGACCTGAAGATCCAGGCGGTGAAAGAAATCTGCTATGAAGTTGCACTCAATGACTTCAGGCATACGCGGCAGGAAATCGAGGCACTGGCCATCGTCAAGATGAAGGAGCTTTGTGCTAGCTACAGCAAGAAGGACCCCAACGAGCGGGACTCGTGGAGGGCAGTGGCTCGAGATGTTTGGGACACTGTAGGGGTTGGTGATGAGCGCATTGAGGATGTCATTACCAATGGTTCTCGGCCAGGAGGGGCTGTAATGGATGATCTAAAGGTGCACATTGACAAACTTGAGGACATCTTGCATGAAGTAAAAAAGCAGAATAATATGAAGGATGAGGAGATCCGTGCACTCAGGAACAAGATGGTCAAAATGGAAAAGGTCCTCCCACTCATCACCCCAGAGGGACAAGGACAGCAAGCCAGCGGTGGCACTTCTGCCAGCACTGCTACAACTCCCAGACCTCAAGAAGCAAAACCACCTCTTCCTGAAAAGCCTGAAGCAGAAGATGCAGATTCCCAAACAGGCCAAAGTGCTGGTGACGATTCAACCCTAAAGCGAGGTGCCCAAATGCGCTGGATGCGCCAAGAGCAGATGCGCCTCAAAAGCCTTCAGCAGCAGGAGATCTCCAAACAGCTCCGCCGGCACACTGGACCACATCGCTTTATACCTCCAGAGGACCGCAAGCTCCGTTTCCCCTTCAAAAGTAACCCCAAGCACCGAAACTCCTGGAGCCCTGGGACCCACATCATTATTACAGATGAGCAGGTCATTGAGCTAAAGGTGCCTAAAGAAGCCGTACAAGAAGAAGAGGGTGAAAACCAAGGCGAGGAAGTGGCGCAACCCAGAGAACAGATGGCTGCTTCAGTTATACAAGTCACTCCTCCTTTACCAAGCCCTTTAGTTCAACACAGGAGCAAAGACTTGGAGCAAGGTTTAAGCCAGGGCAGATATAACTATAGGAACAACCAACATCAGCAGCCCTATGAGCGAGGCCGCAGCAACTCTTTTAATCACCGCCAGCGGCCATCCGGCTCCATGGAGTCGCTGCAGCAATCTGAAAACAACCGTAGGCACACGCAGGCCTTCTACCAGCCCCACCACTATCAGAACCAGCCACCACACCCTCAGCTGCACCACCAACAACAGCCCTACCACTATAACAGCATGATGTATACAGACGGCAGATTCAACGGCTATCAGCAGTACCATCACACTGACCACGCAAACCATCCAATCAACTTTCAGGCACCACCGCGAATGCGCAGGCAACTGTCAGCTCCAAATCTAAAAGCCAGCAGAGAGACGGCAGTCTGAGAGGAAGAGAGGAACTAGTTTGATAAACTTTTAGTAGGCAAACACATTACAGATCACAACTCAAACATGAGTGTCAAACAGCTAAAACTTACTGTGACTTTTGCACTCATAAGTGTGTTATTGGTTGATCCAAAAGAATTGTTGTATTATTGAAAAAGACATTTTATTCTAATCATCATCAAAAGATATGCCTTCTTATCCGTTTTTGCTGCATTGTGTTAATCGTCATCACTAGCATTGGGAGAGCTGTTGTAAGGAAATCAAGCCAACAGACTGTTTATACAGAAGAGACATGCCATGCCTACTTGACTCATTTTTTTCACTATGTGTGACAATTCATCAATCATGCTTTGATTTGCCAAAATGATCCTTTATGGTTTACATTTTTGCCATTTTAGTATTGAGTTATCAAGAATGTTTTTAGCCACTGAACTATGAACACATTGAGATGTTGCATTTTCATTGAGAACCTTGTCGTTGTCCACTTTGGGACTTAAAAAAAATCTGCTTATATTTATTTCTATGTAAGTTAACGTTAGCATGAAAAAATCAGTTATCTTTGCTATTTCACATGTTGTGTTTTGTCTCCTGAAACATTTTATGTTATGAATCATCATTGGCCTAGATCTGGAATCAAAAGACCAGTATGCTGGACATTTTAAAAGTGAAACTTGATGCACTAGTCAATTGTTTGACTGCCTTTTAAACAGACCGAAATAGAGGGCAGAGAAAGGGGTATTCCAAAGGTGCCTTTTATGCTCTAACGTTATTAATCCTGCTGTGCATTTACATTTCCTTTACCTTCCTTTTTATTCAGTACTCATCCAATAGGGCTAAGCTTACACTTACAACGCAAACTGAAGACCTTCCCTAACCAAACTAACGTTTTAAAAAATAACATGCTAGTTTAATTCAAAATTTTAAGCAAACTACCTGATTGCTTTTTTACCTGATATTTTTCCACCCTTTTTATTACAAGTATGTAGCTGCCACCCGTTTGTATTTCAATATTTTGCACTTCTTATAGAATTAGTTCTATAAGGTTAACTAGTTGAGGCACACATTTAATTGTTAAGCATTAATTTACCCCAATATTTTACATATTTTAACAACCCTTAAAATCTACCAAGAACATTGGTATTTCTTTCTATAATGATTTTATTCTGTTTGTATACTCTGAACCCAGGAGTTTACTAAAGTTACTGTAATAATGCTAAAATGCAACCAGGCTGACCCAACCATCAAATTAGTTTTATCTTGTTAAAAGTTTCTCTGTAACAAGTAGAGGATGTTCAAAATTATTCTCTTGTTCTTCCTGTATGAGCCATGAACATGGCCTTTTCTCAGTATTAAGATTACATTTACTTTGTGGTTCACTGAGTTAGCACAGGGTTTACTGTGTTTCCACTGAATGTCCTACCGAGGGAGTTGCCATGGTTCCCAAAGACTTGCCTTAAAAAATGTTGGAAGGAGCACAAAGACTTGAAGTGTTTGCATAACACTGTTTGGGAGAATGCCCCATGTCAAATGAGATTTTGGGGACTGCTTGGTTTTAGCTGCATATCCATACACCCTGGACAAATCTATCTTAATGATGGTCTATGAAATCTATTATCAATGTCAGGTTTTCAGATTCTGTGCTGAAAGAGATGCTTGTTTGAATTAGCAGCAAGTCTGCCTGGCTGCAATTGTTGCTTTAAGTGAAACTGCTAGTTATTGTATTTCAATACCAGGTGGCCTTTAAATCATTTTACAGATTGAGTTATACTCAACAGCAGAACAGGAAAGACCTTAGAGGACTACCAACATTTTATAATTCAGGTTAAGGCTGTCTGTGTTTTATACTATGAGTTTTCGCCAGTATATATTTTGCCTTAATATGCTGTAACAAGAACCAAAATATGTAAAACAATATGCAAGCCTATGCCCTCCACCCTCAGCCTTATGTCTTCAGCTATTCTGTGCATGCAATCTCTTACATTTCCTCATCTCTAATTGATTCTCAATTAACAAATGTAATCACACTGATGCACTGGTGCTGGTGGCAACCAGATAAGCTTGGAAGAACAAAATCCAATGGACATTGCATATAGTATCATTCTTTTGAAATATTCATATATATCAGTATTCGGTCTCAATTCAAAGTGTGTCTTGAATGTTGTACAGCTGCTTTTTGAAACTACATTTTCGAGTGCCTCATTGTGGCTGTGTACCAAGTTGTGTTGCTTCATTATCAATCACTACCAACAGTACACGTGTGAACAAATGTATTCACAGGTGAACAAAAGGATATACTGAATGCCTGTGTTGCTGGAGGTTTATTTTCAAAGTATGACTGAAATAAAATGACATGCTCCAAGTGTAGTTTTTTGTTACATTCAGTATGAAACCAGTAAAAGGGGAAACAGATCTTTTCATATATTAACAACACAACACAGGAGAAACCATTACAGACACTGCACACCCCTTAGATGAGGCTTAAGTGCTGTAAGTGTTCAAATAAAACTGATTTATATTTTATTGTGTAGTCATTCAATGTAAATTTAACCTGATTTTTACAGAGTCGTATTCCTGGAAGCTGCAAAAGGCCTCAATGTTGCAGTTTCCTATAACCTATTTTGTGTAATTTTCCTTTAATCAAAAGTCTCTAATTCTACATCATGACTGTGTCCCATGTTAACTAGTAACATGGGAGAAAACTGATAGTAAATCCGAAGTTTTCTCTCTGTTAACACAAGTTTAGGCCTAGCCGTACTTTAAACACTAAACTCTACTGTACCAAATGCAGTATACAACACAGGGCACATTGGGTCATGAAGGCAGTTCCTGCTGATAGTTACACTCAAACTTGCTCTTTAGATTTGCGAAGTTTGTCTGAATCAAGACATTTCAGCCTGTAGCTTGTTGGTAGGAGCTCAGCAGAGAGGAAGCTAACGATGAATGAAAAGGCTGCATTGTCTTCCCAGAAGACACTGAACAAACAGGATGAGGTCATCGGGACCACGGCATGTCCTGCTCTGATGATGACGGCGCCCCTCATTGGATTACAGTTGTATCAGCTTCTACCAGCACCACTCTGTTTCTACTGCAGAAGTTTCTCTCAAAATATATTTGATGTTTCAGTGTTGCCGTGAATTTAAATGTACAGAACATTATGCACTATTTGTAGGACACAGTTATTTCAGGAATTTAAATGTATCCTTTGTTGAATTGACTTTTTATTGATCTCACAAATCATTTTTGATAAGTTTTGATAACATTTTTTTGTAATTAAATATCTGTTATATATTATCAGTGACTTTTAAAACAGTCAAACATTTGATGTTTTACTTAGGAGTGCACTTATACTGATACCAGTATCATGTATCAGAGCAGATACAAAACTTGGTATCATTTTAGAGCATGATATTTTCCTTTCATTATTTGAGTAGGTGGGTAACCTGGAGCCATGCTGCAGTTTGGTGATATTTGAACATTAATGAGGATGCAGAAAATGTAGAGAACATGGCTTACTACTCACTGCTAAATTGGCAAGCAGATGGGTTAGGAACATTTGATAAAAATTAAACTTTTGAAATAATTTTAATAATTGTACAGTTGTTGTTAAGCTTTCATATTTTTAATCGGTATCAGTGAGTACCCAAATGTAAGACCTTGTATTTGCTCTGACAAAAATGTGGTATTGGTGCATCTTTAGTTTTTAATAAAGGTCTAAAAATGTACAGTGATATTAAACACACATTTTACCTCCTAATGTGGTGCAGATGACTAGCTTAGCTCACCTGCTGTCATGCCTGTTTTCTCTTTTCCTTTTCCTGTGTGGTGGTGTTCAGGTGTATGAGAGCAAACTACAGGAGCTTCAGAAACAGGTGGAGACAATTTCTCTGGTAGCAGAAACTCCTGATGAAGAAGAGTTGGAGGAGGAGGAGGAAGAGGAAGGTGTGTACTGTTAATATTTGGTAGTTAAGATTGATTGTTTATTCTTTATATTAAAGCCCAAGATAAGAATCCTATAAAATAAATATGTTTCTTCCACATTCTGTCTAGAGCCCAAATTACATGGATGTGCGTACAGTATTCTTTTTTCATAATCAGAAAACATATCATCCTAATTCAGATCATTAATAATTCTTAATATGTCCAGGGGTGGAGAGAGTCCAAGAATAGTTTACTCATGTAGAAATAATTTACAGTGTAACACCAAAATTTAGATGTTACGTGGAATCATTGTCTCACTGTGTGGTGGTGTAAGACAAACATCTGGACGGTTTCATGAAGTTGATGAAAATCTTCAACTTCCTCTGTTTGGAGGTTTTTATTTTTCTAATCAACAGATGTTATGTAAAATGTAGTGAATTACAATACTTTACCCAAGCACACTTAAGTAGAGGTAAATTTACTGATTTAGAAACCTTTCAAAGAAGTAAACATACTAAAAAGGTACTCGGTTGCAGTAATGTTATATCCACCCCTGGATATATTAAACTAATTACCCATTTAAAGTTTTAATCCAAACAGACTCGTATGTAATATGTCCTCTAACTCTTTCTAAATACAGCTTTTTTTATATATACTAATAACAAAACCTCTCACATTAAGTAAAAATGACTTTGCTTGAAGGTTTTGGTTTCTGAGTGCGTAACTTAAAATTGTTTGTAAATGACTGGAATACATTTTTCAGAAGACATAAAACAGCAGGCAGACTCTTGGTTCAGGGATTTTTTTCACAGCAGAATGAAGATTAAAGGTAAAGTGTGTAAAATTATGAATACAGAACAGAATTTTGTAGTGTGATCCAAATTGCATACTTCTGTTAGTTTAATGTAAAACAGTACACTTAGATGAAGTGCAGAGCACTTAATCACAGCGGGTTAGTACTACTTAACCGAAAGTTACGACAGTCTAATCAACTCTGTTTTCACCTTCCACTTCTGTTTTTAACAGCAAGTTGTTAACAGACATTATTCAATTAAAATGGAAATTTGACGGCTATTTTCAAACACTATTAAATTTGTAAAACTTGTATTTTATGTTAACATGATATCTTTAGAGAAAACTAACTTCTCTTCTTTCTTAAATGCCTTTTTGTTGATGAAATATGCTGCCATTGGTAATAACACTTGGCTAGTTAGCAGATGTTTATGTTAGCTTGCACACTAGCATGCTGACAGAACAATATCTGCCACGTCACCAATGTGGCGTTCATTAAGGGTGCAAGGTGTCCATTTTTCCACACTCAGTTTTAAGTGTGCCAGTAGTATATTGCTTTTAAGTATGCTTCTCTGTGTGAACGTACTTCACACACGTATGCACCTAAAATATTTAGTATTTAGTACAGATCCATGCAATTTGGAACACACTTTTTGATTGCTCTTCTCACTTGTGGTTGTAACTGTTGCAACCAGTGAATTTTGAAAAGATGCCTACTTCTGTTATTTGGTCCCTTTCTGTTTCTGTAGAAACATGCGAGATGCAAAATCCAACATGTCTATGGAGGGGACCCTCCGAGTATATTAATAAAAGGCTTTTCTTTTTTTTTTCTTTTAGTTAGTAAAGATTAAATAATTGTATATAAATAGCAAGGTAAATTAACACGTATTGAGACTGGCCTACTTATTAATATTATGCTTCATTTCTATCAAGCTTGTCCCGCAAAATGCTACAATGCAAAAGAATTACACACTGCACCTTTAAAACACCTTGCTGAACCTTTATTGATTTAAAACCATTAATTACACAGTTGTCTGCCTGAATTAGAGACATAGTTTTACTCACGGTCAGAGGTTAGCCAACCAGGTTTGAGATGAAAAAAAAAATTATATCATAAAAATAAATTGATGTATTATCAAAATTATATCATTCACCTGTCTCATGCAATGCTTAGTGAAAATTAAAGCTGTTCCTTTATATTTAGTCATATCAAGTTTTTAGGATAGTGAATAGAATAGTAGAATAGTGTTTTGAATTGTGTTGTTTGGACTTCAAGATTCATGTTATTTTTAAAACAACTCAAGGTGCCCCTCTTTTGCCTTTGGGTTTCATTTTGTTGTAACATACTATTTGAAATTTAATGCTTTAGCACTGCCACCTGTGTAAATTCTGCTCATGGTTGTCCTTGAACACATAACACTGGAAAGGTTTTCAGCGAAGACGCTGCTTGTAATAAAAATTGACTTACAATAAAGGTGACACCTTACTCCACATGATGGATCCCCTACGATAGCGGGCTGTAAAGTGCTACATTTGCGGTTGAGCTTTAACAATTTAAACCACTTGTTTGCTCTTTGAGGTTTTATATTTGTGTATTTGCATTGTCTCCCTGCAGTGCCATGGACTCAGCATGAGTTTGAGCTGGCTCAGTGGGCCTTCAGGAAATGGAGGTACCATCAGTTCACCTCCTTACGTGACCAGCTGTGGGGAAACGCTGTCTACCTGAAGGAGGCCAACGCCATCAGTGTGGAGTTAAAGAAGAAAGTAAGAAAGGTTTAGTTTTAGGTTATTTTGTCTCCTTTACTGCAGGTCAAATCTGATTAGCTCCATTACTTAGACCTAAAATTACTGGTACATATAAAATAGTTTCTGGAAAACAGACAGTAGAACAAGGTTGCGTGCTGATGTCATAGAAGGCACCATAAAATTGAATTAGGTCTTTATTTAACCTTTGATGTGAGTGAATCATTTTACTGGACACTCGCAACATAATGTATGTCTGAGATAATGCCAGAGGCAATCCTTTAAAACATCCAGAGAGAGGGAGGGGATGTTTACTCACTGTCATGTGTAGAAAATATATTTGTTATGAATCAAAAGCTTGCCCGCCGTGGTCCACCTTCCCCATCAAGAGATGAGTTTGATTTATATTCTGGCCCAGTTCTCGGCACAACTTGATTGATAGCAGAGATCGGTCGTCTGTCACAAAGACCTCTGAAAGGTTTTTTATTTATCTTTGGGTTTCTGTCTGTTATTTATATCCAGTGTTGTTAATTGCTTCAGAGGATGCTGGGAAGAGAGATTCGTGAAAATGGGGGGCAGTGTGGATATGTTTTATCTTTCAACCATGATGTATCATCCTGGCTACATCTGCTGTAAAATGGATCTATACAAGAAAAGACCGATTTTGGCTTACTCCTTTAAATTGGCCTTAAGAGTTCAGATAAAGTTTAGAGCTGAGTGTCTGTTGATGCTTTTGTTCATTCTTTCTGTTGTCTTTTCTCCACTCTTTCAGGTACAGTTCCAGTTCGTTCTGCTAACAGACACGTTGTACTCCCCGCTGCCCCCTGAGCTCCTCCCCCCAGAGCCAGAAAAGGAGCGCGACTCCAGACCGTTCCCCCGCACTGTGGTCGCTGTAGAGGTTCAGGACCTAAAGAATGGAGCTACACACTACTGGTCCCTGGAAAAACTCAAGTAAGTCCCATACAGCACCACCTGCCAATAGGTTTAGTGAGAATTGTATCTTCAGGCTGCTTTTGCTCAGATGTTGCTAAAATTGTGTGAAATCTGCTGTGATTGTAGGCAAAGGCTGGACCAGATGAGAGAAATGTATGACAGAGCAGGAGAAATGGCGTCATCGCACCAGGAGGATGGCGAGGGTGGTCTGACAGGAAACGACCCTTTCTATGACCGTTTCCATTGGTTTAAACTTGTGGGGAGGTATGTTTTACATCTAAAGACAAAATACATCATATACAGTCATGGACGAAAGTATTGGCCCCCCTGGAATTTTTCTAGAAAATACACAATTTCTCCCAGAAATTGTTGCAATTACAAATGTTTTTGGTATACACATGTTTATTGCCTTTATGTGCATTTGAACAACACAAAAAATCTGAAGAAAAAAGACAAAATTGACATAATTGTACACAAAACTCAAAAAATGGGCCGGACAAAATTATTGGCACCCTTTTAAAACTGTGGGTAAATCATTTTATTCCAAGCATGTGATGCCCATTTAAATTCACATGTGGCAGTTACAGGTGCTGGCAATGTAAAAATCACACCTGAAGCTAGTTAGAATGTATAAAAGTTGACTTCAAGACCATCTCCAGAGATCTTGAAAGTCCTTTGTCCACTGTGCGTAATTTAATCAAGAAGTTTATAACCCATTGAACTGTGGCTAATCTCCCTGGACGTGGATGGAAGAGAAAAATTGACAAAAGAATGCAACGCAGGATAGTTGGTATGGTGGATAAAAATCCTCAGTCAACTTCCACACAAATTCAGGCTGTCCTGCAGACTCAGGGTGCAAAAGTGTCAGCTCAGACCATACGTCGTAATCTAAATGAGATGAAGCGCTATGGCAGGAGACCGAGGAGAACCCCACTGCTGACAAACAGACATGAAAAAGCCAGACTGGAGTTAGCAAAAATGTACCTGAGTAAGCCTCAATCCTTCTGGGACAACATTTTGAGGACAGATGAGACTAAGGTAGAGCTTTTTTGAGAAGCACATCATTCTACTGTTTACAGAAAACAGAATGAGGCCTTCAAAGAAAAGAACTCAGTACCTACAGCCAAACATGGTGGAGGTTCAAGGATGTTTTGGGGTTATTTTGTTATTATAATAAATAATCTATAATTTATCTGGGTCTGTGTCAGAGGTCATGGGTGTTCCAGCAGGACAATGACCCGAAACAAACCTCAAAAAACACCAAGAAATGGTTGGAGACAAAGCGCTGGAGAGTTCTGAAGTGCCCAGCAATGAGTCTGGATCTAAATCCCATTGAACACCTATGAAGAGATCTGAAAAGTCCTGTTGCAAGAAGCACCCTTTAAATCTGAGACATCTGGAGCAGTTAGTAAAAGAAGAGTGGTCCAACATTCCAGTTGAGAGGTGTAAGAAGCTTGTTAGTGGTTATAGGAAGTGATTGGTTTCAATTACTTTTTCCAAGGGTGTGCAACCAAATATTAAGTTGAGGGTGCCAACAATTTTGTCAGTCCCATTTTCTGAGTTTTGTGTACAATTATGTCAATTTTGTCTTTTTTCTTCAGATTTTTTGTGTTGTTCCAATGCACATAAAGGCAATAAACACATGCATACTTAAACATTTGTAATTGCAACAATTTCTGGGAGAAATGGTGTATTTTCTGGAAAAATTCCAGGGGTGCCAATACTTTTGTCCATAACTGTACTATGTATAAAATAAGTTCAGATGAGATTGCATTGACATTGCAGCATATACGACTATAATGAAGGTGGTAAAATGCAATCAAATCTGTGTAAGGGTAGGTTTCACAAATAAACTGTTATATGAGGTTCATACAGCTGACATTCTGAGCAGTGTAAGTTAGAGTGACACTTGATGATGTAAAGTTTCATGATTCTATTCATAGCAGTCAGTCATGTAAACAGCAGTGTAATAGTATTAAACATGGGGTAGTACAGAATATTCCAATATGACAATATGTATAAGAAGTTGTAGTTATAGGTCCATCACTGTAAAAAAAAAAAAAAACCTGATACCTTGATTGAATATGTTTTACTTTGTTTTGTTTTTTTGGCTGATTGAGCTATACATGACTAATTTTCTCTTTGCGACGAAGTGGTTTAATGAGGCATCGGCTATACGAAGCTTTCGTAATCCATTTGTTAAAATGGATCTGTGCGCTTCCATTTTTCATTGTCATGTTCAAATTCCCTTATACAGATTCATTTTTTTGTCATTATTCTTGTGTAGCAGTTATACCATGTCACCATGTTTATGTTATTTTTATTTTTTTATTCCTTACCATGAATTGGTTGTTCTCAACTGGTCTAGCGTCAGACCCACCACACATTTTTTCATGAAAAATGGGAGAGTTTGAACTCAAAGAACAAAACATGTAATGAACAAAGAGAAGGAGACTTATTTGTCAAAATAAAAGCACACCTTCGTGCTGAGTGTTTGTTTCCATGCACACAGCAAACCTTTTAAAAATGGCTTCATGACCCTCTTTTGGGTCCTGACCCACCAGTTGAGAATCAAGGTCATAAATCCTTTAGTTTAAGTATTTAATTTTTGATGTGTCATTGGTTATTATGTTTTTTGGTGGTCTTGATTTCATGTCATTCATCAATTATCCTTTGTTTAGTTCTCAGTTTGTTTGGAGTTTCATTTAAATGTTGTTTTCCTTAGTCATTCAGAGGATTCAGACCCACTTCCCTTTCTTCAATTTCGTTATGTTGCAGCCTGATGCTACTATAGTTTGGATTCATTTTTCTCTTATTAGTCTACACAGAGTACCCCATTATGACAAAGTGAAAACAAAATTTTAGAATTTTTTGAAAATCTATTAAATAGAAAACTGAAATATCCCATTGATGTAAGTATTCAGATCCTTTACTCAGCACTTAGTTGAAGCATCTTTGGCAGCAGTTACAGCCTCAAGTGTTTTTGAATATGATGCAACATGCTTTGCACTCATAGATTTGGGGATTTTCTGCCATTCTTCTTTGCAAACCCTCTCAAGCTCAGTCAGGTTGGATGGGGATGGTCTCTCCAGAGAAATTTGATAGGGTTCAAGTCAGGGCTCTGACCACTAAAGGACACTCGCAGAGATGTCCCTAAGCCACTCCTGTGTTGTCTTGATTGTGTTCTTAGGGTCTCTATCATGTTGGAAGGTAAACCTTCGGCCCAATTTTTTCTCCCAGTCTCCCGCCCTGTTTGGATGGTTTTGGGCAGGTGATGAGCAGTCCCTGGTTTCCTCCAGACGTAAAGTTCAGAATAGAGGCCAAACAGTTCAATCTGTTCAGAGAATCTTGTTTCTTATAGTCTGAGAGTCCTTCAGGTGCTTTTTTGCAACCTTCTAGTGAGCTTTCGTGTGTTTGGTACTGAGGAGAGGCTTGCGTCTAGCCACTCTGCCATAAGCCCAGATTGGTGGAGGGCTGCAGTGATGGTCCTCTTACTAAGGCCCTTCTCTCTTGATTGCTCAGCTCTTGGAAGAGTCCAAGTTGATGAATTTGCAAAAATTTCTAAATTTCTGTTTTCACTTTGCCCCTATGGGTTACTAAGAGTAGATTAATGAGAGAAAAATGAAATTAAAAGACTGTAGCATCAGGCTGCAACATGACAGAACTCATAAAAGTGAATGGGGTCTGGATACTTTCTGAATTCTGTATGTTATGTCATTTCCATTTTTTAGTTGTTAGGTTTAACTGCTCTTTCTGTATTTGTGTGTTGTCATTCTCATGTTGACATTTTTTCTGGTCATGCAAAAGCTTGTATATGGCATTGCTGATTTGTTAAAAAAATAGGAAAGCTGTTTCCCTTTAGTCAGGATACATTAGAAGATTTCTATTTAAATCCTTTTAAACTGCTATTTCACTTTAGTATGACATATCCTTGTGTCTATTAACTGCTGTGACTCCTAACAGCTTCTTGTAATATCTGCTCTTTATGAGATCAGTCCCCCTGCTGAATTTTCAGTAGCTTCGTTCAAGGTATTAGAAAAAGGAGGTCTCTTAGATGATTTGGGGTAGTGAATTATCTTATTACCACAAGCTGGAAAAAGGAAGCACTTGCTGTCTTTATTTATTAACCACTATCTGTGGTTAAGAATATTACAGTTTCAAATGTATGCTAAGATTCTACTCTTTTTGAAATTTTTGCAAAGTTTACAATGTTTTTGTAGTTGGTCATGGAAGCAAAGAGAAAATAGAACCAAAATAAACATCCCATAAAAGTAAAATGAGATGAGTTGCAGATGGTTGAGTTGATTCTTGATTCTGCCATTGTTCCCAAACTACCAACCCTCTCAGCTCCCCAATCTTCAACGGTTGCGTCAATGAGCGTCTGGCTGACCGCACACCCTCGCCCACCTTCTCCACCACCGACTCTGAGATCACGGAGATGGCAGATGAGCGCCAGAGTGAGATGTCCGACTTGATAGACGACGAGGCGTTTGTGGACGACACCAGCTCCGACGCCGGCACTGAAGAAGGCTCAGACATCTTCAGTGACGGCCAGGACCCGTTTTATGACCGCTCCCCCTGGTTCATCCTGGTGGGAAGGTTGGTGACTGGCAGTGGCATTTCATCTACCTCTACACACATGCTGGGACAGGAGATTTGGAGGATGTTGGCTTTGTTTATTTATGATAATGCAGAGTAAAGCAGGGACAAAAGTAAACAAAAAGGTTGGAAGTCAGAAGACATAATTTCAAGGATGTTTTTTTATTTGTAGGTTCCACTGATTCATTCATGTCCAGTATATTTCTATGAATATATTTAAATAGATAACAGACTGGTTTTGCACCCAGCCACAGTGTAATATAGGGAGATGTTAAAGCTGCAATATATAATACATAATGTATATAGAAAACACTGAAAAAATTCAGAAAGAATCGGATAATTTGGTTGTTAGTGAAGGAATACTTTCATCATCAGATCATGTGTTTAAGCAGCTATGCAGAGATAAATTGAGCCACTTTTTAGTTAAATGAGATTACTCATACCTCTGTGCTCACAGATCTGCCTTATATTTAGATTTAGATTTAGATTTTTTTTATTAAGACTCAGTTCCCAACAACTGAAAAGCCACCATCCTTTTCTCCCCTGTATCTTCCCAGCGTGATGTCTGCTCCCCTGTCACCATCACAGTGCTGTTTGTTAACTCACATCTGCGTGTGATTATGTTTGATTGTCTGTCATTTTATCATTTTTATTTTAAACCTTTTATTTTTTACTTTTTAAATGACATACAAAAATTATGTTTCTTTTGGTTTACAATTTGTTTTAACATTGCTCTTTGAATGTGTTGTAGTAATATTAATTCATAGGTTGCAGTCTGTTAATCACGCCTACTTTGATTTGTTTTAATACACTGTTGATGTCATGATGAGGTGATGTGCTGCAGTGGCATTAGAAATCACAGCACAGGCTTACAGAGGGCGTCAGCTGTAAACATCATGGCTTAAAAATAAACAGCATGTGCAGAAAAAGACGACAGATCAATGCAGGCTTTGAGCCAGCCAGACTGTGCCTCAGTCGTCGATCAGCTGCCTCCATCACTGAGACTTAGGAGATTTTACAGATTGATGCCCCCCCTCTCTTCTGCTTTGGCCGAGAAACTCCAGGCTATAGAAGAGGCGGCGGAGGAAAGAGAGAAGGAGGGGGGTTGGAGAATGAGTAGGTCACCAGGGGTGTAGCAAAACAAATCAAGCCCTACAAAACAAAATACCAGTGAGTGAGTGAGTGACATCGCCTCAGCACGGCACAGTAAAACACTCTTTTTACGGTCTTTGCTGCTGCATCCCAGGCGGTGTGTCATCACCCTGTCACGCAGTTTAAAAATAACAGGGATGGCTGAAGCTGCTGTTGATTTCACTGCCCTGTAGCTTGTGTGATTTATGTTTGGATTATTTGTTTTTGTCATTTCTTAACAAAATTGTCACTAATGGTTAGCAATATGTTGTTATCATTGCTTGGAAGTGTTTTAGATACTTAATTTTAGAAAAGCTCATTTGGTGCTAGGTCTGTAGGTTATAGATCTAATAAAAAATGTGCCTCTCTCTAGTTCTGTAGATACACATCTAACATCCACAGGCTTACAAATGCTTCAGACAACACAACACTTACATTCTTAATACATTATAATGTTTTTTTAATCTAGAGCCTGCAGCAGAAATTCTACACTGCATCAGAATGAGGTTTTCATGTCTCGCTTTTCCTTTTTGCTCTCAGAGCTTTTGTGTACCTGAGCAACCTGCTGTACCCTGTTCCACTGGTGCACCGGGTTGCTATAGTAACCGAGAAGGGCGAGGTGCGTGGCTTCCTGCGCGTTGGGGTTCAGGCTATAGCTGGTGAGTTATTAATGAGATACTTTAATGAACGAGATAGTTAATATCTGTGTGCAAAGGTTATATCCTGTTTGTCAAGCATTTTAGTAAAGGATGCATTTGAAGCAGAGTATCTGCCTTTTATTTTTCAAATTTCACAGACATATTGTGATTTTTTTTTTTTATTACAGAAGCTGGAGCTATTGACTGTGTTTCAGTAGCATACATTTTTGCTAGTTTAGGTTTTTAACGTGGGTCAGATTTTTGTTCATGTAGTTAGACAGCTATAATTTTGTAGTAGTTTCAAACTTTACTTTGATACCAGTGAACACACGTTTTGAAAAAAGCCTTCAGTCCAACAACCTGAGTGCAGAGAGAAGATTCCCTCAAATACTCCGTACTCCTTTTGATGTGCTCTGACAGTTTTAAGTCACCTGCAATCAATGCTGATAAGAGGATGGTTTGTGTCTTTGTAGCTGACGAGGAGGCCCCAGACTACGGGTCAGGAGTTAGACAGTCAGGAACTGCCAAGATCTCCTTTGATGACGAGTACTTCAAAAAGGTAAGCCCGAGCCTGATGAAAGCAGTTTCAAACTTCAAGAAGATCCTTTTTCTGCATGACGTGACGATGAGTGGGCGTTATAATGTTTGAAATAGCTTAGGTAAGAGTGTTTTTTTACAGAGCCTATGAAACGTATTCTTCCCTGTGGATGTTTTCTCTTGACTTGATTGTAAATATCTATCACAGTCAATGTAATTGGACTTTTTTTGACAAAAAGATTACATAAAAACCTGTGTATTTTACCTGATATATTTTTATTTAATTGACATTACTTTGTAGAAAATTGTTTTCACTTTAACGTTAAAGAGTCTGTGTGGATAGGTCTCAGTCAGGCTTGTTCATCTGGACGCTACAATTTTACTTCATTATTTTTTTCCAAACTGCTCAAGCTCTGTCAGGTTGTACAGGGATCAGACATAAATATAGTCCAGCCATAAATTCTCTTTTGGATAGAGGTCTGGGCTTTGACTCAGCCACTCCAGAACATTCACCTTGTTGTCTTTAAACCATTTCTGTGTAGCTTTCGCTGTATGCTTGGGGTCATTGTCTTGCTTGAAAATAAATCTTCTCCCAAGCTGTGGTTCTCTTGCAGACTGAATAAGACTGTCCTCAGAGAATTTTCTATATTTTACTGCATTCATTTTACCCTCTACCTTTCCAAGCCTCCCAGGGCTGGCTGCCCAGAAGCATCCCCATAGCATGATGCTGCCACCACTTTGCTTTACAGTGGGGATGTGCAGTTTTTAGTGTCTTGTCTGATGGCCAAAAAGTACCATTTTGGTCTCATCAGCCCAAAGACCTTTCTTTCACTTGACCACGGAGTCTCCCACATACCTTTTGGTGAACTCTAGTCGAGATTTTATGATTTCTATTCAACAGTTACGTTCTCTTTGCTACTCTCCCATAAAGCTTTTGACTGGTGAAGAACCCTGGCAACAGTTGTATGCAGAGTCTCTTCCAGCTCAGCTGCTTAAGCTCTTAACTCCTTGCACGGCCACTCAGTTTGTGAGAACAGCCTGAACTAGTTAGATTTATAGATGTGCCATTTTCCTTCCATTTCTTGATTATGAATTCAGCTGAACTGCGGGGGATGTTCAGTGCCTTGAATTTATTTTTACTTTTCAGTAACCTTTTCTCTGAGTTGCTGGGAGTGTTCATGGTGTAATGGTAGCCAGGATTACTAATTAACCAGGGACTGGACCTTCCAGACACAGTTGCCTTTATAATACAATCACTTGAGACTCACTGCACTCAGGAGATCCCCATTTCACTAATTGTTAGACTACTAGCACCAGTAAGCTGGAACTCTGTTTAATTAGGTCAGTCACTTTAAGGTGGTGAATATTTATACAGTCACGTATTTTACCTTACATATTTGTATTAAATGTACTTTACTTTGTAGAAATATGTTTTAACTTCAACATTAAAGAGTTGTTTTTTGTTAAGAAAAAAAGTCAAAATGTCAAAAAGCCAAAATGTATCGTCAGTGATTGATTTATAAAATCAATAAAACGGTAAAACATCCTAAGGGAACAATACTTTTTTTGGCACTGTAAGTGTTTGAAAAAAATTCTTTATTTTTCCCAGCTCAAATAATCATGAAAAATAGCTAATACTTTTTAAAATGTTCAGCATTTATCCCCTTATTTTCAGTATATAATAACTACATATTTACATTTATAGATAAAAGTTTTTATATATAACTTTTGAAATAAATCTAATATGTATAGTTAAATGCATCTTTATCCTCCAGCTTTATGATATCTTTCTCCCTCCACTCTTGCATCCATCTGCTTTTTTGTCCAATCAGAATGACTTTCCCTCCACCGTCATGACCCGCTCTGGCATGTCCCTGGAAGAGCTGCGCATTGTGGAGGGTCAGGGTCAGACTTCGGAGGTCATCACCCCCTCAGAGGAGCTCAACAGAATCAATGACATGGGTACGACTGCCAGACCTTCACCTCTCCCCACGTAAATCTTGACCTCTCGGCTGAGTGGGAAACGCACTTGGCAGATGGTCCTGTTGAGTGCAAAAGAGGTCATCAAATGTTTAGTTATGTAAATGAGACTGATATGTGGGGGAATGTGAACAAACAAAAGGAGAACCACAGTCTAGATAATGTGCAGATGCCGGTCTGCTCTTATTAGACAGAGCTTAGAATTCAGATTCAGATTATAAATTGCAGGTGCAGCTGCAGGTCATACTCAGTAAATTAAAGTCCTTTTATTCTTCTCCTGTCGCTCTTTTCAGACCTCAAGCTGGGAAATGTCACAGAGACTAAACTGGGTCTTGGCGACAGTCTAGCAGAGCAACTGGAGGTGGGCAGCATCTTCACTTTCCGTGTGACTGTGCTCCAGGCCAGTGGCATCCCTCCCGAGTATGCAGACATCTTCTGCCAATTCAAGTGAGTACAAAAAAAGAGCAAGAGAAAACCTCCCATTTATCTCAAAATCAACTTTATCCTTGGCAGGTTCCTAGTTGCATGCTTCTGGTAGTCTGAATGTTAACATTAACATAACATAGGAAGCTTAATGAAGCTTTATTAATCATTTTTATCCTCATTCTATCGATCTAAAATAACAACTGACTCAGACGCAATCAGCTGGCACCTGTCTTTTATCATACAATGTCTATGATCATGGCATGATAACTCTTTAGCATCATACAGCCTACAAAATATCCTCAGATAATTATTTTCTTTTAATTTATAACAATAACTATGAACAGGACTCGCTTGTTTCTGCCCTTGCTCTGTCATTTATGAACATATGAGACGGCATGCAACATTTATTTATCAAGGTGAAGGGAAAAAAGTCCACTGGGTGGTACTCATTGACCACCCACCCACCCTCAGCACCACTTAAATTCAAACATCCTGCTTCTTCTTGTCAGGTTTAAGATATGTTTTTTCCAAGTTATTTACTGCATAAATGCCGTGAAACAACCAGAATATTACATGTTCTGTGTCACTTTGTCACAAAATCTAAGGCTGTAATTTTGAATTAGGTAGAAGCTAATGAATCTTTTTTATATTACTCTCATGGAAGAAATTCACTGGAAAAAATAACAAACAAACGTATCAGTCAGTTTGTTTAACGCTTACCCAATGGAAGCACTGCAACCATTCAAATTACTCTACAGAAATGATTAATCTTGTTACTTATTTGTGAGTTTGCTTTATGGGTCATAAAGAGGCATCAGTATTTATTTCATCCTGTCAGAACAGGTTAAAAACTCATCACAGAGGCTTTAAATGATTCTGTGGAGCACTTTTCACACTTTCACACTCTTGAAAATGTCCTAAATTTACGTGGGTGAGCTTCATGTTTGAACGCAAACAGCCAAGTTTTTCAGCCAAACTTCATTGCAAATTTTCCCTGCTAGCCTCGTAGTAGTAACTGCAGGAAACCTGCTGTGAGGGGCAAGTTTGAGCAATCAAGTCAATTTCTTAATAATTACAGCTGAAATCTGTAATTATTCTCTCTCTCTTTCTTTCCCTTAGTTTTCTGCATCGTCACGATGAGGCTTTCTCCACTGAGCCTTTGAAGAATGGTGGCAGAGGAGCCCCTCTGGGCTTTTACCATGTTCAGAATGTGAGTGAACACGCAGTCTCACACTCATGCACATAAACAAAAGCTGTATTAAAGCTCACGTGTGCACACTGCAAAGGGAGGTGATAGTATGCATAGCAATACAGCTCCAATGATGTAGGAGCAAAATTCTGTGTTATTAATAGAATACTGATTGATTTTTGCACATTTTATTATGCCCTTTTTTTCTCCTGAACCTGTTATATATCAGGCAGGGGCCTTTTATGCCTGTTGAGAGAGGAGGACCGTGGATAGACTTGGAAATAGGATGAGAGATTGGGTATGAGACATGCAGGAAACGAGCCGCATGCTAGAGTTGAACCCAGGCTGCCCGCATCGATTGGGTGTGACCTAACTGCTAGGCCGTCTGCACCCCTGATGGCACATTTCTAGCCTGTTTTAACCTGCCATGTTTGTATTTACTGGTGGTATTTTCCTATTTTATATAGCTTTTACTTACCATGTTTTTACAGGTCCGTGTTATATATGGTTTTGTATCTTGCTTTATTCGCCTTGTGTTTTTATGTTGTTTTTATTAAAGGTTACCTCTTTTGTAGTTTTGAGGATTAGTTTATCATGTCCTTGCGCTGTCCTGTACTGTTGACTGAGAGTGAAAGAAGGCTGACTCACTCACTGTAAGCCAAATCTACTCATAGGTATAAATAAAGTTACCTCACCTTACCCCCTCTTCTCTGTTGGTGCAGATTTCAGTTGAGGTCACTGAGTCGTTCATTGAGTACATCAAGAACAAGCCTATTGTGTTTGAAGTGTTCGGGCACTACCAGCAGCACCCGCTGCATCTTCAAGGACAGGACCTGATCAGGTTAGTGGATTATGTAAAGATATTCCCCTAATGAGATGGCTAATTACTTAAAGGGAAATCCTTTTTAAATGCTGCTGTTGTTCATATTTTGCACAACAGATAAATCATGTTTGAAGTCTTATTCTTGGTTTCAGTATTTTAATTTAATTGTCTTTTATTTTTGACAGTCCTCCAACACCATCAAGGAAATACTACCCTATTCCCATGCCTCTGTCTAAACCAGGTAAGGACTTAAAAATCATCACAGCATACAGCGTAGTAACAATATGTTCTGCACCTTTCACCTTCATTTCATCACATTTCTTCCTACAGTTGAGGATATTTCAGCATGCCTCATATTTTCTCCTATTTTCTTCTCATTTCTCGCCTTCTTTGGATATTTTTTCTTCTATTTAATCATCTCTCACCATCCATAATCCTCCTACCTTACCCCATCCCACTTCTTCCACATCCTCCCCTTTTTTCACGACTCTTCCAATCCTCCTCACCATGTGCACAATGACATTCTTCAAAACCTCAGACCACATACGTAAGATAGAGCTTGTCCGCTACCTCATGAGCGGCTATGTGAACGGCAAAGTGCTGGACACGTTGTCCGAGCACGCCAACGCGCTGGCCTCCTCTGCTGTGGCCAGTCTGGAGGATGAGGCCAGCCAGCTCTCTCACTTCCCTTTCCTCCCAATGCCCATTGACCCTGTGCTAATCGTGCCAAAGCACCATGGTTGGTATATTAAGCACGTAGAAGCTAACAGAGCAGGCGTAGTTTTTTTTTCTTTAGCTTTTAGACTAGTGCTGTGCTTTGGTCCTGTTGTGCTGTGTGACTGCAGACTGTAGCAGCATAAAGCTCTGCAGTGGTTGGTGTGCTGCACCTTGCTGCAGCTTTATTTAGGTCCAGTCAGCTCTGTCCAAACCTCTGCTGTCGCTTACAAAGTGGCCTGCACTGACACCTCCAGGTAAAGCTGCTGCATGAGCTGAATCCTGAGCCAAATAATTAAATAAGCATTTATCATAATCACAAGAGATCACTGACACACCTAAATTGGAACCCAGAAGCTTAAGCTTTTCTGGGTTCAGCTACAGTCCAATTACATTACATTTCATATGGAATAATGTTTGTTTCAACCATATTGAACACAAATGAGCAGAGCTATGTGCCTCAGAGATTAGCTCGTTTCAACTGGAACATAATCCTGATGTGTCAGAAACCAGGGAGCTGTCAGTAGTGGTGTAATCTGTGATTTAGCCCCTCATAGCGTCTCAGTATGTACATTGCTTGGGTTGTAGTATGATGTCTTAAATGTGTTGATTTGTTTGTAGTGTTCATGATTAATGTATTGTTAGATTATTACAGGATAGATGTTGGCTCATGGCTCTGTGTCCTGTTTTATCAGTGTATCAAATCCCATATCCAACATCCATTGACTCATCCAATTTATCTTTAAATAGATTTCACAAATTTTCATTTTTTCCTTTCAATCTGTATTTATCTATGCTTTTGTGTCTGTCAGTTCCAGCCACGAAGTTGAACACCATCACCAAGTCCAACCTGGGACAGTGTGTCAGCAAGTACGACCTGCTGGTGTGGTTTGAGATCAGTGAGCTGGAGCCCACTGGAGAGTAAGTGTCAAAACACAGAGCTTGTATTCAGTAGCATCAACAAATATAAAGTGTCAAAAATGTCTTATTGTTCTTTATCTGTCATTTCAATACCATCGTTTCCGAATGTTCTTTATAAAGCTGTAAAAAAAACATCAGTTGACAAAGATATTTGTAACTTTTAGTACTATTTTTTAAATGCAAAATCAATTGATATGCTTTTGAAACAAAAATGAGTAAAACAGGTAAAGAAATAAGGGAAGGCTGAGAAATGCACACCCATCTTAATACTCTCCCCCTTTGTAATACCTTGTGTAAATTTAGTGTGCGACTTCCATAGCACAGTCACTGAATGAGGAGCCATGTATTCCAACGTAATGCTAATCCTGATCCATTTAGAAATAAGAAAGCCATCTACTGCACCCCGAACAGAATCATGTGATCATTCTGCTGTCTTCTGCTATTCAGGGATGAGAGGACAATATGAAAAAATGGCCTTAGATAACAAACAGAAATACAAAAATACAGTGCTGTGAAAAAAAGGGTTCTCCCCTTCCAGATTTTTTTTTCACACTTGTCTCACCTGAATGTTTCAGATCATCAAGCAAATTTTGATATTAGACAAAAATAACCAGAGTTCATACAATATACAATTTTTAAATGAAGATTTCATTTATCAAGGGAAAAAAGCCCTCCAAATCTAAGTGGCCACAGCCAGTCCTGATTACTGCCTGACCTGCTGAACCAAGAAATCCCTGCAGCAGAACCTGTTTGACAAAGTGAAGTAGGGTAAAAGATCTCAAAAATCAATACATCATGCTGCCATCTAAATAAATTCAAAAACAGATGAGCAACAAAGTCATTCCCATCCATCGGTTGGGGAAGGGTTAAAAAGCCCTTTCCAAGGCTTTGGAACTCCAGTGAACCATAGTGAGAGCCGTTATCTACAAATAAAGAAAACTTGGAACAGTGATATACCTTCCAAGGAGTGGCTGGCCGACCACAATTACTCAAAGAGTGCATCATCAACTAACTGAGGAGGTCAAAAAGAACCCAGAGCAACATGTAAAGACTGGCAGGCCTCACTTGACTCAGTTATGGTTAGTGTTCATGATTCAACAATGAGAAGGAGACTGGACAAAAATGGCATCCATGGGAGAGTTCCAAGGCAAAAACCATTGCTGACCATGAGGAATACAAAGGCTCCTCTGACATTTGCCATAAAAATCTTTAGGATCCAAAAGACTTTGGGGGGAAATATTCTGTGGACTAACAAGACAAAAGTTGAACATTTTTGAAGGTCATAGAACTAACACAGCATTTCATAAAAATAACATCCTAACAGCAGTCAAACATGGTGGTGTTAGTGAGATGGCCTGGGGCTGCTTTGGCTTTAGGAGTGGCCCAGTCAAAGTCTTAAAAACTTAAATCTAAATGAGATGCTGTGGCATGACCTTAAACAGGCCATTCATGCTTGAAAACCCTCCAATGTAGCAGAGTTACAACAATTCTGAGAAAGAAGAGTGGGCTAAAATTCCTCCCCAGCGTTGTAAAAGACTCATTGCCAGTTATCGCAAACGTCTGCTTTTGTCTGAGTGGAATAACCAATTATTAGTCTAGGGCAATTACTTTTTCACATAGGGCCAGGAGTTTTTTTCCTTAAAACTGAAATTATCATAAAAAATGCATTTTGTATTTACTTGGGTTATCTTTGTCATACACAATGAAAAAAACAGACAGTCATAGAAATAAAAGTAGTTGTGATGCTGGTAAACCTGAGTATACAGAAGGTCAGTGAGTTTATGGACATGTGGGCTTTACTTCCACAGTCTTCTTGTTTAGAAGATTATTAAATTTAAGTCCCATGAATGGGTTTACTTTGAAACAACATGGTGTTATACTCTAACACATCATCAATTATAAATATTAGCATATGATGTTCTGTGTTAAGTGCTGGACTGATGACTCCTTCTCTTCAGGTACATCCCAGCTGTAGTGGATCACAGTGGAGGACTGCCCTGCCATGGTACCTACTTGCTTCATCAGGTACGGCAGAGCTGTGCAGACTCACTGATCATACATACTAATCATGAGTTTTACATAGTAAAGGAGCCATGTTTACATACCAAGTGCTCTTTTTATAAACTATTGCATTATGCTTTATAAGTAAGATTGAGAGGTTTAATTCGATTCTAGCTCTAAATGCTGCGATCCTAAGCTCCTGTCATTTCTGCTGCAGGGAATCCAGCGGAGGATCACTGTGACTCTCATCCATGAGAAAGGAAGCGAGCTCCACTGGAAGGATGTCCGAGAGCTGGTTGTTGGTAAGTAGTAGAAAAGAAGATAGTACAGCTACATGATTTTTGGTAGAAAATATGATGATTAAACATATTTTAGTGTCTGAAAGGAGGTTTGGAGAGGCAACACTGTAAATGTTTCAAACACAACTTTGGTCATGTTTGACTCTTGTCTTAGGCTTGTTGTGTTCCATAATTCTTTAAGCTGTACCGATGATAACGCATTTATTTTTATCTCTGCGCTGTGTCCCCAGGTCGTATTAGGAGCAAAGCTGAGGTTGATGACAGCGCTGCAGATGCTGTCCTCTCCCTGAACATCATCTCTGCCAAGAACATTAAATCATCCCACAACTCCAACAGGTACCCGAAGTCCTCACTCACTTTAAGTTTCTGAATATCTGAAGTCCACTTGTATTTTTATTGACAGAATATGTTCAGTGGGCGCATCATTTCAAGATGAAGATCCAATTATGTATTGCCACAGAAAGGTTCATAACTTATTATTGCTTGTATTGTGTCCATGCTAGTTTATTTGTTTTATGTTTTAAGGCAAATTAAGTTATTGCTGCATTTTTCTGTTTTTTATTGTCTTACATGCAGTAAAAAAACAGCATCTTTGTGCATTTTTTGTATATATTTTCTGAATTCAAAGTGGAATCATTGCATGGTCATTTCCATTTTTCTGCTGTTAATTTTCCTGTTAAGTTGCTCCATTGTGTCTGTTGCCTGACTATCTGTGCTTCTCTCTTTTTTTGTCTTTGCACTCTCTTCTTCCTCCCGCTGCGGCTGGACTCTTGATTGTGCACAGGCTTTCTATTGATAAGGATATTGATAGGTACCAGTGACCTGAGAACATAAGGCTCCTTCTGTGAAAGACCTTTATGTTTCTCCCTAGTCCTCTAGATTATTAGAAATAAGTTTTCCGCGGTTTGTGTTTCTGTAGGCATGTTACATTAAGATTGCCTTTATTTCCATCAATATTTGAAATCTGAAAACAAATCAGATTCTGAGTCATTTATGGTCAAGTAAAGGCAAACAGACATGCAAAGGCTATTCCTTTTCATTAGTTTGCTTCATGCTCACCCAGACTCCACAAAATGCTTTCCTCACTGCTGTTGTTCACTATGAGAGTCATTACTCAATAACAACCCAGTGAGGCACAGACAGGCCTGTTCTAGCACTTAGTGTGTGGGTTAGAGTGTCCCCTAGTGCAGAAGTTAGGAATAATGTTACTTCTGACAGGTTTACAGCAGTTTTTAGCAGATTGGTAGACAATGATAATGCGTCCTAGAAAACAGTCAAAAAATGTTCCTGCATGGAGAACACGTTGAGTATCAGAGAAGAAGAAAAATGTCCGGAAAATTCTTTAAACATTCTCTTGATTTCATACTGGGGCTAGGCAATTAATCAAATTTAGATTAAATCACAATATATCCTACTAGAATTTTCAAATTGCAGAAGGTACGGTATTTCTTTGACCTGAAAATACCAGTTTAATACATTTTTTGTGACAGAAAACTGTTTGCATGATGTTGTACAGATCATAAAAACATTCAATTCTAGTGTTTTTTTCTGGAATAATTCACAAAAAAATGTACTTTCCTTGTTTTTGCATGTTTGTCTTATTGAAAATGAGGAAGACGTAAAATCATCATTCCCTTCAATGCACCAATTCAAATCGAATTTGCAATGAGACTTAAAAAAATTGATGTTAGATTTTCTTTCAAAATTGTTCAGCCCTACTTTAATCTACCAAATGTGTTCATTATAATATAGACTGATTTATTGCTTGTTTGTTGAGAAATACATAAAATGAGTAATTTAAAAATATTTTCATTATTTCCCCACATTGTTCAGCTGTATTTCATATAAGAGTTTTCCCATAACAAAAGTCATTTTCCTAAATGGATAAATAAAACTAAGGAATATATCAAATAGGGAGATAAAATAGTTTAATACAATAGTAATAAGGATAGGCTACATGCAAGCTGCAATTCTAAAATTAGGCCTTCAGTCGGTTTAAGTTCAACACATGATTTTAAAATTTGTTATAATTATCAGTACAATTATCCCAAATTAGGTGAAGATACTTTTCCAGATATATTTTCAAACACAGCCTAGTTTCTTTTCCTTTTTTTTAGAAAAAATAAGAGGAAAATTTCGATGATAAATGCACAAACTATTATTGTAACATACTTGTCTTGTTAAATGAAGTCTTATACATATGCTGACATAATTTAATTTTTCTATGATCAATCAGTGATCTTTACAGACATCAATGCTAAAGCTATAGACTGTGCATTGTTTATCTAACTGCCACAGACAGAAACATATCGGTATATAGGCAGGATGTGTTCTTGTTATAACAGCTAAATTATCACTTTAAATGTCCTGGAATTTTATCCCTGGTAAATAGTGTCAACCCTATACAGGGCCCATGCGGATCCTCGAAAAGTCTTAGAAAGTCTTCATTTGGGCTGTTAAAATGTAAGGCCGTATATAGTCCTAAAAGGTCTTATTTTTACCTGTGAGTAGACTTAAATTATAGAGGACACTTTGACTAAGACATGATTTTGTTCAGTGTATGTTTTTAGCTAAATTTATTCAATTTTAATCATTCTTTTTTCATGTTGTCTAGAATCTGCTTAGCAAACCGGCAAAATTGCATGATAAATAGCACTATACAGCAAATTGATTAAATAGAAGCATTAAATGTGCCACAAATCATCGAATTAGCCATTTTTTACCTTTAAAATCTGGGGACAAATTGTGCACTGGTGTACCAAATTTTTTCATGCCTTTCATTTTTGACCTTTTTCTACAAAAAGTGGCTTTTTTTTCTCAATTCAGGTCTGAAAAATGTCTTAAAAGTCTTAAATTTGAATTTTCAAAGTGTCTTTGAACCCTGCTATAGATGCTATTGGGTCTTTTATTCGTACCTTAGCTGAAATGACCAAAAATACTGTATAATGTGTATTCTGCCTGCGGTCATTGGGGTCTGTAATGGCTGTAACTCACAAAAAAATACACAGCCACGTGCACTCAGCACTCCTGCTAACTTCTGCGACTCCTAATCACAATAAGTCTGCTTTCACCTCGGTGTATTTCCTCACTCTTATGACGACTAAGTAAAAATGTGATGGCCACCTAAGTCCCTGCACAGCGTTCACTGCCTAAAATTGATGAAATCATAAAAGATTATTGTCATTCATGTAGGTTATTAAAGTTTTTTTGTCTTTTCCTTGCAGGACTTTCTACCGCTTTGAGGCAGTGTGGGACAGCTCACTGCACAACTCCCTTCTGCTGAACAGAGTCACTCCATATGGAGAGAAGATCTACATGACCCTATCTGCGTATCTTGAGGTCAGTTATTGCTCCACTGCATGAAGCTCTGTTCTTTACCCTTTGGATGCAAACAAAGCTCACATGCTATCTCTATCTCCTCTTCACAGCTGGACCACTGTATCCAGCCTGCTATTATTACCAAAGACATCTGCATGGTGTTCTACTCAAGAGATGCAAAGATCTCTCCTCCTCGTTCCCTCAGGAACTTATTTGGGAGTGGATACTCTAAAACGCCTGACTGGTAAGACCATTTTTGTCACTCTGCTTAAAGAAATTCTGATTGTTCTTCTTATGCATTTACTTACAAAAAATGTGATTGTTCCATGACAGCAATCGAGTCACTGGTATATATGAGCTGAGCTTGTGCAAGATGTCTGACTCTGGAAGTCCAGGTGAGCAGACTTAAATTTGCAACATCCAGAGATGTTTTTAAAAACCAAGCAGCCTGTTTTTCATGTTTCCACACAGTACTTGCTCCTGATGAGTGTTTTTGTCCTGAGCAGGGATGCAGAGAAGACGGAGGAAGATCTTGGACACATCAGTGGCTTATGTGCGTGGAGAGGAGAACCTTGCTGGCTGGAGGCCCAGAGGAGACAGTCTCATCTTGGAGCACCAATGGGAGCTTGAGAAAATGGAGCAGCTGCATGAGGTGGAGAAGACCCGTCATCTGCTCCTGCTGAGGGAGAAGCTGGGCGAATCAGCTCCTGTGGGAACAGCTCCCACCACCAAATCCCTGAGTGAGTTGTTGTCCCCCAGCATGAGCTCAGGCAGCCTGTCCACCTCCACCTCCATTTCCTCACAGATCTCCAGCACCACCTTTGAAAGTGCCATCACCCCCAGCGAGAGCAGTGGCTACGACTCTGCCGACATTGAGAGCCTGGTGGATCGTGAGAAGGAGCTGGCTACTAAGGTAAGAGTACGTTTAGCACTGTTGGATTTTCACAGAGATTGTTTACTCCATGTTACATTTTTATTGCCTGGCAACAGCTGCTTCTGCTCCTCAGTGAACATAACAGACTCATCTTTCTCTGGCAGTGCCTGCGCCTCCTGACACACACCTTCAACAGTGAATACAACCAGATGGTCAACAGTATCAGTGACTGCAAGGTGAGTCATGACTCTCACTGTAACTCAGGTTTCACTTTGGAGACGTCTTTGGTAATTTTGTTAGTTCTTATGAGTGTCTGCTCTTCTGGCATTTCTGTGCTTCTTGTCTATACTGCTCTTTATGTTGGCATCAGTCAAGCATAACGTTCTTATTTGTAATTGGTCCAGAACACAGCTGCTTATCTTTAAAGAAGTAGTGATCACTTTAACATTATTTCAGCAGAACACTGAGGTATCTGACTGAATTAAGATAAAACATCAGTGCTGGTGTTATTTCTGACATTTGCACCAAACTGATAAAAATCTGCATTTTACATCTTTTAATTAGCTCAAATGGACATCTACTTTGAAAAATCTTTTCTGAGAAGGCGTTGCTCTACTCTATATAAAAGGTAGAATGTTACCGCCTTTAACTGACTTTCCCATTCAGAGACCACTCCTATCCTCTCCTGCCTGCACCTGCACTGCTTTGGCTCCAAGAGCTCCTGCTCTAGTAACACTGGTGCTGGAACAAACCACCAAAACAGGTAGCACTCAGGACCACCATGGTCCATCACCACTCCAAAGCCTGCTTCAGGGGACTCTGGAGGGGAAAAATCCTCCACCTCAAAAGATCACTCTGATCTCACTATCTGTGCGTTTTTTGAAATCTTGAAGTGGGCGGAGTCAGCTCTGAGCTGGGGGTTCACTTACACTTAAAACAAACATCTCCCCCATCCTGGCCTCCCTTCTCTGGTTTCCTGTTAGTTCTAAGCTTAATTTTACAATTATATTGTTGATTTTTAATCATTAAATATATTAGCACCACTGTACATTTCAGACCTTTTGCGTCCCTATGTGCCTTTCAGGTCATAGCTGTTGCTGACCAGTTGTTTTCAGTTGTTTCAAAGACAAGACTGAAGACTGGAGGAGACAGGGCTTTTTCAGCTATGGCTCTTAAAGTGTGGAATGAGCTTGCCATATAAAATTAACAGCCCCCTTTTTAATTACAACATAAAACTCATATTTATACCTTCAACTCTGAGATTGCTGTGGTCCTGGTCCTTGTGCCTTAACTGCTCCATCTTCTTTTTATGTTTTTATCATATATTATGTCATATATTAATATAATTATAATAATAATTCTTAATAATGATAATAATGATAATTATTATTATAAATAATTAATATATTAATATCACATATTATGTTTTTTTCATTATATTATGTTTTTTCTTTTATCTAGGGTTGGATTTTTCTGATACTAAATTGATACTTTTTATATGGTGCCTTAATCAATTATTTTGATTGTGAAAAAGTGTGTTTAAAGTCAGCTGAAAATCAAAAGCTCTCTGGGTATCTTGAATAATTTACTGAAATGTCTCTGTAAGATGCCAGTCATATATAAGGGTAAGAAAAGGAAACCGATGTAACTTAAGAGTTAACACATAGGTCACACAAATACCATTACGTTTTTCTTGCCAGAACTAGATTCCGTTATTCATCCCTACTTTTTTCAACTTTTTTATTTTGTTTTTATTGAGGAAAACTGTATTTTGTGTACTGTAAAGCATTTCAGTAAAGTACTGCTGTCTTCTAAAATGTGCTCTATAAATAAAGCTAGATTGGGCTTGAAGTAGCATTTGGAGAAACCATACTATTTGTCCCTTAATATAACTTGATCAAGCTGTACTCTCTCCAGACTATAATTAGAAATATTTTTTACTTGTAATGTTACCTTTGAAACAAAATCAGTGAGTGAAACTATTTTTTTATTTTTTTTCTCACAGCTGTCAGACATCTCACCAATGGGGCGTGACCCATCAGTGACCAGCTTCAGTAGCGCCACCCTCACCCCCTCTTCCACCTGCCCATCTCTGGCTGATTCTCGCTGTGGATCCCTGGACCAGAAGTAAGTTGATTTTTTTTAATATACAGTGCTTAAAAAATTTATTAGACCACCTGTCATATTTGTCTCAAAGATCATCCAGCATCATGAAGTGCTTTAATGCGGACTCTTTCATTTTCAGTGAGCTCTCCACGTTTTACCATTTTGAACAGGAATGAGGGATTTCAATCTGAATTCACCCAAATTTGAGCCGGCTCACTGGGCTTCTCTGAGAAGTCAGAAATGAATTAAGCATAACATTCAACCACTAAAACTCATTTTTCTGTTCAGGAATGCAAGTAAATAACTATAATTTGACATATTAATCAAGAAATAATAATGTGATGTACTATTTTTTTCTGGGTAAATTATTAAATTTGAAAATTCATGGAGAACAATAATAATTATATTTTAGTATGAAAAATATCATTTGGGTTAAAGAGCTTCTACATATTGCTGTATTAACCATTACAGAAACATAAAAAATGATTTTGGTAATTACCAATGCTGTTAATTTAGGGCAGCTGTGGCATAAACCTTGCTTTGGTTAGGGTTAGGGTAGTCTAATAAATTTGTTAAGCACTGTATATATCTACTTATTTATTTTATTTAAATTTATTTAACCAGGAGAACCTCACTGAGATCAAGAATCTCATTTACAAGAGTGTCGTTGCCAAGACAGGCAGCAGCTCATTCACAGAGTTACAGACGTAGAATGTAAGACCTATTACAGACACAGATCAGACAAATCCATGTCACAGAGCAATGAGTCATCAGTCGAAACATCTACCTTATGCATCATCCTCCAACACTTTTGATTGATTTCTAAAATGATATAAAGAGACCAGAGTGGTAACAGAAAGTCTTTCCTTTGCAGTAAAGGACAAAACAAGACTTGTTCCATTTCTAATACATTTTTCAAAGAAATAGCAATATCATAATTATAGTGCAGTTTCTTTTGGCTAAGCTCAGTGTAGTGGTAAAAACAGAAAAACAAGAATTAAGAATCACTTTAATAGTCATGAATTAGATGAATAGAAATGAAATCAATAAAGCATGCACCTATCAGAAATCATAAACACCATATAGCAATGAAACCCCCCTAAAGCAAGAAGAAATCAGATGAAACACTGAAAAACACACATGCATATGCAACACAAGTGATCACATTTACAAATCTTAACAAGGCACCATTTCTTAGATTTATGTTAGCAGCAGATGATCATCCTGATGCTAACTAGGTGTACTTCTTTCCCAAGGACTCCAGAGAACAGCTCCCGTGCCTCCAGTCCTTCCTGCTCAGACTATGAAAACTTCCCCATGGTTCCCACTGTGGAGACCTCCTACTTGGCACGAGCTGGAAAAAATGAGTTCCTCAACTTGGTGCCTGATATTGAAGAAATGAGGCCAGGGTGAGTGTTGCTGACATATTTGCTCTTTTGACGAACTTTTTTATGTGCATCCATGTTATAAGAACTTAAGTCAGTATGAGCAGCATTTCACAGCTTTGACAGACAAACATAGACTTGATTGTTTTTGGATTCTCTGCAGATCTGTTGTCTCTAAGAAAGGTTTCCTGAGCTTCATGGAGCCGCGCTCTAACTCATGGGTGAAGCACTTTGTGGTTGTTCGCCGGCCCTATGTTTTCATCTATAACAGTGACAAGGACCCAGTTGAGCGGGGCGTCCTCAACCTTTCCACAGCACAGGTGGAATACAGTGAAGACCAGCAGGCTATGCTCAAGGTAGAGTGTTTTTAAAGTGAATGTGAACTTTAAAGTACTCATGATAAGAGGGTTAATCCACTAGAGTGAGTTGAGGATTTGATGTTTTTTGGGTGGAAAAACATTATGATTAACAATTTTCAAACCTGCCTTGAGTACTACACGGTTTGTGCATGCATGCCTTGATATATCAGAGTAAAAAGCAAAAACATCTCCAAAGATCTGCAGTATGACAATAATGTCTGTTTTTGTTAGACTCCGAACACGTTTGCTGTGTGCACAAAACACAGAGGAATCCTCCTGCAGGCCAACAATGAGAAAGACATGAACGACTGGCTGTATGCCTTCAACCCGCTTCTAGCAGGAACGATAAGGTACACGCTTTGATTTATTTAACGTTACACTTCATACAAAGTTCTTCTATTTGGCAGAATTAGCCATTTTACATCCTCACATCATGAAATCCTATCCTCACAGATCCAAACTGGCAAGGCGGCGCAGTGGCCTGTTGAAGAACTGAGTGAGACGCTCAACAGAAGAAAAAAACACAGCTTCCGTTGTTCCTGGAAAGCTTTGAACATACCAAGTGTTAACACTTATTAATCATTGTGATTCTTGACGGTTTTCTCTTGTAAGTAGACTTGTGGCTTAAGTCTCCTTTCATGCGACTAAAAGTTTCAGTTCCAGAGGAATTTGCCTCCCCGCCTTCTCCCTCCCACAACCCTCTGACAGCTTAGCTTTCCTCCTCTTTCTCTTCCCTGTCTCCTGCCTCTCTCTCCTCCTCTTCAGCTTTTAGTATTTTTGTTTCTATGACAATGTTTGGGTCTAATTTTGGTACGCTTCGTTGTCATTCCCTGACTCCCCTGACTAGTAGCATGTTGTAATAGTCTACTTGTGTGTGCACGATTCTTCAGAAACCGTTCTTTCAGGCCACAGATTTCAGTTTGCCAATCATCTGTAAAAAAAAATGTCTCTATCAGTGTTCTTTGTGTCAAGAGAAGATTTTATTTTACTATTTTCTTTTCTTATTTTTTTATTTTATGCCCGCATGTTAACTGCAGCAGTCCTCAGGAGTAGACCAGGTTTCTTACTCAAAAAATAAACGTAAAAAATTAGTGAAATCATGAAGGGAAAATGAACAAATATCTCCAATTGACATATCTGTTTACATTCTACTAGCGAGGCTATGTAAAGATCTAGTGCTGCTAATGAATTTATAGGCGTAACATCCCTAGATTTGCATTAGGCGACTGCCTATAGCTCCCCTTAACCGCCTCCAAGATATCCTTTAGAAAGAAATTAGACCGAGAAAATGGTCAAAATAAGCCAAACATGAGGGCAGCACTGGATACTTCACTTTCATCTATGTGATATAGAGATCCCACTCCTCAGTCCATGTAAATACACCAGCTCCCACCCCTGATAGTCCCGTCAGTCAGTGAGTGATACAACAAAACATATATGCTTACTGAACAAACTTACAAAGATGATTTCATAACTCAGAAAACATGACGACAGATTGTTCCTGCAGGAGTAGATATTCGTCCCTTTCCTTTTGGTTTTCAAAGGAAAGAAAAGCAGGGTTTCAAGGAGAGAAAGAGGAGGGAGAGGGGCACCATTTGTACATACAGTCTGTTCTGGGATTTAGTGTGGTAGTTATCTCTCATTGAAAACATTCCTCTCAGCTCCTCTTGCTCTTTGCAGTCCTTTCTTCCACTCTCATGTTTAGTCTTGGAACTTAAAAATGTCTCAACATTTGCTTCAAGTTAGCTTAAAAACAGAACCTGTGGACACAGGAGGATGAAGTCTGACTGAGAATGAAGTGGCTCTAGAAGTGTTAGCATTGATGCCAGTAGTTTACTGATGAAGCTGCTAGTATGTAGCCTGCAGGACGATGACGACAGTCTAACCCATGACTCACTCAGTGAAGAACTTATTGCAGGTTACCATTTGTTTTCTCATTTAACTCTCATTGAATTATTTTTTTTGTATTATTATTAACACATTTGATTTTTTTATTATTATGCTTTTAACCATTCCATAGTGAAGTTTTTTATGAAATGCAAAAGAGGGCATTTATTATTACTTAATTTGTAACCAACTTTATTGGTGTTCAACCTTATTTTGCACATTAACACATATCTATAGCAAGACAAGGGCAGATCATCACAGGATTATTTTTGAGTATCAGGATCACTGGTAAGAGCACATATCAGGGCTACACTGGATAGCTGTAAAAGGTTTAGGAATAAAGAAAGAAAAGAAAGAAGAGATTTTTAAAGGGAGGACATATACTCAAAGGTTTTATTTCTGGTATTGTTTATGAAAATATTTGCTCTGTACATCGTACTAAAGCTGTTACATTTGGCTCCTGATAAAACTGAACATTTGGTGCCTCTGTTTCTGGTATGATGAGTGCAGACAGGCGAGTAAAACTCTGGCCAACCAACCAGTAGTATGCCAGCTGTATTGTATTAAAGGGGCAACAGAGGTAGCCATATCTATAACAAGAAAAAGTGGAGTTATTGTTGACATATGTGCAGAAAGTATTTGTCTTAGTGGTCAGAATGAAATTGCAGTTTGTTTGAGTTTGTAGCCTCAGGTCTGCCAACCTGTTGGTCAAAGAAAGAAAAAAACTTGGTAAACTATTTGTGATAAAATGATTTTGACTGTAAAAGTAATAAGATGTGAAAAATCTAGATTAAAATATTGTATCTATGCACTGATTGAGTCGTAAAGTGCAGTGTACCTCATGTGGATGCTCCACGTAAGCGATGCATATTAATGTTACGATGCCTGTCAGAGCAAATGTTTTCACTTCAGTGACTAACTTTGCAGAGGTCTATTATTTTGGATTGTGTGTATTTATTGTTTGCAATGTATATATTAGTTTGCAGCTCTTTGCACATATCAATAAAAGGTTCAACTAACTGATCAAATAAAGTCTGTGCGGTTTAGTTGTTCTACTCAGAATGAACCAAATGATCGTGTGGCAGCATCTGCCGCTCTCGACTGGAAGAGTGTGTAATGTAATATGAAGATGTGTGTTTCTCCATCATTAAAAAAGGCTAAAGAAGAGAATTAAATGTAACTTGCTGCATCTTTTCTGAGCAGCTAAATTACACACATTTTCTTTATTAGAAAGGTGTTCGAGTGAAAGTCTGGTTTTGATTTGAATACTCACTTCTCATGCTCACTTCATTCCAACTAAATAAAGGTGGTTTGTCTATTTTTTCTAAAATCAGGGAATAGAATACAAAGTAGCTAGTTACATTTCAAATGACAGTATACTGTTGTTGTACTGGTGTCTTTCTTCACCTCAACACTTTTTTTTTCCGTTGATGCCTTTCTAAGAAAACTAGCCAGGATATTTCCCATCATACCTTCTGATCATTGATATCAGTTAAGTATGCTCCATTTGGATTTGTTCCCCCACAGAAAAAAACAGACCATGACATTAAACACTGTACATTATGTGTCAGACTGGTTTCATTTTCATACTTCTTTTGTAAATATCTGTGTTGTATGGAGCTTGAATTAAACTGTAAATATGTTTACTGTATTTGTAATAATTATAATCCATTCGCTGTATAGCATAGATGTGTCATGCAGATATCCTAATTCTGTGTATGGTAATCTTGCACCATTGAACTGTTTAGTGAATGAGGCAACAATAAAAGTGCAAACTGTGCATTAGCAGAACAAGTGACGCTTGTTTGTCTACTCCTTTGAGCACAGTTTGACTCCAGTCTTAGTGGGTTTTTACATCGACATTTCTGATGTCTGCCAGGAAGGATGAGAAATGAAGCACTCAGAAATTGTCATTTTCTTATCGTGGGTCAACCCTAATTTCATCTTTTTTTCTAAATGATAAATCATTTTTTAAAAAAGAGAGAACCCAGGCACTCCATGCTTAAACATGTAAAAATGAGAAAAGGAAATACTTTAAAATACATTTATTATAATGACTAAATTATTTAAAGTTTTCTCACAGACATATACAAGGACAATGTATTTTTGTTCTGTTAATTTTTACATGTATGTATTTCTCTCTCCTTTTGTTTTTTGTTCATTTGTTTATTCCAACCCTGATTCTCCTGTTATTCATTTGACAGCATCTCATTGGCTGTAGTGTATTCACAGGTGAGGCCACATGTTAATTGATTTGAAAGCCTTTTTCAGAGATTTTAATACCAGTTTCTGTTTCTCTGATTCATGATACAGCCTTCCATAGGCTGTAGTTGATAGATAAGATGTGGCCACACCAAAAATGGTTGTTTGAACTAGCTGGCTTTTTAAATGAGTAGTCACTGGGGCTGGGTATCACCACTGATTGCCTGATTCAGTTCAAAAGGATCCCAGTTTGATTCCATTCCAATATTGTTTAATGTAGGTATATTGTAGGTTAAAAAAATTGCTTCAATGATAAAGAGATCTCAGAGGACTAAAATTGGAGGTAGTACAAGGTACCTTGCAACAAGCACATTATCAGAAATATTAAGGTTTAAAATTTGATCCCAAACTAGTAGTATATGTATAATATTATTACTGTGATGAGTCTAAGACAAACTTCCCCGAGGGTACAATTAAGAGTATTTTATCATATTGTAATATTTGACTTTCATGGAGCACACCTTGTGTATGGCCTCAGTCCAGGTTCTAGCAGCAGCAGCAGCTGAAGTGCTCCCCAGCGAGTCACCTGTAGAGTTTGGCTGCTTGTTCCACAGAGGTGGGAGCTTATGCACAGTGTGAGGAAGATATTCAGCTCATATTGATAATGCACCTAGATATCCAAATTAAAGTGATTGGGTTTAAGTTTCAAATCTTTTATCAGAGTCTCGAGGCTTTTAGAGGTGCAGATGAAGCAACTTCATTTCAAGACTGTTCATGTGAGGAGCTGCCGGGAGAAGGAGAAGGCATTTATTAAAGGACTGATCTCTGGATTATATGAATTGATATCTTCATTAAAATGTGAGACTTTATCTACTGTAAATCCTAGATCAAGAATTTTGTCATGTTAGTCACTGTAATAAAGGCCTTTTAGTATTTCCCCTCATTTTTTGAGTTTCTAACACTTGTGGGTGCCTGGTTTCTTCCTTCCTCTTAGTGTGCAGTGTATGTCCCCCCCCTGCCTTCCAAGAGCACCCAAAATTGTCTGACTTTTTTCATCTACTTTGATCACATTGTGCAACCAGTGAGTCATAGTAGGACAGTGGAGAGGATCTGGATTAGAACCTTAGCACTACTTCCTCCTTCCTTCCTGCATACCATCCATGTACATTTCCTTAACTGGTTTTGTGCCTGTAATTTTCCCTGGCATTTGCCACTGATTACTGAAACTAATAAGGTGTGGTTTATTGGCTGTGTGAAATCATATTCTGCATGGAAAGAAGACAGGGAATGTCATTTTAAATTACAAAGATTATTACTGGGGAAACTATGCTTGTATTTTATGATACTAAACTCATGAGAACACAAAAGTAGTTTGTTTCTAAGAGTACATTATATTGAATAGCCATGGTTGGATTAATCTGCGTGACTGCACATGATAAAATGAGTCGCAAACCTTAAGTCTCCTGATTTTCCCACCATTGGCCCCAAGTTTGAGGAACTGAAGTATACAGGAATTCAACCCTCTAGGTAAATCTTCACACAGGGACCGTCTTCAACACTGAACTTTCAAGTCCCACAGGACCCCACCTCATGGTCTTGACACACTTTGACATTTAGTAACCTTGATAGATAGATAGATAGATAGATAGATAGATAGATATTCAAATAAATTCATTCATATATATATCTACATACATGCGCCAAATGCGTTTTTTTACTAAATTTTGTTTTTTAAGATAATGCTTTCCAATTTTAAGAATATCAGTGTAATTCTAAAGATGCTGTAGGAAAAAGAGCATTGTTTCTTTATTTCTAGTAAATGCAAAGTAGCAGTCCTAGAAATAATGAAACAATTTCAACTCTCTTTCATGAATTTATTCCGGCGTTTCGGTTGACATTCATTCACATTCATGTGGGCGTACGAAACGATTGACGGCCAATAAATCCAATAGGAAAGCGGATACCTCTGCTCAGTGTTCTGGACTAATAAGAATCCGCGACTAACATCGCTTCAGTTCCCAGAACGTCATCTGATTGGTGGAAAAGCTACGTGGGAGTACGCGAGTTACGCAATGCATTGAAGGGAACAAGGAAGTAGAAAAACTAGCAAGGAGGAAATCCAAGTGAAGTGGATTGTAGTCTGAGCCTGACTGTCATTTGAACACCGTGACTTCACGGATACCCGACCGACTGAGCACCATGGCTGAGTAAGTTCTCCAGTTAGTTTTTACTTATTAAGATAGTCAGCAAAGAAAAAATGTAGCAGCTAATGCGCATTGGTTTATCATTGTATACTTAATTAGTTGTTTGACAAATTTTCGGACATTTTTCTCCATCAGTTTAGATGCTAGCTTGTTAGCTAACCACTTTCAGTGTTTGTGAAATACATGTGGCATATTTAAATTCCGACATTTAGCAGAATTTAACCGGATATTAGAGTTTTTTTGTTTGTTCTGCTGAATCGAGGTGCATTCGCTTTTAAATGACCAGTGGTGTCATGTCTGTGCGACTTAAAGTTGTTTACACTTCCTTGTAGTCAAAAAGGAAACACCAGAGTTCAAGATAAACATTAAGAAGATGCAATAACCCTTTAAAATGTTAAAGGAAAACTACAGTTCGGTCCTTGTTGATGCTCATGCTGTAACCAGATGCCCATCAGAGTCTGTTAATATAATTATTCCTCTCCTCACAGAGCAGACATTGCACTGATTGGTTTGGCTGTCATGGGCCAAAACCTCATCATGAATATGAACGACCATGGCTTTGTGGTAAGACAATCACTCTTACCCATATTCATGTCCTCATGCTAGTAAAACTTGTTATTTGATTTCACTCCGTAATTTCAAAACTCCTCCAACAGGTTTGTGCATACAACCGAACTGTGTCTAAGGTGCATGACTTCCTGAAGAATGAGGCTAAGGGCTCCAAGGTGGTCGGAGCAGAGTCTCTTGAGGATATGGTGTCCAAGCTTAAGAAGCCCAGGAGGATCATCTTGCTGGTCAAGGCTGGACAGGCTGTGGATGACTTCATTGACAAACTGGTTTGTGCTAGAGCTTATTACCTCTACTTTTTGTGGAAAAATTGTTATTTTTAATCAAATAAATTTGCTTTGTGCTGTTCTTCAGGTTCCTCTTCTTGAAACAGGAGATATCATCATCGATGGTGGAAACTCTGAATACAGAGACACAACAGTAAGTCCAAGAGCATCACTATTTGACATTAAATCCCTATTTCTGGTCAAGGATACCTTCCTAATTTTCTCTCATTTCCTGCTGTTCAGCGGCGGTGTCAGAGCCTGAAAGAGAAGGGCTTGCTGTTTGTTGGCAGTGGAGTTAGTGGAGGAGAGGAAGGGGCACGTTACGGACCCTCACTCATGCCAGGGGGACACAAGGAGGCCTGGTGAGTTCTAACTTCAAAACGGCTTAAACTGTAAGATGTTAAACATAGGCTCATATTTGTTGGAACAAAACCGTTTCTGTTGATAAGGTTGGGATTTTGTGGGATGTGTTAAACTGTTTTCAGATGAAGCATTCATTCATCTCAGTGTATTTTAATCCTCTTAAAAATTGTTGATGCTTTATATTTTTAAGGCCACACATAAAAGACATCTTTCAGAGCATCGCTGCTAAGGTTGGAACAGGAGAACCCTGTTGTGACTGGGTGAGTGCTGTTTTATTTGTATTGTGTATGTTGTTTTTTCTCTGCACTGGGTGGTTGCATTACCTATAAATATCTCTGAATCTCTGTCTGCAGGTTGGAGATGAGGGTGCTGGTCATTTTGTAAAAATGGTCCACAATGGCATTGAGTATGGTGATATGCAGCTGATTTGTGAGGCCTATCACCTGATGAAAGATGTCCTGGGTATGGACCACGATGAGATGGCCCAGGTGAGCTGTAACGCAAAACCCTTCAATTCAGAGTTTTTTGGTGTCCTTCCAATTCTGCATATAAAATTAAGGAACTAAATGTCAACCCCCCTTTTCTTTTTTAAGGCTTTCGACAACTGGAACAAGACAGAGCTGGACTCTTTCCTGATCGAGATCACAGCTAATATTCTTAAATTCAGGGACTCTGACGGTACACATCTCCTTCCCAAGATCCGAGACAGTGCTGGACAGAAAGGCACAGGAAAGTGGACAGCTATTTCAGCCCTGGAGTATGGCATTCCCGTCACTCTAATAGGTAAGAGAAAGAAAAAAGGTTAAAGACAAGGAAGTATCCAGTTTCTATCTCTGCTATCGGTAAACCGCTTGTCATGATGACAGAGCAAAAGGCGGTACATCTCACCTGCTAGTGTTTCATCATCGTGGCTCGACAAATTAAAGGGCTGTTGACCTTGTCATTATAGTATTTGGCTAATGTTTAGCATTGCCAGTTAGCTGAGACACATGCATGCTGATGGAGCTCTTTCTAAGGAACATGATCAATATGCTGCTGCCACTAAGAAGATTGAAGGATTTTCTAGAGGACTACTCATCTTGAGTGACATAAGGTGGATTTGTGATCCCCCTCAGCTTTGGTCTTTGCTCTGATCTATGGCAGACTGTTTCTGAACAGAATAGAAGGCATCGGGGTCAGGACACATGGTTAATAATCCAAAATATGATGTAATATCAGCTGAGCAGAGTTGCCCCCCCTCGTAGCAGACATATTTGAAGTATGATAAAATATAGTTCAGTCCTGTAGATACTTTTAGCATCTCAACAAACCTCTGCTACCATTATAGACTGAATGTTTTTTTTTTTTTTAAATTAAATGTGTGTTTGCTAAACCCCTATCAATGCAGTGGATCCTTTTGTTATAGGCAGAGATAAAGGCTTCATTGTGTGACAGCTGCTGAGCCAGTTTGTGCGGAGCAGGCTGACAGGCCTGTACAGTGTTCCTGGGTGGATTTCTGCTCCCAAAAGGGATCACATTCCTCCCCAGGATGGTTCAATCAACAGATAAATTTTGCCTTCAATCCCTCCGTGTGTGTCTCTCTCTCTGGGTTACATCAATGAGCTGTGGAGGTTTTTTTTAAGCAAGTCATGCTTACCCATCAATTTTTCCTTGTATCATTAGATGACAAGTGGAATTAGAATCATTTTTAATGTTGCAACTGTTAAACCTTGCTCTCTACTAATCTACAAGTATACCAGTGATGAGCCCTGTTTTATCAACAGTATTATTGTTACTGCTGAGTCATTGTGAGCCTTGGTCATTGTCTTTTTCAATGTGGTGTTTCTCCAGCTTAATACTGCTTATGCAACCCCTTTAGAGGTTACAGAAAAATCTAAACAACTGGTTTCATTCCCTTCTTTTTATGTTGCAGAGCTGTGTTTTTCCTGATGTTTGCTAACCTTGTTCTCCCTCTCTTTTCCTCTTTTCCCTCCCCCTATGCTTCAGGAGAGGCTGTCTTTGCCAGATGCCTGTCCTCTCTAAAGGATGAGAGGGTGGAGGCCAGCCGCAGCCTTTCAGGGCCTCAGGGGGTCACATTCAGCGGGGACAAGGCTGCTTTCCTAGAGGACATCAGAAAGGTAGAATACACCTTAATGCATGCACTGATTCTGTTTATAAGACACACTTTGTTAAAACTGATATTACTTGAATGAAGTAAGCTTCAACTCACCTAGGGCCCCTTATGGTTTCAATTTCAAATTATTACCTGGTATATTTTAAGCACCTTGCCAAATATCAATTTTGGCTACTTCTGCTTGCATTTATTTGAAATGTAGCTTTCAATCTTTTTTTCATTTTGTTACTATATTGTAAAATGAATTATTTTGTCTTCCTATAGGCCCTGTATGCCTCCAAGATAATTTCCTATGCGCAGGGCTTTATGCTGCTACGGCAGGCAGCTAAAGAGTTTGGCTGGACTCTTAACTATGGTGCGATTGCTCTGATGTGGAGAGGTGGCTGCATCATCCGAAGGTACCTTCAAGCTTTAAGTATTGCAGTGTTGCCTTGTGCAACTTAATGTCAACAGGCGTCTTTCACACAGATGGTGGAAATCGGTGGTTTACAAAAAAGGTTGCAAAAGTCTGTGAAAAGCAAGAATAGTTTATTATTTTTGGTATTGTGGAAAGTTAAAGATTTTAGTCATATGCTTTAGAGGAAGTAATGGACTTTTGACTGTCCATTATTTTATATTTTTTGAATGGGAAATCCAGATTGATGAAATAAAACCCTTCACTGTTAAATCAGGCTGAAAGAAGAATGAGGAACACATGGTTGTGACACTAGCTGTCTTTGTGCAATGTTGCAAAGAGGTTGCACAAACCTTAATCAAACACAGTATACCGTGGAATGTGTAGTAACCAGTCAACATGAGCATAGTGCATGTTTGAATGGAAAACTCATCATGGCATTTCACAGGAAACACAATCTTTCCTTGTTTGTTTCACCACTGTTGGGTAACACTTCTGTCTTCGCTCCACTTCAGTGTCTTTCTGGGCAAAATCAAAGAGGCATTTGACCGAGACTCTGAGCTGCAGAATTTGCTGCTGGACAATTTCTTCAGTGATGCTGTACAGAGCTGTCAGGTATGAGGAAGGAGGAAGTGATCAAATAACTTCATGCAATACCCGCATTGACAAAGACGAAAAAGCAAGTTATTTCCTCTTTCACAAGGAAACATTAACACTGTACTACTTACAAATGCTATGGGCAGCTGCTAGAAGCTGGCTTGGCACATATTTTATAAACTGAAGGAACAGTGGATTTATTTATTGTTTATACATCTTTAAAACATTTTTCTGAGACTTGGCAAGAGTCTCCCATCAAGACTTAACTCATTCTACACTTACACCCACACACTAATCAATCGATTGGTCATTCAGGGTTAAAAAAGAGAGAGAGAAAAAAAATCACTTTATCTCAAAATCTGACAGGTTCCTTCTTGCACCCTCATGGTGGTGTAAATGATCATAAAAATCAATATAACAAGCTTAATGAAGCATTATTAATTGTTTGACCTCATTGTGATGTACTAAAATAACAACTGATTCAGAGACGATCAGCGAGCACCTGCCTTTAGTCATATCATTCCAGTGATCACAGCAGAATAACTTTTAACATCACGTAGCCTACAAAATACTCTCAGATCATTGTTTGTATTTATTCATAAAAATAACTGTTTACAGGTTCACTTGTTACAGCCTATGCTGATTCATTTTTGACCATATATCTGGCAGCATGTAGCGTTTATTTACCAAAATGAATGGAAAAATAGTCTGTAATAATCTCTGTGTTTAGGAATCATGGCGCAGAACAGTGAGCATCGGAGTCCAGCATGGCATTCCCATGCCTTGTTTCACCACTGCTTTGTCTTTCTATGATGGCTACAGACATGACATGCTGCCAGCTAACCTCCTCCAGGTAAGACAACAGTCAGAGCTACAGAGAGGTGCTCACTGAGCATATGGCTGAGTGAGGAAGTGTATCAGATTAAATGATCACGTGTAGTTGTCTTGTGTGTGTGTTTGTGTCGTGATGCAAGGGTTTTAAGACCTGAAAGTAAACAGTCTGTGTAACCTTGGTACTTATCTGTCTTTGTACTGGATTTATGAATCTATTGAAATTTTTACCCAGACAAATGTAATCATTTATCAGTCAAAGATGTAATGTACTGCTGCCTGGTTCGTATCAGTGTAGACTGAATATTTGCTGGTTATTTAAACTCTTGTTGTACAGATTGACAGAGTAAAAGAAATCACCGTTTTCTCTGAGTGAGTTTGTGAAGTTGTTAATGTTTCTGGGTTTTTTTGTGTAGGCTCAGAGGGACTACTTTGGAGCACACACGTATGAGCTGCTGACAAAACCTGGTCAGTTCATCCACACCAACTGGACGGGCCATGGTGGAAATGTCTCCTCTTCATCCTACAATGCTTAGAGACCGTCTCACGCCAGGCAAAACACAAACAAGATGGAAAACATGACTGAGGAGGACATGTTACACATTCCACACACCCCAACAATCACCTTAACCCAGCTTTTTACCCCTCTCAGAAATGTGTTGCTGCAGATTTATTTATCAAGAAGTGGAATTATAGATTATGTGTGCTGTGTTTTGGTGCAACAACTTTTATATTAATAAAACCATCTGGATGCTTTTGTTGTTATGCTGGCTACCAATTCACCAGTCATGTCGGGCCCAGGATTCAAGGTGTTAACACTGGATTATGGTGAAGCAGTGCACTGTGCTGTATTAGGCTAAATAAAGATTTCAATCCCTTTATAATTAGCTTGTCCTTACTTTGGCTGCTGTAAACAGGATTGAGTTTTGTTTGTTTGTAGGGCTAATTATAGCAACAAGTGACAGAAGTGGCTTTTATATATAAACATATAAATAGGGTATTTTCTTTAAAAGGCATGTCTAGTGGATGGCAGACCATTGAGTTACTATTTTTTATTGCATGCCAATAAATCAATCAGTCAGTCTTTATCTGTATAGCACATTTTCCTATAAATGTGAAGGTACTTCACAAAATAGTAGGTCTAGACTGTAAAACCCCAACATTATTCCACGATGAGCAAAACACTTGGCAGTATGCAGAGTTAAAAGCAGCAAGGTTAATAATGAACGTCCTTCAACATGCAGAAACCTTGAATAGAACTAGAGTCATGTAGAATAGCTGTCCTCTGAGAACTTGTTGGGCTGGAAAATGTAAAACTCCTCTTGAGATACATTATACTGAAATTTGTCACGTGCTGAGCACACTTTATACCCATAAATTGGTAGCAGGAAAACATGGGATACTTGAGCCTTCAAATAGGTACATTTGCTTCTGAGAAAATTATACAAATGCTTGAAAAGGTAAAAATACTAATCTCTAATGCATTAGGTAAAAAGTGAGAGTTTCATCTGACCACCAAATACAGTTCTGTGAAAAAGTATTTTCCACCTTTCTGATTTCTTATGATTTTGCATATTTTTCACACTTAAATGTTTGAGATTATCAAACAAATTTTTATATTTGACAAAGATAACCCCAGGAAATACAAAATAAAGTTTTTGAATTATGATTTAATTTACAAATGGAAACAAGCCATCCAAACCATGACATCTATCAGTCTGAAAGGGTTAAAAAAGTCATTTCTAGGGCTTCGAGACTCCAGGTAACCATGGTGAGAGACATTATTCACAAATGGAGAAAATTTGGAACAGTGGTGAACATTCTCAGGATTGGTCAGCCTACAAAAGTTACCCCAAGAGCACATCAGCAACTCATCCAGGAGGTCACAAAGGAACCCAGAATAACATCTTAAAACCTGCATGCCTCACCTGACTTTGCAAAGGGTCAGTGTTCATGATTCAACAGTAAAGACACTGGGCAAAAATAGCATCAGTGGGAGAGTTCCAAAGTCTAAAGCACTGCTGACCAAAAAAGAATCTTGATGATCCCAAAGACTTTGGGGAAAATATTCTGTGGACTGGCGAGACAAAAATTAAACTTTTTTTGAAAAGTTTGTTACATCTAAATACAGCAGCAGAGATTTTCATGGAAAGGACATCATACCAGCAGTCAAACATGGTAGAGGTAGTGTGATGGTCTGAGGCTGCTTTGGTGCTTCAGGATCTGAATGACTTGTTGCAATTGATGGAACCATGAATTCTGCATGCTACCAGAAATCCCTGAAGGAGAATGTACAGCCATCAGTTGGTGACCTCAAGCTCAAGTGCATTTGAGTTACACAGCAGGAGAATGATCTGAAACCCAACAGTGGATGCCCACAAACCCTCCACTGTGGCTGAATTAAAATGTTTCTGAAAAGAAGAGTGGACCAATAGAGAAGACTCACTGCCAGTTATCACAAACACTTGCTTGAAGTTTTTTCCTCTAAGGTTCCCCTAAGTTATTAGGTTCAAGGGGCAATTAGTTTATTACAAAGGGTCAAGTAGGTTTGGATGGCTTTTTTTCCTTTCATGAATGAAATCATCATTTAAAACTGAATTGTTTGTTTCCTGGGGTTGACTTTTCTAATATTGAAATTTCTTTGAAGATCTGAAAATATAAGTGACAAACATGCAAAAAAAAAAAAAAAGAAAAGAAACTGAAACCAGAAAGGGGGAAATACTTTTTACAGCACTGTAGGTCCTTGGTGATAATGTGTTTCAGTTAATCAGCCATGTAGTGGAAGGTAATAGTTAAGCACTTAAAGTGTTGTCCTTTAAGTCATTGTCCAGAAGGTGGCGCTCAGAATCTTACATGTTTGTAAACAAAAGAAGCAGAATGGAACCATATCGGCTCTTTTTTTTTTTTTTTTTTTTTCATTTTCAGTTTTGGTAAATGTGGGTGGGGAAAATAACTATAAGACAAACTGCCCATTAATGAAGAGTACAACACTACAGCTCTACAATTATTACTCTGTGACTTACTTCAATAGGTAGTATTTAGTTCAACTAGTATTCCTGTTTGACTCTTGTAAGTTTCAGGCCTGTAGTTATACATTGCATCATGTTATACGATTAAAAAAAAAAAAAAACACACAGCAGAGAAACAGCCTGATAGCTATCACAGGAGCTGAATCACAAATAGACAGTTGCAACAAAAATCTCAGGTTAAAAGTTTAATGTGGCACCATGTTATCTTAAGTACCTGTCTGGCCTCTGTACAATACTTAACAGCTCTTTTAAACAGAAATAGTTGAAGTGGACCACATGGTGCATATCACGCCTATAAAAAGTATTCACCCCTTAGGATGTTTTACCGTTTTATTGAAAACTATTAAATGTCAACGTGAAAACAGATTTCTGCAAAGTAATGTCAACCAAACAAAATATGTAATTTAAGATAAGTGCCTGCATAAATATTCACCACCTTTAAAGTGACGAAGGGCTTAATTCAACAGAGGTTCAGCCAACTGGTGCTAGTAGTCTCACAATCAGTAAAATGGGGAACTCCCGAGTGCAGTGAATGTGTCTCAGGTGACTTTAGTATAGCACTTATGTTTGGAAGGTCCAGTCGCTGGTTAATCAGTATTCTTGGCTACTATTACACCATCAAGACAAAAGAACCCTCAAAGCAAATCAGGGAAAGGATTATTGAAAAGTTTAAATCAGGGGACAAACACAAAAATTTTCCAAGGCACTGAACATCCCCCAGAGTTCAGTTCAATCCATCAGCTAGAAATGATAGTAATATGGCACCATTTGTAAATCTGTCTAGATCAGGCGGTCCTCACAAACTGAGACTAGTGAGAGAGGCCATCAAGACACCTATGACTACTCTGAAGGAGTTACAAGCTTCGGCAGCTGAGATGGGAGAGACTGTGTAAAATAACTGTTGGCCAGGTTCTTCACCAGTGACCAGTCAAACTTAATGGGAGAGTAGCAAAGAGAAAGCCACTGTTGAAGAAAAATTATACTAAATCTGGACAAGAGTTTGCCAAAAGGCTAGCGTGAGACTCCATGGTCAAGTAGAAGAAAGTTCTTCAGTCTGATGAAATCAAAATGGTACTTTTTGTTCATCAGACAAGGCGCTATGTTTGGCAGACACCGAACACTACACATCACCACAAACACACCATCCCCACTGTGAAGTACAGTGGAGGAAGCATCATGATGTGGGGCTGCTTCTCGACAGCTGCCTCTGGAAGACTTGTAAAGGTAGACGGTAACATTAATGTGGAAAAATACAGGAAATTCTCGGAAGACGGTCTTATTCAGTCTGCAGGAGAACTAGGGCTTGGGAGAAGATTTATTTTCAAGCAAGACAATGACCCGAACCAAACAGCGAAAGCTACACAGAAGAGGGTTAAAGAAAAAGTGAATGTTCTGTAGTGGCCCAGTCAAAGCCCAGACCTCAGTTCAATAGAGAATTTGTGGCTGGACTTGTAAAGGGCTGTTCATGCCTGACCCCCATGCAACCTGACTGAACTTGAGCAGTTTTGCAAAGAAAAATAGGATAACATTTTAGAGACAAGATGTGCAAGCCTGAATAAAACCTATCCCCACAGACTCAGTGATGTGATTGGAGCGAAAGGTGTATCTAGTAGATGCTGACTTGAAGGGAGTGAATATTTACGTAGTCACTTATTTTACGCTACATATTTTCTATTGTAATGACATTACTTTGTAGAAATCTGTTTTCACTTTGACATCAAAGAGGGTTGTTTTGTCAAAAAAGCCAAATTATATTGACCATGGCATATTAATAAACCCTTATTAAAAGGTTAAATATCCAAGGGGGTGAATACTTTTTTTGGCACTGTAGTAACCAATTTCTGACTGACTCTTTCCCAACATTTTGCCCTGAAACTGGGAGCGTAGGTAGTCGAGTGGTTTAAGGCGCTACCCATGTACGCGGGCAGCCCGGGTTTGAAGCCGGCCTGTGGCCCTTTACTGCATGTCTCTCCCCACTCTCTTGCCTGTTTCCGGGTCTATCCACTGTCCTTCCTCTATCAAATAAAGGCATGAAAAGGCCCAAAAATAAACCTTTGAAAAAAAAAAAATTGCCCCGAAACTTTTAAGGTTTAGGTTATATTGAATTGCATAAAGGTGCAGAAAGAACAAAACAACAAAAAGTGACTCCTCTCCTTGCTCACTTCTCAGCTCTTCTCTCCAGAGTCCTGATAGGACATCTTCAGCTGTACTGTGAGCTGCTGAAATACATGTGCTAATGATGCTACTGCTTTCACTCCCACATAAAGAGAGTGATGAAGTGTCTGACGGGCATGTGTGACAGCTGCTATTACACCTGCTGTTTTACAGTAAACACAGCCTCATCTCAGCACCTGTGCTCTCATAGCTTTGGTGATTGCCAGGTTGGTGTTTATGTCTGGTTTTTATCCTCTGTTCAGCCATCACGGGATACTCAAAAACCTAACTGTTTCACTCTACATGTCAGGGCTTTGATCCTACTGGGGATACAACAGAACAATACAGAGATTGTTATTCATATGCTTACCTACGGTACATTCAGTATATTCACTTCAAATATTACCAAGAGGTTACTCTATTATCAGAGAGAATCTGAGGTTTTGCTTTATTGAAAAATAAACCAATTTCTTCAAATCCAGTCTATCAAATTCTTGATAAAACTAACGGACAGAATGTCCCTCGCAGTAAGAGCATAGTTTGAATTTTTTATGAGGCCTGATGCCAAACAGAGGTTGCATTAGAGCAAACAAGGCTATTAGAGCACAGTTACTGCAGCTCAGGTGGATGATAAAGCAGCTGAGTCATTGTCAGACTGAGCAGGCAGCAAGGCCACATCAGACTGAGTGATGATGTATAATAAAAAAGAGGAAGACCAGACAACAGACGCAAATCAATTCAGTCAAGATTAATTGCTTTGTATTTTACAAAACCAACCAAATGACAATTAAGTGAATGGTAAGGTATGGATTTTTCTGGTTCTTGGGGGCATTGTTGACAGGCCAGGGGTACATATTTTTGTTAGAAAAGCCTCAAAAAGTGTATTTTGCATAATATGTGACCTTTAAAATTGTTGTACATACCACATTCACTGGAACAGACTCTGGGTAGTAGGGTTGATTTATGAAAAAAGCTAATGTTTTCATCCTGGTAATGAAGTAACATGCCAGCATATTCTATAGCACAGCACATTGTTGTGTTATTTTTTTATGGTTTTGTGGATAATGGACCACTTCTTGCTGATCTAAGTTTGTCCTAATATATTTGCGACACAGGGTCAAATGAACTTTCCTCAGCTTTAAAAATACCATACACAGATTACACTGATGCAGTGGTTTCCAACCTTTTCCTTTCAGCTCCAACTTTAGTAGACAGAAACAATTTCAACATCCTTCCCAAACATGCACAGTAAAAGCTAAATCAATTATCCTCTTTGCCAACAAATGTATTCATATTTTAATATCAGTTCTCCTCTCCTCTGCAAGCAGTATTTTGTTTCAGTGAGACTGCTGCAACCATCCTCCACCCCAGCTACCTCCAAGCCATCTCAGTAGTGTCCAGTTTCAGCTCTTGGTTCTTTCCTGCATCCTGTCATCGCCACCTCCTAGTCAACTTACTATTCTAATGGGGTCCATTCACCAAAGACATTTCAAACATTTCAAACATTTCCAAACACTTAAAATAAATGATTAACTCATATTTAGTCTCTCCTGACTGAAATACTGTTATGGCCAAACTCTGAATGTGTTCATAGTGCTCCTTAATTTGCAGGACTAAACTCATCATAAACTGACAATCTCATCAGTCTGGTGTTCAAAGTATTTACTTTCCACGTTGGACTGGTCGCTGTACTTTGTGGTCTTCTGTTCAGAATTAATATTTAATCTGGGAATACTTTTTGTCAGTAGTTTTGAAGTATTTTAGGAAAATGACAGTTTCATTAGAGTACAATCCCCTCATATTCATAAGTCACACTGTATTTATGCTGACTTCACCTGTATGAATAACTGCATACTTACTGATAATGCAGTTAACTAAAGGAGGAAACTAAGACTGTCTTTTGTTATAAAATGTAGATGGGGTAGCAGGAGTCAGTGTCAGGAATGAATGAGCTTCTGCCTGGGCATCAACTAAGATACCTTGGTGAAAAACTGGCAAACACAAGGGCAGATCATCCTACATTAACTTCTTCAGTGAATGATAAAACATTCATTTATATTTTGATCCCAAACAGGCAGCAGCAGTAACTTAAACTGCAATAAAAAAGGTGATGATAGAAGACAACTACTAAATGTTAGACTTTATGCAGGAACAGCCTCATATGAATTTCAGGTCCTTACCTAATAAAAAGTGTTTTAGAAAAGTGGCCTCTTTCTGTTACATTTTTGATGTTTGATGTGGAAAAAGTCAGCTGTGGATTATGTCTAAAGGGTGTCTTGAAAAATCTGCCTTGATGTTTGATCAAATTTTAAACTTTCTTCTCCTTAAACATTTCATTTGTTGTAGCAGAAAAAAACCCTTCTCAAATAGTTTCAAGCCAGTAAGAACAATTTTCTATTGCTGAGCATTAACCTTTGCATTTAAATACATGTACATAAATAAATAGATACTACATTTTACCAGGGGTGGAAAGTAACTAATTACATTTACTAAAATGACTGTAGTTGTGCGTTTTGTGTGTGTGTGTGTGTGTGTGTTTGTGTGTGTACTTGTATCAGTACTTTTTAAAATCACGAATTTCAATTAAGTGTATTTTGGGTAATTTCAAAAGCATCGAGTACAGAGTAAAAAAAAAGCACTAAAAGCCAAAACGGGGAGGTCTGCCAACAAGGAAATTGCCTGTAGTTTGACTTTCACATCCCATGATGGTCAGTGCCACACAGGAAGAGAATGACTCCACATTTCATCCCAAAACAACTGTTGCATTTTACTTTAGGTTAAGTCACACCAGATAATAAACAATCTGGTTGGAGGTCCATATTCTCGTTATTGCACATAAAGAACAGGTCATATTTTAGGGTACAAACTACTTTGAGTAAACTTAAATGTCTTTTTACGTTTGAGAAATTTACAGATCAGGACTTTTATGTCTACTAAAGTAACTGTACTTTTACTTGAGTACAATGGTCTGGTACATTTTCCACCTCTGCATTTTAGACCCCTTTCTCTATATTACCATTAGACACATTTAATCCGGTAGAACCATGTGAGCGTGTCGGCTGTATGTCTCTTCAGGTGTGCATTTTAAGTTTGGATTGAAAATAAAGAAAACTATCAATTGAGTACTCCTGAGTAGAAATTTTAGTAATGCTTTGTCTATAGAAAGTTTTCAGGGGCCACAAAGTTTCAGTTTGGACTCATGGTATTCCTTGGTTTTCATGTAAAAAAATCTGGCCACTCAAACAAAAATGTAAATAAAACCATGGCTCATAAAAATCCAACAGATATTTGGGATTGTTCTTAGTAAATTAGACACACTGATGTCTTTTAGTTAAAGCTAAGAGGCCAAAAGGTGTAACAGCACCTCTTGCTGGCAATATTTTGAAACTACACCCATAATCCATCCTTCATTAATACACCATGCACAACAGCCTTAGGAAAAAAAATGTGCCAAGGACCAAATCTGAGCTTCAAATTCAACATTAATCAGCAAGTAGAAACACTGTTAAAAGGAGAGGGGGACTGAACCTTCATTTTGCCTTAAACCAATCTAAATTGACAGACAACAAGCAATAAAAAACTCAAAACCTTTTTATTTTAAACTGCAATACTAAAATATTTCAATACATGATTATTAATTGTTGCTGGCATGTTCAGTCTGTTCTTCAAGTGCCTTTGGATTTCATTTAGCTCATACATTCAAACCACTTTACATTTAAAGTAAACAATACAACAGAACACAAGCTGCCTTTTGAAATGCTTTCGATCACATTGAAACGGCGCTTTTTGGTTAATATTTCCATGAGTTTCCAGTGACTGTTCTGGGGGAAAATGGAGCATCTACTGACAGAAATTATTCATATTTAAGGCAGGCTTTGTGTTTCACACGTTTAGAGAAAGACAACCACCGTCAAACTGCAGAGGTGACACTGGCCCTTAAAGTGACGTTTGTAGGTAATAAACCCAATGAGCATGGTTAGCTTTAAATTTCATGACAGGATGGTCCAAGTGTTCTTGTTAGTGAGGGTGCAGATGAACCTTTTCAGGATTAAGGCAGACGTTCCATTGTTTGTTGTGTTGGCCCATCAAATAATGTCTCCAGCCCTTCCATAACTGACTCCAACCTGGATTCAGACGAAAACCTTGGCTGTCCGTGTCCCAGGTCCCTATACATGTGAATTAAAGTGTTGGCAGTTCAATTAATGTGAAGTTTAAAAATAAGCCACTGTCAAGAGTTGTTTTTATACCTAGTCAAATTCAGTTTTATTCAGACTTCCCTTGGATTCACAAACATAGAAAATGCATTCGTAACCACTTCAAACACAAACTTTCAATGGGATCTCGTCAAACATTCATCACATCAACCTCAGAGCTTGCTCGCAAACTTCAACACACTTTCGTAGTTTGCACCCCTCCCCACAAAGACTTCACAGAGTCACATTTTCACACAGAGAGGGTGATAACAAGGAAAAAAAAAAGGACACAACCAGACACGGCATTCACATCAAATCAGACAGCAAGAAAAAGTTATGAAAGAATACAAATACTCTTAGCACTTGACTTTTCACCGGTTTGAAAGTTGAAAGAAAATGAGAGGAAGCAGAGACCACAGGGATCTAGAGACGCAGCAAATGTCCTTGTGATGGTCAGTAGGGACACACTCGTACGTTCTTCTTCCTCTCACACTCGCACAACGCCACAGGTTCTTCAACGCTCGCAGGCTTTTTTTCTCTTATAAAAAGTTTCCACAAACAGTTCTTCGCACACTTCCGTTCTTTCACTTTGTTCTTCGTTCACTCACTCTCACTCAGTCCAACATCAATCCCACTCATTGATCTTGAAAAAGCGACAAGAGCAGACACAACTTCTATATCCATTAAAAAAAAAAAAGGAGAGGAAAAAAAGACGACACCCACCGTCTAATACAGTAAATGCAGAGTGAAGCTGTACTCTTTGATGACAAAGCATTTACACATGGGAGGAGGGAAATTGATATTGTGATCTGGCGAACATTGCAGCCAATGAGGCGCTTCCTCCCGGGAAATTGGGAACGAGTTGGTGAACTGCAGAAGAGATTTTCATGAAGGCTTTCAAAAGATGTGAAACAAAAACAAAAAGATGCAATCAACTGCATAAACACATATCATATCAAGCCCGTTTTACAGAGGGCTGAGGGGCACTAGAGATACTCGTGCATGTTCATTAATATTTATCTTGCATGCACAGTCATCTCTGCATTATATTTTCTCAAAATCAAAATAGGGAGTGTGGCAGTTTCCACTAAAAAACTAAACATTTCACCCACTCAATGCATGACCACAATCAGTCACACGAGTATAAATTTCCTCTTCAACAAAATAAAAGGCAGTGTTTTCTTTAAATTATAGGAACAGAGGATATAAGCAGTTCCACTGTAAGAATACTTACCAGATTAACCTAATAGCAACAGAAAAGGTCAACTTGCAGCTAACTACATTCCCCAGCTAGAGGACTTAGACTCCATAGAGTTGCCAAAGCCAGAGCTGAAGCCACCGCTGGAGGCTGTGTTAGTGCCTGCAGCCCAGCCGAGGCTGGCTGAGCTGGGGCTGCTGTAACTGGTGCTGGAAGAGCTATACGTCTGGTCTCGGGTTGTTGTGGCCGTGCCTGTCGCTGTGGTCAGACCCTGCTGGTTAGCTAGCATGCCCATCATTCCCCAACTGCTCTGCAGCGCTGCCTGGGCAGCAGCCACCATCGCAGGGTTTAGACCAAGAGCTCCAAAGTTAACCCCACCGCTACCGCTGCCCAGCCCACCGCGGTTGCTGCCATAGCCCTGACTGAACCCACCAGCCCCAAACCGCCCTCGATCCATCATTTGCCTACTATTATTGTGTTTGGGCTCAGCGTTGGAGATGTGCACACTGACGCCCTTGATGATCAAGTCCTCTCCACACAGAGCCTGGGCCACCTGAGAAAGTGAGGCAGATATTATCATTACAGTCAGAATATTGTAGTAATTTATTTATCAAACTCTGCTGTTTAAGAGGAATCGCACCTGGTCATCAGCAAATGTGACAAATGCAAACGCCCGGAAAGGTTTTGGGATGAAGACATCAGTGACTTCTCCGTACTGCATGAAGTACTGCCTTAGTTCATCAGTCGTCATGTCCTCTGTGCAACGGCCAACGAAGATTTTACGGCTCCGCATGGGCTCATCTGGGCACGCCTGGAAAGAAAAAGTCAGACAGCAATAAATAATTAATTCAAGATGAGGAATTTCAAGTAAGTACATCTGACTAATACACAAGTTGTTCTTCAACATTCAATAACAACTTGCAGGTTACATTTAAGTTACAAAACACTTATTACCATGATAAACCGGCCAATTTTTTTAATGATGACAAGGAAGATAATATTCTTTCATTCAACTAAAGAACACTTTCAGGCATTTGTTTTCATCATCTTTTTACTTTAACCCCTTACTTTTCAATATTAATACTTTACCTTCTACTCCTAACCTTTAAAAACAAGCTCCTTGTCTGTTTCAGAATTTAGAAAAACTTATTATACTTTCTCCAAACTTTCCCAAATGTAGCAATGCAGAAACACATTCTTAATACAATGTACAGGTACATATCAAAAAATTAGAATATCATGAAAAAGTTGAATATTTTTTGTTCTCTCATTTCAGAAAGTGAAACCCATATATTATATATACTCATTACACATAGAGTAAAATATTTCAAGTCTTTATTTCTTGAAATGTTGATGTATATGGCTAACAAATAATGAAAACCCAAAATTCAGAGTATCAGAAAATTAGAATATTGTGGAAAAGTTCAAGATTGGAAAGCCATGGTGTCACACCCTAATGAGCTAATTAACTTAAAACCCCTGCAAAGGTTTCCTGAGCCTTTAAATGGTCTCTCAGTCCAGGTCAGTAGGCTACACAATCATGGGGAAGACTGCAGACATGACAGATGCCCAGAAGACAGTCACTGACACCCTCCACAAGGAGGGTAAGCCACAAAAGGTCATTGCTAAAGAAGCTGGCTGTTCACAGCGTGCTGTATCCAAGCATACAGGTACATCTCAAAAAATCAGAACATCGTGAAAAAGTTAAAGATGTTCAAATTTTTTGAGATGTACCTGTATATAGGTATTAATGCACCAAAAAATCAGCATATCATCAGAGTGAGGCAGTAAAGGCTTGAAAATAGGAAAGCATGATGTTTATTGTTGATATCTGATATGCCGATATTTACAAATTAATTTTAGCCGATAACGATACAGATAATTCAGTGTAGTTCACACCTAACACTTTAGTCCCTAAAACACACTATTTAAAGTTTTAGGATGAACAAATTGTAGTCCTTAAAAAAAAATCTTTAGGAGTGAGGAATGATGGTGAATGAAGAAAAAGACTTCAGCTGTAGTAGGTCTGTCCAGCCTAAAACAACACTAAATTAATTTTTTCATATGGCCAATATTTACAACTCATATACTGCCCACGCATACACCTTGAGCCCTGAATATTTCAAATGAAGCCCCAAACATACAACTACCAGACTGTCTATTTTCCTGCTCCTCCCAGCTCTGCTTAATTCAACCTCTCTTTGTAAATCATCAAATACACTACATTGCCAAAAGTATTCGTTCACCTGCCTTGAGTCGCATATGAACTTAAGTGACATCCCATTCTTAAACCACAAGGTTTAATATGCCGTCAGTCAACCCTTTGCAGCTATAACAGCTTCAACTTTTCTGGGAAAGGCTTTCCACAAGGTTTAGGAGTGTGTTTATGGGAATGTTTGACCATTCTTCCAGAAGCGCATTTGTGAGGTCACACACTGATGTTGGATGAGAAGGCCAGGCTCTCAGTCTCCGCTCTAATTCATCCCAAGGGTGTTCTATTGGGTTGAGGTCAGGACTCTGTGCAGGCCAGTCAAGTTCATCCACACCAAACTCTCTCATCCAAGTCTTTATGGACCTTGCTTTGTGCACTGGTGCACAGTCATGAAACAAGAAGGGACCATCCCCAAACACCACCAAACTTTACGCTTGGCACAATGCAGTCAGACAAGTACCGTTCTCCTGACAACTGCCAAACCCAGAATCGTCCATCAGATTGCCAGATGGAGAAGTGCGATTCGTCACTCCAGAGAACGCGTCTCCACTGCTCTAGAGTCCAGTGGTGGCGTGCTTTACACCACTGCATCTGACACTTTGCATTGCACTTGGTGATGTATGGCTTGGATGCTGCTGCTCAGCCATGGAAACCTATTCCATGAAGCTCTCTACACACTGTTCTTGAGCTAATCTGAAGGCCACATGAAGTTTGGAGGCCTGTAGCGACTGACCGGAACACCTGATTTCAATTATTTGGATGGGTGAGTGAATACTTTTGGCAATATAGTATATCTGATATTGTGCATTCCTAGTTCTTAGTCATTTACCATGTGGCATTTTACAAAAAAAAAAAAAGAAAAAAAAATGTAACAAAAGAAAATGGTGATGTTGAGGAAGAATGTTTCGAGAAGGGCTCCATGAGTTGCAGACACTCCTCTCTAGAGATCATTGAGGTTTTCTATTAGTGCACAGCCAATGCTTGGTAAAAACTCCCAAAACCATCCTACAAATGATGAATTGTACAAAGGACATACCTCACAACTCTAGTTTTGATGCATTAGAGGGGAAATGTTATTTGGGTTTGGCATTTTAATGTGTAAAACTGATGTGACCTAAATGGATGAAACAATATCTTATGAAACAGATGGTTCCTCTTGAGTATCTATAGCCTTGTTTCCCTCAAGGGGTCCAGTTTTATTCAGTACGGTTTGGTACGGTAAACCCCAAAATAGTTTGCGTTTCCACAGACACCTGTGCCCTCACTTGGTGGGCGGGCTGTAAAAGCTATGCATGTGAAGTCATTGATAGTGCGAGTCTGCTGGTTCAGCCTCAGAGTTGTAGGAAAGGATGAGGGACAGAAATCAGTTGCGAATACGCATTAAACAGCTTTATTTCAGCTGTCATTACAGATCCTCAGCTGATGGAATACATGTACAGAAATGTTTAGAGTCGTAACGGTACATTAATATGTGAATATATTTAGTCCATAACAGTTTATACGACAAAATATGAAATTTTACAGCTGTACTGTGAGAATTCACCACATTAAAAATAAAGTAAAAGTTCAGCTGGTATTAAAATCAAACTAGATTATGTGAGAAATCCTGGGTGCGCTGATCTCGTTTCAAAATAAGCCGCAGCCCGAAGTTTTACAAGCTCAACAGCCACAGAGTGATCTTCTCACAAGTTACCTAAAGTAAGTAGTAGATAAATAACTAGTTACAGTACAGAGAATGAACTGATCTAAGGCCTTACTTTCACAAAACTTCAGCATTAATTCAGTTTCACATCCATCATGGATAGACCAGGCTGATGTGAGCCTCCAGGGCTCTGCTTTGTGTTCTTAAAATCAGGTCCAGATAAACGTCAGGAAACTTGATTTGTGGCCAGATACCAATATCCACAGACTAGGAAACAGTGTGGATCCCAAATATCCCCAACTAATGCAGACATTAGTCCGTTTTTCTCCCGTTTTTGCTGCTCCTCACAGAGACTTCCGTGTTTTGCAGCCTGGAGGCGAGCAGCTGTGTCGCATGCTGACATGACATCAGTGCAAACCCCCTATTGTTGTGTGTGCAGCTCCACCTTTTTGGGACGGATAGGTAAGATTGGTACCCCTATGGAAGGGTGCCGAAAAGTGGAACGGTATGGGTCATTTTTTTGGGACCCTTTCCATTTTTCGCTCTATGGAAACACAAAAACATGCATGCCGTTCTGCACCGAACTGAGCCGGACCGCTTGGTGGAAACGACCTATTTTACTGCACATCATGCAGGATTTTAAGCTACAACACATTTCCTCATCCAACTGTTAAAAAAAACAAAACAAAAACAAAGGGAAGACATTTTCCTCGTTTACAGTAGATTTTTGTGCTTTTTAAAGAAGGGATGGTTTAAGCTTAAAATTCTCCCAAACATAATTTCAGGTTCAGTTAACTCTGGATAGAAAGACCTAGTAAGGAAGTCCTTCAAAGGGCTTCTTTTGATAACTGTAAACTATTTTCAATCTTAATATTTGTATTTCTACTTGAGCAAAAAAGGTTGTGCTTTTTAAAACCTGATCGAGTCCCTGGCCTAAACATGACCATTATACTAATGACTATTGATAAAACATTGTGAAGTAAGTACCTTTGAATTGGGGAGTTTGCAATCACACCATCGTCCATCAATCATGTGTCTCTGAGCAATCACTTTGGTTTGCGTCTCATAGTCACTGAACCGAACAAACCCAAACCCTTTGGAGTTGCCGGTCTTTGCATCTCTCTTGACCTACGCAAAAGAAAAGAGAAAGATGTTTTATTACCTACTTTTAAAGAAAGCATTAACCCTAAATGACATCTGCTTTTTACTCTTGGGAAACAGACATGATACCAAAATATTCAGAGTCAGATGGGTTGTCAATACCTGCACCATGATGACTTCCCCAAAAGTGCTAAAATAATCTTTCAGATCTTGCTCTGTTGTTTTCCAAGGCAGCCCAAGAACAATGAGATCTGATGTCTTCTGAAAGCCCCTTTTGATTTTCACAGCTGAGGCGGCATCTATTTCTTCCATCTTTCTTTTGTTATCTGGTAAGAATAAATACATTTGTTAAGAAAGGCAAAACAGAGTCAGGCAGGTTAACATATCTCCAGTAAATGGGGTGAAAGGTAATACATTAAATCTGAGGTTTTTACTGTATTGTGGTGTGTGAGACACGTTCAGAGATCTGATAAAAGTACACGTGATGTGAGCAAAGTGCCTGGTGTATATAAATGTTTTTCTAGAACAGCCCTGATTCTTCTGTGGAGGTTTTCTACAAGATTTTGAAGCCTGGCCTCATAAATATACCTCAACTCAGCCATGAGATGCTGCCAAGTCAGGCTTTGATATTAGTTAAGATTTTGTTGTTATCAGATACCAATATATTTACAGATTTGTTTAGCTGATACAGATATTAGTACCTATAGTTTAATCAGGATTTCTACACGCCTTTAAACATCAAATTTAAGACATTTTAAGACCTAAACTGATAAAAGATTAATACCACTCACTGGGGTTTATTCACAGTAAACTGTCAAAAATAAAAGATTAAAGATCTAAACGATTTGACTATCAAAAAGGTGGAAAGACCTGCTAAAATAAGGGTGGGCTGTAAGAATTTTTACAGCCAATATTTACAGCTGACATATTGGTTGTAATTACCAGTATAAAATGTCATATCTGCCGATATTAATCATAACATGTTGAAGCTAGTATCTGTCAGTGATGATACCATGAGTAATATTGTGCATCCCTGATATAAAGTAATAGATCCTTCCTCAAACCAGATCATTACAGTGCTGTTTAAGTATTTGAGGAGATAACCTGAGTCAGAATAACTTTACTGATGTTGTACAGATGTACAACAAAATAAGGTGCTTCTTCTTAGAAATATATTGAACAGATCAGTTGGCACATTAAATGAAACATATTGGTAAATAAAACATAAATAAGAAAAAGTTAGGCTAAAGTTGCACTGTTTTTACACACATTAGTTCATCATTATCGGGGTGGAAACTAATTACATTTAATCATATTATGGTAATTGAGCAGTTTTTTTATGTACTTGTGCTTTTCTAAGTACATTTTAAATCAGCACTTTTACTTCTACTTAAGTAAGTTTTAACCAGAGATACTGTTTTTTTACTCGAGTACAGTACTCTCATACTTTCCCCACATCTGTCGACTACACAGCAGCACATAATGTAAAATAGAAGTCACATCCAAAAACAGCTGTTGGACAAATCAAAACTGAAGTATTTTAACTCTATTCTGTGTGAAATAGTCTTCAGTGTTTAGTTATTTGACAGTATTGATCCACCAGTATTAATTCAACTCTCTAACGAGTCAATTAATGTAAGCTCTGCCCACTGCCATTTCAAATATGGGGGGGGGGGTTCCCCATCATGCCACTGGGCAGAGTGTTTTGATGTTTTATATGTATTTAGTTGTGTTTGGATGTTGCCTGTTGTACAGGGATTTCTGTTGGGGTTTTGTGGGTCATGTTTTTGGTGGATTGTTGCTGTTTTTTTTGTTTTTTTTTTAAGCGAGACACATTTGCACCATTAGTGAAGCTATCCACTGATAGTTCCCACCTGTACAGAGTGCATTGGTATATAGTGCCCTGCTATGAGGTTTACTCTCTTCTCTGTTCTTGCCAGAGAAGACCCAACTTTGCCCAGATTTTCAAAAGTTACTGCAGCTCTGTCATATTATAAAATATTTAACATTTTCAAAAGTGTAGTTTAACTATATGTTGTGTAGACCAACATAAACACTTTTAAAGTGTTAAGTTTAACTCTCTATTAGTTTAATTACCATTGTCAATTTTGCTGTTTTACTTTACCACAGAGGAGTGACTTCACCAATCGAATACTTTTCACTTTTACTAGAGTAGATTTGTAGACATATTCTTTTACTTTTGCACATTTTAACCAACAGAACTGAGTATTTACTTGAGTACTATAGTCCTACAAGAACAGTATTACTTTTAATGTTGAATCTTACTCGAACATTATGGATTTAGTTCAAGTTAATGGCATGGTCTTTGTGCAAGCCAATTTAAGGCTTATATTTACACTTAATGCCTTATGGATCTGGTTTATAAACAGGAGCGCCATCACATATTCACAAAAACAGTTTCAGTTTCCAGAAAATATGTAATAATAATATTGCAGGAAAAAAATAAAACAAACGGCTAGATTAACTAATTAAGTCATTATAGTTAGCATAATTGTAAAATATAGTTACGATAATGAGGAAAAAATGAGTTGGCATCATCCTAACCTGTCTCACCTTTGGGATAATTGACAACATAAACCAGGTTTCCCCATTCATTCTCCGGAGCGTGTAGGACCCCCTCCACGAGCCTGACCCCCCTCATGCACTGGGATTCTGGGTTCCTGTAGCGCAGCCCGCACGCCCCTGGAAACTGAGCCGCTACCGATGATAGCAGAACAGTCCCATCGTCCTCGGAAGGGATCTCCATGGGCTCTTCGCTCTCATCCTCAGCCACACGTATGTACAGCTCTGACATGGCGACTGGCTCAGCGCTGGTCCGACAGGAATCAGCGGAAGGATCTCAAGTTACCAGTAAACACCGGAGTGATGCACACGAGTTTGTTATGACGATCTTTGCTCAAGTTTAACAGGGTGACGCAACTCAAATGCAACAGAAGTCACACGCAAACAGGCAAACTTTATCGAAAGCATAAACTTACTCTACGACTCCCTAACACTTAATAGCGTGGTGCCATGGAAACGGTCTCTTGTCTTCTCTCCTGAATGCACGCGTGAACTACTTAGCTTGCTAGCTAACAAGCTAGCAAACTCAAGGCAGCTTGAAAAATGAATGACCACACAGTTTCGCTCTGTGTTTACTGTCAACAAATACACGATACCTCGTCTGGTACTTACGCACCAGGCCGAAAAATGTACGTGAATAAAAACATTTAAAGGTGTTCCTAAACGGATAAATTTAAAGTGCGGATTCGTCTGACTACAGTTAATATTTGCAGCTGCACAACTGCAGCTAACCCCTCTAACCTTAAGCTAGCTAACAAAATGGCTGCGCAACTTGTATGACATCATCTAGTCGGGAGGGCACACTGGTGAGATTTGTAGGGACGTCAGCAGTTAGAAAGAAAAACTTTTACCGAATTATTAGCTTCCAGGTGACCAGTTCTTAGCCAGCCTTTCACAATTATGTATTTCAGATATTAGTATTGACTTTATGACTCTTACGAAGTTTAGTAAGTTTCAGTGTACAACGCTGTGAACTTCTGGTTTGCCCTTTGAAGCCGGGTCTGAAGGATTCATCTGAAACCCCAAACAAAAAAAGGTGCGCACTGAAAAATAATATTGTACAACTGTAAACAGGTGTATTTATCAACACGCAACCACGTGCAGTCATGCCAGTCAGTCTAACCCAACATGATAGCTAGTAAATTAAGGTTTACATTTTCACGAACTTATTGGGATATTTGATTTAATGATATCTTACCTGTAATTTATATGAAAAAGATAGCCAACATAAACAGAAAGGGAGAATGCCCTTAATTTACATCCGTGAAAATAACGGAGACTCCCCTAACCCCAGAAAAACTAAATAAATATATTCAGCTTGAATTAATTTAACTTAACGGCAAAATGGCTTTCACTAGTTGCCATCACATATTATCTTTATTACCGACAGGCCTACCTTGCTTACAAGATTATACAAAATAAATGATGGAACCATAGTATCTTTTGAATTAAATTAAGAATAGTTTTAAAGGAAAAGGGGATACTTGTTCTTCTCCCCACGGTGACAACAGCCCACTTACCAGGGGTGGAAAGTAACTAATACATGAACTCAGACTAATCTAATTGTATTGAGTAGGTTTTTTCCCGGTACTTGAACTTTTTGAGTACATTTTGAAACTAGTACTTTTACTTTATCTCTTTTTCTTTACTTGAGTACAATTAACTTGTACTTTTTTAATGCCAATAATGGAAGTTTATATTTTACTGTACAACTCCTCAGTAGCTACTAAGGCTGGGGAATTAATTGAAATTTAGATATAATTGCAATATATGTAAATTGCAACATTTCTTTGACCTGAAATGGTTTTTTTTTTTTTTTTTTTTTTTTGCAGCTGAGGCATTATGCTTTATACATCATGCACACATTGAAATATCATTTTTTTAATGACATAGAATAATTTATGCCAGTGTTTACTGAAAAAAAACACAAGATGAGGAATTTAAAGAATAACTGCATATCAACTAATAAATGCAGTATTGGAGGGAAAAAACATAATTAGAATATTTTCCCAAATCCTTTAGCCCTACTAGCTGCTCAGTACTTAAAGTAAACTTCAAAACAGATACCTTTATCTTTTACTTGAGTAGATTTGTAGACCAGTACTTTTAACCTTTACTTAATCAAAGTAACCACACTTTTACTTGAGTACAATAGTTGTTTACTTTTTCCATCTCTGCCTCTTACATCTCAAAAAAGCTTATGTTGGGTTACAGAGAGTAAAATTTTGGAATTTACACAGAACTATATGAGGAGCATGATGTTTAACAAAATATACTTGCAATAAAGTTGTAATTTTTTTCCTCAGTATCAGCTTTTTTCAGCTGTTTATCATCACCCCATCTTGGGAAATGTGTATTCTAACCCAAGTCCAAAACTAAAGAGTAAGCCTGAAATGACATGAAGTTTTCACTGGTTCCATTATCAGAGGTGGAAAAAGTGCACAATTATTTTACTCAAGTAAAAGTACAGTTACCCTGGTTAAGATGTACAAAAGTAAAAGTAAAAGTACTGGTCTATAAATCTACTCAAGTAAAATCAAACAGTATTTAATGTAAAGTTTACTTTAAGAACTGAGTAGCCACTAGGGCTGAATGATTTTGGGAAAATAATCTAATTGCAATAATCTTTTACAGTACTGTGTTTATGATTTGACATGCAATCACTTTTTAAGCTCCTAATCGTATTTATTTATTCATTTTTTACAAACACAAGCAATAAATAATTCTATATTATAACCAACACAATACTGGATTAGACAGACCAGTAGACAGACTAAACATAAACTGCTCTTTCCTGTAAACCAGGCCTGAATGTTAGGATGGCATAACATGATGCATGAGTCAGGATGAATGACATATCTTTATCTATTTCAATCATAGTAGTAAATGTACCCATTTGTTTAGATTAAAGCCTTGCAACAATCATCATGAAAACCAGGGCCGAACAATTTTGAAAAATTGTCAAAATGTGATTATTTAGACTCATGTTGCAGATGCAGTACGAATTGTTGTATGCTGTTGTAGGTTTGTTGATGCTTCAATGTTTGCATGATGCGTAGAGCATAACATCTCTGCTGCAAAAAACCCTGTATGAAAAAGTTTTTTTTGACACATTTCAGATTGAAGAAATATTGCAACTTCTGTTACTTGAAAATTGCAGTAGGACAAATTTTGATGTAATCTTAATTTCAATTAATTACCACGCTTTAGTATCATTTGAGAAGTGTTACCGTAAAATATGATCTTTTCTTATAGACAATGATGTCATGAAAATCTGGATCTCCAACCAGGTTATTTAGGTTAAGTCACACATTTACAAAAAAGAAAAACAAAAAAAATCTGTTTTGGGATGTGATGTGGAACTTATTCTCTTGCTGTGTGCTGTAGTCAGCAGAGGTGGAAAAAGTACAAGAGCATTGTTCTCAAGTACAGCTCTGGTTAAAACTGGCCTGAGCAGAGGTAAAAGTACCGATTTCAAAATATACTCGCCAAGTACCCCAAAAAACTTTAAGTACAGTTATTTGAGTTACTTTCAACCGTTATCCATTAGAACACGTAGCATTAGCCCCATAGCATAATTGTGTAAGTCATATTTTTAGGTTTTCAGAAACATGCTATGAGGCTAACAATATGATTGCATGTAATAAGAGATATTGTTTGTTTCTGAGGCCACAGAGACCCAAGGTTACTCATCCTGAACAAAAACAAACAAACAAACAAACAAACAAACAAAAAATAATGAGGTAAAATAACGAAAAAGTGTGCTGAATCACCGCTTTTTACTACTCAACCTGGCATCTGTGGATCACTTTCTCAGAGCACAGAGAGTGAGGTTGCCAGTCACACTGAATGGTTGACACAATGCCTGGCACTAAATGACCATTTCATTACTTGCCTGACTGTGTGGCTATGTCTCCTTTCTCATCTGAAACAAATGAGTTGAGTTTGTTCAACCTTAACTCTGCTGCCACCTAGTGGTAAAATGCTAGACATACACAAAATGAAGTCAACTGATGAAAAACGTTAATTTTCTAAAAAATAATTTGGACAGTAACAAGTGGCCTCAATTTTGTATTTTATTTCACTAAGTTGAGCTCAGGTAGGCCACCTAATTAATTTTCACCACTGATCTCTGAAGAACAAAAATATGTTTTGTTCTGTGTAACAAAATGTAAAAAGTCAGAATCTTGTGAATTATCAAACAAAGTCATGTAGAAGGAACCCTGCTTCATTGAAAAAGCACACAACACACCATACTGCTGTCTAATAATCACTGACAATATTACAGTTTAAATCCACTCATCATCTGTGATGTTGTTTGCCTTGAAAATGTTCAGCTGTCAGCTTGTCTAACGTTTAATCCCAAAACAGGGATTAAACGTTAGACCCCCCCGCAAAGAAACTTTATTTAATTTGACCATAACAAGCTTTAAGGTTCCTATGACAGGAGGGGGAAAGTAGTCACATGTTTTCTTCAGAAATGACATGCAAAATCAACTTTCCATATTCTTTCCCTTGTGGGGCTAATAAAGAAATATCTTATATTATCTTACTGAAATCTGGTTAATAAAAGAATGAAAAACTAATCTTGATAGGGCCTGTGTGAAAGGGCAACTTTAAGCTGTGGATTCCACAAAACCAAGTTGCAGCATTCTTTTGAGTGAGCCCTAGTACTATCTCTAAACTTGGAGGCCAAGTTCCATTTAACGGGGGATAGGAGAGACAGGCCGGGAAGTGGGCGTCCCAAGAAGACAACACCCCAAGGAGACCGTTTCCTCACCCGGTCTTCTACAGGTTTGCAAGACGATATGGCCGACGACTCTTTGCCCTGACAATTGAACAGACTGCATACAGCCAATCTCTGGTCTTATACGGCTGCCAGGAGGCCTGCCATGACTACGCTTCACCATCAGGCCCGTTTTTGCTGGTGTCAGCAACACTTGCACTGGAACCTGAACATGAGGAGCATCATGTTCATTGTTGAGTCCAGATTCTGCCTATTTGTATCATAAGCTGAAAGTGAAGAGACGAAGTAGAGTGCTCTGCTGACTGCTGCATCAAGAGAGTAACATCTTTTGGTGGAGGCAGTGTGATGGTGAGGGGCGGCATCTCCCTCACTGGCTTATCGAGATGAGATTCTGCATCCAGAGGCAATCCCATATCTCCACAGCCTGGGACCAAACTATTCTCCAAGATAACAACGCTCACCCCCAAATAGTGGGGTTTATCAGAGACTACCTTCAGAATTTGAGAGTCAAGAGGAGGGAATGGCCTGCCAGCAGTCCTGACCTCGACCCTATTGAACACTTGTGGGATTAGGTTTGGCATCCTGTCGATGCCATAGTGACCAACATATCCACATTGGCTGACTTACGAAAAATGCTGGTTGAGGAATGGGATGCCATCCCACAGCAGTGTGTGACCAGGCTGGTGACCAGCATGAGAAGGAGTTGCTAGGCTGTTGTGACTGTGTATGGTTCTGCTTCTACTGAGGCTCCTGTTTGTTAAATGAATAAATTGCTAAATAGCTAATGTGTCTTGTTTCTTCAGACTTCAACCATCTAATCCACCAAACAATGCTAAACAAGAGTCAACATCAAAATTAATGGTTTGGCATTGGTAGAGAAGATCTGGCAAATTTTTCATGGGCAACCCGCATACTTAGCTCTGCTGCTCATCCCACAAATGCTCCTTAAAAATGTGGCACCATTTATAAGGGAAATAAACAGGCTTTACAGTGGTATAAGAGTTATTGCAAAGAAGCATTATTACAACGAATAAATAATCTACCTAACACTTTTTGTGCTAGGTTTATTTAAATATCTAAAGTTGAAAAATACAGCTCCAATAAGTTTCCGCATGGTTTGATTTATAGTGGTTAATTATTTGTGGTTTAACTGCAGCATTGGGTCCCATTGTTAGGTCGGACTCATGTTAAGATGTCACATCAGAATCAAGAGGGCGTCAAGTGATTATTAATGAGAGTTGTAAGAGGAAGAAGTCCTTTTGCAAAGGGTTGATTTTACATGCTTATTTGGTAACTAAAATGTTGTATTATATTACCTCAGAATATCTGAGAGGTCAACAGAGGCCTCGAGCTGACAATCTCAATCTGAAAAGTACTTGAAGTGGTAGCTGGTAGTGGAGCAGGCACATAGGAGGAGTGAAGTAGTAAGGTATACTAAGGCAAGGCTCAGCAGCAAATTCCTCTTAGGGGCTACCTATGATGTCCTACCGTCTCCTGAGCCCAAAATGTTGGGTTGACAGGGACCCATTATACCCATTGTGTTTAGGGACAGCAACTCTGAGGCACATTTCGACAGGCTGTAAGATTAGTCCATCACAAGGTAGACAGACCAGGGGGCATAAAAGGTCTTTGCAAAGTTTCGCAGCAGGAATTGAAAGTAGAAGGTGACAGGTCAATGTGGGATCTAATAAGGAAGATAGTATGGCAGTTCAAGGGAGGCAGGTTTTCAGGTAGGCACCAGTGAGGCGAGTTAAAGGGTGCTATGAACTGGGAGATGCTGGTAGAATGGGGAGGGAAACTTGTGCCAAAGAAGAGAAGTGCACTTGTTTGCATTTAGAAGCAGTAGTGGATGTACTATGTACAAATATATTGAGAAACTATATTTAAGCACGGTGTTTGAATGGATGTACTTTGTTACTTCCAAACACTATCCCCAGTCACAAATTATCTAGCTCTTCCTAGGTATGTGACCTTTCACTGCAAAGACACTGTTACGTGTTTTCAAACAATGCATGAGCTCTAAAAATAAAATGGCACTTCATGTTTTTTTTCATGACTTCAGGTTTAGCCATTTCTCACTCATACAACTCATGATTTTGTACTTCCTAAACATTTTATTATGCCTCTGCAACCATAACTGCCGAGGTCACAGGCATTGTGTTTTCAGGCTGTGTATCCGTCATCTGACTGTGTCATTCATGCAAACTCACTACATGAACAACATTTTCTTCAAATTACACACAAAAGTCCACTTTGACTCGAGGTTAGAATGATTAGAATTCAGGACACTGGGATTAATATTCGTCCCTCGCTTGTGCTTGCAATATTTCAAAATTGCTTTAAGGGATATTTCTCAAAATTTGAGAGGAGGTCTGGTTGCAGACTGTAGCTCCCCTCTCGAAGACTGTTACGGAGAAGCTGCATCAGTCAGAGCAGAAATACACTCTAAAACTGTCAATATAAAATTGGATTTAACTTTGATTTAGGTGAGTGCAAGGGTTAAGGTATGGATTAGGATACCAAAAGTCAGAGGTTAAAAACCTGCCCTATAATACTTGATTACAAAATGTTTAATAAACAGTCAACTAATGTACCAAACCTAGCTTACATAGCTCCATTAGCTGCATAAGCTAGGTAGATAACGTAGCTACATAGCTAACATAGCCAAACTGATGCTTATGAAACACATGAATAGCTATACTAACAGAGCTAATGTTAGCTATGTAAGCCATGTAGCCATGTTATCTAAGGAGCTTATTTTAGTTATGTTAGCTATAGCGTTTGCTAAAGTAATGTCAACCATGTAGCTTTCATAGCTGTTTTAGCTTTAGCTAAAGCTGCCAAAGCTAAAGGGAGTCACCGTTAGCATATCTACCTCTAAAACTGGTCTATAAATAATTTAGCTTATCTATAGACCCGTTAAACCTCTGACCTTTTTCTCTGTTTTTTCTTGTATGAAATGATGCTTAGTCTGTAATGTTAGCGAATGTTATTATATGTAGTTAAGTTACTGCCAGACAGGAGGGTTCCTGTGAGTTGGAGTAAATTTTGACCTATTTCTAAACTTACATATTTCCCTTTCCCATTATCAAAAAGACTGTTTTTGCAAGATAATGAGAACATCCCTCAAGAATATTTGCTGTCTTGGGAAAAAGGAATAAAATAAAATAAAATGTATGCATACATGCCTTTCTTTAATGATGACCTGTTTAAACATGTTTGTTTTGTCCTTTGATCAACAATTTTTTGTTCCATTTAAGGTCCAAAAGGCAGCATTTTTCACTATAGGAAATTTGGGTGTTTGAAAAAAAAAAAAAAAAGGTCAGGATTTTTCATTAGGAGGTGGTGGAGGGTCCTGATACCAGACCAGTTGAGAACCACCGCTTTAGAGGACCCATGTCCAGTTTTTGTCCCTGCCCATCAAATATCTTAAGTCTGCCACTGCACCAGGAGGTAGATGCAGTATTTCTATAGGTTAGAGATTAACTTGCAACTTCAGAAACGAGAATAAGGTTAGAGTTAAGAGCTGACCTCTAAGAGCTAGCTGCACTTGCATGCAAATACCTGTTTATGTGAAGATAATCTAAGCAAAAGTCTCATTTAGCCTTAGGGACAGAGGGATTAATAGCAAAATTCAAAAACCTGCAGTTTTTATATTTTTAACCGCTAAAAGATGTCAACAGGTGATATGTTTGATTGCTGAAAGAAAGAAAGAAGGAAGAGATATTGATACACAAACACTATTTAAGCATGCATAGGATAAGTTTAGCAAAGAAATAAGGGGGCACCAAAGTTCCTCACAGGTGATTTAAACATGGAACAAGCAGTCTAAGAAGTAATAGTTGGAAGAAAGCAGTAGAGCCAGTCTTCCACAGCTCCTAAAAATACAAAGACTATACATTTTTCATAAAGATTTATAACTCTTTAAAATGTGTAAATCTGTTTTGTTTAACAGGCTCACACAGGCAGAAAACACCTACCGCTGCCGTTCTACATGGCGGATGTTGTTCTCACCTTCAAAAAGACAAATCACAAAAAGCACTGGACCATGGAGCACACACGGCTCTGCACAGGTGAGCGTGTGGCTGATGAACACAGTAAAACTTAAGTGGTGATTAATTATTGGGGGATATTTTGACCACTCACCATTGAAAGGCTTTTACTGTTGTCATACCAGGCACTTACTTTTGTTTATTGCTCTATCAACTGATGATGTGGTTTTATATAGCACCTTTAGTTCATTAAAATAAATTTAAAGTGAGATAGAAGTTAAAACTGAAGTGATTAATAGAGAAAATAACTAAATAAACTTAAAACACAATGGACAAGAGTAAAGTTGAATCAAACTATTTAAACAACAATAAATGAATTAAATTTTTATGATTAAAAAATCAAAAATTGATTCAGCTTTTATTTCGATGTATTGTCTGTATTTGAGCTTTAATCACTGATATGTGTTTCACATGTGTTTGCCATGTCGTGAGGTGACGCTGTGGTCAGTCAGTGTAGAGAAGTTTGATTATAGGAGCAGAAACACAGACAGACCTCTGCCAGCCACCGCCTGAGGGTGAACATTATCCAGACACAGACAAGGCAGGCGTTGAATAAACAAATCTCTGTCCGATCTGCACAGCAGGCTGACGAAGAAGAGGAAAAAGCATTGCACTTATGATGCTGCCTTTTGAGGGGCTTAATTTTAACACAGACTGTTAAATCGAATAAAAATGAAGTGATATTCAATTGATAGGGATGCGGCACTTTTATATCATTCAGACCATGACACTGATGTGTTGAACAGAAAGTTTATTTTATCTAAACTCCAGCCTGCAGGCCAACTGTGGCCCAAAGTAAATTTCTTATCAGACTCTTAAAAATGAAATAAAACAAGGTCCTGTTAAACATCAGGCTTTTGTGCTTGACTGTATTGTACTTCTTATTTTTGACACTAGGTGGTACTGCTGTAATTCTGTAAACAAACATTTTGACAGGAAGAATTTGTTGGAAGCTTTTTCATTATTTGACATTAACGAAAATGGTAACCACAGTGACAACCAAAATAAAAACATTATTTTGATTCATAACACCTTGATGAATGAAGACAAAAGGAATATGGCAGCAAGGACTGGCAGCAATAATCATGCTCATTTTCTGCATTGTCACAAGGTCAGATTTATAAAGCATATCAGACTTATTCATCTCCAAACTCCTTTAATGTTTGGCAGCTTTGCACAGTTTGCTCCTGTTTTGTGTCTGAATGTACAGATAAGCCGACAGCACTTTTCTTCTCTGCTGACCAGAGTGTAGTTCTAATCCTGACTAGGGATGGGTCCAGTCGTAGTCAAGACCAGGGACGGCCTGAAATCTGATAGGTCACTTCAGTGTCCAAATATGATCAGCTTTTTGACTTGTCAGACTTAAATGGAAAGCTGTGACGCATGTTGTTTTGTTTTTCGTAAGCAAGTGGTAAAAGTGGTAAATTTAATTGATAGGACATGATTTGGAAAGGCACACACCTCTCTGTGGAAGGCCTCACAGCTGACAATTTATATCAGAGCAAAACTAAGCCATGTGGCTGCAGAGCTCAAAGGCAAGAGCACAGTGGCCTCCAGAACCCTTTTTTCCGTGAGTTTGCCAACAAAGTTAAATGCTTATGTGCAATCATCTCAGAGGCCTTTTTAATTAAAAGTTAGAAGTCTGAAAATATAAACTTTAATATTTGTCCAAAAAAAAGTCATTTTAGATGACTACCAGAAAAACATAAAAACTTTCACAGGATTTAAAGAGAAATTTAGAGAAAAACATTTATAAATTCTAAATGAGAGGGAACTAGAGAGAATAAAAGAGACAAGAAAAAGTGAAAAGTGAAGTGAAGAAAAAAATGAAATAAAACCAGTGCAGAAAGCACAGACAGGGTTGATATCAGTGAGTAACATGAGATGCAGTGCATTCAGAAAGTATTAAGACCACCTTTACTTTTTTTAGTTCGGTTATGTTGTAGTCTGATGCTTCAATTGTTTAAATTCATTTTTTCTCACTTTAATCTGCACTTAACAGCCCATAATGACAAAACGAACACAGAATTTTAGAAATTTTTGCATATTTATTAAAAAGAAAAAAAACCCTGAAATTTTACGTTGACATAAATATTCAGACCTTTACTTATTACTTAGTTAAAGCACTTTGGCAGCAATTACATCTTTGAGTCTATTTGAATACAAATGCAACAAACTTTACAAACATGTATTTGGCAATTTTCTGCCATTCTTCTCTCCAGAGATGTTTATAAGGTTGAAGTCAGGGCTCTGGCATGGCCACTCTAGAAATTCACAGAGATGTCATGGCTTGTCCCATGTCAAGGCTACTGCTGTGTTGTTTTGGCAGTGTGCTTTAGGGTCATTGTCATGTTGGAAGGTGAACCTTCGGCTCAGTCTGAGGTCTGAGCACTGCAGAACGGGTTTCATTTAGGATATCTCTGTACTTTGCTTGACTTAGCTTTCCCTCAACCCTGACCAGTCTCCCAATCCCTGCTGCTACAAAACACCCCCACAACATGATGCTGCCACCACCATGCTTCACTGTTGCATGGACGGGTGATGAGCAGGACCTAGTTTCCTCCTAAAATAAAGTTTAGAATTGAGGCCATACAGTTTAATCTTGGTTTCATCAGATCTGAGAATCTTGTTTCTTACAGTGTGACACTTCTTCAATTGTTTTTTTTTCTTTGCTAACTCCAAGTCGGCTTTCATGTGTTTTACACTGAGGAGAGGCCTCCATCAAACCACTCTGCCATAAGTCCAGATATGAGGCCTTCCACAGAGAAATGTATGCCTTTCCAAATCATGTCCAATCATTTTTATTTGACACAGGTGGACTCCAGTCAAGGTGTAGAAACATCTCAGCAAAGATCAAGAGAAATGGGAGGAACCTGAGCTAAATTTAAAGGGTTGTTACAAAGAGTCTGAATACTTATGTCAGTGTGATATTTCAGTCTTTTTTCTTTTTGATAATTTTGCAAAAATTTCTAAAATTCTGTTTCCACTTTGTCATGACAGGCCGGGGAATGAGAAAAAATGAATTAGAGGGAAAAAAATTAAACACCGGTAGTACCTGGCTGCAACATAATTGAGAAAAGGTGAAGGGGGTCTGAATATTTTCTGAACACAGCGTAGGTTAAGAGTTCTGAAACTTTTCAGCCCATGACCCCCAATATGAAACACTCTTTAGAAATGAGTATTTTCGAAGAATTATTGTCCTCTGGCTTATTTATGTTGTTGTTGCTGTTTTGAATATTTGAGTTTATGAGAAAATCTTTGCTGATCTATTGACACAACACAAAGACACCAATGTTCAGGAACACAGAACATGATCAGTTCATTAAAAAATCTATTTTCAATGAAATACATGCTTTTGCATGAAATTTTGTCACTGTTGTTACTATGGTACATCTAATAAAATGTGTTACATTTAGTTATTAGGGTTTGAAGCAGTAGTTCTCAACTGGTCCGGCCTCAAGATCCACTTATCTGCCTTATGACAGATCGCGACCCAAGTTTCCAAAAAATTTTCAACAAGGCATGATGAGTTAATTGAATATGTTGCAGTTTGGAGCATGATTGTACCAAAACACCTGATATGAAAAAGAAAAGGGACAAAGCTGATAAATTTTATACCCTCTTTTCCGTTACCCTCTTATCATTATGTGTCAATTTTTGCCAATTTTCCAGAGATCTTGTGAAATTACCTCATTATTATAGGAAAAGAGACTGTTTATTGCGAGATGAGGAGATAAATTAATTGAAATACTGATCAAACATTTAAATTTACCCAATTTCACAGTAAAACAGGGTAAAATAAAAGGTATCAATGCATGTCCAATAAGAATTTCAGGACTTTTTTCAGACACCTATCTGCGACCCACTGACAAGTGCCCTGTGACCCACCTTTGGGTCCTGACCCATCAGTTGAGAACCACTGGTTTACTACTGGACCCAAACACTGTGGTGTAGCTCAGAAATGGATATCCAGGGAATCTAGCTCTGATCATTCAAAAACAATTTGATTTTTCCCCCATTTTTCTACTGGTAAATATTCAAGAGATCTATAACCATTTATGAAAATATCATTTTTCTCATGCATAGCTCATTTGATGGTCAAATAAACAATTAACTTAAATTTGGCCCATTTTTCCTGAATTTTACCTGCTACAGTACACTAAAGCAACACAAGAGGGCAGTGTTGCATCTGTTTTCAGTCATTGGATGGGAAGCCGGTCTGCAGACACTCTTCTCTGACTTGGTGACCTGGTAGTTGAACAATATTTTTGTGTTTTTCAGTATATGTCATCTTATTTGAACTGTTGGTTAGGCTGAATTAAAGTTAAACTGTGCTCGTGAAGATAGAGGATGAAATGGGCTGTCACCAAGGAAGCTGGCATATTATTAAACACACTCAACAATATGATTCAAGGTTTTTTATAAGTTATTCAACTATATATCATCTATTTATCAAGCTTTTGTACAATTTTTTTTAAAGGCATGACATTAAAAACAGGTTATGAATAAATTGGCTATTTTACTCTAACAATAGAAATACAAAACATTCATTTTCTATATTATACTCTGTAAATAATAAGTAACACAGTTCAATAATTAAGTTTTACTATAAAAACAATGCAGTTTTTAAAAACTTACGAAAACATCTTTTTAAATGTTGGAAACGAAAGAAGGATTTTTAAGTAACAATGGTCAAAAAAGATATAAATAATTATAATTTGTCGATATTTGTATTAGTTTTCAATTGTATTGTTACATCCCTAGCTGCTATATTCAGTCTTCAAAGTTTTCAATGCAAATTGACATGCTAAAGCCAGATTTTTCAGCCTAAACAACTAAAGGTGTCTCACTCTGGTTTGCACCCTTTTTTCACCGTTGTTATTGTGACCTCTATGCACCAAAGCGTCTGTAAATGACAACAGTGCAGTGTTACGCACTTACATGCATCATATACAATGGGCTGTGGGGCAGAAAATCTAAACTTCCTTGTGCCTTTGGTCCCCATCTGCTCAGTGAACTTGTGAGCAGGAAATGGAATAAGTGGTGCAAAAAGCACGCCAACATCCCCACTTCTTTCATGTGGCCTCTCTCGGTCATTACCCTATCTGTAGCGACTGTTAACTGTCTTTGAAAAGTTAAAAATCCCTTTCATGTTTCACTGTTTTCTTTTTTGTTTTAATTTCAGTCAGAGCATATGGTTTGCACATCTGGGAGATGCTAAGCGTGGTGGCACCCAACCCCCACGCACTGTGCTGCTTCTGTGAAGTGATCCATATATGGTCTTCATTGTTATTGCTCATAATCACTCATCATTATTATAAACAAGGCCTGCTCTGATTGGCTGCTTTGAAATTTATGTGTTAGGATGCTCAATAATGTGAACTTTGAGAATATCAAACAAACAGGAGGCCTTTGAAGAAAGTGACATTTTTTGGCAAACTTATTAATGACAAAAATGACCTCAGTTTGATATTTTTGACTTTTCCCATGCATGAACATTTGTGCCTAAGGGTCAAGAGTTTTTTTTGAAGCACACAGTTTGCAGGAAGTTCTTGTGCAAACCACATGTTTCTCTTGATAAGATCTCAGTGAGCTCATCTGCAGAAACCACCATGAAGCTGAGAGAACAAGATCGGGTGACAAACAGTGCAAGCTTGTGTCCTGTGACCACAAACAGGCAATCAGATCACATCTAGAAACTCAATAAGTGTGTGTCTCATCTAGACTGATTTGAGAATAACCACATTTAGAGAGAGAGAGAGGGAGAGATCACCATTAACTGTCTTGTCTTTTTATTGACACCAAAATGAAGTCAGAGTGGCTGTATTGCTAACTTTGAGACATTAAATGCCACTTCAGCATCCCTGCTCTCTGGCTCCACAGCCCGTGTTTTTGGCGAGGCAGACGGGATTTCATGCCACTGCAGAGACGAGGGGGGAGGAGGGGGGGCTTTGTGTGGCTTTGAGTGGTTTGCTGGGCCTCTTCATCTCGCTCGGCGGGTAATTACAGAATCATGGGTCAACCACGCATGTAACCACGGTTGCGTTGCACAGTAGCAGATGTGCTCATGACATTATCCGGCACCAGAGCAAAAGGTAAATAAAAACAGATGCAGCTGGTTGCTACGGACCTTCGCCAAACTTGCGTATACCCCTAATTGTTCCCATGTGGGCCTGCTGAGCTGGAGTAGTAAAAGGGGCGGGTATGCCCTGTTTGAGATGTGCCCGTGTTTCTCAACGGGAGAAATTTATGAATGGGCCTACCAGCCTGTTCTAGTGGTGCTGGTGGTGGATGTTTACATGTGTGTTTATTTGTATCTTGAGCCCAAACTTCCCCTTTTCTCTCTTTATTTCATCGCGTCTGGCCTCTAGGCCTGCCCCAGTCATCCCCCTCTTGCACAAAGCCCTCCTGGCCTCATTGTTTTCTTTGTCACACCATGCTTGGATGTGTGTGCGTGACATTACACAATGTCAGGGAGGTCCCTTGTTGGATCTGAGCCAGGGCCTTCTGCTGCAGGCCAGATGAAAAATTGAGGGAAGAGGCTCGATTTCAGTGATATCCTGTCTTTGCTGTGGATCTTAGTGTTGTTCACAGCCTGTGCAAAGCCAAGATATGTGTGCTGTGATTGTGCATGTGTGCAGGTGTATTTGTGCCAGTGTATATGATACTCCAGTTACAGTGAGAAAAGGCCTCAGATTCACCTTGAAATCCTGATTAAAGAGGCTTTTTTTCATTTTTTTTACCCATCTTTTTTTTCCTCCACTTGGAAGTGGTGTATTCTCTTTTTAACACTCCCACACACACATAAACGCACATGCACATCTTACACCATGAAGCTGGATGCCAACAGCGCGTGCCTCTTCTCCCTCTCTCATTAACCGCAACTGTCAGATCCTCCAGATGAGGAGCAATTAAACCAGATAATAAACACTTGCCATCAATTCCTGTTTGTTGATGTTGTTGTTGTTGTTGTTGTTGATGTCGACGAGCTGGGGGCTCCACTCCTGCCACCTTAGTGCTAACTAGTACTTGAGTAACACACGAGAGCAGCAAGGGGAGAGTCCTTCATAACAGTGGAAAGGCCTCTCTCTACCTGCTGCATGAGACTGATGATAAAAAAACGGCACAGTGAATGTTAACAATTAGATCCTAATCAGACACAGCTCACAGACGCTGCTCTTTTATCCCCAGGCTTCACAGAAAAAGGCAAACAAAGCGAGGCAAACTGTCAAGATAAAACACTACTTGGGATTGGTCGTGTCTTAGGGCTTCTTAAAGGGCAGTAATCTCACTGTGTGCTGCTTTCCTGAGACGACGTGCTGTAAAGACTCCTGTGTTTACTCTCGTATCAGAGTGATAAGGTTGCTCCTCATCACGCCTCGCTCCTGACGAGGCTCGGCTCCCCCGAGGATGAGAAGATGGGGCGGTGCTGGGCGGGACAGAGGGCAGCCATGATGCTTTTTTACAATATGGATAATGATGTGTTGAATTTCCTACATGCTTTTCATGTCAAGAGCACAAGCAGGGGTGGAAAAATAACTAAATACATTTACTCACATTTCTGTAATCGAGTAGCTCTGTTAGTACTATTTCTTTTAGAGTTGTTTTTAAAACAGTATTTTACTAATATAAGCATCCATCACAGAGTGAAAATAAAAACTAAAAGGCTGAAACAGGAGGCCATATGTTGCATTTTCACCAAGCAGTTCAGTTTGGTTCTGATCTAGTTTGCATTTCCACAGCCAACTGTACGCTTACTTTGTATGTGGGTGTAAACCAACAGTGTGATAGGTACACTTGGTACCCCAACCAGGCCTGCCCACAGAATTTGCAGTGCCCCTTAAAAAACCCAGAGAATGGGCCCTCCACAGTTGTGATTTATTGATTATATCACTGCATGCATGTTGGATCAGTAGCATTGCTGCTAGCGTCATGGCTTACAGTTCCCTCATTCTGGAGCTGAAAGGTGTGTGAAGCTATCGTTGGATTAAAGCTGAAATTATTCATTTGTTCTACTTTTTAACCCATTTCACCACTAATCCTTACCCATCTTTTGCCACTTTGAACCCATTTTTGTAACTTTTTTGTAACTTTTGGCCACAATTAAACAATGTTTGCCAATTTTTGCTACATTTTTTGGCCACTTCTGACCCATTTTTCTAATTTTATGATATAATTTTTACACTTTTTTGCCACTTTGAAACCCATTCTTGTCACTTTTTGCCAGCTGTTGATAACATCTTTTTGCTCTTTTAACCAATTTTTGCCAACTTTTGGAACTTTTTGGCCACAATTAACTAATTTTGCCCATTTTTACCACTTTTTCTGCCAACTGTGGCCCAAGTTTGCTTCTTCGTTCTTCCACTTTTACTGCATTTTCATTTTTTACCCTAATTTGCTACCTTTAACCCATTTTTACTGCTTTATCCCATCGTTCCTACTTTTAACCCATTCCTGCCACTTTCTGGACAATTTTTTTTACAATTCTTTTTGCCACAATTAACTCATTTTTGCAACTTTTAAGCTAATTTTGTCTGTGAACCCATGTCAACGCCTTTAACCCATTTTTGCTGTACTTTGCCCATTGTGCCAATTTTTGTGCCTTTTTTAAATACTTCTCCTTGCCACTTTTTTGTCCCTTTTATTATTTTTGTTTAACATTGTACTTAACCACACTGAAGCTGGATGCTTTATGGAAACACAGCACAAGTTTTCCATCAACTACCGCATGTAAAACCAAATGGATGTTTGACTTACACAACCTCATGACACTCAGTGGCAAACCACCATAGAGCCAGCAGGGTACAGCAGCATTGTAAGTGTGTGGAGCTACCTCAAGGCATGCTTGAGCTTTGGGATGGTGTCAGAGAAATGCACTCAGAAAACACCTAATGTCAATGATCCAACAGTGTTGAAAAGTGTTTTTTATAACATTAAACATCAGGAGATTTTTCAATTGTCAAATCTTTAAAGCCCTTTAATGATGACTTAAGTGACATCATCTGAAGTTTTAAAAAAATGTTTCATATGTGTCAAAGATTTTCCAAGACAGTGTGGCTGCAGCCCGTTCATCTCTGATGGCTACTCTCACAGACCATTCATCTGAGACACCGTATATCTCAAATCAGAAAAACACGTTAAAACTTTTAAATAGAATTTGATTAAACCTTTGTTTAGGGAAGGGTTAAGGTAATGGTTAGGATACCAGAGGTTAAAAGGTCAAAACCTGACCTGCAAAACCTGATAACAAAATGTTAAAAAAAGTCGGGTAAACTGTCTGCAAACAGAAAAAAGCTTGTCCTGAATGAAAACATTCCAAAACAGCAAGTATAGCTTATGTAGCTCCATTAGCTGCAGAAGCTACATAGACAATGGAGCCACGTAGCTATGTAGCTAATGTAGCTTAAGCTAAGCTCACAAAGCAGCAATGTAAGCTACATATCTATGTAGCTAAGTAAGCTTTAACTATGTTTGCTCACATTGCTAAAGCTAACTTAGCTATAGATAATAGAGTTACATAGCCAATGTAGTTGAAGTTAAGCTCACAGAGCAGCTATGTGAGCTTCTTAGATACGTTATCTATGTAGCTATGTTAGCTTTAGCTGCATTTGCCAAAGCTTGTGTTGCTAAAGCTAACTTAGTTACACTGGCCATTCTTGTAGCTACCTCCAAAATAGATTTAGAAGAAAAAAAAAAAAAAAAAAAAAAAATATATATATATATATATAAAATTACAATATATTATTATATGTTTATATATATAAATATAGAAAGATATAGAAGATCTTTCATACCATCAGCAATAAGTCTATATAATTCTACCATAAACAGATGAGACTCCAGACAAATAAATTTCCCTTTGGAGATATATAAAGTTATTGTACTGTATTGTATTGTATTGTAAAATGGGTCTATGTGTGAATTATCCCAGATTAGACCTCTGACTTTATTTTTTATTATTTATAAAATGTTGCTTAGTCTGTCATGTTCGCAATGTGGTTATTTTATGAATGTAACTGCCAGACATTATTTATGACTAAAGATAAATTTCAAAAATTCTAAAACTTTAAATATGTTGTCCAGGCCAGTAACATCACTTCCTTTCTGAGATACACGGTGTCTCAGATGTGCAGTTTGCAGCCAGACCCTTCTCAAAAATGTCCCCTTAAAGGTCCTGTGAATCTTCGACCTGTGTCAATTTTAGTGCTCCCTGCAAAGCAATACCTCTTGCCACTATGTAGATTTTGTTGTATTCTTTTTAAAGTTCAGATTTTTTTAAGGAAAGGTTGTCTTATATAATCGCTTGTATCACTTACAGAGAATCTCATAAATGGAAAATGTTTCCTCTTTTATTTGAGTCTGTTTCATATATTTGCAATAAATTCCCTACAAAAGCTTTAATGTATTATTGTGTTTTAAGAAAAGTTGAATACAAGGCCGGCCTGGATTTGTCCTACAGATATAAACTCCAGTTGACCTAAGAAATCAGGCAAATGTGCTTCTTCACTCTTTATTGTTTAGCTTCAGAAAAAAATTGCCTGGGATGGTTTTCCACTTAAATTTGAAGGCTGGACAAAGCATTCTTAGGCGTTTCAAGACAATACCCTTTCTTTCAAAGGCTATAAAAACATGTATACAGCTGTACAAGGAGTTTCCTGACCCAAAGGCAAAATATGGTGTCAGATATTCCTATTACCATCAGGATGGCGTGGCCTGGAAAGAAATGTACAAGATTAAACTGCAGCCTGTTGAGAAAAAAAGCAGAAAAAAATGATCTGATTTCCCTTTCTCCATGGAAAAATGGATGTGGCCTCTTGTTTTGAAACCATATTTCCCTCAAAAACACTCTGAAAACTAAACAAAATTGACAGTGCTGGATTTATTGTCCACAGCTCTTTTGTCTTTGGCGGCCACTGTTTGCGCCTTTGCCATGGAAACGGTGAGGTTATTTATCTTTACAGCCTTTTTACAATAACGTCCCTTTCCTGACAAAACAACAGAGGAAATATCAGGTCAAGCCTCTTCCCCCTTCTAATGATCAGGTCAAATCAGCTGCAATGTTTCAGACAGCTCATGCACATTCACACGTGTGCCCACACGCAGACATGCTATTGATGAGAAACATACAGTTTGTGATTAAGATTTCCGTCTTTTGAGAGTGTGTATGTTTTTTTAGACTTATTGTTGTTCAATGGTAAAGGAAAAGGGAGGTGATGGTTTTCTATTTATGCTCTGGAGGCCGTCAAGAGGCAACAGACAGAAACACTAGATGGAGACAGAGAAACAAGCTCCCAGGTTGCAGTTCAGGCACCAGGTTGAAAAACAGAGATTGCAGTATTTGACTTATCACCAACACTTGCAAAGCGTGCATTGAACATATTGTCTCTGTCTCTGGCAAATGCATGAGTTACATGTCTAAAATTCCTCATGGGCTGTTCAGAAAGTGACTTATCTTCTGCAGAAATTTGTAAAACTGAATAATTTTTACTCGGCCTGAGTGCTGTATTTTTCCTCTTCGCAGGATAAATCTAATAATATACTTTTCCCGGATAAAAATGCACCCTGTGCAGTCATCTGTGAACATCTTGCAAATCCTTGTGACTTGTGTAGACGCCAGTATACTCTAGCTGTCGGCTGATGTCCCCTCTCTTAGCATGGGGGAGACGAGTAATTACTCCTTTTAAGGAGCTGTTCTCATGAAAGTTGCCGCGAGTAAATGCAGACTACTTTCCTCAATCCACACAAACAGTGCCGATAATAGAAGAAAGTGACAATTTAGATGAGGAGGAATAGGCATAAAAGCATGAGGTGCGTAGAAAGTGCATGTCACAATTAAATTACTTAATGGGTGAAAGTCCCGCAATAGATCACATGTAATTTACATCAAGAGTCACCGTAATAAAGACTTTGTAAAACTTACATTGAAATTCAATTAGAGTGTTGAATGCATAACCAAAGCCGTGAAAAATGAACTCATTGGGGGTCCCTTTTCATTACTGCCCTGAGGCAAAAGAGACCATTAATTTAATACATTCCATGTTTTTTCACATGAGCATTTTTAAGTTAGTGCACATTTCCGTACTAATGTATCTAATACAAAGAGAGAGCCTGCCAAAGACTGCATTATACAAGGAGCAAAGAACCCCTCACCCACTCCAATCCCCCCCTCCAGTTGTTACCTTGAGTAGTCAGACCACTTTCAATCAGTCAAGCTTGAAAAACGACCCAGCCTTAAAAAAAACAAAACAACAAAAGAAGAAATTATGATATTGTTTTATTGATTCATGGTGAGCTGAATACTCCAGTGCAGGTGGCGCCCCTGGCACAGAGGTGCATCCATACATACAACTGCTCCGACTATAGACTGTAAACAGTTAATCGGCTCGTCTTAATTAAGATACCACTGTTTTATCTCAGAACAGTGGATCTGCACTCTTCAGTCAACCACAAAGCCCAAACAAAACAGGGACCCCTTCAGATGTTCCACCCTTAAGAGGAGTGCTAATTAAAAGACTATTTCATTAACTGTTCCAGCTTGGTAAATATAAGTTTACTAGGGGTCAATAGACTTTACAACACATAATGATTTGGAATATAATTACCGTGTAAAGGGAGCCATGAAAATGCCTTGAAAATAAAGCAAAGTTGTTTGTCGGGCCGACAGTGACCTGCTGTGTCAGTCTTGGTTAACAGAGTTCAGAGAGCAGGCCATGTTAGCTGCTGTCAGCGTGATGCACCAACAGTTTATCAAGCTGCTCTGCACCTTTGCACAGCACACATGGCTGCTGTTTGGTGGGCGCCTGGGGAGCCCCCATAAACCACAGAGCTCCACTACTTTTGTTCAGTCTTGTTGCAAACAGGTGAGGTAATTACAGGGAAGTAAATGGTGTCTTTAACACTCTTCTTCTTTCTTTTTAATGCTGTCAAGTAGAGTAATGTTTTAACCTGAGTCCTACTGCTTTTTCAATACTGTAATCCATGCATTTTTGATCTTACTCTGATCTTACTCTGTTCTTTCTTTCTTTCTTTCTTTCTTTCTTTCTTTCTTTCTTTCTTTCAGTTGCATGGGTGTGGTAAAAATCTGTTAATAGCTTGATTTTCTTTTTTAACAAAACGTCAAAAGGTCAAAAGAAAAACAAAACATCAGAAGGTCTTGCAAAATTTGCTATTATTACTATATACTATTATTAATATTATTTGTAGCAGAAGTTTATTTCAATCTGCATCAACATTTTTTCCCCTCAGAAAAAACACATTGCAGGTTGTCTGAAAAATGTTATATAAGTACATCAAGGGATTAAATAAATTAATAATCTAGGCCTGTCTAGTACTGTTTTACCCTAAGGGTAATTTGACTTCCTGTTTGGATACAAACTTGCTTTTATTATGAAAAAAAATAAGGCACTTTGGGTAGATGACATTTACTTAACCACAGAAAAATGAACTTGTTATGGATTGAAAGGGAAAATAAGGGAACAGTAAAAAGACAAATGTTTGATACTATACATTACAGATGACCTGAGAGGAGTCTGGCTGAGGACTGCTCAGACATTTTAGACCACTTCTGTGAGACACTGTCACCGGTGTCAGGATGGAACAGACATATTTGACTGGTACATTTTAGCTGTTTTTATTTAGATAAATTCAACTTTATTGTTTAACAAAGCCGGGCAGTAACACTAGTGAAATAACCACATTGTGAACATTACAGACTAAGCAACATTTCATGAAATGAATGGAAGATAGTCTGATGACTAATCTAGGATTAAGTCATGTATAGAGCTTTTTTTTTACAAAATAGTCATGCAAATGATGGCTCACTTTAGCTGCATTAGTTTAAGCTAAAGCTTACATAGCTTTGCTAGCTACATGATTACCATTACTATACAAGCCAATGTAGCTATGTGAGCTTCAGCTTAAGCAAATGATGCTAAAGCACGCTCTTGTAACTACTTCTAAAATGACTCTATAATTAAATCCTGAATTAGACACAGAACCTCTTTCTGTCTTATGAAAATGTGTTGTCGCTGAACAGGTCTAGCTTTAGCAAACAAAGCATAATTTAATGTCGCTAATGTTGCTTTATTTGCTTTGGCTTTAGCTACATTAGTTGTGTAGCTACACTAACTACACAGCTAAGATAGCTTTGCTAGCTTAGATTTATCCATAGCAACATTTCCCACACAGCTAAATCAGCTCCCTTAGCTTTATATTTAGCTACAGTTACCTATGTAGCTTATGTTGCTAATGTAGCTCTGTTCGCTTTAGATCTAGCTACGTATGCTACATAGCTGTTATCTTTGTTGTTAATGTAGCTTTGTTAGCTTTAGTCTTGGCTACGTTAACTGTGTTAGAGTGTTATCATGGAAAACAAACTTTTTTGCTGTTTAGCGGGCTTTATGAAACACTTTGTAATTAGGTTCTGTCAGTCAGGTTTTTGACTTTTAACTTTTGATATCTTACCCTCACCCTAACTGGAAGTTTCATCTGATTTTATTTTTAAAGTGTGGCATGTAGGCTGGTTCATATCTGACAGAGACAGCGTCTCGTCTAATTCTGGTCTGAGAGTTACGGTCAGCCAGACTGCCTTGGTTTTTTTGACTTGTCCATTAAGCTGTGAGCTTTTGAAACTGAAATGAGACATTAGGGGTGTATTTTACATCACTGTGGCTGCAGTGGCTCAACCAAAATGTAAGGAAAGGGAAGATAAAGTATTTGATTGTTTTGTTTTAAAAAATAAAAATAAATCGATTAGTGTATTGATGCTGGTAGCTCTGATATAAAAAATGAATAGATAATTGAATTTTATATTGGTTGCAAAAGGTGTATAGACCGAAGCTAAAGCGTATCATCCTCCCCATATAAAAAAAAACATTAGTTTGTTAAATTACATTATAATACAAACTGAGCTTCTAAATTTTAATAAAAAAAAATAATTTAATCAAATAAGTAAGAAGCATTAAAAATAATCAGACAAATCTGTGTTTATGTCTTGTATTCACAGTTATTTTTCATATATTTCCAACCATTTTTTACTGTACATAGTAAAGTACATGTTTCCAACCCTTTTAAAAGCTGTTCATAAAGATTTCATGGAAACATAATTCTACTGTATATCATCAGTGCCACTGATTTTGTTTAAATGTTCTGGTTTCTTTTGTTCATACCATCTTCTAACACCCGCTAATTACAGTAGGTTATTTTGAGTTTTCTATGTTATCTGTGCAGGTGCCAAATGTTGCTATTCATTTTAGGAATGTTTGGGCTTTTGTGAAGCTGTCCAGGCTTCATATTTGCATGAAAGATTCTCTACAAGTAAAATTAGGTTGAGTAGAGGGAGAAATAACTGAAAAAACTTTGAACGCCTTTAGAAAAATCTTAAAATCTTGAATGCCTACATTGTAAGAGTGCAATAGAGTTTAATTTTGTCTCTTTTTGAATGCAGTTTTGTATGACAAAGGGAGAAAAGGTGTATGTCATGTATATTTAGGATTTAACTCTATGTGTTAATGGCACTATTATTGTTTGCACATACTCTGCTAACAAAATCCTCCCATACAACAATGGCTTATAGTCAAAGTTGCTTCAGTGGAGGATGCAAACAGCAGAGCTGCATGTTAAAGCCATAAACACATATTTTTGGAGGATAAAGATGAGAGTGACACTGAAGCCAGTCTTGGCTCAGAGTCCTGGTGAAGCAGAAGAAAAAACATGTATTATTCATTGAAAAACTGTGAATGTTAGTGCTTCTTTTCCTTGTTTCAGCACGCATTTTTCCATTTGTCTTGTGATGCTAAATTTTTAACGTTTTCCCCACATCGCATTGATGTTGCATATAATTAGTGACTTTGCTACAAAATCACTCCTGACACCACTGTGTTTGCAAATTAGAATACTTCAGATAGGAGAAATTCAGCTGGGAGAACGGAGCTGGGAGAAGTATGAGAGTGGTCTAAATATTAAATGCACTGCCCTGGAAAAGTGACAAAATCATTTGAATTAACAGAAAAGATGCAAAAGCTAATTGAAAACTCTTGTTTTATTTATATACGTGTAGAAAGCTCATCATGTTTTCCAGAGCAGGATGTGCCCTCCACAAACACGACACCGTATCCTAGGCAGAAAAAGGCAGGAAACGCTGAAGTGCATATTTGATTTATTTATTTTCACCCAGACGGATACTCAGAGCTTTATACAGATTTTGCCATTTGGAGGCTGAAATAATGGATGGGGCGCTCATCCATTTTTAATTCCTCCATGTTGTGTGAAGGGTAAACATGCTGTTTGAGATGTCTTTTCTCTGCTGAACTGTGTTTTCTCATTATGAGACTGTGTATAGGGAGTGAAAACTAGTCACGAAAGTGCTCAAAGTGTATTGCAACAAGTCATTGAGGGCGCCTTTTTCCAATAATCAGTATTTCCAATAGATTAAAAAAACAAAGGTGTTTCTTTTTGAATATAAAGGTATTATTTCAGTAATGATCTTGATTTTCCTTTAATTAATTTGTAGCCGTCAATGATCTAAGGACAGGGATCTTTGTTGACAGACCTTCCACCCGTGGGAAGCTATTCTGCAAGTAATACAGAGCAACAGCTCTCAGTTTGGACCCAGACAGCAGCCCACAGATCCACTGATAATTTGGAATCATTTTTAATAAGTCGTAATTACACAGAGGGTCTGATTGTGCTCTGCAGCCCTTGAAAATGAAATATGTTACATCGGGGCCTGATGGTAAAGGATATTGCTTGCCGTTCATACATAATTGAGCAATCTTGAATGTCAAACCAGTGGGAGAAAATGCAACAGAAGCAACTGAACACCTCACCACAAAACTACATGGCATCCTCTCCACTGTGAGCCAGCCAACACACAGGAACATGTGTTATGTGGTGTACCAAAGTGCCCGAAGGAGGTGTACATTGACAGGTTTTGTATTTGAGAGTGCTGTCCTAAACTGTTCCTCTTTCATATCTGCCTTTACGGATTTTAACCAAAAGAAAGGCTTATTTCCTGGACCAAATGGTGTCTAAATAACGTGCTTCTCCCTATTAGATAACAGAAAAAGTAGGCTTTCTTAAAGAGTTAAATGAAAAGGGAAGCGTGGATGATGAGAGATGTAAACGTCTGTCTGCTTCTTCCCCTCTGATGGAGGGTGGAGGTCTGGCAGCAGGAAGCGAGTTGCCTGTATAAGCAGATAACCTGACTTTGTTAGTAAATGAAATACACCGGAGCTCAGGGATGGAAGCTCTTTATTTCCTCCTCCTCCTCTTTATGGATAAATGACCTGCTGTCTCCCCAGCAAAGAGCCATCTTTATATTTTTGACGTTTTCCTCTTTAATGTGTTGTATATCTTACAGGAGCCATCTTTATGCTCTGCCTTTTTGCATTTTCTTTTAAAGCTCAAATGCTGTTATTGATGCCCTGCCTCCAGTACATTATGCATTATTTGTTAGTAAGTACCATTTTTGCATATTGACGGTAACAAGAAAATGCACGTATGGAAATTCTAATATAAATTGACTTATATGTATAGGCTCAGAGTCTGCTCACTAAGCTCTTCTGCAAATAATATATAGTTCCTCTTGCTGCTAATCCCAAGCAGCAGCCTTAAAGACTGCAGAAAGCAAAGCGAGAAAAAATGACAAGCTGAACCTTTAGCTTTTAAAGACTTTTATCTTATATTACAGGGATGACAGATTGTGCCTCTTTCTTAGGCTTTTATGCTTTGTTTCAAGAGATGCATGAGGAGACAGAGGGCCATATTGATAAGGATGGAAGGTGCAGAGGAGTGTACTCCAGTGTAATGCAGCTTTATGATGCCCTTTTTCATTTAGCATGAATGCGCTTTATGATTCCATTTCTTGGGTGAGCAGGGATGAAAGAGGACTGAGGGGTTGAAACAGACAAAGGACACATCAGGAAAAACTTAACCATCTTCAATGGCAACACAATAAAATGCTTCAACTCCTAAAGTCAGCTAAATCTAAACTGATGTTTGGGTCAAATCATGAATGAATTCTGCTGTGAGGTGCCTGGCATACGCAGTTTTACCATTAGGCAAATGTAGGAAGTTGCCTGAGGCATCGTGCTCTGAGGGGCCTCGATATGTAGTCATTATAGGTGCGCATTAAAAATGAGGTATATGCCTAAAATTACTCTCAGTGATTTAGATGTGTGTTCTTAATGTAAATAAGGGGATAAAGTGGATAGAATTGCATAAAAAAGATTTGGTTTATCAAAAAGGCCTTGGGGAAGCCCCTTAAAAAGCCCCAAAATATCTTTATATCAACCAAATCAAAGTTAGGTAGATCCATACAGACATGTTGAAACAATGAGCTGGTGGATTAAAGTGTGGTTAAAATTGCATGCATAAGAAAATGTCTTATTTTATGTGTTCAGCTATGTCTATTATACCAATAGTAAGCATATTTTTCAAAGGGCTGCCAAATGATCAATTCTTTTTTAAATGCATCTTATCCCAGGATTTCTAGAGCTAATCTTGATGAATCTTGCTATTTCAAATTCTACTATTTACATATAAAACTATTTTTGTTTCATTTTGGATTTTTCACCATCTCAAAGTAAGGCTGTGTCCAAAATTAGTATTTACTTAAAGTAAAACAACGCAGAAATTAGTGGTCAAAGGTTTCTGAAAAACACTTTCTCGGTTTCTCAGCCAGGATTCTCAGCCTGATTTTAATTTGAAAGAAAATAAGGAACTCTGAACAGATTGAAAACTAGCATCAGGTCCTAATTACAAGCAACACAGGTGAGCATCAGCTACAAAACTGGTTTTATTTCACTGCATCCTGTTGTAGTATCCTGACAGCCTGCGAACAATGCAGCACGACACAACACGATGTTTGAAACTGTAGCCCCATTGCTAATTCCTCTCTGTCGCTTGCACTGACAAAAGTGAAGAACAAGCAAAGAGGAAGATGACAAGGTTCCAGTTTGCACTATTGACAAAGGAATGAGCAGAGATACATTTTAAACTGATGCAGTGTGAGCAGCATGTGTGTGATGTGATGGGATTGCGATGTCTAGTGTTTGCGTGCTGTCAGGACAGGATGCATGACATGGACTTTTGCATGGAAAAAAGGAACTTTTATGAATTTAAAAAGGAAACAAGGGAACATTTGAAAGTGAGATGTTAGATAACACAAGATGGACATGACTTTTGACTTATCCACAGAGACATTAGGACACAGCGGTCAGTGTCAGCCACTCTGGCTGCAGGGTGACATTGCAGTGGCTTAACCAAAGTGTGCTGAAAGGCACAATAAAGTCTGTGATTGATGTGATTAAAAATAAATAAATGCACTAATTATGGACCTTAATTTCGTCTTGATTAGGGCATTAATGCAGACAACAATATTAATTTGTTTTTGACTATAACTATGACTAAAAATATTCGTCAAAATCCTTTTTTTCCTTGACAAAAACTAGATTAAGACAAAAATAATAGATCTTTGATGACTAAAACTGACAAAAAGTAATTTAGTTTTTGTCGGACATTCAAAATCCATGATATTTCTCCACCGTGGGTAAATCAGTCAAAAAACAATGCAGCTCTATCTCTTCTGCCTCTTAGCAGTAGAAAGCAGGGACCCCACGTCTGGCAGAATGCCTATAACACACTACCATGACTTGGTAACAGATTTAGGCAAGAGAATAAATGCTCGGACCAAAAGTAAAGACTGAAACATGAGGACTTTTTATGGACTAAAACTACACTAAAATGTTTTTGAGTTTTCATCGACTTAAACTAGACTAAAACTAAAAAAGGTAGAAATGACTAAAATGTGACTAAAACTAAAAGACATGTAATCAAAAGACTAAAACTAAAATTAAAAATAGCTGTCATAATTAACACTGGCTGACAGCCCTAAATTTTTGCTTCTATAGATAACACTTTAACTAGATACATTAAAACATGATGTTCTTTTAAGAGGTTGTAAGTGAGCAGTGTGGGGTATTTATTTGTCAGATTTGGGTGTCTCCTGCAGATCTGTGGCTTTGCTACCTGAAAATAGTATTTCTGAATCTTTTGTTCACTAACTCTGATTGCTTTTAGCTAAAAGGGTAAGGGCCTCATATCGTTCTTTGCCTGGGGCCTCCAGATTATTAAAACCGCCCCTGCTGCCAGGCTGACAATAAGCTGCTGCAGTTCCTCTCAGTGTTCACCCCTAATTAACAATTTGCACTTTTTGGTTAAGCTTCACAGTTATTACCTTATTATCAGATTTTATTTGTCTGGGAGCTTTGTAATGTGGAAAAAAAATTAATTTCTGCCAGTGTATCGCTTATTCACACTATGCACTTAACACATTTTCTGTGTTTTTTCCCCCACACTGAGACTATTTCCTCACAAATGTATTATTCAAGTGAGAATGAAAAAGCCTAAACTGTAAGCTGATTTATTACATTTCATTGAATCTTCATAGCATTTGAGGGAACAGTTAAATGTGTAAATCCTTTTATATATTTCCAATCCCCTCTGACATAAATCATCACCTTCCTGTAACCTCGATAAAAGCCAGAAAAGATTCAATCTCTGGGTGATTTTTTTTTAACACTAACCAGAACTATGTAACATCAATGAACATTTTTAAAGAAATCATTCTTATATTTTTAACTGGTACCTGCACACCTCCAGGCTGAAGTCCATATCAAAGGTACTTTGATTTTCTGCATCCAAGACTGTGTATATTGATGTGATGTTTCTTCTTTCTTTTACCACGTCATACCAGTTACTTCAAGTTTAGCTCCAGTAAGGAGTTTATATTTTAGAATTTTTTTTATTTTTTTATTTTTATTTGGCAAGACAGCTTAAGAGGGACAGGAAATGTGGGAAGAGAGAGTGGAGGGGATACATGCACCAGACAGCACCAGACTCAGCATTCGATCCTATGACCAGTGTGTCAGGACTGTAGCCTCTACACATGGATGTCTGCTCTACAAGCTTAGCAGAACCAAGGCTGACCTGTGAGGAGTTTTTTTTTTCTGGAAACAGATCAAATGTACACTGATATCTCTTTATTACTTAAAAAGAAAACCAGAGCAGATTGGTTATTTCTGTGGAGTTATTTTAAAGGTCACATATTTTACCCTTTTAATACAAGTTTATATTGGTCTCAGAGGTTCCCAAAACATGCCTGGGGGAATGGGGCCATATTTTTGTTATAAAAGCCTCAAAAAGTAAATTTTGCATAATATATGACCTTGGTTTTATCAGCAAAAAAACAAACAAAAAATGCATGCCACTTAAATGCACAATTGTAAATACAGTCATCAGGAGGCTTTCAGTAAAAACAAACATGATGACAAGTTATGACGAGCTGTTCAGCTTCATCCACCTTTTTGCTTTATTACTGTTTCAAATTAAGGTCACAGGATGCACATGCAGTCGAGCATCACTTCCAGCCAGAGGTGTCAAAAGTATTCACATTCATTACTCAGGTAGAGGTATAGATACTAGGGTTTAAAAAGACTTTGGTAGAAGTTGAAGTATTAACTCAAGCTTTTTACTCAAGTAAAAGTATAAAAGTACTGGTTTCAAAACTACTTTAAGAATAAAAGTAAAAGTAATGTAAGGGGGAAAAAAATTAACCTGACATGCCAGATGGATGTGTTTCACACATCCATCTGGGAAAGCTTCAAAAGGAAATGTTTGAGAAAAGGCAGAGGCTTTGAAAAAAACTTGGAGTATGATTGGGTGAATGTTCTGTCTGTCACATCTCTATGGGCCAATCAGAGCAACAAAACACATGATGTAGCCACTATCAAGCTGCATGTGTGCAGCTACTAAGGAATAACGTGAAACATGGCGACTACAGACATGTAAGTACTCAACTTTTGTTGTTTTTGAAAAGAAAACAACTCACTGCTGTTCTTTGTTCTTCTTTTTATGAAGAAATATCATCAAGTTCTGATAAAACTGGTGCTTTAGCAGCATCTGTGCTAATCTCTTCCTCCATAACTGCACCAGCTTTTGTTGCTGCTTGTTTACATCCCGACTCTGCTGCGCCTGAAAGTACTACCCCTCATAGCTGATTGGTCCTGTCACTTTCTAACCAGGCCCAAACGGTTTAGATGGGAGCTTTGCAAGATGGATTCGCCAGTGAAAAACAAAGAAACGGGCGTATCCATCTGCTTTGCAATGTTAGGAAAAAATGTCATTAAGGACAAAAGCTTTGGCCACGCCACAGAGGCCAGTTCCATTCTGCAATTCCATTTCATTCCATTCTACAATTCCCCTCTACCATTCCAGTCTCCTATTCCATCCCATTCCACCATTTCATTCCATTATACTTTCCATTCCATTCTACTATTCCATTCCATTGCATTCCATTCTACCATAGTGCACTACCCCACCTCCCCAAAAAACATTTTTCTAAAGGCCATAATGACTATAATGTTTTATTAAAATGTTAATGTTGAAAAACTTGGGATGCACCTGTTTCAGCCGTATTTATGCCCATTGAAAATAAACGCATTTTAGTACAATGCAAATAAATTCAAGAACCATATATGTGTACTACTGAGCATTAACATGTGTTTCATGGAAGATATGATGACTAGTTGCCTGTAAGTATTGGTCCTCCTGGCTACCAACTTCCTCGCTGGTGCTTGGTTGGGACATTTCACTCGAGTTCTCCTGAATCTCTGCCACGGACATCTTCGTACTAGGCAACATACGTCTGCTATTTTGTTGCTGGAGTGTGACGTGATTTGTGTCGTGCGCAGGTGCGATGGATCGCGTACAAACCAATAGGGTGTCAGAATGGTATTATGCCTGTACTTTTTGGGTTTTTTTTTTAATTTGTGTTGCTTTGAACAATGACAAGCCTGAATGAAAACAAGCTGAAATGAAATAGGAGTAATGAGGCTATTTTTAAAATGTGAGTAGTAGAAAGTACAGATAATTGTATGAAATGTAAGGAGTACAAGTAAAAAGTAGGCTGAAAAATAATTACTCCAGTAAAGTATAGATACCCAAAATTTCTACTTTAGTAAGGTAACGAAGTATTTGTACTTCGTGACTTGCCACCACTGCTTCCAGCCTGTGTGTACCCTCTGGACCGCTTCCAGTGCGAACCAGAAGTGCTTTTTTAAGTGCATTTTCCCCCTCATTATGGGAAATGTATGAAGGAAAACAAAACGTCTGTATTCTGTTTAGCTTTATTGAGTGCAGTCTTTATTTAACAGAGGTCTTTTATTCAAAACAAGAAGTAGCATAGGCTGTTTGTAATAATGTGATCCTGAATGTCTGTTGGAGGTCAGGGAGTGAGGGACAGCCAGTAGGAATGAATGGGAACAGAGGAAAGTTAGTACTTTACAGAGCTAAATGGATCTTTATGCTGCAATTAAAATCAGAAAATTTTCACGTACATTGATTACAATCCTTACACTTAACAGAAAGAGATTTTTTTCCTACTGTTTAACAGATGTACCTGGCCTGGAGGTGATCACAAATACTCAGTCCTGTAGACCTTCCAGGATCATCTAGCCAGGTGAAGGGAGACAAGGGTCATGAAAAGGCTCATACTGCGCTAAGAGACGAGCAGAGCCCCTTTAACTCATAAAAAAAATCCTAATTTTGTCACAAACATGCTTTTAATTAAGTAATTCCAAATTAGAGGTATATTTGCTCAAATTTAGTACACTGTAAAGCAAGATGAGTATATCGTAGATAACTGATGATGTTTTTTTATGTTATCATTTCAGCTAAGGCCATGAAGATATGTCATAACTCAAATAATTTGAGTAACAACCAAGTGTGCCCTGCAATTGGCTGGTGACCAGTCCAGGGTGTACCCCGCTTCTCGCCCAATGACAGCTGGGATAGGCTCCAGCACCCCCCCCCCCCCGCGACCCAGAATGGAATAAGCAGTATAGAAAATGGATGGATGGATGGACAACCAAGTGTTGGCTATGTCTTGATATCTATGGCTATAACCTTATAAACACAAGCAATATGTGTTTAAAAAAATACTTACAACAGAAACTAATCTAACTTTGCACTTTGCAACGCTGAAAATGTCCTTGGAAAAGTGTAAATCCTAACCAGGAAAGGATAAAATGGCGGTTTCTTCCTGCACATGCTCAGACAGGGCAGTATGTGGTCCTTATTTGAACACAATTTTTTATGTTCCTGGTACACAATTAAAATCAACTAGCCTGAACATATTTTTAAAATTACTTTTACATAATTAAAATCACTTCAGTTTAACACAACTTTTTAATATTATTTTAATACATTTCAAATCAACTTATTTTAACACAGTTTTATGTTACTTTTGCACAATTAAAATCAAATCATTTGAAATGGAGACAGCACATTTTGAAATTAGTCAAAAAATATAAGAAGGATTGAATTACACATTTAAATCAGTAAAACAAACTTAATAATTATGCGTTACAAATACTAAAGGTCAAAATCTGTTTTTTCAGTGTGGTGGCTGTAGAACATACTGCAGGTAAACTGTCTCAAATTTTGTTCTTTTGGCTGTGTAGGACTTCTACTACCATGGTATTGAAACAGACATTCATAATGTTAGACTTTTACTAATATTATACCAACCTTTTGAATTCTGATGCCATGTCCAGGCTTTTTCTTTCAATTAAACTAATCCTACAGTCTTCTTCATCTCTTTGTTTCTCGTTTAGTTTCAGTGGCTGACTGTCAGTCTCAGTAACTTACAGTCCACAGCGTTTTCCTAGGGTCTTTTTTCACTCAGAGATCTAAGGGAGTTTCCTTTTCCTCTGCACATGTTCACCAGCTTTGTCCATTAGCTCTGTTGTGGTGATAAGGTGAAAAATGGGGACATGAACCTTTCATGTTTGGTCTGTTTGCAATGCTTCATCTCGTATAAAGTAGTCATGGGCAACGTATGTCACCATTTGGGCCATATTAATTTTGTTCTCACCATAATTCGTCTGAGTTGTTTACATACTGAAGGATATTCGCAATTAGACAGATATTACTTTATTTTAATACATTTTGTGGTATTTTACCCTAACCATGACTCTTTACAGCTAAGAGTGTAGTCGGGCATCGTGAGAAGGTCAATGGGTAACGAGATTTCCTGACCCCCAACCCTACCCTTATGTCTTATCCTAACCCTAACTGTTGTTATATTGTTGCAGTTCTCTGGTAATTGGGTGGCATTTTATCATGTTATTTCTTAGAAATAACATGACAATTTTCTAAATAAGTTGCTTGATAATTCCCAGGTAATTTCTTTATTTTGGCCTACAAAATGAAATTGAGTCCTTCCTCAATAATTTCCAAGTAATTTTTTGGGTTAGGTTAGGGTTATGGTAAGAGCTTGCCTTAGATGGTTAGGGTTAGGGTTAATACCACCTAATTACCAGAGAATTGCCACAATATTACAAGGAACTACTTGATAATTAATACATTATTACTATGTAATTACATCGTTAATATGACCATATTTCCAAGTTATTACTTGGTTAAATGCCTATTTCTGTGTAATTACCCCTTATTCTGGAGAAATTACTGGATAATTGCACTTACCACTTTAAAATTACTAGGTAATTAGGGCTCACTCATAAAAAATGCTACTGAAACATTCACAGCCACTTAGATCTTCTAATTTTTGCAAAAAACAAACATTCTATGTAGAACTAGAAAAGCACTCGGAGAGCGCAGACCTCAGCCATCAGCCCTATCTCCCAATAGTGAAGAATCCTTTAAAAAATTACTGGATTCGTCCCCATGTGCCCCCCACCATGGCCTTTGCTAATTACTCCCTCTCCAGTGGGGTGGAAACCAGTGTTGCCAGATGGAAAAAACAGCAATATCATACTGCAGCTTTGAAATTATCGTATTTTACAAATAACTATCGTATACATACAGAAACTTGAGCAATGACCTAAATACCACAGTAAAGCACTGTCCTGCACAAAGCACTGATGCAGCAAGGAGTATACAAGACGGCAACTGTGTGCCTCACACAACATTATGGAGTGCAGTCCATAACGCAAAACAGTACTTCTGTTTTTTTAGTTTACATGTGATGTGCACGAGCTGCAAGGCGCATGCGCGAGCAGGGTGAGAGGTGATGTTTTGATTGGCAGGTAGAGCCTGACACGAGAGCAGAGGGTGTGTCAGTCAGGTGCTGTATGGTGCTGATGTGATCCCATCTCAGTCAAGCTGACGTGATTAGTTGCTCTCAAATCTCACAGTGTTCGGTTGTAGATACATTTGAAATGGCAAAATTATCGTATATTAAGAGTTTTTTTAAACTATTGATTGTAAATTGTACAGAGGACACAATTATCATACAAATACGATAGTTATGGTACATCTGGCAACACTGGTGGAAACACAGTGAGGCTAAGCATTGGCTTTGATACGAGTGGACTGCCATGGTGGAAGCATTGCCTGCTGGTGCCAACAGATGCACTGACAGTCTCACCCATGGTCTCACTGGACGACTGGAAGTCATGGCAGAGGGTGAATATTCCTCTATTCCTCCCAGCATTGTGAGTATTCTTGCTACAATTCACTGGCTTTCTCTCTGTTATGCTCGGACTCGTCTCCTCGACCGGGTGTGCGTCTTTCAAACTCTAGAAACACACCCAAAAATGCTGCTGGGATTGAAGTTACTCATGTCCGCCATCTCCTGGTGAAAAGTGGTAACAGCGCAGACCTCTGCCATTAGCCCTATCTCCCAATAGTACAGAATCCTTAAAAAAAATTCCTGAATCCAGACGGTGATCCGGATCACTCCCAAAATCTAATCAGTTCTTCTTTATGCCATTTCTGACATCTCCTAAAAATTTAATCAAAATCCATCCACAACTTTTTGAGTTTTGTTGCTAACAAATGAACAAACTAACAAATGAACAAACCCAACCGATCACATAACCTCCTTGGGGGAGGTAAATATTTCTATTTCTCATTCTCTAATGCAGCGGTTCTCAACTAATTGGTTTGTACCCAAAAATGGGTCATAGAGCTGAAACAGAGTTAAAAATAAAGGCATTCATGTCTTTCATGTCATGTCATGTCCTCTCCAGGTGTATGAAAGGATGTACTTTTTAAAAATTTTTTACTTTGTATTTTAGTCTCAGTTTGCAGTATCCAAAATCTAAAATGAAACTTTATAAATCAAATAAATATTACTGGTTTAAAATTTCCATGAATTTGGTGGGGGATTTTTGATTCAGGAGGTGGTGGTCCTGAGGCTGGACCAGTTGAAAACATTGCTCTAATGCATTTGGTCCTCGTACATGCTGTCATGCACTTGGCAACTCAGGTGTAAATTGTTCAGGGCAGATTTGGTCATAGTTGTCAAATATGACAGTAACAGCAGTTACATATGAATAAGACCATACAATTACAATAAAAACTGAAAGCCAAGAATAGCTGTAGTGCAAAGAAACAAAGATTCCAAATGAATAAATGAACAGGGCAATGTGACATGAACCAGCACCCTATGGACAGAAATATGTGCCAGCAGAAACTGACTTAGAATTTCTTTTATTGTTTTAGAGTGGCTCGACTTAAATAATTGAAATAAATATTTGAAATTGAATCATTTAATTTAAATTTGTATCATTTAAACTGAATATGAAATACAGTGTTTAAAATTGAATTAATCCATTTCAAACTAAATTGAAATAAACTTTAAATGGACAGACTCAAATTGTTAGATTCCCATCCAGCCATCCATTTTTCTACACATCTCATCTTGTTATGTGGGATTTAAAGATTTTTTGAGCTGATATCCAGTGGATAAGGAAGAGCAATCAAGTGCAGAGTCAATTCAGGCTGTTTTAACCAATGAAAACCTTTATTTTGGTCATGTGAGTAGAAGTCATCACTTCTTCATGTAGAACTGCAATTTTCTGCCAATAAACGAAAGGAACAGAAGAACTGCCATTGCCCTCTCTTAAAGGATGGCACTGAACAGACACGGTAATATCAGTTTACCGTGTATTAGAGGAATTATTTTAAATGAAACCAAGTATATTATGTTCACGTACAGTGCTTAACAAATTTATTAGACCACCACCCAAAGTAAGGTTTATGCCACAGCTGCCCTAAATTAACTGCATTGGTAATTACTAAAATCATTTTTTTTATGTTTCTGCAATGGTTAATACACAAATATGTAGAAGCTCTTTAACCCAAATGATATTTTTATTGCTAAAATATAATTATTATTGTTACCCATGAATTTTCAAATATACTGATTTACAAAAAAACTGAAAAACTAGTAAAGGGCATTATTATTTCTTGATTGATATGTCAAATTATAGTTATTTACTTGCATACCTGAACAGAAAAAATAGTTTTAGTGGTTGAATGTTATGCTTGATTAATTTCTGACTTCTCAGAGAAGCCCAGTGAGCCGATTAAAATTTGGGTATAAAAAGCTGAATTCAGTTTGAAATTCCTCATTCCTGTTCAAAATGGTAAAACGTGGAGAGCTCACTGAAAATGAAAGAGTCCGCATTAAAGCACTTCATGATGCTGGATGGTCTTTGAGACAAATATGACAGGTGGTCTAATAAATTTGTTAAGCACTGTATATTAGATATTACTGCAGTGGGGCAATGGCAGTTCTACGACCAGAAGCAAGGTAATTATGTGATCAAAACAAAGGTGCTGATTGGTCAAAACTGCGTGCTATGACTGCACTCGATTGCTCTTCCTTATCAGCTGGACATGTGCACAAAAAAAGTCTAAAATTGAATTTGACAATTTGGAATTCTAGAGAGAACTGAACATGGGGAAGTGATTTTTTTTAGCAAGGACAAAAAATAAAAATAAAAAATACCGTTCAGGGTTTATTTTTAATCAGTTTGAAACTTTTTAATTCAACAAATATGGTATTTCAGATTCTGTTTAGATGATACAAATTCAAATAAATTTATCTTATTTTAAATGTTTATTTCAAGTGTTGAAGTCAGCAACTTAAATGCAAATAAAAGACGTTCAAATTCAGGTTTTGTTGACACATATTTTGTCCATACAGTAGGAACAGAAAAAAACACCATCAATGAAAATAAAAAAGGAGGTATATGACAAGGACTGAGTAAAAAAGTGTCATAATGCAAAAAAAAGAACAACTGAAAAACAAAGGACAAACATTACAGCACTAACAGAGCTACATGAAGTCTACTAAAACTGAATCAAAAAAAGTGGTATAGAAAAATATGTGAAAGTGTAGAAAAAGAATCTCTTATTCAAAGTTGGTGTGATTTAGAACATAAGATACTTATGTTATAATACATGGATGTATAAAACATCCATGACAGCTACCAGGACTGTACACTGATGATTAATGTTTCCTCCTTTTCCACTGACTAAAGCAGAGCTGAAATGTTCCTAAATAAAATAAAGATTAATCTAGATATACTTAGTGTCTGATAAAGCCTTTAACTCAGAGCATTAAAACAGAGACCTGCACTTCTTTGTAAACTGTATTAGAGGAATGCTTTGGACGAATGACTTCCTTGATCCTTACTTACTCATCTCTGCTCTCTGATCCCGATACCGATACTAGCGTTTAAAGCATACACGTCCCAGGAACAGGGTGTCATTTCTTTCTCTCTCTCAATAAGGTTTCATGGTTTTATCCCCTGTGTCTAAGGCACATAAAGGCTTTATAAGGGTGCTTACAGACAGACTGGAGCAGAATCAGGCTTTTTGAATCTGTTTAAATGATTTTAAAGGCGGGGCAGAAGGCTATGATTCTCTGATTTATTGCTTCCCCCTCTTAGTTCAGATTGATGTTTTGCTTTTCCATGCCTTCCTGCTTTTATGGCATCATCTTGTGTCCAGAGATGTGGCTCCTCCAATAAAGAGCCTTTTAACTTTGCTCACATTGTTATAAAAAAATGAGACAAGAAATTGTTTTGAAAATGTGCAGAAATTAATTATATTTTAACAGTGTTCCTTTACACCAGCACGATGCATGTGAGGAGGTTTTTTTTCACCTAACACAATATAAAATAAAAGCAAAGGCATTGATGTTTTATTACTGACAGTATATTTATAATTCTCCTTGAGGGAAGGGACAGCCAATCACATGATACTTTATGCCGCTGTATTAAGAGTCATGCAATGAGAAAATCCTGTGAACCCTGGCATCCTCATGTCACAAGTGTCACATTGTGCTGTTGTCTAAACAAAGACATGGCCTGGAAACAAGAAGGAGTTAGGGGGACAGGTTAGGCACAACGAGAGACATCCATTTTAATTAAATGTTACACAGTCGCACTCCCAGGCCTTAATACAAGTAGGCTTACTGCAAAGATCTCATTTAGGACAAACAAGATGACTGCATCTTTCTCTAACTATCACCCGCAGCCCAGGATACAGGCCTGTAAAATGACTGATGTTTGTAAAAAGCGACATTTCTGCCTAGTAAGCACTTCTACAGGGACGCTCCTGAGTTTTTATGTGCGGGTTCATAAACTCCCAGACTAATGCACCCTGACACACTGTTTTGATATCATTACAGCATTATACTCATCCTTTTTTTGAGCGAAAAAACGTGAGTACTTAGAAAGTCGAAATTCATAAATAAATTTATGTCAAACTGCACTTAATATTGATTTTGTTAGTGTACAGATTCAATAATAAGGTAGCGAGGGCATGAATATTTAAATATAATCTTCATTTCTGCATCTCCTAATGGCCTTTTCTCTTCTACACTCAATTTAAACACAATTTGGAAACTATAATGTATTGAAAATGACTGGAATTCAGCAATAAATCATAGCTGGGATACTGCGGGCCTTTGATAAGATAGTCCAATATTAGTCTCCAGGGGGATCGGCACAATTAGATTTCTGTTTTTTAAACCCAGCAATTATCATTCTGGCTATCATTTCAGAACAAAGTGTTGTCTCCTCTTTTCTCATTTCCATGCAGAAATGGAAGGAAGCCCTAAATGGACTGGCAGGCTGACCAGAGACATCAAAGGTCAAATTACAGGCAGTGAAGAATGACCTCAGCTCAGCACTGAGCATGCAAATGGTCCCCACTCTGCGACTTTGTTTTCTCTCTGTTTGCTGGAAACTCATCATCCGTGCATAAAGTCAGTTATTGTTACCAGCTAATGGATAAAAGTAAAAGAAGAAGAGTGATGCGTCGTTCGAGGCAGCAGTCCAAGCTAGCGTAAATGAATGAACAAAACCCTCTAATAGGCATGTGGAGCCACAGCGTGCAATCCATATGATGGCTATCAATAATTCATTCTTGGCTTTGGCCTTTTGGGAGACATTAAGGTAATATGAAGAGCAGTCAGGCCAAATGGTTTGCAAATCCTTTTTAAGCAGCGTACACAGTATCATTTACCCGATTTCTGCACAAGTAGCAACTTTATAGTGAGTTTAACTGGTTTAGATAAGCACAATCACAGACACTTGTGTTTCACTTTATTTGAAGGATTAGAGGCTGGCTGCTGATATCAAAACAATTGGCTCATATTACTTTTATATCAGGCTAATGTGATAAAAAATAAAAGGTGTAATTCAGAATAACTGCACAAAGAGAGTTTTTAAAAGAGAGAAAAATATGATGGACTTAGACTGATCAGACCAGGACAAAATGTGCCTCATATGGGCTTCACATTCTGCCATGTTGACAGCTGCTAATAGTTTGTTGTTGGATCTTCCTTTGTAAGCATTGTGGCCCATGCGGCCCATGTGGTTCTGGTTCCTCAGTCACACTTTGTTGTCTCTACTCACCCTCAGAAAAAAGCCTCACTTCAGCATTAATAATTGGCTTTTCACAGACATTTTGATTTGTCCCCACATTTGGAAAGCCATATGGATGTGATTTGTTTTGGAGGAGCAGGCTTCCATTCACACACAAACACACACAAACACACACAGCGGTCAATTGATCTCATATGATAAAAGTTAGCTGGGAATTAGCAGCCTTTTGCTGTTATCCCAGAATCGTTTTAAAACAAAATGCCTGGGTTTGTTATCACTTCTTCATCCCACTTTGTTTCCCAGCCTGGATGTACACAGCTCACTGATTAGCACAAGCGCACCATATTATGTAAAGGTGGCCCGGCAGTGGCAGCTAATGGCCTCCCTGTCTCTGTAAGTTATGGATGTAGCCTTTTGTGCTGTAGGGTCGCACATAAAGGCCCCTCTTTTTAATTCACAGTCACCCATGGTCAGGCTAAATGGCTGACTGTGGAATTGGAGGCCCACGTTTATACCAGTACATACACACACTTTGTTTCAAATATGGCTTTCAATGGTAACTGAGCTGCTGGTTCTGCCACATTTAAAAATCCATCTGTATTTCTTCAGTATGGTCAAAAAAATCTCCTTTTAGGGGATTATGATGATTCCCAGAAAAATATTTCAAAATACATCAAATTAAAGTGAAATGTACACACTGTAAGACTAAAAAGAAGAAGGTTAATTAAAAAAATGAGTTGTGTTAATGTAAAAATCCATAACAACTGTTTCAGGTCTATTTTTCTGCATTCATAGAGTAAAATTTTAGTTTTAAATAAACAGTACTAAATCACATTTAAATAATGTCCATAATCGTACTCAAATTATTTTACAATCATCCCTAAATCGGTAGAGTTTTCCCTGAATGCCTTTGAGCATTGAATAATTTTGCACCATGAGTGAAGTTACCCTCTAGGTTAGATAAGTCCTGCCTATAGAGAGCAAATAGTATGGTTTATTGTAATTCTTTCAGGCATGGATGTTGGATGTTTTGGATTTCTTACCTTTCATTGATATTACAAATCAATCAAGGTCAAAATAATTTGGCTTTTTTTTTATTTCAAAAAAGCAAAAAAAAAAAATAAATAAATAAATAAATAGAAAATAAAAAATAAAAAATAAAAATTAATAATAATAATTTTTAATGTCACAGTGAAAACAAATTTCTACAAAATAATGCCAATTAAACAAAAATATTTAATGTAAAATAAGTGATTCCATAAATATTCCCTCTTTTAAAAGTGAGTGACATAATTCAGCAGAGGACCAGCCAATTAGGGGTCAGCTGAGTATTGTGAATGGGTCTCAAGAGTTTGTAGTATTAAGACACTTGTATCCAGAAGGTCCAGTCACTGGTTAATCATTGGCTACCATTACACCATGAAGACAAAAGAACACTCCAAGCACCTCAGAGAAAAAAAGTGTTTGTCAAAAGGCACGAGGGAGACTCCATGGACACGTGGAAGAAAGTTCTTTGGCCTGATGAGACCAAAATGGTGCTTTTTGAATTAGAGGACACCATCCCCACTTTAAAGCACGGTGGTGGCAGCATCATGCTGTGGGGATGCTTCTAGGCAGCCAGCCCTGGATGGCTTGTAAAGGTGGAGGGTAATGTGGCAAGATATAGGAATGACAGTGGGCAAGAGAACTGCGGCTTGGGAAAAGATTTATTTTCCAGCAAGACAGTGACCCGAAGCAAACAGCAAAAGCTACTCAGAAATGGTTTAAAGGTGTGAATGATATGGAGTAAAATTGCTGTGGTCAGACGGCCTGACTGAGACCTTTCCACTCAGTCAATGCTGTGATTGCAGCCAAAGGTGCATCTACTAAATACTGACTTGAAGGGGGTGAATATTAATGGAGTCACTTATTTTATGTTACATATTTTTCTTTAATTGACATTACTTGTAGAATTCTGTTTTCATTTTGATATTTATGAGAGTTTTTTGGTCAAAAAAAGCCAGATTTTATTGCCCATGATTGATTTATAAAATCAATAAAAGAGTAAAACAACCAAGCGGGTGAATACATTTCAGGCACTGAACTTTGACTGGCATGAACCTATAAAATTAAAGTATGTGAAATAAATTGATGACATTTTTTGTAGATTAGAAATTAGTATCTTTCAAAAAAGGTAATTTAACATGTTGTAATAAGTTGTATTTAAACTGAATTTTTATGGGTGGGAAAGTTTCCACAGCTTATTTAGACTTTAAAAACTTAAGTCAACCTTACATAAATGAACAAGTAAAACTGAGTTGGTTTCACTTAAAATACTATTTTCCAGGGAAGATTACTTCAATTTCTTTAGGCAATCAGTCTCCTCTAATATTTTGAGTTATTTTAACTTACAGGAGTTTACAGTGAAGGGTAAAGCAATGATGTGCTTGTAAATAATTTTTCACTTCGCTTAAAGTGTTGAAATTAAAGACAGTGCATAAAACTATATGACAGCTTTTGTAAATTATACTAAGATTTAAAGATATCTACAGTAATTACATAAAGACTTTTAGCTAAATGTAGAACAAAAGAGTAATTTAATGGCTTTTCCCACAAAAAAAATGCCAATAAAGCCTCAGACTCTGACATAAATGTGCCATGCAGTGTCTGCCATGAACACCTTGCAGCTGTGGTTAGTAATATCTCTAATTCCACTTCAGAACATAAAAGCCATAAAAGCTGGGCCTGGCAGCCTTTCATGTTAATTGTGTGTGTGACTTTAAACAAAGCTTGTTTCTGCAGCCGAACACTGATTACAAAGTGTTGCAGAATCCTGATCAGTGGCTTTCTAAGCAGCACTTCATTTTTTCTCCCTGAGCAGATTATTAAAAATTGATCATTTCTTAGTAATAGCTTCATTTCTGTCGGTTTTCATATTTTAATCCTGTTTTAGAGAAAACACAATACATTAATCAAATATGACAGAACATACTCTTAATGTAATCATGCAGAGGAATATGAATTGCAAATGCCTTGCAACCTCCCTTCCCCTCCCCCTTCACCCTCAAATGTACTTCCATTAATGTTACAAAATAAAATAATCATGACTGTTTGAAATAGAAATCAACTACATGGAATACGACAGAATATTTTAGAACTGGGTTTGTGTGAAATGGCCAAATGCTCAGGCTTTACATCAAAAGGCGGTGGCGGCGGAGGGCTGTGAAACAAGCGCTGGTTCCTTGGGACTGCGGCTCAAGACAAATGCGAAATGACGCACGCTTCGCCAGGCCCCATTTCCTCGCTGATCGAGATGGAACACAAGTTTTTTGTGTCAAGAACAAAGATTCTTCTTAGCTGAGATGGTTCTTGTCTAATGGTACATCAGCACGTCTTACAGCAGCCCTTTGAACAGATTGACAGGTTGAGCCTGAGAGCATGGATGTGCAAGAGTGCACTGCAGAGATTACACGTATCTTTGAGAATATTTAAGATGTATGAGATTAAAAGGGAGGAAAGCCTTTGACAATTGCAAAAACAATTCCTGCTCCAGTTTCTAAGAGCTGGAAATTAGTGCACTGATGACATCCTGCAATTAATGTGATACATTATGAATGACTAGGCGCCACTATAGATCCTTACAGGATTGCATTTATGGACTAAAATATCTCATCAGCATTTAGAAGTTTTCCTTAAAGAGATTGGGACCGAGCATTCCAGAGACATTCGCTTGAAATGGAGAGGCACCTTTCAAAACAAGTCAATATTCAGCACAGAAGAAAGAGGCCCTAATTAGATTCATTTGCCTCTTGGATCAATGTTTTCCTAGGGATGTGAGTTATAAAGTCAGAGTGGAGCATAAATAATCAAAAACAAATAAAGATGTGTGTTTGGAGAAATACGACTGATAGTGCTCATAAAACCTCAGGCCCGGCATGCTAAAGCAGAATGAATATTTAAAGATGGGAAGGAAAGAAAATAGCTCAGGAAGAAGGAAAAAAAGTCAGTTTCTAAAAAGGTCTGACCTTGGCCGGCAGAGTGGAGGAATCCTTTAGAGGGTACCTTGGCCATACTTAGTGAAAAGTAGATAATTTGTTAATGTCACGCACTTGTTGGAAATGGCAGATAAATGGATTTCAGCCATTATTTTCCAGCCTAAGTGAAGTGAAGGAGGAAACGTTGCGGAGAGGACAAACCCAGTTATGACTGATAAGTGTCTAAAAGCTAATGAAGGCTGGCTAGGCCAAGGTCAATGGCTGCTAGTGAGATGCTATGTGCTGCTCCGTTGTCCTGCCGCTTAAATATAGAGGAAATATACATTGAGCTTTTAACACCTTGAAACATAGGAGAGACTGCTGTATGAAATATGGCCATGTAATGGCTTTTTAATGACGGCCTCCCAGCCCACTATTCTGGCCTGAGATTGGAAATCGGAGGTGAACCTTGATATCACTGCGCTAAGTGCTTGTAATGCACCGTAACTTCTGGCCATCCTGTTGAGTGAGACAGTTCAGGCCAGGAGATAAATGCCCCTGTGCTGGACAGGGCCTCTGCTGGCAGGAGGACACTGCACTCCCTGTGATCCCAGACACACTCACTCTGGAGTTCAGCACAGTGACAGCTCAGTGAGCAGACATTTGTCTGTTCGCGGGTCAAAAGCTGGCCAGAGTCCTCAATAAAACTGAAAAGTGAAGCTTTTTACACACATTAAAATAAGAGCGCAGAAAACACAAATAAACATTTTGCCTAAAATTTCATATCAGAGTTTTTAGCTGAATGTGAGATGGACTGAAATCAATTCCGATGCTTCTTTTTGACCTAAAAAAGCAAAGCAGACAGTTCTTGACAAGACTGATGATTTCTACATGATGATGTTTAATGTTTAAAAGTGCTGCAGCAGGATATAATTCAGGCCAAGTTATTAGCTACCTACTGCTAAAGAGATATTTTTTTAAAGCATTTTAACAGCAAAGACACGTTCGGGTCATGGCTGGAGACGATCCCAGCTGTCATTAGTGAGAGGTGGGGTACACCCTGGACTATTCGCCAGGCAATCGCAGGGCTAACATACAGAGACAGACAACCAGGCACACTCACAGTCACACCTCATCCAATTTTGAGTCCCCAGTTAGAGAGAAGCCATGCATGCACCAAGAGAACATGCAAACTCCAGCAAAGAGACATACCTAAAGTTCCCTAAAGAGATGTTAGCTTTTGTCAGGCAAATCATCCAGTCCATTTTTTACTGGAAACCCACAAATGCTTCAGGATAAAAACAAGAAAGGAATGTAAATATGATGGGGGTTTATTTACAAGCACTAATCTATTTTGAGGCCTTTTGCCTTTATCAGATAGATCAGCTGAAGAGAGATGGGAATTATAGCGAGAGAGTGGAGGACAGCATGCACCAAACAGTGCCAGGGCCGAGTTTGGATCCTGCGTCCACTACATCTGGGACTTTAGCCTCCGCATTAAGTCTTCTATCTGAGCTACCTGGTACCCCTAAGGCCCTTTTTGCACAGGCTGTTTCACAAATTTTCCACAAAATTTAAGGAAAACCTACCCAGATTACTGCCTGAATTGCTTGTCACTCACAGCAGAAAAAAGTTTTCAGCAGTTTGCAACAGGTAATGGAGAGGGAAAACGCTAAAGGAGTTAACGGGGAAAACTCAGGGTAAAATCTGGGTGATGAATCCAGGTTCAATCCAGCGTGGTATTACGCCTCCATTTGCACCCTGTAATGTGTTATTTTTGTCACAGTGCAGATTCACATAGTGGAAGCACAAGATGCTAACCTTTGCAAAGTCGCTGTATTGGCCAGATTTAGTATCTGCCATCAGGCACATCCATCTTGCAAAGATTCTGAAATTCTGAAATGTTAATTTATGGAGCCCAATTAAAATAACCTCATTTGATGAAAGTGCTGTACATGATTAAAACACATAAAAATAACAATAAAATAATAACAAAAATAGGAGCATAATAAAAATGTCAAACTCAAGTTGTGTTAAAAGCCAGAAAAGGCTAGGGTGTCTTAACCAAGGATTTAAAACTTTCAATAGACTGAGGTTTACTGAAAGTCAGGGGTAAACTGTTCAACAGTTTTGGAGCAGCCTCTTATAACGCTCTGTCACCTCTGGTTTTAAGGCTGCGCCATGGAACATCTAAGACACTTGGCTTTGTTGACCAGAGTGCTCTGACTGAAGCATGTAGGTGCAACAACTTAAATGAGAAAGTGCCGCTTAATACAAAAGAAGCAGTAAAATCGAAGACCAGATCTTTACAGGAAGCCACAGGAGAGAGGCCCATGCAGGTGTGAAGACCTGCAGTCACATCTGCACCAGCTGTAAATGATTAAGAGACAGCTGATCCACACTGACATATTAAGAACTAAAATAATGCAAACCTGAAATGAATGATCCTCTCATATTCATTTGAATGATCGTAGAGCTTTACACTCCTCAACAGTCTCAGCTGTTAAAGCTCCTTTGACTACTGAGCTCATGCATGGGTCAAATTTGAGAGAGCTGTCGAAAATGGCACCATTGTTTTCTAAATTACATCTGGGTGACTGTGGGAAGTTAGTGGGCCAAGGATGCAGTCAGCACCATGCAGAAGTTCTTTTCATTCAGATTTGGTAGGTTATCCATAATTTCACATCTTTAAGACAGTTCAACAAGACATTCATGGAATCTGTTTTATAGACTTGCAGAGATCTGCATAGAAATGAAGAGACAAGCTGTACTTATGGCGCAGGATTAAAACAGACTGTAAACAATCAGGAATGGTAGACATTAAGGCAAAGCATCATCAAACAGTGGACTACATCAAAAAACATTTCCACTCCAAACTGAGTGGAAATGTTCTTTTAAGTTCATCGTCACTCATGTTCATCTCTTTTAGCAAAACATGTCACAGAGAAGCAGCAGACAGAGAGGCAGCTTTAAAGAAAGCTTCCACAGTTTGGGTAGAGGCTGACCCTTGGCTGGACTCTCAGTTTTGACTCCCATAATGCAATCAGCTGGGTGAATAATTACAAAATAATAACACCGGTGCAACATCATCTGGGCTCCATCCAGCAGAGAGGCTTCCCTTCCGCCACTTGTGTGCTTAATGTCCTCTAAAGACCCATATTACACCCCAATTAGATGGCACTCTTGTTTCCTTACATCAAGGGCTTGACTCTACTGGCTTGTCACCCTCCCCTGGCCTAATCAATTTCATTACTCCAGTTACAGCCCCAGCCCCGGGAAAGCTGTGCCCTTAAACTTCAGCTCCTGCTTCAATCGATCAATAGCCCGCGTCCCTGCCAAGGTTCCATTTAAAGTTCATTTATTTCAAGCCATCATATAAAACAAGACAGAGCATCGATGCAGCCCCACTTTGTTTTATTTGACTGAGGATTTCCACCATGACACTCAAATCCACTCCTGTTCACTCCAAAAGCTGCTGTGGGAGCAGGCGGCAGGTAAGATCACAATACAAGCATGGCTTATTTACTGCCTTTGTATTAACCCTGTCATCTGACTTACACATGCATTTTTCTCTATGTGCAAATTCATTTTATTTACCTTTAAATGATATGAAGCCTATAACAGCACTGCTGCATGAGAGCGACTTTACGACCTGTCAGGAGACATCTTCAGCCTCCCTCCCAAACCTTCTGTACTCACAGCTGGTTCTGACAGTTCCTGCTCATGAGATCTATAAATAAAATATTTCACACACATTTTTAAATAAGTGAGCAAAAATAGTCCGAAGCCATCCCTCCTTCCGTCTTTGTCAAATCAAGAATAATAAACATTTCTTCAGTTTAGATACCTTTTTGATATTTCAAAAAAGAAAAAGCCCAAAACTAAATTAATTTATTGACTTCAAAACAAATGTAAAAGAATATCCATCCATCCATCCATCCATCCATTTTCTATACCACTTATCCTGTTAGGGGTCGCGGGGGACTTGAGTCTATCCCAGCTGTCATTGGGTGAGAGGCAAGGTACACCCTGGACTGGTCGCCAGTCAATCACAGGGCTGACGTATAGACAGACAACCAGGCACACTCACATTCACACCTACGCCCAATTTAGAGCGATCAATTAACCTAATGAGCATGTTTTTGGTGGTGGGATCTAAAAACAAATGGATGAAAATACATAAAATGCTTATTTACAGTTAAAAATTTAATTTAACCCAAACTTTTGCAGAATTCTGTGCTCTAAATGCTTGAATCAAAGCTTAAACTTACAATTCCCAGTTCCAAAAAAGTTGGGATTTTGATTATTTTGAACTATATTTAACTGACTACATTATAAAGACAAGATTTTTGATTTTCAAACTGATAAACTTATACACACATTTTTATCTGATGCATGCAACACGTTCCCAAAAACTTGATGCAGGACCAGGAAAAGACTTGGGAAGTTGTGGAATCCTCAAAAAACACACATTACAGACCATACACATTGTCAGTTAACATAGTATGTCACAGTACAAATGCAGGAGAAGACTACCATGGAAATTGAAAGGCATGAGGTCAAGCACTGATGTTGGATGAGAAGGCCTGGTTCAAAATCTCTGTCCAAGCTCATCCCAAAGGTGCTTGATGGGGTTGAGGTCAGGCTCTATGCGGGCCAGTCAAGTTCTTCCAAACCGTACTCATCAGACCATAGTCCTTGCTTTGTGCACTGGGGCACAGTCATGTTGGAATAGATAGGACCTCCCTCAAACTGTTGCCACAAAGTTTGAAGTATAGCATTGTCTAAAATGTTTTGGTATGTTGAAGCCAGTGGTGGGTAGAGTACACAGTTACAGTACTCAAGTAAAAGTAATAATAATAATAATATCTTGAATTTATATCGCGCCTTTCAAGAAACCCAAGGACGCTTTACAGGAACACATAGACATGGACAAACTATGTGAGGGGAAGGATGAGTGTAAGGGGTGGTTTAGTGAAGACTGTAGGCTGTGGTGAACAGGTGGTGCTTGAGACGTTTTTTTTTTAAATGTCCAGAGATGGAGCGCTGCGGATGTCTGCAGGAAGAGTGTTCCAGAGGGTGGGGGCTGCAGCAATGAAGGCTCTGTCTCCATAGGTTCGGAGTTTGGTTTTGGGCATGGAAAGTAGGTCAGTGTCTGAAGATCGAAGGTTGCGGGATGGTGTGTATGGATGGAGGAGATCAGAAAGGTACTAGGGAGCCAGAGCATGGAGAGATTTGTATGTGAGGAGGAGGACTTTGTAGTTGATACGGGACTTAATAGGGAGCCAGTGGAGGTGGATGAGGGTCGGAGTGATGTGTTGCCAGGGTCTAGTGCGGGTGAGAACTCTAGCTGCAGAGTTTTGGACATACTGAAGCCTGTCCAGGGTTTTGCTGGGAACTCCAGACAGGACTCCATTACAGTAGTCCAGGTGGGAGGTTATGAAAGCATGAATGACTGTTTCAGCCACAGAATCAGCGAGTGATGGTCGGAGTCTGGAGATGTTCTTGAGATGATAGAAGGCAGATTTGGTGACAAACTTTATGTGGGACTGGAAGGAGAGGGTGGAGTCCTGGATGACGCCCAGGTTTTGGACCTCGGAGGACGGACAGATGGAGGTCCTGTCCACATCGAGCATGAGATCTCCAACCTTCTGCAGCAGCGCTTTGGGGGCCACTGTTACTTAACAATAATAATTATTCAAGTAGAAGTAAAAGTACTCATAAAAATAAGTACTTGAGTAAGAGTAAATAAGTACCTCATTAAAAAACTACTCAAGTAGTGAGTAACTTCATGAGTAACTTCATTTTGTGCAATTTCTTAAAACGCATTGCATTTTGACTTATTATTCAGGGGTATTAAAGTAATTTGCACATTGTCACGTTGTCATCAATAAAGTAGCATAACTTGCCAAAAGTAAAAGAAATAAAAAACTTAATACATAAAGCAGCAGTCAAATTATGTTTGTTAATCACAATTATGGGATGAAAAATGTAATATAATGAGAAAAAACAGACTCTTTCTCTCATATCTTTACTATTGGGAGATAGGGCTAATGGTGGAGGTCTGTGCTCTCCGAGTGCTTTTCTAGTATTATCATGTGTTAAAGATTTTTGGCTCATATTTATGAAATTAATCTTATGAACTGCCTCATTACTGACTTTTTGCCCTTTTTTAAATCTAATTTTTACTTTTAAGCTCCAATTTATTAATTTTTATCCTGATTATCACTCAACAACTTTGGCCCACTAGCCCCACGTTATAACCATGTTAGGTATAATCACTGATATAAGAGATATGCTGCACCACATGATACTAGTAGCACCTACAACGCAACATTAAATAATGCTGTGTAAAATCACATTTGTGGCAGAGTTACAGAGGTGGTTGGACACGTGACATCATTTATCACTGACACAACTGTGTCTTCGCAGTCTGCAAGTTAAAACAGATTTGAACTTATATGTTTAGCTAGCTAGCAGTGCAGTTGTTAGCTTGTTTAGCTTTCTTACCATAATGTGCTTTCTTAAATTTGACGTGCTATTTCTGAAGCTTGAGATTTCCACCGTATTAGGTAGACACAGTGGGCAGCGCATTATGTGGTTGTTGTTCCTTATCGTTTGAAAGGCAAAGAGTCTTGATGTAGAGCCAGGGATGAACATGCTCCTCTGAAGTAGACACAGGTATTACATCTTCAGCCATTATCTCCACCTGTTGATAGTGAAGGGGGAGGGGTCACTCCTCCGTTTACTCTGTGGTGCAAAGGATTTTACCTCACGCTGCTGTGAGAGCTCGACTGAGTGTAAAATAATATTCAATGAAAATAGATTATAGACAAGTAAAAGTAGCGACCAGTGCATGCCAAATGTAACAGAGTAGAAATAAAAAGTACTCTGCTCAATAATTACTCTCAGAAGTAGGATTTTTTTTTTTTAACTACTCAAGTACATGTTATGGGGTCAATGTAACATGTTACTACCCACCTCTGGTTGAAGCATTAAGATTAGCCTTCACTGGAGATAAGGGGCCTAGCCCAAACCCTGAAAAACAGCCCCATGCCATTAGCCCTCCTCCACCAAACTTCATAGTTGCACTACTTTGCATTGGACCTGGTGATGTGAGGTTTGCATGCAGCTGCTCAGCCTTGGAAACCCATTCCATGTAGCTCTAATCCCACAGGTTTTGTGCTGACATTAGTGGAAGTTAAAACTCCTCAACTTTGGAATTAGGGGAGTGTTGGCAAATTTTATGCACCATGGGCCTTAGCAGATGTTGACCCTGCCATCTTCAACTTCATGGCTGAGTTGCTGTTGTCTTAAAGGCCTCCACTTTCTAGTCATGTCACTTACAGTTGACGGTGGAATATCCTGCACGGACGAAATTTCATGAACTGTGTTATTGCAAAGGTGGCATCCATCACAGTACCTCGCTTGAAGTCACTGAGCTCTTCAGAATGACACATTTTGTATCACTGGGGCCTGGGTCCATAGCTGGCAATGGTAGTGCTAAGGACCTTAAATTCAGAGCACTTCTCGTCAGCGCTTTTTGTTGCTACGTCACAAAAAATGAATCCTGCCTTCCTCATTAGTACTGTAACATTGTTTTAAAATAGCTCTATGTGCTTCATATTCCTATATTTCAAGGAAATATCACACAGAAGACATGCAGACAATGTAAAAGAATCCTTTCCTGTCAAAGGAAGCAGCTGCAGACCTGAAAACTATCCTTGAGAAAAGACAAAGAAAGACAAGTCAGATACGTTTCTCTAAGTCCTGCCCCTTCTTGATATTGATTGGCAGGTGAGGAAGAAGTGACACTGACAAGCACAGAAGTAGAGCGTGAGGACATTTTTTCTGCCAAGGGCCTTGAAAACGCTGGACTACATTGGTTTTGAATTAAAAATAAGCACTGCCAGTACTAAAAAAGCCAGCTTTGGCCACAGGCATGAAGCATTTGGAAATGGAGACTGCATGGCTAGATGCCTGACTTAATACACCTGTGTTTACAGGTCTTACTGAAACACCTGAACACAGCATTTAACAGGTGTGGCCAAATACTTTTGTCCATATAGTGTATCAGAAGTATCGCTCACTGACCAGTCCACATTTCAAATTGTTTTTGGAAATAATGTCAGTCAAGTCCACCTGACTAAAGAGGAAAAGTACCATCCACATTGCTATTTGTGCAATGTTCAAAAGCCAGGATCTGTGATAGTGTAAGGGTGTATTAGTACCCATGGCACGGGTCACTTGAACATCTGTAAAGGCCCCATCAATACTGAAGGGTACATACAGGTTTGGAGCATCATATGCTTCCATCCAGAGGATATCTTTGTTAGGAATGTCCCTGCTTATTTCAGTAAGACAATGACAGACAAATTCTACACAAGTAGCAACAGCATAACCTTGCAAAACAGATAGATACACCCATTTCCTTGTTTTCACTGGCAAATCCATCTTGCAGAGCTCCCATCTGAATCATTTGGGCCCGGTTAGAAAGTGACAGGACCAATCAGCGACAAGGGGTAGTACTTTCAGGCGCAGCGGAGTTGTGATGTAAACAAGCAGCAACAAGAGGCCGGTGCAATTATGACGGAAGAGATTAGCGTGGATGCTGCTAAAGTGCCAGTTTTATCAGAAATTGACGACATTTCTTCATTAAAAGATGAACAAAGGACAACAGTGAGTTGTTTTCTTTTCAAAAACAACAAAAGTTGTGTACTGACATGTCTATAGTCATCATGTTTCGCGTTATTCCTCAGTGGCTGCGCACATGCAGCTCGATAGCTGCTACGTCAGGTGTTTTGTTGCTCTGATTGACCCGTAAAGATGTGACGGACAGAACTTTCATCCTATCACACTCCAAGTTTTTTTTCAAAGCCTCTACCCTTTCCCAGACGCTTAGTATTGAAGCTTTACCAGATGGATGTGTGACACAAATCCATCTGGCGTGTCAGGTTAGCAACAGCATGGATTCACAGAAAAAGAGTGTAGGGATGAGATTGGCCTTCATAAAGTCCAGATCTGTCTCCCACTGAAAATGTTGAATGCAAAATACTACAACATAAACCCTGCACTGCTGAACAACTTAAGATGTATATCAAGCAAGAATACTGTTAGTATCTTCAGTCCCCAGATGTTTACAGAGGGTTGTTAAAAGAGAAGGTGACATAACACAGTGGTAAAAATGCTCTAGTCCCAACCTTGTTGGAACAAGTCGCTGGCAAATTAAGCATGTGTGCATTTAAAAAAAAAAAAAGAAAAAGAAAAAGAAAAAAATCAATAAACTTTTGTTTAAACATTATAAATCTTGTGTTTCAGCTGCATTGATTTGAATATAGGTTGAAAGGGTTTTGTAGACCACTGAATTATGTTTTATTCACACTTTACACAACATCCCAACCTTTTCAGAATCAGGCATCACAACAAACAAAAATTAGATTGCATTTTGATATGAGAACTATTTCATTATTCCTAGGTGGTAGTCAAGCATAAATGAATGGTTTTCAAATTACAAAGCATGTCACACACATTCAAAGCTCATGTTTTTAAGTTCCTGTTAGAAAAAAAAGACAAATTAAAATCCTTTGTCCCAGATAAAAACACTGAACATCAAGAGCAAACTCCTAAAGTGTAAGTGAGTTTCTGTGAATAATCACACAAGTGCATTTTCACAGAAATCTTCCGCACATTCTTCACAGTTCCCCACGGATCCCGTAAGTGCAACATCCTATATTATCACCAGTTAATTAATGTCAATGATTAATGAAATATAGCTAGGGCCTGTCTCTTCCATTACATACTTTATTTGTGAAGTCTATGGAGATGGCAAGCTTTGGTGCGCAATTATATACAGAATTAAGACCCTTAAATATTCATAAGGGCTATATAGAAGATGATGATGATTGTGAAAGCCTGCATCTTCAGCCTTTCATTAACCACACAACTTCATTATCATTCACAGCTTGACAAATCAGTGGCATGGTTTTGGAAATCTAATGAAGATAATTTGCTTTGGATATTGTGAATGAGGTCCCAATTTACATGAAAGTGGCCCCCAACTTTGATTGAAGTGCTATGTTTTAGTTATTTGACTGCTTGTAGTGAGTTGCCTTCTCTGAATTTCAGCTTACAGTAGCAAAGATAAGGAGCAAAAAAATGTTTGATTTTGGTCCAGATATTAACTTCAGATGATGGTGCAAACCATGATCCAAAGTTGCAGGACAGGATAAAAGCTGACGTCTCTTCAGACTTTGTTAAATGTGGCTGCTGGTGAGTCAGAGCTGACAGGGTCAAAATGGCTCTGCAGACAGACTCCTCAGACGTCCAGTCACTGCCGCATGAGAGTGACTTTCCGACCTGTCAGAGGACATCTTCACCAAACATTTCTACTCCTTAACCTTCTGTGCTCACAGCTGTCATATACAGCTTATTCTCATGGCATCTATACATTATTAATCCACATAAAATTTTAAAATAAGTACACAAAAATGGCCCAAATTTGAGGTTCAAGACTTTTATGGACAATTTCATCTCTTTAAGAGTCTCCCTTTTGTGATTCTTAATAATCAGGTATACACCATCCTCACCCCTTCAAAAAATCTTGATACATTGTCCACTTGACACTCTGAGAAAAAAAAAGATGTTATAGTAGATTTGTAATATTATATGCACTGTGACTTTAAGTAAGCCTGCATGTTAAGACATGCCCTCAGTGGATTACAATTGCAACCTTTGGTATTTTTGTCCAAAAATGCATCCTGGATATCTATATTTTGAGAAAATTAGGAACTTGAAACTCACTGATTGGCCACCTTTGCAACCAATTCAAGCAGACTGGCTGCAGACCATAGACCTCAGATCTACAGATCTCTCATTGGTGAGTTCATGATTTCAAAAAGTTTCCTTTCAAATGCTTCACTTTATCAGCAGAATTAGGAGGGAAGACTAAGCTAGCGCATGTGTAAAGTAAAACCATTGTGAGTTGTGTTGCAAGTTTCTCACTTTTAGGCCTGTTTATCTGACAAAGCCAAACAGAGGTCTGATGAATATAGATAGTACAAAATATGGGCCAAAGCTTGAGTGCCATTTGGTTACTGAAGGGTAACCTGACACACCACATAGATTGAAAGAGCAAATACACCGTATCACATATCCATACCATGCGGTATTGTTCACATCTATCTGGGCAACAGCTCATACACGGTGCTTGGGAAGGCTAGAGCCTTTCCCAAAAATTCTTTGAGGATTAGACAAACAAGTTGTCTGTCACATTCATTTTATTCTGTCACTACCACTACAGCTACATTTAAGGTAGTGTAATAAAAAATTTCAACTCTGATACCGATGCCTAGTTAAGTATCACCATACTTAAATGATACTTGAAACTTGCAACAGTACTAGTTCGGTACTTGGTATTAAATGGATCAGAAGCACGATGTAGGAGTGGTCACATTTTGGGAACAAAAGCTTATTAACAACCTAAAGTGTAAATGCTTCAGGATGGGGTTAAGGTTATGTGCTATGGATATGCTAACGCTACATTTCTCATCTAACATAATTTAACAGCCTGTCATCATCCTACTAGCGGGCCAGCCAGCTAGCTTCTATGCTAACCTTTGATGTTTGTCGCTGAGGTTCTTGTGTGTGTTGTTATGACTGTTTGTTGCACATTTATGACCCTTCTGGTTCCTTGTGAGTGACATCTTGTTACAGCAGCTCCGTCTTTTTTCCTTTGTGTTTTTATTCTTAACGTAACTCCTGCACAACTCAAACATGGACATGACACTTTTAGTGTAATGGCGGGTTTTTTCACGCTTTACTGACTTTTAAGAACAACAGACGCCTTCAGCCATGGTTCAATTGTTTTACACCCACGAATAGCTGATCACGCTGCGCCCACCCCAGATTCACCCGGCACTGAGGCTGGACATTCCTGCAGATTTACGGAGGAGGAGAAGGGGATGTAGAGCCGATGCAAGGTGTCGTGAAAGAAAAAGACAGTACAAACTGTCCGTACCGTCTTCAATCATGGGGAATGTAAGATCCCACCTTAAAAAAAAATGGAGAAGCTGGACACGTTGACCCGGCTACAGAGGGAGTGCAGGCAGAGCAGCCTCATGCTGTTCACGGAGACCTGGCTGACTGAACTGACATTGAACACACACGTAACTTTGGACAAAATCCAACTTGACCGGAACTTGAGGGAGAGTGGTAAGAGGAAAGGTGGGGTAATAGCGATGTTTGTGAATGAGAGATGGTACAATCCTGGGCTTGTTACTGTTAAAGAGCAGTGCTGCACTAAGGATAAGGAGCTTCTGGCTGTTAGCCTGAGGCCATATTACCTGCCGCGGGAGTTTTCCCAAGTCATGGCATTGACCGTTTACATCCCTACCTCAGCCGATGCTGCTGCAGCCTGTGAACTCATCCACAGTGTGGTGTCAACAAACCACACACCCCCAGTCACTCATTATTATCTCTAGAGACTTTAATCACACTTCTCTGTCTGCCATTCTCCCTACTTTCACCCAGTGTGTGGACTGTTATACCAGCAACAACAAAACTTTGGACTTACTGTATGCAAACACTAAGGCCACACGACGAAAAATGATAGATTTCCGGTTCGTTTTGAAAAAGTTGTCCGTAAACACGGGATCAGGAAATGTCCACATAGGCATGGAACCACTGACAATGACTGAAAATATTATAGTATATTTATGCAAAGCCTGTAAGTGGTGCTGTAACGCTGCCAAAGAAATGCACCAAAAGAGAGAAGAAGATTACAGAAAACTGCCCCAAACGTTCTTCTGGTTGCCCTTCTGGTTGTTCTCTGCGGTGGATTTAAGAACATCTGGTGTATGCTGTTCTCAGTGGTGGTAAAGGAGCATCAGATTTTGCTGTAAAAGCCATAATAACCTAGGTAGTTTCTGCAGCAAATTGTTGTTTTGGCTGGACCTGCGCATGCGGCTTAAGTGGGCTATGCTTTGTATGATGTAATCGTTTCAAGAAAGATACAGTTGGCTGTTCACACAGAGAGGAAACGGTAGGCATCTAGAGATTTGTTCATTCTTGGACCCAATTTCAAAAAGTAATGTTTACAGCGTCCCACAATGCAGTTTCTGTGTAAATGAAACGCGTATACAACAAAGAACTTTTGCGTTTACTCCTGAGTTCATCTCTGTGTGGACAAGGCCTTAATTTTGCTCCCACTCCCTCCCCCACCCAGCTAGGTGCAGACCATCCTGAGCTTCCAGCACTCCATCTGAGCTCTCTGCCACCCCCCTCCACACCCAGCCTCTCCATAAAAGCGGATCAAGTGAGGAGCCAGCAGAGGAAGATGAAGGTGAGGAAGGCTGCAGGTCCTGTATCAGCCCCAGACTCCTGAAGGACGGCACTGACCAGCTCTGACAGGTTCTTCAGGTCATCTTCATCTTCCTGAGCCTGACCCTGGAGAGGGTCCCATTGCTTTAGAAGACTTCCTGCATGGTTCTGGTCCCAAAGACTATGCACACCAGGGAGCTCAACCACTTCAGACCTGTGACCCTCATGTCTCACCTGATGAAGACCCTGGAGAGGATCATCCTCAGCAACCTCTGTCCCCTGGTGAGCCCTAGCCTGGACCCCCCTGCAGTTTGCCTACCAACTGGACATCGGGGGAGATGACGCTGTCATCTACATGCTGCACAGGTCCCTGGCTCACCTGGAGAACACCAGCAGCAATCTGAGGGTCATGCTCTTTGACTTCTCCAATGCCCTCAACACAATCCAGCCTGCACTGCTTAGGGAGAAGCTGTCACCTGGTTGCACTACCTCACAGACAGACCACAGTGTGTGAGGCTTAAGGGTTGTGAGTCAGACATGGTGGTCTGCAGCACAGGGGCCCCGCAGGGGACAGTGCTCTCCCCCTTCCTCTTTACCCTCTGCACCTCAGACTTCAGTTACAACTCTGGGAGCTGCCACCTGCAGAAGTTCTCTTACGACACAGCCACCGTGGGGTCTGTGTCTGAGGAAAATGAGCTGGAGCACTGACAGGTCATCATGAACTTTGTGAGCTGGTGTGAGATCAACCACCTACAGATCAACACCAGCAAGGAGAAAGAGATGGTGACTGACTTCAGGAGGAAGTCACCCCAGACTGCACCGATGAACATCCAGGGCTTGGACATTGAGAGGCTGGAGATTTACAGAAACCTGGGTGTTCACCTCAACAATAAGCTGGACTGGTCAACAAACACAGACACCCTCTACAAAAAGGGCCAAAGTTGACTACAAAAATTACCAAAAATTTTGCAATATCGTGCAACACAAATCTCTTTTCTGGCTGTCATTGTTTACAGGCTCACAATACAACAGTACTCTCAATAAAGTCTTCGTCTTGTTCTCCTCATATCACGTTGATTGGTCTGGGAATTCTCTGATTGGTTATAAGCATTTCAGCTGGAATCTTTGCAAGATGGATCTTCCTGAAGACAGATATGAAATCTGGTCTATTTATTTATTTATTTATTTTTGAGAATTAACTGAAGGGGAGGAGTTTGAATCCAAAACTGTCTTTGGATCACTATTGTAAGAAGACAGAGGCAGGTCTTAACCCTTCTGACAAAAAGCTAAACTGTACAGCTTTAAATGTGTATGTGGAAATCAAAAGTTTGAAATTTTTACCCATATAGTGTGCCAAAAAAGGCATTAACCATTCCAACCAAAATCGTGATTTAAACTAGGCTGTAAGCATGTCTTATTCAGCAGTAAAAATCAGCATTTTAACATAGAGTGTTTATGTGACTCCCAGTACTTCTGCAGCCAGCCCCAAGTGGACACCCACGTAAACTGCAGTTTTTTTGCACTTCTGCATCAGCTTCATTTTCACCACATGAGGTTGCCAATTGTTGATACACAGGAGCATCAGCATTACCTGTCCCCCTAAAGATAGAAGGGCTTTACTATGATGGGACAATGCTGAGGGCTTAGGTATCTTTGGTTCCGTTCCTCCACTCAAGTATGAAATACTGCAGGTTCAACGTTAAAGTCTGATTTTCTAGCTATGTCTTCATTCTGTTAGTTTGTCCTCTCTGGATGGCAAAATCTGAAGAACTTGAACTTCAGAAGACACTTGAGAGAGGCATGTTTCTCTCATTCAGTGGACATCCAGAACATCCCCGAGCAGAAAGTACTGCTTGAGTTTTCAGTATTTGAAACTTTATCGTTCATGCTTGTTCTTTTTCATCCTTAAATTTGGCCTGAAGTTTAACAACATGGCCTTATGTTGTGTAACAAGCTAATAATTTTTTTTCATAGCTTTACATGGGCTTTAAATGATGTCACTGAAACTCAAGTTAAGCTGAATCAGCAGTATTAAAAGCTTTACTCTGGTTTCTTGAAATCAGATTTAGTTTTTCTTTGCGTAAAGTGCTTATTTCATGCCCATTTTGCCTTAATCTCTATATGAAAAGCTATTAAATAGGGTTTAAATTAGAGGGTTGTGTGTGAAAAATGACAGAGATGACCTCAGACTTCATGGGGTTTTAATAACAACCGGCTCAGCTTGATGAGTGATGTTTCATGTTGACCCGCGTGGCACTGACTGAGTTACACTGTGGTCTTTCAGAGCTCCACTTTGATGGAGCGAGCTGGATTCAGTAGCACATTTTGGGTTTCAACCAAATAAAAAAAAAAAAAAAAAATCTTCTGGTACAATGAGCATGTCAGCTTTGCCACACATGGCAAACGGTGCTGCAGCGAGGCTTTGGCAGGGAGAGGCCTCATCTCTGGGAGTGCTGGGAGTGATTTCTTCCAAAGCTGGCCCAAATGAAAGCATCTTGTTTTAATCAGGGATTCTGGCTGCGATAGCTGTAGTGGGAGCTGTGAGGACTTGGCAGTCGGTTGCAATGCAGACTGTGGCACTCGTACAAAATACACAAATATTTCCACAGTAATTATGTGTCAAGTTAAACAAGCAATTGAAGGCTGAATGTGTTGGGAGGGAGTGCTGAGCGAGAGAGCATGGTGTGTTACTCGGATTCAGGGGATTGAGTGAGACCCCCAACAAGACAAATTAGGCCATCAGACTCTGATAGGCTTTATGGTTTTTTTCTTTTTGGGCTCAGGCAAATGCAACAGAGCGCGTTGTAATTTTGAATACTCAGTGAATTGAGCAATATCATGGGTTGTTGCCACGTCTCGTTCCAGTGGAAGTCAGTTCACAAAGATAGAGTTCAAAGAGTGGGTGGACGGCCAATGGGACTAAGTAAGTGTGAGATCACTGTGAGTGCTTTTTTGTGGTTCCTGGTTTATATAGGCACATTTGTAAATCTACATTGGCATCAGTACTTGGAAATGAAATATGAGCTCTGTCTGACTCCACAGTTCAGCTAAAGCTGCTGGAAAGGGTGAAAATCTGGATTGAGAAATTTGTTGAAATTTATGACTGTTTTCTTTGCTGAAATTTTTGTCAACACAAACACAAGAAGAGAGTAACTTTATTTCTGTCATAACTCCAAGATCCTTCAAATTTATTGTTTAATAACAGAAAATACTTGAAATTTTTCATATGCAGCTGGATCCAATTTACTACTCATAAAAGGTTTTCAACAGTGTTATATGGTGTATTTTCACTCCTCAACCAGAAGTCTCCAGGCAATACTGCACCATGAATCAGAAAAATAAAGTACAATTTATTTTAATAAAACTTGAGTTAAAAGTTTTTACTAGTCTCTGAGTCTGCACAGTAAAACTTCTCACTAGTTCCTTTACCAAAGGCCTGACTTTCCATCAGACTTTCCCTAAATGTATAACATTTTCTATTCATATTCCAGTGGGAGGATCTTATGTAGGGGTTAATGTCTTTGAAGCATAGTTCCACTATAGACAGTGGAGTTCAACTGGTGGGGTCACAGCTATGTGCTTGGAAAAAATATTGCAAAAGTCTATGATTTATAGTGGCCTTTAGTGGACATTCAACCCCAGTTCCAAAAAGTTGGGACGCTGTGTAAAATGTAAATAAAAGACAGAGTGCAATGATTTGCAAATCTCATTAGTTTTATTCACAATAAAACATAACCAACATATCAGATGTTAAAACTGAGATCTTTTACCATTTCGTAAAAAAAAAGCACATTTTGAAAAAGCAAGGAAATGGCAACAAAAGGCTAGAAGTAAGCAGTACTGATTACAAACAGCTGTTGGAGCATTTTGTAACTAATTAGGTTCACTGGCAACAGGGCAGTAACATGACTTGGTAGAAAAGAATCATCATGTAAATATCATGCAAAAAAGAGGCCATATGTGAACACAATCTTCAATCATCTTCATCTCTGGGCCAAAGCTCCTGAATGGACTGAACCAAAATGAAAAACTGTTCTGAGGTCAGACGATTCAAATTTAAAATTGATTTTGGAATCCACAGAAGCTGTGTGCTGTGAGAGGAGAGGGACCAACACCACACCTAAGTTTTTATTTTCAGTTTGTCTTTAGTTCATTTATCTTCTTATTTAATGGTACCTATTTTGAATTTTATTTTTAATAGTGCATGAAAATAAATCCATGTAAAATATAAATGAATATGAATGTATGTGCTATGACAAGTGCAGTTTATCCAGAGTTGTGACCAAGAACCTGATGGTCACTCTGACTGAGCTTCACTGATCCTGTATGGAGATAGGACAAAGTTCCTGAAGGACAACCATCACTGCAGCCCTCCACTGATCTGGACTTTATGGCAGAGTGGAGGACTCTCAGACTGAGATCAAGATTCTCTGATCTGATGAAACCAACACTGAACTTTATGGCCTCAATTCTAAAGTTATGTCTGGAGGAAACCAGGCACCGCTCATCATCTGCTCAATACCACCCCAACAGTGTAGCATGGTGGTGGCAGCATCATGCTGTGGGGGTGTTTTTTCAGCACGAAGTCCTGGGTGACTGGTCAGGATTGGGGGAAAGCTGAATGGAGCAAAGTGCAGAGATATCTTCAGTGAAAACCTATTGTTCAGTACTCAGAACCTCGGCCTGGGCTGAAGGTTTACCTTCCAGTAAGACGATGACCCTGAGCACACAGCCAAGACAACACAGGAGCTGTAAACTTTATGACCTTAAACTATCTTATGACATTTCAAGAAAGGACTTTAATTGAAAACAGAGAAACTGTATTTGGTGTATCATGTCATGATGATCTACTGTTGGTTTCAGATAGCGGACTTCTCTATGAACTCATCAAAAAAGATCTTAGTGCTGCATTTGACACAGCTGACCATCATATCCTGTTACAGAGACTAGAGCAAATACTTGACATTACTGGAAATGTTCTAAGTTGGTTTGAATCACATTCATCTGATCAAACTTGTCATAAATAGGAGTTCATCATAGTGCTGTGCTTAGGCCATTTTTTTCACTTATACATGTGTCATCGAGGTGACATCACGAGAAAAACACTGCATAGATTTGCATTGCTACTCAGGTGATACTCAACTGTACATGCCACTGCTATCATATAATATTAAGCACATCCTGAATTATAGAGTTTAATCCTGGATCAGAATGTTGCCAACAATTGTGTCAAGTATCGGTATAATTCTTTCTTTTCTTTGCTTTTAATGTAATTGAAGATTTCTGATAAGTCATGTTTCAGACTTTATCTAAAAAAAGACTTCTTAAACAGTGCCATCAAAAACTACATGTAGATTATCCTGCATAACCTCAAGCAAATTAAATATAGTCTATTATATTGCAGCTAAATCTCAAGATTTTAGCTCATGGCATGGCAAACTTCATCTATAAGAATCTGTAGTGCCACAGGAGTCCCCTCACATGGCCAAGAAAGTCTTTCTGAGCCACTATAGGGCTCTAACTTCGCTTTGACCTCCACACGCTGAGTATCACAGCTCCTGATTTAAAGCTGGCTGATCTGAACACGAAACCAAACACTTGCTATTCAGCAAAAACAGAATCCCCCCCTTCACCGACAGTCACAGTACATCCCAGTGTCATCAAAAGAAGGCTCATGAGGTATCAGGAGGCTGATGATGAGGCAGACATTATTTTTCTAATTGTCTTTGGAACTGAAGAGAAAGCAACAGTGGGACATCAGCTAATGATTATAGTCTTTAAAGTGATCAAAATTTCCCAGAGGCTCAAACCCTGCAGAGATTTTCACTCTGTGACTGTAATAAACTAAAAACATGGACAATTCTCGCATTCAAGAAGAGGAATATTTATTTGAAATTTACTCATACTAAATAAATGATCAGTTATATGGATAGCTGTTGCAGTTTATAGATTATCATAGGTGATGGTAAATCAAAGCACTTACTCAGACTCATTCACATCCACACACTGATGATGAAGACTGTTATGTAAAGTGTCCATCAGTATGAACTAATTCCATTCATATGAATTTATTTGCATTCATATGCCTCTGACACAGCAGTAGGAGCAAGTTAAGAATCATTGTCCCAAGGACACTTCAACATGAGCAACAGGAGCTGTGGATTAAACCCTGACCTTCCTGTTGAGCCACAACCAACTCTACCACTGAGCCACAGCCAACCCTCTATAAATTACTTTAAAAATATACAGTAGATTTTAAAATAAATATAGCTGAATATCACAAAACTAAAATAATGAGGCATTACAGGGATATTTCTTTATTTCTAAAGTACAGTTGTATAAGCTACATGGCAATAGCAGTAGCAGCAGCCTCCACTGATGTCAGTGAATGTTGGCCCTTAAAACAGGACTCGCCTGGGATAGTTTCTTTTGCAAAGTGAACTTTAGTTGCCGGATATGCGCTCCCACCAATACTCATATCCATATCTGAACAGCTGTTTGGGTCTGCAGGTCTTGTCAGAGGAAATAAGTTATTTAGCATAAACAACACTAAACTGAGCTATTTCAACTCGAGTGATGCTGACGTACCATTTACTGTGGATATGAGGGGATACTCTTTTGAACAGGAGAACTCAGAGAAACTCCTAGAGATGAGACTCAGTGGAAAGAAAGAGGGAAGAGAAACTTTTGTGGGGATGGGTTAATAAGAGATCTAAATTACTTGCTGGTTTAAGTGTAAAACTATGAGCCCATGTCCACATATACTGTTGTCATGAGTTGAACTTAGTTCCAACTCTTCTTCAGGACATTTCTTTGTAAAGAATCGGAAACAGGGATGACAGAGCTGGGGAGAGACATGCAGGAAGGTGCCACAGGTTATTTGAGCCCGGTTGACCACGTACATGGCACTTTAAACCACTAGGCCAGCTGGGCTCCTTCTCCAGGACATTTCTGCCCAAGGATAGTGATTTACAGACGACTGCAGCCAGTATCATGCCCCATCCAGAGTTCCCTGCCTTTCTGAATGCTGTTTTTTTACAGACCTTCTTCAACTTTCTAAAGATAAACTGGAGAGAACCGACCAAGACCAGGGAGGCTAAATGGAAACTTGTCATCCAAGTAAGTTTATAATTCCATCTGAGCCTGGTGTATTGGTTTTTTATAACGTACATCAGTGTAAGGTGCATAAAAAAGTGGTGAAGAAAGACATGAGAGAGTATTTTAAGCAGGTTTTTAATGTGGGGGTTAGAAAGCTAAAATGATATATAATGCCTCATACTTTGGGAATAGGTTAATAAACACATTAACACATCAAGGCAATAATCCAATTAATCTTATTTAACCATAGTAAAAATATTGCACATTCATATCAGGAATTTATAGTTAATAATACATTGAAATTCATAGCTATTGGTAAAATGCCACAAAATCTTTTGCTTGGCTAGCCAACTTAGGGGGCCCTGTATAATTTTCTGTCTGGGGCCAAAATCCCTGTTGGGGCCTATGTGATGCCTTTTCACTGGGCCTTTAACTCCTGGCCCAGAGTGTTCTGAACAACAATGGCAGCCTACTTGAAACATAAATATTTCCCTAAATGTAGAAATTAAGCATTTATTTGTACAATAGACGTTTTAAACTCTCCAGTGTTACTCTAATAATGACAGTATGTCTTAATTTGTCTTTAATATTGCACACTGTGTCCACGAGTTAGACATTTAGACTCACTTCTGACTATAGGTGTCCCCAAACTTTTCAGCATGTGACCCCTAAAAGTCAGAAGGTGGAGACCCTCACAGTCCCTGCAGGTGGTTGAAGCATAAAATTTTGCACACAGCCTTTTGCACTCGCAACAGGGCATAACATCCTTATGATAAATTATATAATATATATTTTGTAAAGATATTTACAGAAGGAAAGGCTAGAAGAAAAATCAAAGAAATCCCCCTGTGTAGACTGGAACACAGAGTAGCCAAACTAAATTCTCTAAAGCACATGTTGATGTTTGTGTTGATGTTAGAGCAGCAGTCACCTGTCATGTTACTGTCATGTGCAAACGCATATTTTAAAGATTATTTTTATTCATCATACTCTTCAAACATAGATCACAGCTAATGACTTTTGTTTTATTTTAGATGAAACATATTCTATACACACATTTTTACACTAATGTCTAAAATATAGCTTCAGAAAACTTTTGAAATTCTTTCTTTCTTTTTTCCTTTTTTTTTTTTTTTTTTTTTTTGGAAGGCATCTAGTGATCCCCTCCCAGTGTCTCACAGTCTGCCCCATTTTGGGGACCTCTGTACTACAGCATTTCTGCACAACTGTACTCCTCCCCCATCACATCTTTAGTACATATTTTGTTTTCTGTTATTTTGATTATATTTATTTTGCATATTTGCACTAGTTAAAAGAAATGATTTTAAACGATCTATCCCATGTAAATCTGCCTTGCATATTTTGTACTTTAGTTCTTGTCTATTCAGCTTCACTGAATTATTTGCACACCTAACAACCATACCATTAAAGCACATGGACTTGTAAATAGTAATAAAAAGACCAAACAAGAGCCTGTACAGATTTAAATCTTATTTTTATCCTTCTTTTTAGTTTATTTATTTTTATATTTTAATTTTAAATTCCTTTACATTGAGAGCAAAGCTAAGAACAAATTCCTTGTTGTGTAAGCATACTTGGCCCTTGGCCTGTGAAAAGGGTTAACATATGCATATGGTGAAGTTTGTTTTTGTCGATGTGAAATTCAGATATAATAAATAAATTATTTAAACCTTTGGGATCTTGTTCAGGGTTGATTAGAGGAGCAAAATCTGGAATACTAACGTGTGTGCATCTGCATGCATTTCTAAACACAATTCTTCCTCAATATCACATTTAATAAATGTTTTAACTTCCAAATTCCTTCACACCACACCTTATACTTCCTGTCTGAGCTTCACCACTGACTGTCTCACAACAGTCACCATGGCTATGACACTCTCATTACATCCAATCCAATAAGCGCCCCCCTCATTTCTCTCCTTACTGTATGGGCCCAGCGTGCAGGACTGACACCACCTCTCTGAAAGAATACGCTCATTAGTAAAAGCAGCTAACAGTAGATCTCCCCATGTCTATTAGTGTTACATTTACCTCTAGCGTGACAGTGATTCATCACAAATATTAGCTTTGACTGGAATCCTGTCTCTGTGCACTTCCATCGCCGCTGTGACAACCATTAAATCACCTGCCATGGAGCAGCCACTTTACTGATGCTGCTGCTGATGCCTGGTAACCCACCGAGCCCCAACAGAACATACTTCTGTTTTATGTCACAGATAGTTCAGGAGAGACACACCCTGCTGTATCTGTGGTTTCTCTTCATAAATTCAAGTTTATGCAATTCAAGCAGAAAAGGAAAGTAAAAGTGACATTTAAGGAAACAGAGAGGGAGAGAGAAGATAATCTAAAGTTTGTTTATGGTGAGCTGTATGTCTTATTCTTCACAGCACACAAAAAATTGACTGTTTCAGTTTTCTCCTCTTTTCCATGCTGCCTTCAGGAACCAGAGTGGGAATTGAGAAATAAAGCAAACAGTCAGGGCTCAGATTCCATTTCTTATTTAAATGCTCACATTGTCTGCGCCAAAAACCCTGATTTCCCTCCTCACTCTGCGGCACACAAAGCCCCCCTTCCCAGGTGTCGGCTACAGATGGTGATAAAAGGTGTTTGCTTTTTGAAGGTGTTGTCTTGGGTTTTTGTATAAATCCATTATTTAGGATATCCTTGGTTGGATGTGTTATTGTTATGAATTTGGATAAAACTTCCCAGATCCTGGTGGTGCGCGATGCTTTCAGGAAATGTCCCCATGCTGGATTTTTTACACCTGTGCAACTGTGCAAATTCAAAAGTTTTAATGAAAAGTCAGACAGGAATGAGAACTGTGTGTTTACTGCAGACTTGTTGTTCTCATTTTTGCATCTCTGAGGCCCTGCAGAGTTTCATCCTAAACAAACACTGCAGCTGCATATTTAGCAGATTGACACACTTGTAACAGAAGAGAGGAAAGATCTGCTAAAATCATCTGTGTTTGGGTCTAAAAGTAGAGCTGACACACACATGTAAGAGGGATCAAATTGTCCTGGTGGCTTATTCTGCAAAGTCAGTTTGAATTCAGAGCAGGACCTCCATCACATCATCTGTGTCCCATATTTCTCTCACTCTCTCTCTGCATAAAAGTTGCCAGTAAAACAGGAACCACCCTTAATTTGTTTAAAGCTCTTAAATAAACGAGAATGACATTCAGACTGCAAACCAGATTTTGGTAAGAGCCCTCAGTCTGTAAGACCCCAAACCAAAGCAGTTATTGAGCACTGCCTGTTAGAAATAGCAGATCTCTGAAATAGTTGGGTTAGATATTAAAATAGGTGAGGGCCAAGCATTCCTATAAGGGGGGATAAGTTAAATGTCCCATAGAGGTCAGCAGAAGCATGATCTGTTGTAAAGTTAAGCTGCCATAACCTTATCTTATATTTAGCATTAATAATAACCACTCTTATCAAAGCAACAAAAGTCATTGTAATGATTTATTAATGCTGTAGAAAACTGTAGCATTTTCACAATCTTTAAACAGAATTACCTTTTTGTTTGTAGTGCTGACAACGTGGATGGACACATTGACTAAACTTTTTCGAAAGTGGTGTCAGACTTTGTATTTAAGCCATGATGTGATGTCATAGATACCAGAGAATTAAGTAGAACCAACTGAAACAAATTTAATGGGGAAATAATTAAATTGCAAAGTAAAGGCCTTACAGGCAGAATGGGTTAAAAGCGACAAAAAAAATGGCAGACATATATGGTGAAAAATGGTTAAAAAGTAGCAGAAATTGGTCAAAAGTCGCAAATATGGGTTAAAAAAATGCAAAAAGGGCAAAATGGATGGAAAATGGTGAAAGAGGGTTAAAAAGTAACAAATGGGCTAAATGTGGGTTTGAAATGCATAAAAATAGGCAAATGTAGACAGAAAATGGGTGGAATATGTTTAAAAGTGGCAAAAACAGGTTCAAAGAAAAAAATAGTATAAAAAGCAGTTTAAAAGAAGCAAAAATGGGTTAACAGAGCAAAAATGGACTAAATGGACAAAAAATGGGTAAAATGGATTTAAAACACTCAACAAGGGGAAAATGGGCAAAATAAGGTGGAATATGGAGAAAGCAGTTAAAAGCTGCAAAAAATGGGTCAAAAGCAGAAAATATGGGTTAAAAAGGCAAAACATGGGCAGACAATCAGTAAAAAGGGGCGAACCATGGTGAAAGCAGTTGAAAAGTAGCAAAAATGGGGTAAAAGCAGCAAATATGGATTTAAATAAAAGCCGAAAGGTGGCAAAATTGGTGGAAATGGTGAAAAGGGGGTTTAAAAAGCAGCAAATATATGATGGCAGTGTCTTAAATGGGTTGATGAAGTAGTGAAAAGGGTTGTTTTATACTTACAAAATACAAGTTTAAAAAGAATGTTAAAAAGTAGCAAAAATTGGTTGAAAGTGGGCAAAAATAAGGTTGACAGAGGCAACATTTGGTAATAGGGAAACATACTTGGCAAGATGGAGGGAAACGTGTATTAAAAGGGCAATAATAAATATTTGTTCTTCAGACTCTTATATTAGCTTGACACTCTTTTCAGATCCAAAATGAAGAAACTGTCAGCCAGGACATCAGTTCTACTGATCCAACACACATGCATCAATATCATCAATAAATCCCAACTGGGAGGTTTGATTCTCGGGGGTTTTCAGGGGCCCAGCCAAATCTGTGGGCATGCCTGGTGAGAGCACCTCATTTATTACAAAAGATGACTGCAAAAAAGTCATTTACTTAAATATTTAGAATATGTGACCTATAAAAAGGTGTTCACCTCTTAAACATTCTGCTTTACCATCTGTTTGAGCTATTTGACTGAATCTATTTGAAAAACCTTTCACAGTACTGAGGCATTAAAGTCTTATTGTCACCTTCCTTCTTGCACCTTATTCGTCCTGCTGTATCCGTCAATGCTTTCAGCCTAAATGTATAAATCTGCCACAAATTGAACCTTGTTTTGTTTTAAAAATGAGACTTGTGATAGGAGAAGTAATTGTTCAGGTGTTGGATGAGGCATGTAGGGAGCCCCTGTCTCTGATCCGCCAGTGGGAGGCGCTTTAGCCGTGTTGTATTCCAAGTGCCGGTGTGTGCAGGATGAAGGGGCTTCTCTTCAAAGTAGGAAAACTTTTCTGACATGTACTTCTATTGTTTCACAAAATAAGCCTCGTCAACAGCTTTTCTGCAATTAAAATAAGGCCCATCATTTAAGTTGTTTTTATGAGCACACTTAGTTGTTTTTGCGCATCAGAAGGACTCATTTTTCCATGAACGTATCAAAATAATGATGCGTAAAATGGAGGCGTTTGCATGCTGCATGTATGGACAAAACGCGTTCACAAACTACTAGAAAGTATCTCGTTGGTGTGTGTTTTTTGTCAGTGGAGCAGTTGTCTGCTTGTGCATGTTTGTTAAGAACATTTGCAGGAGTCTTGCACATGACAGATGAAGCTGCTGCGCGCTGCACAGAAGGTAAATGTTTTTGACCAGAAACGCGTGGCCGTGAACAAATACTGTTCATGCAGTAAATAAAGTGTGTGCAGCAGCTGACGGATGGACTGAGGGTCAAGGTGCTGTTTCTCAGATTTCAGTTCATTTGCACATCGACAATCAGGCGCCTCGACCCTCTGCCAGTCAATACCTCCCGCTCATAACAAAGGACAGGAGCCTCACTGTGCCAGTGTGCGTAAAAGTGACACATTCCCGGGTTAAATCTGGCATTCTTAAGCCCCCAAAAGCTGACATGTAGAGACACAAAACATGTCCTGATATTGCCAAAAAAAAAGAGGCAGCATTATCACTAAAAGGACCCTCTCCCAGGACTCTTGTCATTTAGCTGTTTAGCTCTATCACAGGGGAGCTGCTGCAAATAACAAGCAGGGCAGAATGCAAAAGATGTGCTCTCTTCTTGTTGGGTATTAAACACTTTATAGAAAATTAAACCTTTCAGAGGCAGCAGTAAAAGACCCGGCTGCATCTGTCTTTTCTGGGCTATAATAAGGCACTAGTATCCAAACAATGCTGGGATAATGCATTTAAATACAAGCCCTTTTATTTTTTATTGTTATTTTGCATTTTCTCATTCCCTGCTCGGCATCTTTGGCTACCAGATGTGTCTCCACATTGAAGAATTATTTCTCCTCCCCAGAGTCAAATAAATGCAATCAATATGAGTATTGCTCTCAGGCCTTGAAATATTACATTAATGTTCCATGTGGTGACATTTTAGCCGGAATTTTCAAATACATCATGAAGGCTCAAATTAATATTTATCAACGAGAGGCTTTTATGCTTTGCAAAACAGTATTAGCGTGAACTCCAATAATCTTGTCCTCTAAGCTGGGAAATGGTGTCTTGTGCAGACAGATTTGGGATCTGATAACAGTGCACATGTCTCCTTTTGATATTCTTTCTGGTAAAATCACGCATTTTTAATAATAATAGCCTGATTTTTCATGTTTAAAACAGTAGCTCATCAATAAATATTAACATTTCACAAACAGTTATTGCCTTTATTTATCCCCTGGAGGTGCTGAAAGTCAGACTCATTTGACTTAAGTGAGGGGGGATGAGGTCAGCATTGATATTATTATTTATTCAGGCATGTTAAACAATTTGTCCTTCCTATCTTTGCTGATCAGAGCAGAAAAGCCTAAGAAATTCAGCAAAGATCGATTTCTCAATATGTACTTGAACCCACCAGATAAAGGCGCAGAGACACCAAACAGGGCAAGGTGTGTGTGCACACAGATGCCTGATATTATAGTGTGCATTTTATTTACTTTTTCACACCCACATGTGCATGAATGCTTGTGCAAGCTTTGGGGAGATTCATCCTGTCAGAGGAGCAAATTGTTATGCATCTGTGACCACAGGGAATAGCATTCTATCGTTTATAGATCTGTTTTAAATTATTCTTGTCATTGAGCCCCAAATTTATGCCACCATTGATCCAGCAAGGAAAATATGAAACGAATTGGGGTTGTTATTTGGTGACCTGCAGGTCAAGGAGATTTTAACATTGGTATTATTGAGCGTGGCATCTGTCGTTTTTCACCTACATGGGACTTCCCCCTGCTGAAAACAAGCACCTTATTCCTCAGGATTAAAGCTCTAAATGTGGCATCTATAGCTGCAACACTGAGGTACTGCTTGTACACCTTAATGGGCTACAGTCATAATTAAACTGTATCCACATGATTTGGTGCTACAGTGTAAAGATTTTATTCATTCATAAAATCATTTACAGCAGTTTGCTTTGATGATTTTTCCAAAAGAGGCATAAATCAGTGACCAAAAGATGTTTAGTTTGTGGGTTCAGTGAAACTGAATGAATAACCTGGAGTATTTAAAAGTGCAGGCACAGTTGTATGACTTCAAGGCTGCGTACATGTGCGTGTTTGGACCAGTGCAGTATATGCATTGTACATCTATTCATTATTAATATGACAGATTGTTGCTAAAGTTTCCATAGAGAAGTTGACATGCCACAGTCCATGTGAGCAGAGGATCCGGTGCTTTCCTGCAGCAGTGTGATTTTTTCAGTGGGACAGCCAGACTGTGAGCAGAGCATCAGCGCTGCGAGCAGAATGAGCCAGGTGTTGTGGTAACAGACTTCCCCTGTGGCCCACTGATGAAGAACATCTGGAGTACTTCTGTTCCGCCACTTCTTTCCTGTCCCCGATATGACCAGGCGATGTAGCTAACAGTGCGATGCATGTCGACACATGGCTCCAAGGTCCCCAGATAGGGTAGGAGATGCTGCGATATTCATCCCTGACAGGGCTGCCCCATTGACACACTGTGCACTTTTTCCATATGTGAGGCTGCTGGTGGGTGCAAGGGTGCTGAGCCAGGCCACAGAGTTTACTTTATAGGTAAATGCTGCTGTAACTCTGCCAGGCCTGAAGGCCCAGAGGAGCCAGGTCCACCCACAGATGGACCCCTGTTAAACCCAGAGAATGGGCCCTCCCCAGTTGTGATTAGTATGCATGTGTGTTTGATCAGTGTGTCAAACTATAATTGGGTTCTGATGTTGAAACAATTTTCTCTGTGCTACTTTTTAACCGCTTTAAACTGCTTTTCCAAATCATTTTTGCCAGTATTATTGGCCACTTTCATCAATGTTGAGCAATTTTTGCCTATTCTCTTGTTTTTCATATCTGTCACATTTTAACCGCTTTTCATCACTTTTTTTCCTGCCCACGTTTGCCACTTTAAAAACATTTTTGACACTTTTAACCTATTTTTGATACTTGAAAACCCCATTTCACCACCTTTACTGTACATTTTTTTTGCCACTTTTAACTCATTTTTGGCACATGAATACAATTTTACCATGTCTCCTTTTTTTGCCACTTTCCACCTATTGATTTCTCTGTTGACTCATTTTTGCTATTATTAACCCATTTTCAAAAATTTTTACTAATTAAGATTATGAAAATAATAAAAATATTTCCCCATTTTGCCTTTTCACCATTTTTTCCCACTTTGAACCCATTTCTGCTACTTTTAAAATCCCATCTCACTGCCTTTTCCACCCATTTTTGCCTCTTTAGATTAATTTTTTCAACATTTCATCCCCGTTGTGACTTCGTTCAAGCTATATTAGTCACTTTAAACACATTATTACCACTTCAAATTCATTCCCGCTGCTTTTAAAATCCCATTAAACTGCTTTTTTATGCACATTTTGCCTCTTTTAAAACATTTTTGCAACTTTAAATCACATTTCACCACCGTTTCCACCAATTTCTGCTACTTTTAAACATTTTTTTTTTCATTTTTTAACCCTTTCCACTACTTGTCTGCATGTTTTTACCACTTTTTACCTGATTTTTTTAACACTTACCACCTACTGTTTCCCCTGCCAATAAAATCCCATTTCAACACCTTTCCACCCTTGTTTGACTCTTTTGCCCCAGTTTTTAAACACATTTTGCCATTTTTTAAATCCCATTTCACCACTTCTTTCGCCCTTATGAGACATTATTGATTCCACTTTTAAACCCTGGCCTGCCAATTTTTGCCACTTTGACCATTTTTAAAAATCTGCCTATTGCTTCCTCTGTCGACCCATTTTCACCATTATTAACCACTTCTCAGGATTTTTTAAAGCCCATTTGTACCAACTTTCATGTAATTCACCATATGTTACAGACATTTTTATGGCACTTTAAACCTATTTTAGCCATTCTACCTACTTTTAACATATAGTTTTGCTACTTTTAACCCACTGTATACTGTTTAAGGAAAAGGGGTTTACATTTCTCATGGCAATATACCATGGCATAATTAAATTTGAAAAAAAAAAAAGCAATTTTGTTGCTTTGATGAGAGCAGTTATGATTTAGGTAGAAATTAAAATGGTTTTCACAGTTTATTGTACAATGGACCATGATTTTGCTGACCTCAATGGGCCCCCAATATATTGGGGTCCCAGAAAGCTCTACCCTTTATCCCCCCTTATGGACGGCCTTGCTCAGGGCTGTCAGAGCAGGTAAACTGTGATTCATTCTTATCAAGTTTTAATATGAATAATATCACACTAATGAAACTCATATTTTTGACCTCAAGTTTACAAATGTAAAGTCTTTTAGACTTCTAATCTAACTTTAGGTCAGGTGCTGTGTGTCACAGGCCAGTTTTCTTTTTTCAGTCAACTTTTTGACAGTTTTATTTGACAGAGTCGAGCAGTTGCAGTATCTTAGCTGTCATTAAATTGGAGCAAACACTTTGGAAATGTGCTTGCTATTCTTTTAAATGATTGTAACCGACAGCCAATATTTATAACATGATTAACAGCTGTTAATAAAAATCAAAAGTTGTGCAATGAGCAAACTTTTCTTTTATAATGGTGCAGTTGATGAATCTTAAATCATCAGCAGACCTCGCTGCCAGGAGAGTCTCCACATTAAAATGTAGATAGAGCCAAACATCTGCATCAAAGTAGAAATCATGAGTAAGAACTCTGCCCCTTTTGAATGAATATGACAATGTCTGCTGCACAGAGAAATCAGTGTCCTGATGATCAGTTTCATTGAAATGTAATTATTTTCATTAATGCATCCTGATGTTGCCAATATTTGTTTCCATATATTTGTTATTGCCTGTCATATATATGTCTGGAGAAGCTCTATCCTTTCTTTACATGAAGGATGCATCCAGGATTGTTTTTGTCCTTGTCCTCTGCTGACAGCTGTAGCTATAAAAGAGTTAAATCTGCTGGAACCTTGCCTTGCTGGCCAATTGAAAGGCACGCACAGTGATCCAAAACACCCTCTGCAGATATAAAACAATATATAGAAATGTGCAATACAGGGATTTAATTTTCCCACCACCATCCATTTATATAATACATGAAATGAACCTCAAATTAATTTGCACCGAGGCTCTAAAGTAACAATGTAATCTCGGTGTTATAGCACAGTTGCAAATGGATTTCTGTCTCTTGTAATTTTATAAGAAGCACTCTAGGGGTCACCTTAAAAGATGTCGCTATTTTTTAAAAGCCAAAACTATCCCGCAGCCTGTCAGCAAAGGGAATCTCTGCAATGCAATCTGTTTTGTGCCATCGATTTGTCTGGTATTGCACCTTGTCACATGGTTTGCCTGTGAGGTTTGCTGGTATTGGCAGAGATGACTAATATTATACCCAGATGTCTATAATAAAGTGTGGAGTATCTGCTTACTTGTGCGCAATCTGCTCCTTACAAGTTCCTGAGCAGTGCAGAATGACTTGAACCCTGCTAAATGTTAAAGGAACAACGTTACATTACATGGCACAGCAAGAGTGGCGGGGAGAAGGGCTCAGCAGAATATGATGATCCTTCCATTAGTGCCCCCCTGCTGAACAACCTGAAACAGTGTGCTGCAAATTATGCTGGATTTTAACTACTGCCGTGCTGCATTCATTTCATAATTATCTGTTGTGTTACATGTGAGGGAGTAGCTTCAGATTTAAAGAAAGACTCCTAATCATGGATGAACATCAGTGTGCAATGATATTTTTCCTAATTTGGATATTCAGTTATTTCTATGAAAACAAGAGAAAATAGCTCAGAATCAGGTAAAAATCCTTACAAGTGCACCTGTTGTGCAATCAGTCACTTTACAGCTCTCCCCCACAGCTATTATAAATTCCGTCTTATGCTTCAAAACCACTCAGCATTTCCACAACTTTTCATATGTCACACGAGCCCACCCAGATATCTCCTGGGCCATAACTCAGGACCTAAATTTAGGCAATATATTAAGACGCCCACCCCCTCCTCTGGACAGCGTTCATGACTCTTTGCCTTTTTTTGGGAGCAAAGCGTGCCGTTTAACAGAGGCTGTCCTTGTGTCCTGTTTAGTTTTACCACAAAGACACGGTGAAGGTCGCTCAGAATACACAATGTGACGTGATTTAAAGAGTGTTTTCACACTGACACAGCTGGAAAACACATGACACGTAGAGTATTAGAGCTTTAAGAAGACAAAATACAGACCTTTTACATTATATCCTCTGAGTTCAATGACAACACTGTTTGCATAGAGGGGCGCTGTGATTTCCTCATAATGACACCATAAATGACACATCTCATTTGCTACTTGTCTGAAGCTTTCATTCCAAGTCCTGAAAGTTCCCTGATCAGATGGCTCGCTCCCCTCCTCATTTTCAGAGTTATATGGATTTTCCAGTCACTGCTGTGTTCATAAGCAGACCCCCTCCCTCACTCTTTGTGTGTCAGCGTTTTCTCTGAAGGAGGAATTTAGAGCTCAGAAAGTTTATAAATAAGCCTTCTATCAAGTTCCACAACAGGTGTGACCCCTGTGTCCTAAAACTGAACACTTTCAGTGGGCGCTGCTTAGGAAGTGGGGGGGTGGTGGGGCTGACTGAGGAAAGAGACAGAAACTTTGCCCTGCTATGTTATGTGATTGTAAAAAATGTTCTCTTGTTCTAAACTATGACATAGTGTCAGAGCCGAATAGTTTGACTAACAGCTGCAGTGAGGACACACATGTCAAGTTGTGTCCCAGCCAGGGGAGTTTGAGCCATTCAATAAAGCTTTCAAGGATAAACGCCATATCAGGTGATAAAGTAGATAGAACAGCACCCAGCATGACACACTGGGAAAAAAAGCAGCTTGTCCCTGCACTCTTTCAACTAAATGCTGCAGGAGGGGATTGTAGGGCTTGCCAGTGAAGTTGTGAACTTCTTTTCAGCACCTTGCCTCAAAGTTAATTAAGCAACAATTTACTGTTGCAACTTCTCCCACTGTTGCCCAAGGTGACACCAACACTGTAAAACCCAGCAAGTTAAACATTATCAAATATTTGTCCAAACTGATTACACCAATTTTTTTTTTTTTGGTGGTGGAAATACATTTTTGAGTAGACTCAATGTGAAATATTTAATTTACACTACAGTCTTTGATAAGCTCATGGAACTCAAAATATTAGAGGCAACTGATCACATAAAAACTTTAAGTAACTGAAATGGTACTTTACCATTTCAAGTCATATCAACTCAGTTTCACCTGTTCATTCAAAAATTCTTTTTAAATCCAACTCAGAACAACATGTTTAGGTATTTTTCATAAAGCTTCATGTTCTTCGACTGCATTGCCTATCACAAACTCTAATCTTTAACATTCATGCGACTCAAGGTAGAACAACTTCAGAAACTACTGACCATGAAACACACTGAACCAAGAAGTCCTCTTCTATCATGGTCAACCATTGTGTGTTGTGGTAGTTTACAGGCTGGACTCCAAACTGAGTCAGTAACTTCACTCATGGTGCGAAAGTGTCTAATGCCCAAAGGTGTTCTGGGAAAACTCTGCAGATCAGGGGATGATTGCCCAACAATTTGAGTACAATTACAATTAATAATTGAATACTTCAAGTGATCGAGTACTTTTTACTCAAAATCAAAAAATGCATTCTATCAATTCAGACAAAATTAAACTTGAATTGAAATGCTACAACAGCTATTTTTTTTAACAACCTGCAAGCCACTTTAAACATGTTTGAAAGACAGAAGGGTGGACTTCTGTAAGTTCGATGATAACTTCACTCATGGTTCAAAAGTGTCTAATGCTGAAAGGCACTCTAGGAAAACTGCAGATTTAAGGGGTATTTTGGTACTTTTGAAGTTCACATGAGGTACTTGGAAATAGTAGTGGCAATACCCTTCAGTGATTTCAGTGAGCGGTGCCCCTTTAAGAAGGACTCGCTGGCCGTACCAACAGGGAAGCTAGTCTGTACAGCATAATAGATGGGTACCAACTCTCTGTGGTCTTAAGTAAAATTTTCAGTAAAATAGGCTGAGAAACATTTTTGGCTCAAATGTATGCTCTATGTACCCCTCTGTTGCACTGTATAGACTAGCTTCCCAGTCTGTGCTGCCAGTGAGTTCTTCTTAAAGGGGCAATGCTCACTGAAATCTCTGGAGGCCAGTGCCACTGTTATTGCAGTACTTCATATGATCCAACTTCAAAAGACCCAAATATCCCTTTAAGGTATGATTGTGTTTGAGAACAATGACAAAAAACCACTTAGAATGATTGAATAAAGTTTATTAAAACTAAAATATGTCCAATGCACTCAGAAAAAAAGAGCAGAAATAGCTTTTTGGGATTTTTAAGTTAAGATAACTATTGTTTTTTAACAACCTGCAACTGTTCGGCCTTACAGTGAAGGAAGAAAAGCTGACTTAAAGTCTACAGACATCATTCAAATGTAAAAAGAGTGGAGATTTGTAGTAGAAATTGTGACAATCAGTGCCAAAATTAGCACAACACAGCAGCTTTTGCACACATGAAGTATTTTTCCCGAAATATGACTCCAACCAAATCATAACACAATTATTGCAGTTAAGCAATTTGTATCCTACAGTGGGAATAAATGGAATCTCACTGTGTCAAGGTGTGAGTAGCGCACAGGTGTGCCTGTATGCATCTGTTAATAACACCTGGTGGAACAGTCAGAGAGCTCCTCTCCTGTTTCCCTCGGAGTCGGAGATGAAATGTAAAGCATCTTTCTTATGCTCTGATTTGAACATAAGCAGGAAAGATGAAAAATTGAATTTGATAGGAGCCACCAGATCCCGAGGGAATAATTATGGTCAATCATACAACTTTATCACAGTGCGAGACAGAGAGAGAGTGACGTTGTCTGAGCTGATTGTTCGTATACTAAACGGAGACGCTCGGTCATGTGTGACTGATGTGTCTTAAACCTAAGCACACTATCAGTTATACACATTATGATGTTAGATTTCTAATGGTGACTTTATATAAAATGAAACATAGAATATGTAGACCAAAGTGCACATTGTGCAAAAGTTTATGAGAAACATTCCTAAAACCAGTTTCACAACATTTCAAACTCTGAAACGGTTGACTTACAGTCAATAACTCCAGCATGAATTTACTGTACACAAAGACTGACAGATGCAGAAAATAAAGAAAAACACCTCCGCTGTCATAAAATAACACACAGACAACATAAGGATAGGCTTCTCCATCAGTGCACAACTATAAGGCATAGACATTAACATCACAAAAACACATTTAAGCACAAAATATTTGATAGTATACAGTAGATGCTTCAGTAGATCAGGAGCATCTTTAGTGCATGGCATATAGGCATCCACATCCACATAAAACATGCATATGATGAAAAGAAAAATGTATAATTGCACAGTAGATAAAGTATTGCATTGCAGACATGGAGAATAATACTTTGTAAAAACGTTTTCCAGTATGAAATATTTATTTAAATGTAATTAAGAGATATTTCTTCTTTAGTGCATAACATTCAAGCATCTCCATTCACATTATAAAAACATGTATTCAATAATAAAAAAAAACCAGTGACCAACACCCAGTAGAAACCATGTTGCATGGCAGATATTGCACAGCAGACAGTTTATTACATAAAGAAAACGAAACTTTCCTTATTAATATATACCACATTTAAAATAGGATCTACTACTTCTTTAGTGCACAACAAATGATTGATGCGCAGAAGGTCATATATTGCATGGCAGATAAAAAGTGTATTGCATCACATGCCAGGCTAAAGGGTGAGACATGTAGATTTTAATACCATCAAATCAATATATTATTTTGGCCAAAATAAAAAAGTTCCACTTAAAATACATCCTGACTGAAGACTCTCATGTAAATTAATTTAAGCCCACAACTGCTAGCAATGGGCCATTCTGCAGCATTCTATAAGCATGTCAGTTCACACCGTGCAACTGAGGGAGATTTTGTGTAGTTACCATTGCAATTGCTCACAGTCACTGAATTTAAAGTGATTTATTTCTTGAGTTACAGTAAATCTGTCTCTACAAGTAGGGCGGTAACTTTTGCCACTTTGTTCAGTTATGCCATGTAGAACCCATGTTTGGCACTTTTACCCGCTTTTCCCCATTTTTCTTCATTTCTGTCTCTTTTTTTTCTTTTTGCTGTTCCTTACCTATATTTGATGCTTTTATCCCATTTTGCCTCTTTCAGTCTGTTTTTATCACCGTTTAACCACTTTTCACCACTTATTACCATCAAGTTGTGCTGTTTTTGCCAATTTTTACCTTTATATTGCAGTTATTTCAGATTTTTTTCCCTTGAAGTTATTTCAGTTACTTCTCCTTTATTCTCTGGTATCCTTACATTTGTGCACATCATGGCATAGCTATTACTGTAAGCCTGACATTACTTCCCATTCACAATGGGAACATTATAAAAAAAAAAAAAGGGTAATTCTGTTTTAAAGAGAGGGTGAAAAAGGCTACGTTGTACTACAGCATAAACTTATAAACAAATAAAATTCCCTTTTTCTGTTTGATTTAATAAGAGCAGTTATTATTCAGGTTAAATATAAAATATGGTTATCAAAGTTTAACATTACAATGGACCATGATTTTGCTGACCTCCATGCCCCCCCCCGTCCTAGCCCCAGAAAGCTCTCCCCCATATCCCCCCTTATGTGCGGCCTTGACTGGTACTTTTTGTTTTGAAAAGAACAAAACAGCTTTAAATGTGGTTCCAGATGTTGATTACTTGTAAAATGCAGAAACTGTTCATATTAAGAATGAGATTAAATGGTATTTATTCACATGGCAGTATGGGAATTCGGTGTTAGAATTTTAAAATGTTGTGGTTTTCTCAGTTTGATAACAAGAATAAAATTTTCATGTTCTGATTGGGAGTGTCCATTTGTTTCTTTTCATCTATTTCTTTATTCATTTATCTATTATAACTCTCCGCAGTTACATTTTCTCTCTCATTTTCTCTTTAAGCCCTATAAAGCCTCCCCATGGCTCCGCCTACATAATGCACAAACAGAAAATATTTTTTGCTAGAAAAGTATGTATTGCATAGGTAGATGAAAGAGGTGTTTTGATGGGGTGGGTGTCTGTGCATGTTAAAGTGTGGTGTGGTAAGATATGTTGTGTCAAGAGCAAACATGGGGTTTAACACACCATTTTATATACCACAACATGGCTGCTAAGAACAGTGGAGAAATAAGAGACGATGGCTAATGGTGGGTAAAATGCGCTCCCCCATGTCACTCCCATGTCCTTAAATGTCCCTCCCTGTCCCCTGTCAACTGAGAGCAGTCTTAGAATGACGAGCAGGGGAGCCAAGAATGAAAGCTGGCTGGATTACTTTACATTATTTCAATCAATTATTCAAATGTACCCATTGCTTTCATGATTGCTTGACGAGACATGCCAAATAATGACCAGCCTCCTTTGCTCAAGCACATGCTCACAAGTTAGCATGCATGCTCACCTAAACGTTTGTGCTTGCTTACAATCACCTATAGAGGAGCATGAAAAATTCACATGCACAAGCTTCTGAAAAGAGCCAAACGTTAATTTTACTCCTGTTGATTGGGCCCAAATGTGGAAAGACGTGTGTCAAGCCGACCTGTGTGAGGCCAGCAGCACTGTGTAGAGGAGCTAGTTGCATTTAATGTCTCTGTCAGCGTCATCACAGATAAGCAGCTGAAGCAGCACAGAGATGAGGGAGAGGAATAAGTATAGCCAAACAAGAGCAGGGGGAACAGGGTAGCCTTTGTCCCAGACTGCAACTTTAAAGAGTGTCAAAAGCTAATAAATATTTTAGAATTAGGTGTGTGTCAGGGCCGGGCCCACTCTATCGGGCGTCTGCTCTGTTTACTCTCCAAGGGAAACAGGTGCAGCCACATGAAGGAGAATTTCATTTCAAAAATAGCATTTAGCATTTTACTCCTCCTGGAGGCCTTCTCTGAGAGAAATTCTCATGTAATCATACACCAAGGTGACTGAAAACTTCTCAAGTTGATCCACAGAGACATATGGTGTTTAAAGGAGAGGAGCTGCAGGGGCTTCTGGGACATAAATAGGATTAAAATGTTTGGTTTGCGGTAATTTTTTTGTAACAACATGAAATGGCTTATTTTGCTGTTTCATAATCCAGGTCTTGAAAGTAAAAAGAAACAGGCATGAGAAAAAGCTGGGTAGTCTTTAGAAATATTGTTTGTTTTCTGTTGGAAGAAAAGAAACAAAGCAGATTGGTGCAACAGTACAAATACCAAGAATTATTGTGCATAACAGAATATCAAAACTTCATGATGTCCTTTGTTCAAAACCTCCAATTACCGTGTTGTAACACATTCAACATTTTCCTGCTATGGTTGTGTGGACAGAGCCTGTTTATTTTCATCATTAGAGGACTGTGTCATCGCCTGAACATCCAGGTCGAGCTCTCACTCCCTCTGAGCCTTTGCATCTTATTTTTGAGTTTTTCCATTCGCGTCATCAAATACTGCCTGCGACATAATGAGAGATGTGGCAATTAATTTTCTTTTAATCAAGGTCGAAATGAAGTAAATTGGTGCAGCTTGGCGAGCCCTCATTTTCTATTTTTGCAGTGATGCAAAACAAATACGATAAAATTATGGCCCTCCTCACCTTCTGTAATTAGAAAGCATGAATGATCAGAGGGAGATGATATGTGCTATACAGCACCTCCAACAACGCTTCTCCCCCCAAGAGATCAGATTTCAGCTCCTTTGAAACCGATGACCATGTTTTCCTCCCCTTGCCTCCCTTATTTGTCCGTTCTTTTTCCTCTCCGCCTGGGTTACAGACAGAGGGAGTGCTCAACATGACATTGACTGCAGTGTTGTTGTATGCCTCTCAAATCTTATTAAAGACCACAGCTGTGAAAGACCTTGCTGACTCTACACATTTCTATTAACTACGTTGTTTCAGCGCCCCTCCAAGCTGATTAGGAATTTATTAAAATTAGATTTTACCTGATCATCTTATCGTCACCATATGGTGCAGTGACCACTTTGTTTTTGGTTTAGAAATCAGAATACAGCTTTGTTTACAGTCCTTGTCATTTTACACTGTGAACTGTGAACAATGACAGAGAGCTTTTTTTACACCAACAAACTAAAATCCAAGCCAGCATATTAATCTCATTTGTCATCAAAAACTGGAATACAGTTTTTTTAAGCAGCGCTTGCCTGACATGTCCTGATAAAAATCATATTTCAAGAACTAAAACCCAACAAAAAAGACCTGAATTTATTGTAACAACTAAAATAATGCTGGTAAGACGAGCAATTTTACGTCTTATGAGACTTAATATGAGCTGTGGCATCTGTGAGCAAAATTTATTTCAAGACAATAACTATACATAATTTTATATGCCCCATTATTTTTTTTCTTACTACAAGCATACTTTAAGTTTTAAGTCATGAAACAAGATGTTTATCAGAATCTGACAGGTGAATGTAACTAAAATTAAGATGAATTCTATATTTCATAAAGAAATTAAAATATTTAATTCAGTCTTGCAAAACAAAATGGATTGACTAGATTCCAAGTTTCTCTGGTAGATCCATCTTGCAAAGCTTCAATTTTAAAGGTTCTGACCTTGTATGTATGCACCAATCAGCATCATTTAAAGAAAAGGGGTGTGTGCTCTGGGCATGGTTTAGTTGTACTGCAAGCAGGAAAACAATGGCTGCCACTTTGGAGATAAGCTTTGATGTAGTGAGGAAAGTTTTTTTTTTTTTACCAGAACTGAACAGCATTTTTATATTAAAAGAAGAGAAAAGATCTGCAAAGATCCACACAAAGCTTTTCTTGGTGGAAAAATGTTGTTTCTGACCTTGACATGAGTTTTTAGTAATTATGGGCATGGTTTAGTGGTACTGCAAGCTGGTAAACAATAGCTACTACCAGAGCATGTGAGTGGAGCGGAGCAGGAGCGAGAGCGAGCGGGGAGCGCGAGCGGAAGGAGTTTGGCCAGAGCACGGAGCGTTTTTTTTCAAAAAAGCTGGACTGGCACCTTATCTTGCGCTCCATCCCGCTCCAATTTCATGCATGTCTCACCCAGAATGCATCTGCAAGAATTTGTATCCGTGAAGCATCCCGTGTTGGTTTCACTGCTCCTGCAGAGAGACAGCGACATCCAGCACATCAGACTGGGCTTTCCGCCGGAATAATCCAAGAGACTTGAGATGCCTGCACAGTGTTGATATACTAATATTAACACCATCGTCATTTTTTAAAAACATCAGTATTTCCCAATGTCTGAAACCAAGAAGATGGTAATGGTAATGCGCTTCCGTGTTTTTGTTGAGTGAGCGGTGAGTGATTTGAGTGGAGCGGGTAGAAATTTGAGTGGAAGGTGGAGCGATAATGAGCGGAGCGGCGTGAATCCCCTCTGAGCGGATGAGCGGGCACAAGTAACAGCTCTGTGAGTGAGGGGCGGGAAATCTCATCGCTCCACTCCGCTCACATGCTCTGGCTACTACTGCTCAGTAGGCAGAGTTTGTTGCCCTGTAATCAGAAGGTTGTGGGTTTGATCCCTGGCTGCCACAGTCATACTGTCTTTTGATCTATCCTTGGGCAAGACACTTTACCCCGATTTCCATCCACTGCTGAGTGTGGATTAATTAATATTCATAGCCAGTTCTTCATAGCGACCTCCACCTTTACTCTCAGTTTCCACATACAACGACTGCACTGCACACCGAAGTGCAGCGGGTTTGCTCCAACCGAAGGCCAATGACCTCGCCCATTGGAAGCGTGTCTAGAGCACGCAGCCCAGAGATCGCAGGAGAACTGCAAGTTCACACAGAAATTTTATGTCAACAGCAGACTATTTTACCTTTTGGGGTTAATTTATCATCCATTCCGGTAGAAGGAGGTCCATGATGTTACTGATGTTATTATTTTTGGCTAATTAAACTTTTCCTCCTCAATGGCGCCGTTGCAGCTCTGTGACCCACTGACCTCCAGGTGACCCTGTGCTCTTGCTGCAGAATGAGGCGTCATGTTGATATAGTGATGATTTATGATCGAGAGTCTGTGCATTGTGTTGTATTTTGAAAGAACTGGATATTCTACGTGTGTAGCAGCACACGTCAAATATCAATACAAAATTTAAAAAAAAAGGTTTAAGCAATAAAAAAATGATGACTAAAACTGACTAAAAGCCAGTTTAGTGTTCATCAAGATGACTTAAACTAGATTAAAATGGAATACAGTTTTTGTTAGACATTCAAAATCCATGACATTTCTCCGCTGAGGGCAAATCTGTCAAAATACAATCCATCTGTAACTATTCTGCCTCTCAGTCGAAGAAAGAAGGGATTCAAGGTTTGGCAGTGTGCATAGAACACACTACCATGACTTGATACCAGGTTCAGGCAAGAAAGTAAATGTTTGGACTAAAAGTTGATTCTATAATGTAAAAAACTTTATGGACTAAAACTAGACTAAAATGTGTTTGAGTTTTCATCGACTGAAACTAGACTAAAACTGTAAAAGGTAGAAATGACTAAAATGCCTTTTATCCTGAAGACTGAGACCTAGACTAAGCACTTGTTTTATCAGAACTGGGCAAATGAAGCTTAGAATTACTTTATGCAGTACACAGAAGTCATATGCCTAGCTGTGTTCAGCTGACGACCAGCTGGTCCCAGTTATTGCCTCCCAGCTCCCACAGCCAATCACAGCTCTTTATCTTAACACACTGGTCTATTTAAATAGACATACTTTACTTCTTATCCTTGCTTGCATTAATGCTGATGCACCATGCTGCTGCTGCTTCTGGCAAATCTTCACCTCCTCCACCCCAGCCTCCTCCTTTATAGCATAAAGCTTGTTGCACCCTCATTCATGCTACTATTGATTAATTGCTTTTGAACTAATTTTATTGCACTCAGTGCACATTGTCATATTCTGTCCATATGGGGGTTTCTAGCTATGCATTCCCTTTAATGTCAAAGCATGCTGCTTGACAAACCCAGGGAGCATCTTTTGAGCAGAGCCTTCTCCACCGAATAAAACTGTTCAACCATTTTGTAATAAAATGGTTAAATGTGTGATGAGAGTTTTCCTGAATGAACATTTCTTCATTAAGAGCAGAGCAAAGAATGACATTGAAAGCTTGTCTTGGTGGAAAAGATGTTTCTGTTCTTGCCCCAAAAGGTTGTGAGTTTGTTTCACCAACTGGCTCCACTGATGATGAACAACAAGCTAATGCTATATAGTTTACTCACCAGGGCCTTATGTCTTATCGCTCTGATTGTCCTGTAATGAATGTGTCATAAAAAATGGATGTGAAATAAATCCCCATGAAATGCATATATGAAACATTCTATCTTACTTGCAAGATTAAATTTAATTGCTCAGATTTGACTTTTGTTGTGAAGGATTGGTAAATCTTTTAAAGCTCCTGTGGGGTGTTTTTGGTTGGTTGTGAAACAGACTGACATTAATACTGATGCTTCAGTATGACCTGGAAAGACCATCAATGCCATTATTAGCTCTTACTATATAGGTATTTGTTATATCTGTAACTGCTGCCACAGGGTAGGTGTTAGACAAAGTGATTAATAGTAATAGTAACTCTTGAGACACAGTTTTTACATGTTCAGTGGTAAATACTAGTCATGAAAAATATGTGACTTTGGAAATAAAATGGGGAGATTTTGTTTAAAAAACAACAACAACAACAACAAAAACACACGTGTAAAATCAGCAAAGAGATAAAAAATACTACTCTGCCAGGAATCTGGCAAAATATACAGAAGGTTCCTCACAACGGGCTTTCATTTACATAGTTTGTTTTGAGAATAATTCTCTTTAATCTTCTTCTTCTGGCCTATTGTGTAAATGTAAAAAGCTGTGAGACTGAGAAAAAAATGTAGAGCCAAGATGAAAGGTCAATCAAGTTTAAAAAGACTAATTTGGTATGAGATAACTTGGTGCCATTTTCTTCGAGGTTGTGAGAAATTCTTGCTTATCCTTCAAGTTTGACAGAAAGAGTCATTCACCGGCCGAGGTATTTTAGCTCATGCCCTCTGCTGCTCATGTGCCGCGTACATCTGTCACACCACATGTGTCGCTGTGCGGCCTCAAACACTAGGTGTACACAGTGTTGAAACGCACTGGAAAAATATATACAAAGGCTTGATCGAGCATTAGCTCTAAGTCAGCACAGTGAGGTGGGTACGGCGACAGCTGTCCAATCTTCCCCCTTGCCACCCTCCCTCCTCTCCCCTCCCCTCAGCAGCCACCATCACTTTTTAAAAATGCTCCTTGTTTACCATACATAGGCAGCTGCCACCACCGTTAACTTCCATAAGACAGCCACCTGCTAAAGGACATTTGTACATGTCTTTATTTAATTAAGGTGAATGCCAGTTCATCGGCCGCCTCATGCAATGTGACTGAAAATACGTCGACCTTGATAAGACTCCTTTGAGTGGCTGTGTGAAGGCTTGTGGAGTGTGTGTGTCTCTTCAAAATTGATCAGTGTTACCAAAAAAGGTAGATTTCCACACTGATTTTACAACATACTTTATTATTTAGATAGATAGATAGATAGATAGATAGATAGATAGATAGATTTTTACCTCGTTCAGCAATGACATAGGCAAGCCTGCCTGCAGAATTTGCTGGCCCCTGAAAAATTCCAGCGAATGAGCCCTCCCCAGATGTGATTTAGTAATGATGTCAATGAATGTGTGTTGGACCAGCAGCATCCTGGCCAACAGTTCCCTCAATTTGGAGCTGAAAAGTGTGTCTAGCTATTAATAGGTCTGATGTTGAAATTGTTGTATCCACTTTTCTATCCTTTTTCCCCACTTTTCCACCCATTTTTGCTGCTTGTAACACATTTTCACCACTTTTTGCCACTTAAACCCATTTTTGCCACTTATTGCCATTTTTAACCAATTTTCACCACTTTCTACCACTTTTAACTCATTTTCTTACCATGTTTTTCCACTGTTTACTCACTTTTACCACTTTTTTTGCCACATTGAACCCATGCTAGAGCCCTGTGAGGGACCTTTTTCTTAATCCTGCTTCCTTCTGCTCCCCCTAGGATTTCTGACCATTACCGCTCGCTCCCACATCAACAACAGATGTGTGATATCCTGCCTGCACAGACTCTGACAATCCATGTTAAATATTCAGAACATGGATCATGATTTTGCTGACCACCATGGTCTCCCCATGTGGCAAGGCCCCAGAAAGCTCTCCCCTTTATCCCCCCTTATGAGCAGCCTTGGACGTAGATCAAGAAAATATGCTTTCCAAAAGACATGTTGAAACCCCTTTTTCAGTTGTGTAGACAAAAAAACGAGACATTGTGGTTTCAGGAGCAGTTGCATGTTGCAGCTTTTTCTTGACCAACAGCTGCTGTCCTCCATAAAACTGCACATAGCATCTGAAAAGTGCTTTCCTTAAAGTTTGATAGTCTTGATTTCATAGTAATCAGCATGTATAGTCACAAGACATATCTTTGTTACAGTATAGTGCAGCTTTAAGGTGTTTGCTTGGTTGTGTTTTATTTAGAAGTAGATTGGTCTCTATACTCCCTAAAAGTAGTGATCTTTCATACAACAGAATATGATGATAGATTTGCTCTCTAATAAATGGTGTGGTTTATTTCTATGTTATACTTTTTTTTTTTTTAATAAATTTTGTTTGTGCTGCTTTGAATTCCTCTGACCCAAAGCCATATAAGGCCTTTGATTGTCTCAGTTTGATATGAACCTGTTAGTTTAACAAAACTAAGTCTTGTCTAACCTTGGACTGTTGTATGATTAGCTTTTAATGTTTTATAATTAGTAGTATCAGTGGAAAAGCAGTCAGCAGGGCAGAGGTGGGCTGGCTATGCCCTTGAGAGCAGGCCTTATGAATCAACGGCTGGCGATAAATGGACTGGATCATTACTGAATCAAGTGATCTGCAGAATAATCTATTGATTTTCTGGTCTTTCTTACTTCTTTATTATTCTGTATCACAGTATTGCAACATCAGGAGGAACTCACTGATGGATGGGATGCTTGGACCTCTGCAGTGACCGTGGGGGTTTGCTTGGGAATGTGCTATATATAAAACACATTCCAGGATTCTTTGCATACAATATCTACAATCATGCAGAGATTTATGCCTTAAAAAGTGTGCTTTAAAAACAAAGCCACTGAATTTCTGACTATATGCAACATAAATGTTTTGGAGTAAGTCATCATGTCAATGTTTGAAGGTTTTCTTTAATGTATTTTGATCAAAAGCAAGATATTAGCTGTAAGTCCCAATAAGAATGATATGCACATCTATGATATGACATCAGATAATAAGAGTTGGGTCAGAACAACTTAACAATATATTTATTAAAACTTCAAACTGACATTAAAAGGGGAACAGGGAGAAAAAATGATCAAGCTATTAAGTCTAACCTTGAATTTGTATATGGACATCTATGATTGCACAAAAGTTAAGCAGAAGGCATCAAATGAAAGCCGAGATACAGATCTACTTATATTTCCAGTCAAAAGTATCTTAGATGTGTTAGAGCTCTATGAAGCAGTACATGTCTCATTCCTTGTATCCTAAACCACACATGGAGGAGATTAAGGCACTATCTACCTTGTTAGTTGACTTTGCAATCGATTCCTCCCCATTCTTTATTATGTACAACAGGACACATCACAAAACTGCTAATTGGCAATAATCTGTTTGTCGATAATTCACAAGACTGCAGAATTTAGATAAGGAAAGTTCAAGTTTAAAATACATTATCACAGCCCCAATATTCCTGTGGGCTTTGCTCCTGGGATACCTTCAAGGAGTCTCATGCTCAGAATATTTTACAGTAAATTATTGACGTTTCCTAGGTGGTAGGAAAGGTGAGAGAGAAGGAAAACAAAGACAGGAGGGACATTAGCGTTCTGCCAATAGGAAGCTAAACTTTAAATGGACTCAGGACAAAAATGCAAATAGTGGTTGATCTATAAACTACATATACTTTACATAAGCTAGAGGGCTTTTCTTGTTGAACTATAGTGGACAACATGCTGTTTTAAAAAGGACAAAAAACATTGAATCTGTCACTAAAATAATCATGTTACCCCAAAGAATTGGCTGAAAGGCCAACCACTAAGCAGACATGGCCATAACTTAATGTTTAGCTACTGCTAGTTAAGTCAACAAGGAAAAAACTGCTCTGCAACTTATTATTTATTTATTTGTTTGTTTTGACAGGGACAATGTACAGCTACTTAGCTGTACCACAGTTAGCTATTAGCTAATTTACATCCGTTGTCCCTGGGCAGGAGACCAGGACAGAGTCTCAGTTAAAAGCAAACAATTCTCTGTAAAATTACTGCACAACAAAACATAACATAGCACCAACACTAAACATGAGAAGCTAAAAAGCATTACATTATATAAAAAAGCTACACCACAATACCACACCCACCTGCATGTTAAGATTAACAATATTAAAACATTGTAAGGCTAAGAGCACTACATTTTGAGAAAAAACAGCAACAAAACCCCAGATAAAGCTTTCCCAAAATAATACACTATCACACAATAATAAAACAATTAAACAATACAACACTATAAAACAAATTATGCAGATTCATGCGTTCATGTGCTTTATGTACTATCCAGGTTTCTCAAGTACACACTGCACACAAGCTGTCGTAGAAAATGCATTTTTTCTCCAAAATTCTGACAGCAGAGAGATAGTTAGCCTAAATGTTTGAAAATATTAGAAAATTAACTCAGAAGGTGAAATGGATGCTACTCTCTATGTTCACAATTGACAAACCAAGTCAGATTCTATTCCACTTTAAATTGTTATTCATTGTATTTCATTTAATGTTAACCAGCATATATGGAGATGGTCAGAAAGTCTAGTAAATTTTACTCTGCATTAAAATAGTATAATCTCTGTTTCAGGTTTATGATTCATTCCCTAGCTTCAATATAAGACAAGTTCAGCAAATGGGCCTACAAATCATTCCACATAGCCAAATTTAAATGATTAATTTTCCACTAATCTACAAATATTCTACAAAGAGCTACAAGATGTTTCCTAGGCTGTTTGTAGCCAACTCAACAGCAGCAACATAAAGCTGTGGTTTCAACTATACAAGCCCTGATAACCGTTAGTGAAACTGTAGTTAATTTATTGACCAAAGGCTAGCTAAAACTAGTCAAGTAACTAGCCCACAAATACCAGGCAACTACAGAAAGAAAGTTGTTTTCATGTTCACGACACAGAGAAGCTCAGTAACACGTTTCATATCTTCTGAGGACCAGGTATGGTCATAACAGCTTTTTAAACTGCAACAGACTCATAAAGAAAGAGGTGTGCATGATCAGCCTTGTAATTATTTTAGTCAAGTTTCATTTCCATGAATGCAAATTTAAACTCAACACCTTTACTGTCAGTGAAGAGTGTGAACTATACAGATAACTTGTCAAACATCTTCTTCAAGCTAATGGTTTGTTTAGGTCATTAGCTGTTCTTTTCTTTTAGACCTGTCTATGTTCCCATTACACTACATTAGCCTTATTTACATTTTATTTTCTGTTATTTATTTGTTTATGGGTCAATAACACAGAAGGCTTTAGTCATTGCAGTTGCACCACCTGGCATTTGCAACTTATGGCTGATACTTTGACACATTGTCACTTTTTTTCTAGTTACAAAGTGCATTCATAATGTATATTTTTTAAATAAAATCAAGAATTTTATGGTAAAATAAAATTTTCTGTTTTACCTTGGTTGTACCACCTGACAAGGAAAGTGTACCTGCCCACCTATGACTGGAAAGAAATGTTTTTATATTTACTTTTAAAGGATCTACAGACCATTTGGCCCTAAGTGTCAGCTAGAGACAAATGCATGATAAATTATTAGGGCTGTCAAGATTAATTAAGTTAATCGTGATTAATCAAGGTCCACAATTAGCGCAGTAATTTGTCTATAGTGATTAATTGCATGATTTATTGTCCCTTTCAACACACTTTTTTGAAGTCAAGTCAGTGTCTCCCTACAGCCACAGTGATGTAAAATAAGTCCACTACTGCTCCTTAATGTCTCATTCCACTTTAAAAACTCACAGATAGCTCAGTGGATGAGTTAAAAGTCATCTGGACCTTGTATTATCAAACTTTTACTCTGTACTGTCTCCTCATACCCTTTCAATCTTTAACATGTTCTTTTTTCCATGATTAAGTTGTACTTATAAAAGCAGGGGCGTATCCAAACTGGAAGTCAATTACCTTTAGTTTAAGACAGAAGACAAACCCGAAATGACAAAAACAGTTTCAAATGTCAAATAGCGGAATATTAAAGGGTGATAAAAAAGGGTGTGATTACATGATAAAAAAAAAAAAAAAATCTTTTGACAGCCCTAGAAATTATGCAACAATCTTTTTTATTACCTCATTTTTGAATAGAAGTCCCATCATTACTGTTGCACCACCCTGACTTTGGAGAACTTGCGTAGTTTGGTACAAATGTTTTTTAATGATACTCCTAGCTTTAAAATAATACATTTTGATAAAATGTGATTATTTAATAGATTTCAACTGTAAAATCATGCCAAAGTATTCTAATTTGAATTTTTAACAATTAAAATGCCATTTTATTGTGTCAATAACATTCAACATTCATTCACAGTTAAGCCACCTGATATTTTTTAGTGTTTTTGAGATGCCAAAATATAAATAATTAATTATGTTATTCAAAGATACAGGAAATACATTTAAAAAAGCAGGTTTTTATATAACATTGATATGCCATCACAAATTATTATTATTATTTTTCAAAAGGAAATTATAGGTTTGGCTACAAAAATGTGCATGTCATTGACTCTTGTCTATTTAGGCCTATGTTTGTTTCTTTGTAAGTGTTTTTTTCAGTCTGTATGTGTTTATATCTACACCCCTGGCATTCTGTTAGGCTGTGAGCCAATAAATTTAAGCTGGAAAGACAAACAAACAAAAAAATAAACAACAAAGTACTGATGGTAACTAACTGAGACGTTACTCCTGTGCTAGTGAAAGAAGCTAGCCGAGTCAGGGGCGGAGCTTTCTGGTTCAGCCATTACTCGAGATGCAGAGTAAAAGTCCTACAATTGAGGAATACAACCAAATGAACAATGTCGGAAGACAAATATGATAAACATTTTTTTCTCTTGAGCTGACACATTAGCACAGAGGTAAGCGAAGGAAAACTACGGAAGAGTATTGGGGCCACTGGAAAAAAAGAAAAAAGTCAGAATTCTGAGATTAAAGTCAGAATTCTGAGATTAAAGTCAGAATTCTGAGAAAAAAAGTCAGAATGCTGACTTTATTCTTCAAATGAAAAAAAAGTCTCAAATTTTTTTTTTTTTCAGAATTCTGAGATTAAAGTCAGAATTCTGACTTTAATCTCAGAATTCTGACTTTAATCTCAGAATTCTGACTTTTTTCTCACAAGTGAAAAAAAAAAAATTCGTCTCAAAATTTTTTTTTTCAGTGGCCCTAATACTCTTCCGTAGAAAACAACAGGTCTAAGGTAGAAACAGTTCGAGCCTTAAGTGCTAGCTAAAATGTTAGACGTGCAGTTTAGGCTAGCTGTGCTCATTGTTCACTGACGTGTTAGCCAACTTTAAAGAAAACTTGAAGCGTCGTCATTAATGTGAGCTTGTTTGTCTCAGTGTTTGGAAAATATTCAACTAAAGCGACAGGTCTTTTTTCACAAGTGTCCATAGGTTACCTGTAAGGCATAAATATGTGGTTAAACACGGCTTCTGCATTGCAGGCCTAATGTAAAGGGGACGGGCGCGACACCCTTTGATTTATTTATTCAGCTATTATAGTGATAAAATGAAAAGTCCAGCTTTGTTTTTCCTAACACAAAAGTACCACATAATTTTGACAAGCTGTCAGCAGAGATGGGGACCACCCCTGAACTCCGGTCCAGGTTTTCCAAGCGACACCTGCAAACGGAGAAATTCAATTAAGGACTCCTCTTCCCACTTGGAGCCGGTCTCCAGGGCAGATCTTCCGGGCGACTCACCCTGTCAGAAATTAGAAAATGCTACAATAAAACCCGAAAAACTAAAAAAAAAAAATGTGGCAACTTTATTAATGACAGCTCTGAAGCCACCAACCGTAAACACACCCGCCCTCTTGGTTGGAACTCACCGAAAGGCAGCGAAGTACCACAGGTATGGGTTTTCCTTTTCATCTTAACTACTGTACTCGCTCCTGTCATCTTTAAATACATCATCCACCACAGAAAGCGACAATAAAGTGTTCCTGACTTAAACTGTGGCACCGAAAAGCGAGCATTTAAGCAGTTTTTAAACAGTTGAGAGGTGACGCTGAGGGATAGAGACTTGATGTGAGGACTTGTCGGTAAACACGGTGTGACTTCTATCCGCGATGCAGCAGCGGCGCCGACAGCAGCAGCAGGTCTGGAGCGACTCATGCTGTCTGTGAGTGTACCTTTGAAAAAGCCGGCGAGAGGAACAACCTCTTCTAAAACTTTAGAAATTCACATAAAAGCAACTTTTTAATTGGAAAATAGTGCGGCGATAGAGCCCACGGCGCTTGGAGAGTTGCAAGATAAAGATGCAACTTTTCCCTCAGTTCGTACTTTCCCGATGCAAAGGCGAGCTCAAATCCTCGAAATATACGAGGCTTATACACGGCAACGCGAAAACAGGACTGATGTGACGCACTTTATTGTTTAACCAACAGCACAGATCTACAGTGTAAGGTTATAAATGTCACACTTCTCCAGAAGTGCAGAAAAAGGACACAAACGTGCGGCGCTTTTTATCATGGAAAAAAACTAAGTGAAACTTCGCTGGCTGTACTGACAGGTAGCTGCCTCGCAGTTTCTTTTACAGTGAAAAGAGGAACTTCTATAAATTCAGTCAATATTCTAAGCCCGAAATGCGGAAGTTTTGCTTTTGAAGACTAATTCTAATGGTTTGTTTTTTTTTCCTCTTTAAATTGCATTTGTACGAGGACAGCTGCTGCTTAATCATGAGACAGCAGATAATTAATGCTAAATACATACATACACTTTAATAACGTTCTACTGTATTCTTAATATTCAACAGTCTGTTATATATAGACAGCATAAATACATGCAAACACATATATTATAATCACATATATTTGTAATTATTAAACTGGGCCAATTGGACTGACTGTTGTTGGATCTATTGGCAAGTTATGCACCTCTGACACCTCAGTTGCAGACAGAAGACAGAGAGATGCACACACTCTAACTCTGTCATGCACACTTCAGCCATATTTGCTATGGTAAATATGATTTTTTCTGCAGTTCCTGCTCCAAGCGTCTGTAGGCAGGTTTTCTGATTAAGAACAACCAGTCTGTTTGAAAACACTGCACATATTCCTTATGTTTGTTTAGCTGTGATCTATATAAAATACTGCCATAATGAGAGAATTAATTCAACATGCTTGAGTAAAGGGTCATTTTTTTCTTCTCCTCTGAATGTATAAATGTCTTTGCTGTTGCTTGTTGATGTGTTTGTTATTATTCTCAAGGATGAAGATGAGAATGAGAATGGATCACTGGCACTTTAAACCTGGAGTTCTCATATTCTCACCGGATCTTTCTCCTTTGCTAATTATTGTGTTGTTTTCAGAGCAAATATGTCATATCCATGGCGACCAGGCAGGTTTATTGTCTCTGCCGTGCAATAGCTCACAAAAGTAATTAATTATCCTTTTTTTTCTCCCCCTCTCTGTGCTGTCTTTGGTTAAACAGATCATTCATGGAAAGCCGTCTTCTGTATAGAAAATGCCACTGCTAGTACAACACAAGGTAAACATGAATGTTACTTTTTTCTTGTGTTAATGTCCTTTTTTGTGCTTTATTTTTCTGACAAAACCAGATGCAGATTAAATCATTTTACAATGCAAGACAATGCATCATGCATAAAATGTGCTTTAAGGTAGTTTCCATAATATCCTTGTAATGCAGCAGCTGTGCAGTCTAACTGTTGCAGATGTATTCATGCATGCAAAGCAAGCACGCACTTGAAACTTAAACAGGTGAGCTTAAAAAACTCATGTTAAGACATGAAAAGAGCTTCCATTTTGTGTTATTTGAATAGCAAGCATTAGTCAGACTAAAGGTGAGTTTACTTTAGTGTTGTCTTCTGTTTTATGAGGTCACCAATAATAGTAACCAACAGCAGATGACATTACATTACAATAGTTCAGCTCAGTGCACTGCAGTCTTTTACATGCACTTTTACACAAGTGTCCAAAGAAAGGTGTAATGTGATCAGTTCAAGCGGTTTAAGACTCCTCATCCTGTGTGCACCCATGGTGTATCTCTGGAACGTGCAGCATGTGTCCGCTGTCCAGAGGTCCATCTCTACAGCTGGACACCAGCCAGCCTTTAGCATCAGACTGGTGGTTCAGGTTCTCATCTCTCGGCATTGATGAGACACTGCAATATCCATCTGTCAAACATACTGCCCTTCAGTCTCTTCCTCTCTTTCACTCACCTTTTGCTTCCCATCTTGGATAATTTTTCATCATCACTAAAGGTGAAAGTTAGAGCTGCATAAAGCTCCTGAGCTGAGCAAAGCAGAGATGCTAATAGTGCACTTGTGGTGTTTTAATAGCAATTTGGTGTGTGTCTTTAGTTGAGTGTTTATGGATGTGTTCCTCTAGGCCTTTTGATTGGATCTCATGTCTCTCTTTAAAATGGCACTTAAAATGTTGCCTGTAGTGTTGTGTTCCTGGCTCACACTATAAGGCTTGAATCTCATTGCTTAATCAGTTTGCGAGGCCTCAAACATTCTTATTTTCTGCAGCACTATCAGTCAGCGAAATGCCTCATGCCTCATAAGTACCCATCTGCATCTGTCAAGGGGTGTGTAGAATTAAACCCATGTGTATTCCTTTTCTGTTTGACCTTGGCTGTGGACCTCAGCTCTTTGATGTCAAATAAGCATCAGTAATCCCAGGCGGCATTTGACAGGCTTCAGGAGCCATTACTTTTGTTTCCCAGCACATAAGCTTTATCAATTGCCTCTACTGTAATGATTTTGTATACATATTCTCACTACCACAGCCATAGTGTTTTGCCTTGTAAAAATATACTGCCTTCAACACGCACCGTTATACTGGCACAAATAGCACACATGTTTTTTTAATCATCATTATTGTTTTTATTTTAGTGCTAAGGAAATGTCCTTTTTGCATGCTTGATCAGCCAGTAGAGAAATCCAATATAATGGAGGTTCAAGGTGAATTGCATCCCGTGCATTTCCACCTTCGACTGGAGGAATATTCCAGAGCAAAATAAACAAATCACACAGACAACAGTAATATAGGGTTGATTTTGAAGGCATGAAATAAGTATCGATTAAATCCTGCAGTTCAAAGATGAAAATGGTCTTTTTGGTAATTTGTCCTGGGTCCTTTCAATACGATGGAGAGAGAGAGGAAAGGGAGAGAGAGAGAGAAAGAGAGAGATGCATGGACCGGGAGGGAGAGATAGAAAAAGAGACTACAGGAAAGGTAGAGGGGAAGAATAGTGAGAGTTAAAAGACAAGTGAAAAGCAAGAAAGAGAGAAGAGCTTTCACAGAGTTGAAAAAGGGACATGCTGCCCCTTTCCGAGCTCATTATCATTCTTAATAAGTCTTAAGGAAAGAAGGAGCATTGAGTGTAAATGCACGGTAATCCTTACACTGGCCAAGGTTAGTAGGGACGTCAGCACATGTGCACCGTTCCCAGCTGGCCACTTTGGGACAGGGAGGGGACCAGAGGAGCACAGTTAAGGATAGATGTTCAAGGAGAAAGTGAGGACATTTAGACACTGTATAAAGGTTAGGCCCTTTCCCCCAGCTGGTAGCTTTTCAGTGCCTGCACCACCTGGAAATTAGTACATAAACACTTCTTCTTCAAAATGCACACAGTCACATTTGGCTATAAGAACTGGTGTAGACTGCAATGATTCAGAGCAAGAACAAGGAAATGACAGGTGAAGAGTAAAAAGCTTTATTCTGAATAGGACATGTGTGACTTTGGCACCGTTAACCACAAGGGATTCACTCTTGCACTCAAAGTAACTGTTGGCTGCTGTGCATGCCTAATTCACTGTTCTTTGGGTGTGGTCCAAAAACAAGCATTAAGATGAATTGGATGAACTGGTGACCAATTAACTCATTTGACAAATTGCCAGCCACTTGTAGTGGCTGATCAACCATGTTGCTTTAATGGAAATTCAATGCTGTATTATTTTATATTCGGTACTAAGCTCATGGTCCACTGTTGTCACCCAGTGTCAACTTATGTATTCTACAGTGTTAGTAATATTACAGTACTCTTGTTCATTAATCAAATCAGATGTGAGAGAAGTCTGGCACATTAATCTTAGTCCGCAGTGAAACCACAGCAGAGGGGGATTTTGTACTTCTGGTAATTAGTACATTGGTTTCTGCCTTTGTTACATCGCCTGTGTTCTATAATTTAATCAGTGCCATCTAGGCACTATGGACCTTGAGTACAAAACTGTATAAACATCTGATCAAGTGTAAATATTATTGGAAAGAAGCCATATGTGTTTGATATGAACTTAAGATTTGGTGTGTTTTTTGAATATTTAATCAGTATATAAATGTCTGTACGCAACTAAAATATACATTTTTCTCTACGAAAAAATGTTAGTATAATCTTCAAAAATACATTTGCTCATCTGTTAGGAAGTAGGTGTCACAATCCTTTATAATATCAAACTTTTATTCAGATGTTTTATTCAGATTAAGATTCTTTAAGAGTTGATTATTGATTTAAGAATATTCAGAAGAAAGTAAAACATCCAAAACAAGTTCATTGTACACTTCTGTTTTTGATTAACAGAGTTTTAACATAAAATATGGCAGCACACATTAAGCCCAGTGACATTGATTGTAGTCTTTACAAGAAAAAAAGTACATGAGAGTAGGTGTTATTTAATACTTCTTTAACATAAAAATGATTTCAACAAATAGAAATATGTCCCTGCTCCTGTGTGCACTAAAAGTACAACATCAGTAAACATCACTGGCTTAAACACCCTGTCAAATTAATTTACATTGTGCCATTCCTACTGTATAAGTGCAAAAGTCTCGATTTCAACACGTGTACTAAAACCCTTTAAAATCTTGTTGTGGGTTCAGAATTTTCTTGATTCCAGAAACATATGTAAGTAGCTCAGAAGAACTGTGATTTTTCTGTAGTCCAGCTAATTATTTCCCACTCTGCCATCGTTTGTGATGACTATGGCCTGATCGATAAATTGGCTGGCCGATTCTGGTTGGAGTTTGAGTCATAATGTCTTCATGGCACAGAAAGATAGAGGAGAGAAAATGTGAATGTACATTTGGAGAACATCAGAGGTGCATTTCATTTTACCCATGACTTTTATGACGGTGCTTATCCACTTACAGGACCTGCTACCTGAACATAATAGTGAGTTTGTCATTTGCAGATACACTCACTGACCACTTCATTAGACACATCTGTGCAATGTTATTCACACCAATAATCTACATTTCGCAGAGGCCACTGCATATTTGCTGGCATTTTGTTCATGATTGTTCATAAAGTATTTGATAATAGTAAAATGTTCGGTCTTCAATTAATACCTTTGTAACACGTATTTGAATGATATTCAAGGAATCAGAACAAATTATTTATTTCATTTATTAATCTAAAAATGTTCATGTAAAAACTTTAGGAGCTGATGTACAGTTTATTAATTATCTGATTTTTTTTTCCCTAATATCAGTATTGGCATTGGCCCTGAAAAAGCCATATCGCTCGGGCCCTGGGGATGACATCTAACAGTCATTAATATAGTTATTTATTCCCTCTTATAGAGTTTTGCTTTTTCTGACTCAACATGATGCTGTGAACTATGCATACAATGCTTTTTAAAGTTTGAGGATGATTTCCAAATGGAAGGATAAGAATTCTTTTTATAAACAACCCCCCGTCCCTGCTCAAGTGTTTTGATATTTACATAATCATACTGATGTCCTGTGCTTTAATATGTCTTAACAGCAACTTTAAGACCACCTGCTTTCATTCAATTTCCAGTTTACATCATAGTTTATTTAAAATAGTTTGTTTAAAAAAATTTGATAGGATATTGCCTTTCCCACAAAACAAAGTAAATATTGCAGATGGGCATAGACGTGCCATTCTTTTGTGATGAAATGCTCAAAAAAGATCAACTTAACAAAACAGTACAGGCTATTTGTATCCTCAGGCATAATGTGTTAAGGGGGATGAAAAAACATCATTTTTTAAAAGATTTTCATCTTCTGGCAAGGTTGTAGAGATGCTTCTTTGGTATGTTACAAGAAATGTATTTTCTCACCAATATTTTGATTGTTTAGACAAGATGTTTTTTTTTCACATTTTGAGGATCAATTTGGGTACAAAATGATTAAAAAAAGACTGTGTGTGTCTTTGGTGATTGATGATGGATCCTCCTGAGAGCATGTTTGCGTAGTTGTCCAAGATGGGATAATGGCCAGATAAGCAGCAAAACTAAAGCTGAGTGTGCTCTTTAGTCTCCCTTACTGTACTGCTGTCTCTGTGCCTTTCTGTCATGTTAGGATGATTTACGTAGAGACAGATGTTCTCAGACCTTTGTTCTTGAACTTGCACCATTTTGTTCTCTTTTTTTTTTTTGCTTTTTTAAAGGTTAAGGAGTAAAAGACATTGCCTTCAACATGTCAACATGTCCATGCTGAGGTGTCAGTTGCACTGTTCTGCTGTAGAGTTTAGAGATAAATTCTCTTTTTTTAACCATTCTATTTATTTGAATGCCTTTTGGTCTGGCCTGGATGGCAACCTACCCAAATAATGCCTTTCCCCTTCTATCTACCGCCACCAGTCCTCCAACGCCCCCCAGGGAGCCTTGGGAGGGAGAGAGCTATCACCATGGTGATCTGAACACAGATCCCCTACACACCAGTCCATTGTGACTGGCGTGTGTTGAGGTGAGAGGGAACGAAATGTCACAGCAACAGGTTTTTTTATGTTTTTGTTTTTGCCTCAATTCTCAATGGGATTGTACTCAGATCCATGCACTCAGTTACACTGAAGGGACTGCCAGAGAGACTGTGGGAGTTAAGGAAACAAGGTGATCTGAGAAAAGAATACAGTGACTTGGAAATAGATCAAGTCACAAGATATAAACAAATCAAGTGTCAGGTGAGAGTAGCTTGTGATTGTAAGATTAAAAATGTTTGCAAATATTGCAATAGGCATAGCATTAAGTTACTTAAATGGCATAGTTTTAATAACGTTGTGCTTTTACATTTTGAATCATAAGTATTTGAGTAATGTCTGTATCAGGTTTTTTTGTTAAGATAGGGCATAGTTTTAACTGGTTTAGAAATTTATACTCTTAAACAGTATGTCTTACAACTTTTATATATTTTTCACCAACAAAAATCAAGAGGTCTTACTTTTACTATGCACAGACTGCAATCTGTCCACAGAGGGCAGCTGACAAAAATTCAAGGAGCTCACACTTCTAACTCTCTACATATCCATCAGTCTTGTTGACAAACAATGTAAGAAACAGATTGGGTTGTTTTACCAGAAGTGGATAAAGCTATTTCCTCAACTGTTATTAATCAATATAGAACTAAAATTTTAAATCTAACCTTTAAACCCAAGACTATTTAAAAATTTAACCAAAATGCATTCTCTTTCCCCGTTGAAATTGTGATTATGCTGGTTGCAGACAATACTGGTCAGTGAAAGGCCCAATTTACCCAAGAGTCTAGGCTGCCCCATACTTTACTTGTGCCATAGGGTCACAGATTAGTCTATGGTAATGCCCCCTAAAGCTCTCACTTTACACTGACCTTTTACCTGTCTTCATAAAGACTACATGCCATTGGCTACAGGCCTCTGAAAGGGAAGGAGACTTAAGGATAATGTGGCATTTAAGAGTTGCAGCAGATTTTGCCCCTAACCCTTAAAAAGATGTGGGCTGTGTCCTGTGACAGGTTCAGGGTTGTCCTCAACACAGAGGTTGGAAGGGAGGGCCAACCTGTGCTGGAGGGCTCAAGGGTGGCTTCAAACACACAACCCCGGCGTCTGGCAAAATGTCTGGGGCTGCTGCCCTTTGCTCCTTTTAGGATAAAACTTTATATCTTCTGTGTTTAAAGTATTCAAGGGATTGTCTGAGCTTATCATGATACTTCTACCAGTGCTCTTTACACCCATTTATTTTTGCTTTTGGAGTCACTTGTATGGCGTCTATAGCGCATTACTTGTGTTAACCTGTTTTATTATGCAGGAACCAGAAGTCTCATTAATATTTGTTGATTTGTAGCTATAGCAGTCAGGTGTTTTCATGCCAAGTCTGTAAGTCTGCCATCTACATTCCCTGAGCAGATGCAAAGGTGCAAGTCCTGAGAGATCCTTTTATGTTTGAAGAACTCTCCTTGCTCCTTTGGCTGCAACCTCGACCAAAACACAGCTCTGTCTCAATCAGCTCTCCGCTGTAATCCCACTTCAGAACTCTTCTTGGCTAAGCGAGTAAATAAATTTTTCAGCGTTTATTAGAATACAGCTTGCCAGAAGGGACTCCTCGCTCCTCTCCTATAGCCGCTCCAGTAATTAGCAAATTGATTAGGAGAACTTCAACACACCTCCTTGGCTCTTATCTACCCATTCTAGGACAATATTGCTGTGCCATGGGATAGCGTAAATATTTTAAGGGAAACCCTCAGTGAATCTCATTAAATGGCTATGGGGCAGAGCAGCTGTCTCCTGCTGAAGGTCCCAGCCAATTTTCTAAACTACGATTAAAGAAAAGTTTTGGATTATTTAAACATGCCATGTCCTGTGGGTTTTTGTCAGTGCTGCTGAAGACCTCTGTGATTTTCCCCACCCCTCCGTGCCAGGACTGCTCCTCTCCCTTTGGATCTATTAGTTTGAAATCGTTTGGGTGATGACTCTTTGAAAGTGGTGGTCATTCTGGGATGCCATGTTCAAAATGCAACAAAGACCTCTCTTTTATGCACAAATGCTAATTAAAATTTTTACCCCCCATCCCCAAGCTGCAGAGGGAAAGACTTGGTAGCAATTTGGCAGATAATCAAATTGCATTTTAAATGGAGCCGTTTAAAGATGACTGGGGTCTGCTCACAGGAAGACACAGTGGCACAAATTAAGCTCGAATAAGCTCCTATGTGCACAGAGGAACAATACAACAAAATTCATAGCACAAAAGGGGACCGCTTATGTAAATGGACAACATGTAATGTTTGATTTATGCTTTTTTTAATTAGTTAAGAAGAACTCAGGTACACAGTCAGACTTGTTTTTTTCTTCCCATGCATACATGTAGTAATTTTGTTTTTCTTTTAATTAGGATTTCTTTCTTGCCAAGTGACATTTTTTCATAATGTGTCATAACAATTTGACCAATTGAGGCAAAATACTAATCAGACATGATTTGTTAACAGTTGTGGTACCTTGGAAGCATTTTATTCTTAATTTTAGATTTTAAGCCTGACAGAAATGACAAACTGGGTGGAAAATGTTGTCAACAGCTATGTTTGTCTACAAAAATCTGCGCTTAGAAGCTGTCCCCCCACATTTGGTATACATCATTAAGTTCTTCGTGGCCCATCAAATTGCCTATTCACACAGCATTCCAGTACATATTAGTGACATCTCGTTAGCAGAAAACAGAAAACTGACACAAAAAATTTGGGAAACAGGGCTGAATTGTTTATCATTCAGAATAAGGAGAAAGTGTGATTCTCATGAAATGATAGAGCTGGATCAACTGTAAGCCCTACAAAGCCTGTTTTATCCTTTTTCTTTCTGTCCCTGAAAAACTGAAAGTACAAAATGATCTGTTTAGCTTTCAACACCATTCTTACCCAGGCCACATTTCCTGTAAAGTTTAACATTCATCACAAAGAGCGATGCAGCCATCAGAACTCCTTCATATCCATAAAACCACATTATGGACAGCACAAGAAGTGATGCTTGACTTGTAAGTTTAAAGGGTTCTTAATTGGCTGTGATTTGCTGCCCGTATAGCACTGACTGTGGAAGTGGCATAATGACTCTACTCAGATGATACATTACTTTTGTGGCAACTAAACACACCTTAATGCTGCATGTATCTGTCTTCTAACTTTTGCCTTCTCTTCATGTCATAACAGACTGACATTTTGGTTTTGACCTGCACATTTAATGTTGTAATGTTGTAGATGTAACTTCTGCCTTCTTCACCACAGATACTGTATACACACTCACAGCAAGTCCCTTAAACTCTTTAACAATCATCCCTCAAAGCAGTTTTCCTGTTTTCCCTTTAGATCTGTGTTTAAAAGTAGATGAATACAGTTTGAGGACTATAATGCTCTTTACCAAATCACCTCTTTGCTACAGTTTTTGATGCTTTGGTCCGAGACTAATTTGATGTTTTTTTTTTGAAGAATCTATTAGAATTCAGCATTATCTTAAGTATGTTTTTAACAGTCTAATTATTAGGGCTGCTCGAATATGGCAAAAACACTAATATCCATTGCTGTGATTGATGTTTAGATCATGATTATCGCATGCTTATGATTTTACAAAATTGCCATGGATTTCAAATAGTTAAATTAATTCATCACATTGTCTTGAAGGACACCCACAACCACGTGACAAACTGGAAATAAACTAAACTTAAAACCACAGATGTGTTGATAAAGAACTGAACACACAGAGACTTAGATAAACTTCATTATGAGAGCTTATGCACTGACATGAGTATAAGGGCTGAATGATTTGGGAAAATAATCTAATTGCAATTTTTTTACCCTCAACATTGCGATTGCGATTTAACCCACGATTACATTTTGAGATCCTCATCTTATATAACCTCGCAAAGCAGATGGACGCGCCTGTTTCCATGTTTGCCACTGGCAAATCTATCTTGCAAAGCTCCCATCTGAACCGTTGAGGCCTGGTTAGACAGTGCCAGGACTAATTAGCAATGAGGGGCAGTACTTTTGGGTGGGGTCGTGACGTAAGCAAGCAGCAACAAGAGGCTGGTGCAATTATGGCGGAAGAGATTAACGTGGATGCTGCTAAAGTGCCAATTTTATCAGAACTTAATGACATTTCTTTGTTAAAAGAAGAAAAAAGAACAGCAATGAGTTTTTTTTTTTTTAAAACGACAAAAGTCGTGAACTGACATGTCTACAGTCACCGTGGTTTACGTTGTGAGTTCACTCCTCGGTAGCAGCGCAGATCGATTAAACAAACACAAGCAATAATGTCATAACCAACACCATATTTAGATAGAGAAAACTAGGGCTGAACAATTAAGAAAATATATTGTAATTGGGATTATTTGACTAATTTTGCAGATTCAGTATGAACTGTTGTACTGGAAAGAGTCACCATTTTTAATGTCATTCTCATTTTGATGATATAAACATACAAAAATGTGAAAAGTACAGTTTTTGTAAATGATACAAAAAAAAAAAAGACTTGAATAATTGCATGATGTGTTGGGCATAACATTTCTGCTGCAAACATTTTTAGACTGGTATTTTGAAACAAATTTCCGGTTAAAAAATATTACCTGAAGATTAAAGCAGGCCATATTATGATTTTCTCTGAATTTTAATTAACCCTAACCCTATTGGGTATCCCCCTACAGGCTTATTTTAGGGAGAGAAGAGCCCAGTAGCACCTTAATTTACATGTGTTATCACTTTTTTTTTAAAAATTTTTAATACTAATATCAGTGTTGTAGTACTCAAGTCCGACTCTAGTCCTTTGGAGGACTCGTGACTCGCCTTGGAAGTGAGCATTGATGACTCAGACTTGGACTCGGACTCGAGCATTAACTGCGTCAGGACAAGAGGATGAAGAGGAGGACTCAAATCTATTTTCCTGAAGACTATTTTATTCTGTAATATTTGTTGTTTTTGTGTGAGAAAACCTTTCACAACTGATCAGTGTTCATGCAGCACCCAGTGTGCGTTCGGCTGCATGCATGTTCACGTGAGTCTAACCTGCTGTCTGTTAAAAAAAACAGAGGAAAGAAAGCAAGAGGAGTGGGCGAGCCTGGGTGACAGAGAGGGGAGCTGATAGGTTGATGGGTAGCTTAAACCTGTGGCTTTTGTCTGTATTCCTGCAGTAATCTTTACAAGAAATTGAACTAAAATCAGCCAGCCTACCTTTGAGATCGGGGAAAATCTCCATCCGCTGCTCAGACTCGTCATATAGTTGCTGTTGCTGCTGTACAGTAATCCTCCTCAGTCTTGGACATGCTAAAAACTCTTTAAACCTTGTAGTGAGTCCCGTAAGTTAAAAATATCAATCAAACGTTGAAATCTGCGCTAACGTATGTGCGATAGCGCTGTGTAGTGAGCTAAATGAGGTGGCATATGGTAAAACTATGATGTGTTCAGAGACAGGTCGTACTTTATAGCATTTTTAAAGGGGGGACAAAGTTGAGACATTTTTATGATGTGTTCATAAAAATATACAGTGCTTAACAAATTTATCAGACGACCTGTCTTAGAGACCATCCAGCATCACGAAGTGCTTTAATGCGGACTCTTTCATTTTCAGTCAGCTCTCCACGTTTTACCATTTTGAACAGGAATGAGGAATTTCAAACCGAATTCACCTTTTTATTCCCAAATTTGAGCCGGCTCACTGGACTTCTCTGAGAAGTCAGAAATGAATCAAGCATAACATTCAACCACTAAAACTCATTTTTCTGTTCAGGAATGCAAGTAAATAACTATAATTTGACATATTAATCAAGAAATAATAATGTGCTTTACTGTTTTTTCTGTTTTTTTGTAAATCAGTAAATTTGAAAATTCATGGCTAACAATAATAATAATTATATTTTAGCATTAAAAATATAATTTGGGTAAAAGAGCTTCTACATATTGGTATATTAACCATTGCAGGAACATAGAAAAATGATTTTGGTTTTACCAATTTTTACCAATGCTGTTAATTTAGGGCAGCTGTGACATAAACCTTACTTTGGGTGGTGGTCTAATACATTTGTTAAGCAGTGCATATATTTAGTATAAGATAGAGGTAAAGCATGAGTTCAGTTCAAAACATGTTATCTAATTTTTCCACCCTAAATATACAATAATCCTGTTAATATAACTAATATTATAGATGAAGAGCTCTTCTAGCCCTTTACAATAAAAAACTTGAAGAAATTCATACATTAATGTAACACATCAAAAAAGCCCACCTGGAAAGCTGGAATGGCTTAAAAATAATTGATTATTAAATTTAATTTGGCTCTAGGTTTAAGGTACAGTGGACTTGGACTCGGACTCAGGTAAAGAGGACTCGACTCGGACTTGACTCAGACTTTTCTTTGGTGACTCGGACCCAACTGGGACTTAAACACTAGGGACTCGGTACTCGACTCGGACTCGAGGTTTGGTGACACAACACTGAATAATACCATTATTGCGAAAATAAATACAAAAAGATTACAGTGATATTAATGCCAGGCCATATCTCCTAGCACTAGTTCCGTGTGACTGAGGTCAGTCTACTTTTTTTGCTAACCAGCACCTGCTTTTTGGAGTTTATGCCATGACTCCCACTACTCCTCACTTAAATTAAAGTGAGAGCTATCATAGTGGGAGGGGCAGAGCACACGCTGTGCTATAAAGCAAGGGAAGGTGCGCTCCACTTCTCACACATAACAAAATCCAAGGACAAAAAGAGCATGCAGCACAGTAATCGTTTAATCTCTGTTATTTTGTTCTCTCGATCATTGGCAGCTTAAACTAGAACTTGATTAATTGCCCAGCACTACTACTTACTGTACTATTAAATCCTCTGTTCATATATCCTAGTTTTCGATGCAAACAAGTGAGCATGATCGCATGACACACTGTTAGATTTTTCCATTGATGATGTCCTTACCTGCTCTTTGTGCCAGCAAACAGGCTCTGCAACTTATTGCTTGTTTGAAAAACTGCCAACCTATGGTTTTCTTTTCCGAAGTATCATAAACATGCTTTTGATTTGTAAGAAGAAGATAACATAAGCCGAAGGGGAAAAAATCCAATTGTTGGGCTAGCTCACAGTATATGTCTTAAATTGATCTTAAGTTGACTTCTTTTTGCATATAAAAGTGATGGCATGCAGTGTTGCTTTTGTAGTCAAGTTATTTTCCTATGGGGAATTTTGTTTTTAATGGAAGTTGTCATGACTTATTTTGCATTTTGGCTAAACGTTCAAGTTTTAGAATGATATGATTATTTTTGGTAAAACAAACAGGAAGTAGAAAGAAAAACACAATCATCATTTAAGATGTTGATCATCAAATATGGTCACAAAGTCAATGCACAAGAGGGATTTAATTGATTATGTGTGTGTCCGATCATAAAGCTGCAGTCAATATTTGATTGTAGCTTAATTCACACTCAGAACACTTTTCCACTTGTATGGCAGATGTAAGGATTGACACACAGCTTGGATAACACATATTTACACTACAGTCTCTCTTGAGCATGGCAATGCTGCCTCTGCTTGCCATACAGTAAATAATATCCCATGATGCTAAAATGAACAGTCTCAGAGTATTTATTCAGTTGGAGCAAAGGGTATTGGTTAAAGCTGACCAATTTGAGAGCAGTTGGGGATGAAAATCTCTCTCTAATTACTGTACTGTGTGGATCCTTTGGTCCCAGTCCCTCTGCTGCAAATGATGGTATTAAAAAGTCTCTTTTATTTATAGAAATAAAATTTTAGCTTCAGAGACAATAGGCCAGTTCTGTTTTACGGTACAGCAGACTTTATCTTTTTAATAAAAAATCCTGACTTGGTGAAAGTTTAATTAATAAGGGACTTAAAGCTAAGGGAATGAGCAAGGGAGTTGGGTCTTTAAGGGGGTACTTATTTTTCCATCTGGGCTATCCTCCAAAAAAACTGTCAATTAGTGTGTTAAGCTGGAGAGACAAAAAAACGTCATTAGTTCTTGCAAAAAGAATAATGGGCTTTAAAGGTTTTGCTTTAGAGGCAGGGCAAAAGCACAAGAGTAAGTCTTGTGACTGAGAATTTTCATTTATTTCCCATAATTATCAAAGTTTTAGGGAAGGCTTTATTGTTCTAGGGTGCTTGATTTCAGGAGCAGACACAGTAGGTTGTTTTTCTGACTTGACTTTAGGATAATTGTCTGAGATAAGACGGACAAAAATAAGTTGTATTTAGTGAAGTGAAATTGCTGTGTAGAGACTGTTTTAAAAAAAATCTTAGATTTCTTGTTTGATTAGTTAATGATGCAAACATAATGTGAAAAAATATTCTTCTTTAACGCACCTTAATTGCATTGATATCAAGCCACACTTGTCGTGGTCTTTTGAAAATGGTTATTTTAGACATATAAAAGATCTGTTCCATCCAGGATTGATTAATAAGACAACGTATAGTCTTTTTGTCCTCCCTCCTGCCTGCTTCTTCAGAGTGTGCACCCACAAACAGACACACAGACAAGCAGTCACCTGTTGTAAAGGTGTGCTGAAATGCTACGTTCAAAAGCACTGAATTCATTAGCTGATGGGCAGACTTCACTGTTTAAAAGTTTACTCCAGTGTTGCTAATTTAAAACCTTGTAAAACCTTTTAGTCCAAGCATTTATTCTCTTGCCTAAATCTGGTACCAAGTCATGGTACTGCTAAGAAGCAAAACAGATACAGATGCATTGTTTTTTGATTGATTTATCCGCATTTAGAAATATCATGGATTTTGAATGTCCGACAAAAACTAAATTACATTTTAGTCTAGTTTGTCATCTTCACGAAATCTAAACTTACTTTTTAAAAAAAATATTTCTTTATTGATTTTCAGAATTGTTAATACAGGAGAAAGAATTCATAACAATAATTTCTAACAAATTACATGTTCATCCCTTAAGAAGAATAAACTTACTTTTTGTCAGTTTAAGTCACATCTATTTTCGGAAATCAAGATCTATTTTTGGTTAGTCTTAGTCTACTTTTTGTCGTGGGGAAAAAAAGGCTGTTGAAGAAGTCATAGTCATAGTTAGTCATAGTTTTAGTCAACGAAATTAACCTCAAACCTTAAATTGTGTTTTTTAAGGACTGAAATTTTTGGTCTCAATTACATTTAAATATCTGTTTCATTATCAGTATCGGCTAAACTTAATTTGCAATTATTGGCATATTGGATATTGGCAAAAAATCCAATATCCTGATTTGTGCAATATATCTTAACATAAATATCAAGGCTGGGTATTATCATTGATTGCCTGAATCGATTTGATTCTAATTCACAAGGTCCCGATTCAATTCCATTCATGATTTGATTAGGTCCTATTCGATATCTATTCATGTAGGGATATTTTAGTTGGAAAACCTACATTGCTGCTACATTTAAAAGATTCTCATAGAACTTTAGTTGGAAATACTACAAAGAATTTTCCAACCAGGTGCATTGTTAAAAATATCAGGATTTGCATTAAAATTGACCCCAAACTAGTACTATTTAAAGTATTGTTTTACTTCCATGTGGCCCATCCTGGATATGGCCTTTATTCTGTTCAGTTTGCCTCTATCTTTGAAGTGTTTCAATCCAAAATGCAGCCTGATATCTTCTTTTAAGTTTGGAGGTGCCTTCAGTGAAGCAGAGCTGCCAGACTCCACCATGTTTGTTTTATCATGGATAAGTCACTTATTCTAAGTCCAAGTGGAAACTCTTGTTGTTAAATGAAATAAAAACAGATATAATGCATAGAGGGGGGTGCTCTAATGTTTATCTGTTCCTACATCATAGACTTCTTTCTGTCTGCTGTCTGTGTATGTGATGTGTGTACTACAGGTAGACACCTATGCTCTTTAATTAAAAGACAGAAACCACAGCCCTGATATAAAAGAAATGTGCGTCATGTTATCTTTTATCTAATGTACATTGCATGGTATGTTGTTGTGATATTATGTTATTCTAACTTTACAGAAAAACTTCATGAGATGCACGTTTATTACTCATCTCTTCCTAAATAACAAGAGTTCCTTCTCTTTCTGAGCACTCTGTCATTTCCCCTCTGTAAACAGCAGGGCTGTGCATAATTTGCACTGCTGTGAAACGGAGGAATCCGGGTAGTACAATAAAGCACACTGTGTATGGAGTGTTGTGTATGGAGCTTTCACAAAAACAGTCAGGGTTCGCTTTTGAACGTAGCACCTCAGACTATTAAGATTGTGTGAGAATCAGCCTGATCTGTAATAGCAGCGGTTTTAGGGCTCTCCACCAAGTCACCTGTAGAGCTCAGCTACTTGCACCGCATAGGCGGAGGTTTACGTTTGAGGAAGAGATATCCAGCTTGTACAAGTAACGTGCATAGATATCCAAAATAAAATGATTAGGTGTAAGATTCAAACCTTGAATCTGAGTCTAAAGGCTTTTAGAGGTGAGTGCAGGCCAAGTTTCAAGCTGCATGAGTGACGTATGTCGAAGACTGGTCGGAAAAGGCATCTATTGAAAGATCAATCTTTGAATTATATGAATCAATATCATGATTTTAAAAATAGAATCAATCTGAATCAGAGAATCAATGTTTTGAACCCAGTCCTACTATATATACAAAATAGATATACATCTTAGACAACAAATAATGGGAGAAAACTGAAGTTATTCTTTGATTTGGCTCATTAACAAAATTATTTGGCTTGATGCCGAACCAGATAGAAGAAAATTGGGCACCTTAATCAGACATGATAGCCTATGCTTCTGCTGTAAAAGCTGGTGATAGACCGCTGAATATGGCTGATCAGAGACAAGATATTTAAGGAGAAACATCCTATGATCACTCCTAGGCCAGCAAAGGTATATCAATATAACTTTAATCATTTCTTATTCTTATTTTAGAAATGTTTACTTTTTGTATTGTATTGATTTTGAGAGTGTCATTATCACTACTCATGGTGGCACCAATATTGAATGAATGATAGCATATAAATATCTTGACTTTTGGAGTGATGAGAAGATAACTTTTAAAAAACATGTTTCTAATTTGGTAAGTAAACTTCGTTAAAAAAATGGCTTTTTTTATAGAAACAAATCTTATTTTCCTCTGTATTGTAGAAAAACCCTGGTTGAGGCAGCTTTTCTACCAGTGTTGAATTATGGGGATATTTTGTATAGGCATGCTTCGGCTGCAACTCTAAAACCCCTGGATCCAGTTTTTCACTCTGCACTTAGGTTTATCACAGGAGATGCCTATAACACTCACCACTACATCCTTCACAGTAAGGTTGGATGGTCGTCGCTCTCAGAGAGATGCGACCTGCATACACACATATGTATTTACAAAGCTCTACTTGGGATGCTTCCTCCTTACATCTCCTCCATGTTAGCCTGGTTCACTAGAACGCACAACACCCGTTCTTGTGACCGGCTTACTCTCAAGGTTTCAAAATTTCAGTCTGAGCTCGGCAGATCTGCCTTTAGTTTCTTTGCACGTCTGCTTAGAACTCACTGCAGAGCACTTTAAAAAACAAAGAACTGGTTACTCTGGGGTGTTTCAAATCATTAATGCTGAATTTCTTGTGCTCTTGTTGCACTTGTTTCACTTGACTTTGATGTACCTTTTCTGATTGTTATGATATATATTTTTTAACTTGTTAATGTACTTTATATCTTTTGAATATGTTTGATATTCATTTTCATTCTTTATACACCGCTTTCCACATTATTAAGCAAATGACATTTTTCTCTTGTTTTCCTAAATATTAATGCAAATGACAGAAAAACTTTCAAGTCATCAGCCGTTAGAGCATAATTCAAATATTTTTGAACAAACTTCATAATGATAACCATTAAAATGCAATGTTCCATATTATTATGCAAAACAGAGTTTTAAAAGATGTTATAGGCTGTAAAGAACTGAAAATGGTCATTCATTGAAATTGCATCATTAGGAGGTCATATTTACTGAAATCAAAAGCCATTTCAATCAAAAACATCTTAACAGACCAAATTACATGTTATCATAGGAGCCCTTTTTGTAGTGATGCACAATAAGTATTTTTTTGAACTGATACAGATAACTGATAATTTCCTACTCCTGATGGCCGATAACCGATAAGAACCAATAATTTTTTCTCAATTGTTGATTTAAAAAAGAAGTTTGTTTGATGTATTTATGCACATCTGTGGGTAAGAAGGGGTTAATATGTAGTGAGCAAAGATATTTAAAATGAATTCTAACCGACATCACTCCTGTTTACATCAAAAAACAAATAACATTTCTGACTTTACAGCAGTTATTTTGTTAAACATTTGTGTACCAAAATACAACATACACAAACAGCTGACAGACATTTTCCCTTGAAATGAATTAAAGTATCGTGTCAAGTGGTCAAATCTGAAATTTCAATCAACTAAACAAGAATTCAACTGACTCATGTCAAATCAGACATAAAACCACATAATAACAGGCTGTCATGCTTAACAAATGGAGATGGTTGGGGGTCTGGGTTTTTTTCTTTTTGCTTAAGTCAGAATTAAAGAGAGCTAATGTTTTACATAAAGACTTAAAATATGCACTGACAGAAGTCAGAAATAGGTTAAAAATGTCCATCGTGGTCTGTGGCTAAACTTCGGTTCCTAACATCGACCAGACCAAATGAAACCACATCAAACAGAGAGCAGGCAGGGATACGTCTATGAAAGCAGCGGTGGATCGGGAGACTGTCAGACTGATTTTGTCGTTTTTTAGCAACTACAGCCGCTTCTTTTTAACATCGTGATTAAGGCTTTTAAGTGACTTATAAGATCCGTTGTGTTAAATTCTTGTGTCAGGACTTTTTTTCCTCTCTTTGGGGTCTTCGTGGGGCAAGTTTTACAGCCACTGTCGCGCTATCCTCCCCATAAATACTGAATAATTCCACCATGTTTTTAGCCTCTTAGCACTAATGCTGCTTCCTCTTCTTCTCTGGTGCTAACAGCAGGTCTCCTACTGCGGTGCCACCTACTGTTTTGGAATGTGTAGTTTTGTGAGCGAGAACAAACGCCTTCATTATCGGTGGATTTTATCGGTTAATATTTTATTATCAGAATAATAAAAGTATGTAAAATATATGCAACATCGGCCGATGATTTATTGGTGCTGATAATTATCGTGCATCCCTACTTCACTATTCTTGCATCCATTGAACTTGTGAGTTTTTGGAGAGTTTCTGCTTGAATTTCTTTGCAGGATGTCAGAATAGCCTTTTGTACCATGGAAGAAAGTGGTCAGTCAGAAACTCCATATTCCGTGGTCGTTTTCACACCTTCAGGCACCCTAAAGGGGCCTACCAGCTCTCTCCTCATGAATTCAGCCCAAAACATGACTCCGCCACATGCTTCCTGACGCCACAGCCTTGTTGGGACATGGTGGCCATCCACCAACCATCCACTACTCCTCCATCTGGACCATCCAGGGTTGCACGGCACTCATCAGTAAACAAGACCATTTGAAACTGAGTCTTCATGTATTTCTAGGCCCACTGCAACCATTTCTGCTTGTGAGCACTGGATAGGGCGGCCGAATAGTAGGTTTATACACAACTGCAAGCCTCTGGAGGATCCTACACCTTGAGGTTGGTGGGACTCAAGCGGCACCAGCAGTTTCAAACACCCGTTTGCTGCTTTACTATACTTTAGTGAGAGCCGCAGTCCAAACCGGGGATGTAACACAGATCATAGATGAGTTAATCCATAGTGAAAATGAAATAAAACAGTGAATTGGTGGATAATTGTGAGCTTCAATGAGATTCAATAGGCTACAAAAAATGCCTGTATAGTGTCAGAATAAACAATATGTCACTGATAATGAGCATATTTATTTTATTTATCACTGACATCAGGCCACAACCTTGTATCTCGATTTTTCATTATTTTAATTTGTTTTTATAAATAAGTGCTATTGGTCACTCAACCTCTGTCAGTGGGTTTAAACCAATTTTAAAGCAAGAAAAAAAAATGTCAAAAGATGTTCCCTAAAGTGTGGGGATTTTGAAGTCTTTGGCCCGACATCAGAGTCATGTGAGTTCCACTTGTCCTAAAGATTTTTTAAGATATTAGAATGAGCTGAGTTTCAGCTATGAGATGCTTTTCAAAGAGCGGATGAATTATGGTTGGATGTTTAGGTATTTTTATATCACATTTGGAAATTTACTGTAGTTCTGTGGCTTTATTAACATAAAAGAGATGCTTCCTAATTTGTTTTCCACTCATTCTTAATTCTGTAGCTAAAGGGGAGGGGCCTCATATTGGTCTTTGACCTGGGCCTCCAAATGACTTTAACCGGTCCTGCCTCACACCTGAAGCTCTCCCAGACACATCGTTCAGCCCTTCCTCATTTTAGAGAGCTAGTTTTATATTTCTGCTCTTTTGACGGTATTCATTATCAGTAGTACATCAAAGATCAAACAAAACACCCATGTTTGGACAAATTTCACAAGGTAGTATGTTGTCTCAATATGTGATCCATTTGTGTTATGCTTGTTGATAATGATGCGCATTGGCATAATCGTCATAAAATATGAGTGTGAGAGAGCATTGGCAGGAAGTGACTGGAGAAAAAAGTTAAAACGAGGGCATAGGAGGCTTCATTTGAACACAAGACAGCACACCTCAATGAATGAGCTTACTGCAGAGACAGACCACCGGCAGACTTTCTCTGCTCTCTTCTCTTATGCTCCTGCGTCGAGCACGACTGACAGAATTAATATATGGATTAAAAAGAAATTAAAAGTTTCAGTTGTAGTTAAAGCCTGTCCTCTTTGTGTGGGTAACAGATTTATTGATGTGACTTACAATGGATCTTTACTGATGACAGTGTTTACATTCATAAAGATTTTAGAAGTTTTTTTCCCCAAGTAAGCCTTAAAAGAGCCACAACTGGTCACTAAAGAGACACATGTGGCTCGAGAGCAGCGGGTTGAGTATCACTATGTTAGTCACCTTTAATCCAGCAGGGTCCTTCCTGTAATGAACCTCCAACTATATGGAAGTCCATTTAAAAGGATTTTTGCGAGCAGAAAGTGTGGTGGTGCTTAGATGAAGCTTACATAACTGGTCATAGTGCAAGAGGTTTCAGGCGCTGAGCCCAAAATATGTCATTGACTCGAGCCACACACAACAGGAGACGGCTTTTGCATCACAGTGTGAGTGCAAGCAAATGATTGGTTACAGGAGATCCTCCAATAAATTAATTGTTTCCACTTCATGGTTAAGTATGTGCTACTCTTCCAAATCGAGTGCTGGTACTTGGTTATTACACTTTAATAGCTCGCTTGCCAAACTAACGATATATTACTCCATGTGCTGGCTCAGATCAGAGAAGATGAATTGGCTATTAATTAGAGTTGCACTGAGAGGGCACAGGGGAGAGACTACTCATAGCCTTGCAATCAGTGTCAACGGGGGCCCTTTTCTGACTAGGACAGCCAGGGCAGGCCCAGGTCACTGAGACTAAACGTGAAACCCATTGAATCCTGTGGAAGATGGAGCATCAAACTTGACCACCATCTTGTTGAGTCAAACAAAGGACAAGAGGGTTTAACATCGCAGGGCTGCAGTTTCATCTGATGATTTCATCCAGGAGCACCGACAGAGAAGCAGAGATACTTAGGAGCTTGTTTGGTGCTGAGAGGTTCCTTATTAAAAGTCTCACGTCCGAAGGACTTTGAATTAGAAAGTTATGGAGGAAATATTTGACAGGTATGGATGATTTGTGAGGAATATTATTGTTTGGCTCACTTTTCTTGTGCAGCCTCTGAATTAGCCCTTCTATCACAATTAATTAAGCTTGCCTATAGGAGATGTTCCATCTTGAGCTCATCCACACAGGATAAATAAGTCAAAGCAGCAGGATATATGTCCTTTTATTGGCTGACTTGAACTCGGAAGCATCTGCAGTGGGGGGGTGGCTGTGTCTGTGCTGCGACTTTGTGAAACAGTCTTTGCCATCACTCACTTTGAATGTGTCTTTTATGACTCGTTTTGTTAAAAACCTCTTTTTTTAATGCAAGGTATCACGAGTTATGGCCTGTCTATGCAAATTAGGAAATTTTGACAGTTTGTTATTCATGTCATCACCTTTTTAAACACTTAAAGGTAATAAATTTCACTGTGACAGGCTGCTCCTAAATTGCCACTAAATATTATTAAATATTTTAACAAGTTCCTTGTAAATATGCCCTAAATGTTTGAACGATGGGCAGGAAGAAAAATGGCTTTGCATCAACTTATTAGAGGCTATAAAAGTGGCAGTGATTTATCATAGATGTGGAGCAACTCAGGCCATCTTTTTTTTGTTTTGCTTATTCTGGTCGCTTGCTTTGTCCTGATGTGCACATTAAAGAGAGAAGCATCATGTTAAAAGCCTGCCATTTAGCAAGTCATGAAAATGTTAGGAGCAGATATTGTTGTACCTGTGTACTTGAAAGAGAGTGATATATGGCTACAGCATTTTAAGTTTTAAGGCTTCTCATACCCATTTAGAGTTTAACACTTTGTTATATCACTTGCTGTATCAGGGTGTGTTTATCAAGCAACTCAGTTGATTTGATCTAGCACCAGTTTGGTTTTATGTGTGAATGAGCAAAACATCTTGTAATATTTAGCAGTTTCTTGCTTTTATAATAATTGTGATTCTTTTTGGTGCTGCATTTTATAAATCTTGTTATTTTGATTTAGTGTTTTATCTTGATAATCTTGGGATCATTTATCAATAGCAAACTTAGTGTATAAGGATGTGTTAATTGTCACTTCTTGTCAAAGCATCAGTCACATTAGTTGGCTTTCTATCCACTGTTTTTATGCATATTTTCCTGGAGAGTCCGATTTGTTTGGAGTGGCATGAAAGCTCATTTGGGTTCACCAAACAAGTGAATTTTGGTCTGCTTATAAAACTGGAGGTCTCAGTTTGCTTCCAGACTAACCCTGGTGTTGTTCCTTTTAAGGTGTGAAAGCAAAGTGGACCAACCTGTGAACCAAAGGCAGGAGGTGGCATAATGGCATTTATGTCATTTAATTTTCTCAAATACAGTGCTGTGAAAAAGTGTTTGCTCCCTTTCTGATTCCTGATTTTTTTTTGCATATTTATCACAGCTAAATGTTTTGGATCATTAAACTAATTTTAATATCTCACAAATTGGGGGTGTATGATATTGGATTTTTGCTGATATTTTAAAACTCATTTTGGCCGATACCGTTGCCAATACGGATATTTAATTACATTTTTTTCCACTGTAAAAAAAAAAACACCAATTCCATCCTGTACTACAAGGACATTTTTAAAGATATTGTTAGTCTATTTTTTTAAGAAACGGACGAAACATTTGATTTTTTTCAGAAATGGAGGGTGTATTTTTTTTTTCAAATACAGCCATATACTAATGAAAAACTTACAGTAATGCCCTCGGATTACATGTGCATTACATGCTACATGTATTTTTAACAGTACAGCCAAAGTCATTTGCATCTTTGAGGGCAGTAAAAAGCAGCAAAATAACCTACTGACACTGAGCTCCACAGTGCTAAAAAATGGCTTATGAATTTAGATTGTTTCTCTTTATTACTCCCCTGACATACTCCTGATGAAGTGCTTTCAATAACAACAACAAGAAAAAGACAGATTCTTAAATGCAAAAAATCTAGCTATAGTTCAGAGCTTAAATATGCTTTAAAATTTTTGAGACTGAAGATGAACAAAAGAAATAAAACGTCAACTGAAAATTATGACGTCACATTATTGTCCGTACAGATCAGCGTTTATTTTATTATCAGCCGATACCGATAATTAACTTTTTAAGCTATTATCTGATACAGATATACTGCCAATAATATCGTGCATCCCCATCACAAATACATCTCTTTTGCATCGTGGAATGATGGGAGATCTTGTAGCCTACTTCATTTTGTCTGACAGCTTCTATTTAAGTGGGTTTTTTATCCAACAAATCTGGCAGGATTCAGGCCTGGGTGTAGGCAGTGAAACTGAACTTAGCCTTGCAAGAACCATGGTTAATCACAGTTAACTCATGATTTAACAAGCAGGGGCAAGTACTTTTTCACATAGGGCCAGATAGGTTTAGTTTTTTTTTTTTCGTTAACCTTTGGGTGCTTTTGATTTTTATCTGTATCTATCCTTGTTTGTCCTGAAAACGGACATGCAGAAAGGTGTTAATAAAATAATCATTTTTCAGCATTTTTTTTTTTAACTTTTAAACACCATAATTCCCATATAAAATGATCTAGAGAACTTTTTTTTTTTCAATAAATAGAGTCTGGGCCATGCCAATGGTGAGTAGTAAAATTGATTTTGGTGCATTGAAATTTTTTCTGTAGTGCCAAATGCCATATTTTATCTACATCTGTCCTTGTTTGTCCAAAAACAGACATGCAGAAAGGTGTTAATAAAATACTCATTTTTCAACTTTTTTTAAAACTTTCACTGCTTCAGATCTCTTCAGTAACTTCAAACCTGACCTTCATGTTAGGTTTATTTTATGTACAGGCATAAAGAATCAGAGCATATATGTAGGATATGAATCACGAACACACGCATTTCCATCTCTAACCAAAATGTGACCACAAATATGCCAATTACGCGCAGATATAAATTTACTGCATCTTTGAGATATGATATATTCTTACCTATTGATCGAAAGGACCCGTGCATCCTCATGCATGTAAATCCACTTGCTATGAAGTGAGGGCAAAGTTGAAATTGTCCAAATGTCACTCTTTCTTAGTCCCAGGCTGCAGAATCCAGAGGTAACATTTCCTACTGTAAACACTCCAGTTACGGCATGTCCGGTTGTAAACGTACACGCAGATTCGCACCCGATCACACATGTAGGAGCACACAAACTTTTCCTTCCACATGTAGCCCACTCTCAGACATCCATATCTAGTGGCATGAATTGGTTCATTTATTTCTGATAATGTTTAGTGGGTGAAATAGCGCTCTAAACAGTCAGAGCGCATGGAAGGTAAATCATGTCTGCGCTGCTGAAGGGGGTAAAATGGGGCGCTGGCACTATCCGCTGGATCACTGTGGAATGGTGAAATTTAGATCCCTGGTGATCAACTGACTGCAAAAACCCAGTTGCTATAAGTTGTTTTGGTGCCCTAGACACACAGTCAAAAAAACGTGTTTTTAATGGAAGTCTATGTGTCTGATTTCGGACAAACAAGGATGGATGGAGCTATTTCGTGTCATGGGCGTTCTATGGGCGACACGGTTTTTATTTTTAAATTTTTTTTTTAATATGAAGAAAAATTATAATTTTGGACAAATTTGATGCCTCAAGCTATAAAAATGTAACTATCAACTTAAAAAAATGATGATAAAAATGATGAATGTCCTCAAAACAGACATAGTAGCATCTGAGGGTTAATAAATCAAATCATTTAAAAACTGCATTTTCTATTTACTTGGGTTGTCTTTGTGAGATATTTACAGTGCTTAACAAATTTATTAGACCGCCTGTCTCAGAGACCATCCAGCATCATGAAGTGCTTTAATGCGGACTCTTTCATTTTCAGTCAGCTCTCCATGTTTTACCATTTTGAACAGGAATGAGGGATTTCAAACTGAATTCACCTTTTTATACCCAAGTTTGAGCCAGCTCACTGGGCTTCTCTGAGAAGTCAGAAATAAATCAAGCATTGCATTCAACCACTAAAACTCATGTTTCTGTTCAGGAATGCAAGTAAATAACTATAATTTGACATATTAATCAAGAAATAATAATGTGCTTTACTATTTTTTCAGTTTTTTTGTAAATCAGTAAATTTGAAAATCTATGGATAACAATAATATTTTAGTATTCAAAATACCACTTGGGTTAAAGAGCTTCTACATATTGGTGTATTAACCATTGCAGGAACATAAAAAATGATTTTGGTTTTACCAATTTTTACCAGGGCTGTTAATTTAGGGCAGCTGTGGCATAAACCTTACTTTGGGTGGTGGTCTTATAAATTTGTTAAGCACTGTAAATTGGTTTGGTGGTCCAGAAGATTTAAGTGTTATAAATATGCAAAAAACTCAGGAATCAGAAAGGGAGCAAACACATTTTAACAGCACTGTACATGTCGGTGCCTGCTTTGCGTCTGTCTAATCATGGCAACACTTAGTGTAGTAGTCTCTCGCTCTCATCCCAAGACAGCATAAATTTCATGTTGTCTAACTGTTTATGTGGTGGGACACAAAAAACCGCAAAAGAAGTCTTCTTCTATGTCTTCTTCATGGGTCTTTGTTTAGCTACAATGAATGTGTGGACAGCTCAGCAGACATCTGAGGGATTTAAATATTTGGGCTCCCATGATAAAAACCCTCCAAGATGTTCTGGATAAATAGACACAAAAGCATATGGAAATAAACTTCATTAACATAACTGATAAATCAGCATCATCTCTTTATCACAACTTTGCTGGACATACATGTAAAAAAGAATCCTAGAAATGTTGACATAATAAACAAAAATAAATCTATACAATAAGTAATATAACCTATATATAACCTACATATAATATATAGAACCTTCCCTTAATTTTCCTTCAGGATCAGTATCTTTAAATGTCAGAGTAATTATTTTTACCTTAACCCTGAGGTTTTAACCACTCTGTGTTATATATTTTTGCATCAGTGTTGAGTGAAGAAAACAGGATTTACTGATTGTAATGACACTCAGAGACTAAATCAATGGCATTAGGAGACACTTGATGTCTTAAACACGTCTGAAAGTAAAGAGCGAATGTAAAACAACAACAATTTGAAGAGACAACGTGGTGTTGGGTTAGTGTTAACCTGACACGCCAGATGAAAACCTTCAATACTAAGCATTTGGGAAAGGGCAGAGGCTTTGAAAAAAACTTGGAGTGGGATTGGATGAATGTTCTGTCCGTCACATCTTTACGGGCAAATCAGAGCAACAAAACACGTGACGTAGCTGCACTAAGGTGCGCATGCACAGCTCCCGAGGAATAATGTGAACCATGGCGACTATTGACATGTCAGTACACGACATTTGTCGTTTTGAAAAGAAAATAACTCACTGCTGTTCTTTGTTCTTCTTTTAATCAAGAAATGTCATCAAGTTCTGGTAAAACTGGTGCTTTAGCAGCATCCACGCTGAGCTCTTCCGCCATTATTGCACCAGCCTCTTGTTGCTGCTTGCTTACGTCATGACTCTGCTGCACCTGAAAGTACTGCCCCTCGTCGCTGATTAGTCCTGTCACTTTCTAACCAGGTCCAAATGGTTCAGACAGGTGCTGTGTGAGATGGATTCGCCAGTGAGAAACACGTAAACAACGTTTTTCATCTGCTTTGCAAGGTTAGGTTAGTATAGCATGCAGAAGTGATATGGGGAAAATATCAAATTATTACAACGAAAGCAACCCTTTCTTATTGATAAGAAACGCACGCATTCCTGTGTTTAAAATATCAACGGTGTGGAAAATCCTCAAACCTGAGAGGGAAAACAGTCCAGTGGCCTCTTGCAGCATCTGTAATGCGACCGTTTCAAGAGGTGGTAGCAGCAGTTAACACTACAAGTTTGATCCGCCATCTCCAAACTAAACATTTACCGGAATACTTCACTGTAGCTACAGGCAGCTTCACTGAAGCAACAACTTCTGGACTTTAAGTGGACAAGTGCACAGACAAATACCCCTGAGAGAGCGATAAGGCAAAAAAGATAACAGAAAAGGTTGTCAAATTCTTTGCTTTGGACAACCATCCCATCTCTGTGGTGGAGAATTTGGGATTTTGTCCTCTTCTTGAGCCCAATGAAAATAAAATGGACTCTCAGTCTCTTTTAGAAAAAACTGCACTTAAAAAAAAATCACAATCAGTTTGGGAAAACTGGACAGGATGGTTGTGTTTGAGGTGTGCATGCAAGTTGGTCGTATTCCCCTTCTTCGTGGCCACAACTTTTGAACAAATGCGACATATCGGCTCGTCGGTGTTCATGGGCTCACCATGTTCATTCTGTTTAAAACTGAAATATTCTCACTCTGGGGCTGTGGCATTTGGCTTAGAACCCATCTCTTTCGTGCCTTCATTCATATTTGCGTTTGCTTGCTTGTTACTCCTCACGACGCTCACTTGCAGCACTCTGTTTGTGTGTGCAGGCGCTAGCGGCCCCGCCTCTCCCCACTGGGACAAAGATTGAATGACTGACAAGAGGGTTCACTCACTCCGTTCATTCTGCTATAGAACCAACACGCCCAGGTGTTGAGACAGATGCACAGAGTGAACCCTCTTGTCATCCAGCCTGTTTGGTAGAGAGAGAGGAGGAAAACAAACACGCATACACATGACAATATATCGAGGCCGGCAAAATTATCGAGTTCATTTTTATTTATTGTGCGGTTAATTGATTTATTGATTAACGTGACAGGCCTACCGGTCATTTTGACTGGGGACAAAAATGTCTAGCGGAAATGCTGTTCAACTCTTAGTCGTCTAAAGGCAAAATCTGACAAATCAGATTCGACTATGAAAAATCCTTAGTTGAAAACACCTCTAATTAGCAGTATTTCAAATGTTTTTAACAAATTAGACAATTTAAGATATCCTCATACATCTATGTATTTTTCAATTAGATATAATTAAAGTTTGTATAGCAGCAGGGTGTTTTCAATTGTTTAGAATGGGAAAGAGGTATGTGACAATAGATCTTGTCCCAACGTAGTTACAGTAATCAAGGAGGGTCAATTTAATATCGAGTCTCAAGTCTCTTTGACTAGCAAGTCAAGCTCACAAGAAGCTGAACTTTCTGATTATAGTTGGAGATGTGACAATCTTGTGCTTGTTGGTCCACCTTTTAATCAGTGGGGCCTGGGCCTTGAATATTCAGTCAGGGTCATTTAGAGTATCATGTCTGTGTTTCAGAGGATTTATTTATTTATTTATTTATTCTTACATTGGAGACACAGATTTTCTTATCAACCAGATTCAGAGGTTTTGAATTATTGTAAATAATTACTACTTATTGTTGCTGCGACGTCTTACAAAATGATCTGCATCTGCGGTCATTATGCGTAATTTGCTTTATTTCGTCACTCATGTGCACTTCAACATTGCCTGACTGCTTTTTGCTTGTTTACTTGCATTAGATGCTTCTTTTTGTCCTCAGTAACAGGGATGCACAGCAAGCATGAAAAACACTAAAAGCTAGACTTTCACTTGGATTTTGTGTGTTTAAAGGTGCTCAATATCTTACTAGCGTAATAACACTTTTAATACTTTTGTGCTACTGCAGCATTTTGTTTTCTGATGAACTGGGGTGTAAAGATGACCTTACATTCAATTAAACATCCTGTCAGCTTTCAAGACAATATGATCTTTCAGAGTTTCATTTTAATGGTTGTCCTCACCTTCCTTCTTACATGCCTTTGTTTCTAAATGCTCTTTTTTAACCATCATAGGGCCTGTTATCCAGAACGCTCTCACTGTTTTGGTAAGGAGCCACTTCAGTATTCTACAAATCTCAGTGCTGTCTTTGCACATCACTCTTTGTGGTTAGTGTGACGTGACGGCTGCCATGTCAGCAACATGGCACATCTCTGTTCTCCCTCTCTGGAGCCCTCTGTGAGTTTTCCCTGGGGTTGGCAGAATACGAGTGCCCCTTGTCTGACTTGCTATAACCTTGCCACCAGCTTGTGTGTGCGTGTGTGCGCTTTTTCTGACTCTAAAGACTTGAACAATGATGACTCAAGCCGTGCAGAGTACACCTCAGGGAAAATACAGTGAAAATAAAAATAACAAGTGGATTTTTGACTGCAGTCAGATGTGAGAGGAGGCACGCTGGCACTGGGCTAAAAGCCTGGGCAGATACTGCCCCCCCCCAGTTCATTAGATTAGGCTGTCTCGTGTTCGGGAAGTGCTGAAAGGCACTGCAGATCATATCTGCACAAAATGCTGTCCTTACGTCCACAGACAGTTGCCAGTCCCGGTCTTTGAAATTCCGAAGTCATTTTCAATCCAGTTAGGGGCTGATATTGTAGTCGTCTCTTTGCCCCCCCATCTGGGGGTTCTTATTAGAAGGGTTAAGTATGAGGATGCCTGTGTTGGTATTTCTGTGGTTGCTCATCTGTGCACCGCACATGAATTTCTGTAAATTATTTATTTTCCTGACACCACCATATGGTGCTGAAACTTGTTTGTCTTGGAGCAAACTGGAGGATGCAAGACCTAGACTGGATTTCTTCTTGTGTGTATACATGGGAGACCTTCTTCAAACAATGCCTGTTTTTTGTTATTTCTTTTTCTGGGTGGGCTCTGTTGATGCAATTCTTTGCAACTCTCTACCAGAGTTCTCTTCTCATCTAGTTCAGAGCAAAGAGATGATAAACATAATTGAGCCAAAATGTGAACAGAGACCACTACCACTAGTCCTCAGTTGATGGGGCAACTGAACAAGAAGCTTAAAGGCCCCTGGAAAAATGGGGTCCTGATCTTCTTTTAAATGCCACAATTAATTGCTATGCGTTGTCCCAAATGCATGGATGATTAAATGTGCTCCTAAATGTGCCTTGATTTGTGAGGGCACCTTGCCGATTTTATTTGCCACAGTTAACATTTTCATCTCTGCATTATGCATGGTGCTGTGGGGCAAGGAAGTGCCGCAAACAAATAGCCTGAGGGATCACCATAAACACAGCACACCATAAGGGGGGGAAAACTAACAGTTCAGCACAACCTCCTTTAGCCACTCTTCACTGACAAACTAGACAGGTGGCAGCTTTGCACTAGCCAAACAGAACAATCCAGTATGAGTGTCAATTTCTAAACCACAGGTTTTCAGAAATGTGTAAATTAGCAAATGGAGAATGTAAGGTCAGGGTTGGGTTTGATAAAATGGAATATGCTCATCTGTATCTTTATTATTCAACAATGAATGCATGTCTGATGGAATACTTCTATCTTACTAATTGAATATGATTCCTTCTTCTTCAGCATGTATAGGGTGAGGTCACTTTTACTAGTTAATTCTGACAGCCAGAGCAATGTGGAGCTGCTTCCTTTGTGTTTAGGGATTTTAATTCCTCATTGCAATAATCAGTGACTGATGGAAGCCCTAGTGTTTTATGAAGGCATGCCAAATGACATGTGCTCCCTTTTGAACATGAAACACTCACAGTAGAAATATGAATTTTCACATTAGAGGCATACTAACTCTGTTGATTAGGATTTACTTGATCTGGGATCTTGGCTGTTAGAAATGCAACACTGCACACATGGCCTGCCCGAGTTGTCAGCTGTCATGGCATTGGCCCAGAGCCCTACACTTGGCAGGTCTCCACCCTCTCACCTCCGGCTGACAATGCAAATACAGGCAAAGGATGCGTAGCCTGTGGACAGCTCTCTATGCACTCCTGTAATTCCATATGGATAAGAAAACTTGAGTCTGCCACATGTTAATCATTGAAATGATGGTACTTTTCACAATGGCATGATGCTGTTTTGACAATGGAATCAGTTCTTCATTTTAACTTTAAAATAGTCCATACCATCAAGTTCCTCCTTGCATATGCGATTTTTTTTCCTCAGCTCCTTGCCATCAAAGTGCTCTGCATGGCATTAACAGTAACTAATGCACCAGGCAATGGAAAGAGGGCAGATATTGTTTTTTATGGCCTGACCTTTGAGGCATTATTATTTTTTTGATGAATAACTGTTTACTCTGAATGCAGGCATTAAACAAGTTTCCTTAAGGTTTGCCGTCATTTCTCCTGACACAAATGGCAAAACAAAAACATCTCATCCTGTTCAGAGGCAAAGTGAAGCGAGCTGTCAGTGAATATGGAAAGTCTGTTTTAGTGGACTGGAGAGTAGTGTTAAATAGGTGGCAACCAGTTCATTAGGATGCCTTTCAGAGCATGAAAAATGACCTTTTCCCTTGTAATTGTAGTCTGAGTTCACAGATAGTTGACTGGAACCAGAGCATACTGTACGTTGACAAGGATCACTGGAAACAATTAGCATTGCATCGCACCCCTCAGTCTGTGAATAGTCTCACTTACCAAATTTTTACACCTTGTTGCTTAAAAGCAGGCTGATCTCATTATCTCCAGCAGAGATGTTATTGAAAATTTGATAAAATACATACAATCATCAAGGACATAGGACAGCAGTTCATATTTTATAAATATTTGTACATTATGCATTACCTGAAAATGTTGTATTAGAAAAACAATAACATAAAAAGTGATTATTGTCATGCAGACATATCATAGAAATTGATATTTTGATTTGAGGGTTAGAAATGCAATTTGACTGCATGCATTTTTGCTAAATACTATGCAGAAAAGTATTCATAACGCAATGTAGACTGAAAAAGGGTTCAATGTATTTGTCATTACAAAATTATCTTGACTAAATGTTAACTTTTTTAAATACCGTTAGATGATTCTCTCATCAGTAACTTTTAAAAACAGACAAAGAAGAAACAAAAACATGCATGTTTATTATATTTTTCTGCATTAAAATATGTGTAAGAAATATATACATCATTTTTTCAATATGCAGTGTTTTTTCTAGTATAATCATCTGACCAGTGGTTGGTTTTGGATATAGAATATACTAGGGGTGTAACAATCCATCGATGTATATATATGTATACATCGATTGGTTGATTGATTATCCAGTTAGAATCCCTAGAAAGCTAAAACATAGATCTACAATGTCACCTTTATGCTATGCTTTTATTTTGATATTCCTTTGGCCCACCTGTTGACAGTTTCTTCTCAACAGTGCGTCCTAATCAAGGTAGGGGTAAACAGCAGTTGCTGCCGAGTAGGAATGGGCGATATCCTATCGTTTGCGATATACTGTGAAAAAACTTTCCATGATGATAAACGGCCTTTAACGATAATAACGATAAACTATGGTTGATGACGTATGTGTCTGCGATTGTCGCACACACATACGTCATCAGCTGCGCCGCACTCGTAACTCACGTGCAGAAACATAACAAACATGGCCGAAGGCGGAGATGAAAAGAAGGATGAGTTTGTTAAACGAGGAGCTACCTCCATTATCTGTAAACGGTTCGGTTAGAGGAAATCAGATGTGGAGCAGACAACGGTCATTTACACAGTGTGCTTTATTTTACGATCCCCTATTCCTCCGTTTTACAGCTGCGGAAATGACGCACGGTCCCACAGTTTATATGAGGAAATAACGGAGCGCTTAGTCTAATATTTAGAAAGATGTGAGTAATAAACTCGCATCTCATGTAGATTTCCTATAAGGTTAGCAATACATAACATTTACAACAACATAGAATGTACATGATATGATAGATAACATGATGCATGTTTATTTTGTTAGGTGCATAGGTGTCTTTAGTACACACCTCACAGACAGACAGATCGACAGAAGTGTATGATGGAGGGACAGATAAACATTAAAGCACCAAACTGTATTATATCTGAAAATGTGATTATAACTACTACTACCACATTATAAGCTTCAGTGTTATTATACATCATGGACTTAATCAAACTTAGTTAAAAATAATTTATCAAATTTACTTATTCTTATTTTTATTAATTTAACAACAGAAGTTTTAACTTGGACTTGCACTAAGTGACTTATCTCTGTAAAAGAAAACATGGTAAAGCCTGGCAGCTCTGCTCCACTGAAGGAACCTCCAGACTTAAAAGAGGATATCAGACTGTGTTTTACATTTAAACACTAAAGATAGAGGCAAACTGGACAAAAAAGACCATATCCTGGAATGGCCATATGGAGGTAAAATAGTGCTGTAAATACTTCTAGTTTAGGGTCAATTTTTAATGCTGACACTTAAATTTTTAATAATCTGCCAAGTTGGAACATTATTTGTACTGTTTCCAACTAAATTTCTCTTTGAATCTCTTAAATGTAGAAGCAACATAGTTTTTTTTTACTAAAATATCCCTACATTAATAGATATCTATTTATATAAATATAGATATATTTATATATCTATATTTATATGTAGCTGGTGTAGTTAAGCAGCCAATTTGATACACATTTCCTAGTCAGAAAGGTTGTGTTGAATGGTGCTATTTTTTATCGTGATTTATATCGTTATCGCAATAAATACAGCAAAATATCGTGAGAATTTTTTTAGTCCATATCGCCCATCCCTACTGCCGAGATGAGGAGAATATCCACTCTTCTCTCAAATGGATGGACACATTCTTGACAGGGACTACTATAGGGTGAGACTCTTTCCTTATTTTGCTGACTGTGTCTGCATTATTTGTCCATAAACAACAGCTGAATGAAATTGTTAACAGATAAAAAACCCTCTTCTCTCATTATTTTTGAGGTAGTATGAGTGGAGTCTGGTACAGGCTCCGCTACACACCGAGGGAAAAGTTTGCTGCATGGCTCCTTTGATATACTGAAGCATGATGCCTTACATTAGATTTATCGTAGATTGTCTGACCTAGACGTGATTCAAGCAGGACAGCTGCTCTTTTTCTATCGTTGCCTTTTTATTATGAGGTAGACCTGGGCGATATTGCCTGAAATTTACATCACAATAAATTTTTACTATATCCCTATACACGATATACAGGTGCATCTCAAAAAATTAGAATATCATTAAAAAGTTCAATATTTTTGTCACTCTTTTCTGAAAGTGAAACCCATATATTATATAGACTTGTTACACATAGAGTGAAATATTTCAAGCCTTTATTTCTTGAAATGTTGATGATTATGACTTACAGATAAGAAAACCCAAAATTCAGTGTCTCAAAAAATTAGAATATTACATAAGATCAATAAAAAAAGGATGTTTTAAACAGAAATATCAGGCTTCTGAAAAGTATGTTCATTTCTATGCACTCAATACTCAGTTGGGCCTCCTTTTGCATAAATTACTGCATCAATGCAGCATGGCATGAAGGCGATCAGCCTGTGGCACTGCTCAGGTGTAACGGAAGCCCAGGTTGCTTTGATAGCGGACTTTAGGTCATCTTCATTGTTGGGTTTGGAGTCTCTCATCTTCCTCTTGACGATAAACCATATATAATTACTAGGTTATGCTTTTAGAAATCCATTCATATTGCAGACTTGACTATTTTTCAACATTTTATAATTACCAAGCTTGAGCATACCTGACTTGAATTTGAAGCAGTAGTTTGATGTCCATGACATTATGTGATGCCTGAGTGTCTCCAGCCTGTGTCTGTGAGTGCAGCTCCTTGATTAGAGTGATGTCACACACCTGGGCCCAGTGTGTTGAGGTTATTTAAGCTCCTGCAGTCACACATTCACTCTCTCTCTGACCTGGCCTCCACAGGTATACCACACTTTGGTTTAGTTATGTCAGATTAGGTTGAGCTTTAGTTAAGTTTGCATTTTACAACATTTACCCACATTATCTCCACTCATGCACATCCCACATTACTGACTTTACTGACTTACATACTTCATGCTGTAAATATTTAATTTGTTCTAATTTGAAGTAACTTTAAGTAGTTTAGTTTAATTTGGTCTAATTTGGCTTTTCAGACTCTTTAGTTTGGTTTAATTCTGTTTAACAAGAAACTGCGCGATGTGATTATTTGATTTGTTGTAATTTGGTTCAACAAGAGGAATTGTTTGATTTGAATGTTTAACTTGGTTTAATTTGGTTTGATATGAGAAATAAAAATCTGTTTAAAACTTTGCGATGGTATTGTCTCCCTTCTTTGTTGTGACCATCTGAGCCAGGTCATGACAGTAGTCACAAGGTTTTGGTGTTATTTTGGATTCTTTTACCCCTTTCCTTTTATAACTTCTGTTATTTCTTAGCTCTATGAAGTGTCTGCTTAGTGTTATCAATTGCATTGGAAGAGATGTAGTGTTTAAGGCATACATATGTTTTTCCTTTTAGCGTGCTCCATGTAATCTGACATTAATATGAACCTTGAGTCTTGGGAGTGCAGTATATTTATGACACTGGAGCAAAGCATCAAAAATGTGTTAGTCAATATTTATGTACATCTTTAGTTTGGCAATGCATTGCCATATTCAGCCAAGGTTATAGTCAGGAAAAACATTCAGATAAGTAACAGTTTAGCATCACTTTCTCTTTTTATTTTCAGAACTTCTGCCATCATCTCCAGAATTTTCCCTCCTCCTTTGTGGTGTTTTGATAAGGCAAATATGGTTGAAGGGAGCAAATATTTAAAGTATCTGCAAATATGATGCACATCTGTCAAACAGCCCAAGGGTGAACACCAGCACATAACAAGGCAACAAATGCTGATCTGGGACTTTGCTGCGGCAAAATAAAATATGGCTCAAGTTTTCATTAAGGTGCTATTGATTAGCTTTTCCTAGCAATGAATTATGGACAACATTAAATAAAAGGGAAAATATTTTTATGACTTTGCTTAGGGCATGCCAGATTCCCCCTTTGCCTGTTGTATGCTCGCCCTGACAGGCTTTTTGTTTTTTCTTGAATTCTTGTGGCCTTTGTGAGACATAGAATAAGTAAAAAAGGAATAAAAGAAAAGGAAAAAAGGTTATACACCTTAATAACCTCCACCATTTTCTCATATGTAATCAAATACAAACAAACTGCAAAAGAGTTAAAGAGTAGTCTGTTAATGTTTAAAATAGTCAATCCAAGGGCCAAAGTTTCTACTTGAAACTTGATTGTTCTTTGCATGTAGTCTTGGATATTTAGTCTGAATTATTGCTGTTATTTCGACAGAAGTCCTCATATGATTAAAGAAATTATTTATGATGAAAAATAAGATCCATTTGAATTTGATTTAGTTCTTGTAGCAATCCTTTGATGACTGAGAATCTTTACAGGTTTTATATCTCGTGTTGCATAATCTTACCTTCATAAATGATGCCACACCCCTGTGCTGTAGGATGGGCTGCGCCGTTCGCAGCTTCTGCTCCTTACAACTGTCTGTTGTACTGTTCTTGTATACATGCCATTACCTCGCTACATGTGTTGGAGTGAAGGGGTCTATCTTTTTCAGGGCTTTTATCAAATACTAGCAAAGATTGGTTACAGGGGCGTCAGAGTTTGAAATAAGGATTCTTGTTTGCTAAGACAATAGAAACTACCATTGATTGTATGTTCTGTGGAATTGATAAACATTTTTTTCTTTCTTTTTGTCATGTGCATCCTCGTTGAAACAGCATTCTTGCTCCCTCTGTGTGCACAATCTTGGCATTAGTTTTGACTTTACTGGAATGTTCTGACTGTTGGTGTGGAACACTTTTATTAGAATAATTACGTCTCTCTACGGTATATAATAGTTCAACCTGTCTGTCCTGTTTTGTGTGCTTAAACACATTTTGTCTTCCTGCATATGAATTATCTGTTTTCCTAACATAGATGAGTTGCCAGGCAATTTTTATCAACTGGAACAATTCTTTATCCTGTGTTTTGACTAATTAAGCACTGTGTAGCTTATGTTGATATGCATATTTAAAAATCTGTGAACACATGAACACTCTGTCCAGATTGTGGCATTTTAATTATTTTACATTCTAGAAAATTAAATAAAATTTCCCCAGTAATATCAAGCCTGAGAAATATATTGTTTTATATGTAGTACTCAAGCATTCAACCAGCTTAAATTTGTCCAGGCGCTACCTCGTCATTTATTTTAGGTGACATGTATAGCTAATAGCCACTTTTTGAGGCATGTCTCAGAATAAGCATTCCATGCATACTGTTTTGTCCTTGGCATCTCTGTCACCAAAAACAAACTCACACATTTTTTTAGACAAAAGCTGCAGCACTTTCAGCTCATTGAAACACATTTGTATAAGCTCTTATGAACAGAATGTTCTCAGCGCTCTGGTATTGTCGCATTTTTCGGCAGGTATGGATTTAAACCCCCAACCATCATAAGTGTAGCATTATGTTCCTTTTGTTAAGTGTTGAAAGTAATCCCTTTAGGGGATTGACTGAAAAATGTGTGACCTAAAAAACATTTTTTAAAAACAGATAAAGTCAGTATTGCATCATAGTTGGAGGCAGGGTGTCACATTGGGAAAATAAATCCTTTTTCCTACAGCCTACAACACTGCCATGCACAGATTTCAGCACCAGTGCTAACGAACGGTAATGTCCTACACTGAGTCATTACTATTAATTGACAAAGGAAGATACATTAATAAACACATCATAACACGCTCTGATTGTTGCCTGTATGTTATAAAAGACTGGAATAAAGATAGCACTCAATGACCCAATGTATCTTTAGCTGCCTGGTTGAATCACCTGAGATGAAACCACATTCTATGTGGATATGATGATTTTTGTGTGATTTTTATAAAATCCTCTGATGTTGGCAGACACAAACGGACTGCTGTATTAGAGTCCTGCAGGCTGCAAAAACTCGAATATGTGAGTAGTACAGCCCATGCAGTCTCTTACTCTTCATGGAAAACTTTATTATTTTTTTTAAACCTGTTTTTACAACACTGCACTGCTACATCACTATAATGTTGTAATTGCCATAATGCCAAAGACAGTCAGTATGTAAAAGACACAGCACGTGCCCCTTTCAACACCACTGCATCATCTTCTCTCTCTCCTCCCTCATGATTTTTACACCTCGCATCATCATTACTGCACACTGTACATTAGGGCAGCAGTGAAAGCAAGTGCATTGTGCCACACAAATGACAGTGCGTGTAAAACATAGTATGCCGCGCGACACATAATAGGATGTCCATGCTTATACCATGGGCATACATGGGTGTTGACGGATTTACCAAAGCCTTGAGACAGATATTTTTCATATAGGAATTCAGGTGACTTGAATTACTCTAGGATGTGTTTCAGCCCTAGTTGGATCCCACAGTTGGGAAAAGCTTGCCCTCTCATGCTGACATGGTGTTCTCCCTCTACGCCCTGTGCTGCAGTTATGTTAATATAAAACTTAAGTGCAAAAGATCTGTTTTAAAAGTGTATTTGTTCAGAAGACCACACAGCAGCTTTTCAGTATTTAAGCCGATTGCCCGCTATACCCCTCAGCGAAAGAGGATCTAACGTTTTGTGGGCATTTCCTGATGCTGGTGGCATATTTTCTTTTGAACTGATCATAGCCAGTAATTTGTTCCAAAGTCATTTTTCTACAGTTTCCTACTATATTTCTGGACAGTTGAGTACTTCCAATATTTGCTTACAGCTTTGTTATTTAGCATTAATGCTGACGACTTGTAAATCTACTTTTCTTTAAGAAGCTTCTAACTGAGCTGCTTTTCTTAATTTTCTTGATATGAAATATATAGGGTCTGAAAATGAGCAAATTCTTGCAAAGTGACCATTGGAAGAAGCAAATAGTTAATGATTACTGTGTAAAAGTATCTATCAATATTTGCAACTTTATGAAAGACATGTGGGCAAAACTCTTCAGATTTAAAAACATCTATGTAGGGAACATTTTCTTTTTAAATGTCACAGCACTGAGTAAGAGCTCAGTGATTTGAATGATATGTTTTTAAACAGAGGGCTGTTAAATACTTTTAGATAATTTACAAGTGAAAAGGTGTTAAAGTCTGACTTTAGCTGTTCATTTAGTTGCCACCTTATGACAATCAAAACATGACAAGTGTGGTAGAAAGCTGCATTTCATAGTTAATAGAAAATGTTCCAGATGTGACAGCAATTTGCAACAAGAGCGCCATGACCGCTAGCTGCTTTTCAGTGTTCAGACTGCAGACACTTAGTGTGCCAGGTGTTTTGCCCAAGATTTTTCTACAAGACAAATGAAAAATTGCCATATCCTTTAAACATTCCATTAATACGTCTTATAAGCATCACCACAACTGAGCATCAAAAGCTCAATTTTATTACAGTTTCTTGTCTTTGTCAGGCATAGCTTCCAGTTTACGTTTTCAGGTAATTATAGCACTGTGCACACAAGAGTGGCACAAATTAGCACTTTGGGGGAAGAATCAGTTGGCTGGATGCCCATCACTGCCTGCACGGTCTGGACATGATAAACACACAAGCACACGAATGCCTATAAAAGGCACCTGAAGTCAGCGTCAACATTTTAATGGAAAATTTTATGTCTTGGGTTCGAATTATTTTTGTTCAAGACCTTTTTCCTGAAACCAAAGAGAGTTTCATAATATTGTTGCTCTTATCTTTTTGAGAAAAACATTTTGTGCATTTTTACAAATGCTTATCTTTGAAGTTGCTGAAACTTAACAAGCCATTAGGCACATGTGTGAGATCTTAGCTTGAAAAACAAGATCAATCAGTTTTCATATATACAGGAAATCTTATTAAGATGTTTCAGAATAAGCAGCATGTAGAGCAGGTCCAGACAGTAGTCTTTGGGCTCTGTTTTGATGGCGTGAAACCTGCTGTCTAAAGCCAGTTGTGCAGTGATATAGGGAGTGTCTGTGCGTATTGCTTTTTATACAGCACATAATGAGGTTGCAAATGCAGGAACAGAGCACAAAAAGGTTTTTCCACCCTGCACTGTGAATGTTTACATGAATTGTTCAATAAAAACATGAAAACATATCATTTTTTGTGCAGTATTAGTTTAAGCAGACTGTGTTTGTCTATTGTTGTGACTTAGATGAAGATCAGAACACATTTTATGACCAATTTATGCAGAAATCCAAGAAATCCCAAAGGGTTCACATACTTTTTCTTGCAACCGTATCAAACCAACGGGGATGTAAGCTCTCATTCTCTTTAAAACCAGGTGTGGCTGGTTGTTACTTACTTGGCAGATTTTAGTTTTTAAATTAAAATAAACCAACCTCTGGCCAGCTCCTTAGACCAGTGATTACCAACCATTTTTCCTCGTAGCCCCCCCTATATGTACCCTAAGAATATTAGAGCCCCCCCCCCCCGGTCCCCAGAGAGAAGAAAAAGTGGCACACTGCAACATAGATTTTAATTGTTTCACTGATAAAACCCTAAAAAGATGCCTTTGCATGGTTTCCTTATAAATAGACCTTTGTATAAACTAATTAATAACTGCTTTATCATGGTTTTAGTCAATATTTGCAAATCTAATTTTGGCATCCTCAGAGCAAACAAAGCCTCGCACCCCCTCAAGATATTTGGCGCCCCCTTGGGGGGTCCCAGACCCCAGGTTGGGAACCAATGCTTTAGACTTCCCTCCTTAAATTGTGCCTTTGACCCCACAAAACACACACAAGACTCTTTTGGAAATACTTAGGAATAGGAAATACTTGGGTGGAGGATTTAAGTTGTACTTACCAAAGCATTCCCAAAACATCAGAAATGTTAAAAAAAGATCTACTGGACCAAAGTTTGATGTCAGTAATCATTAAAATCTCCAGACATCTGAATGCCATACTGTGCCAAAAATGTTTGTCTTTGGACCAGGTTTTACATAGTCTAAGGTGCAGTAGATTTTTATGCTTCCTTAAATGTGTCAGTTCCTCATTTTTTAGACAAACACAACTATTGGTGCAAACTGGAGTGCAAGTTCATTTGCTTTCATTTACTGTGTGAACACTGGGGATAAAAAGGACAACTACATTGGGTGGAGAAAAGGACAGACAGGGCTTGACAGTGCGAGCGTTTCACTCACATTTGCGCCCACAAATAGATGTGTGCTAACTGTAAAAAATATTTAGCGGCACATATGTGCATAAAAAAATCAGCCGAAGCAGCCGAAGGAGAGATCCATGGAGGAAAGATGCCTCACTTGGCGTCTGTGTAGCCATAGCAACACGTCGTTGTCTGTGCTTATTTATTCGTCTCATGTTGAGAATGACATGTTGGACAGCTCACCGTCTCGCTTGCTGCTCATAATGACCCAATGCAAGAGCAGAAACCACAAGACAGCGTAATTCAGTGTTTTTTCATTGTTAATGTGGAAAAAAGACCGGCAGAACGAGCTGGATTTCCCCGTTTCGTCTTCTTCTACACCGGCTTTTCTTCTTTGTTTGTCACGACAGCGCCCCTAACGGGCAGAGGCTGTAGGTGTTTAGATGGTTTGGTCCTTTTGGCCAAGAGCAGTGCAGATGCAAACCAAATCTAAGGAAAGTGCAACAACGTTCCAAAACAGACCGAGTCCCCTGGACTATACAACACATGCAAAAATGAAACCTATTAGTCACTTAGACCGACTCTGACTGAAGTTGTCAAATTTAAAGTAAATTCAAAGTACCAAAATCAGTAAAATTAAAGACAAAAATAAATTACAATACTTTTTCAAAACTTGATGATTTTACCTTTCTGTACATTTTGTATACAAATTCATTAAATAGTTTTTCTTGTAAATGTCTATTTGCATCACGTTTATTACAAAAAACACATTATTTGATCAATTTTCATTTTGCCCCTAAATTTCTTTATGTGCTCCTAACTTTTTCAACTTAGGAGCACATGTGCTCCTTTGGAAAAAACGTTCGCGCCAGGCCCTGACAGACACCTGCACTGTGTGTTGAGAAATTTTCTGCTGGGTGTACAAGTGGGTCTTTTATTTTGTTTGAATTAAATAATTATCAGGATTGAGATACAAATGGTCATAGATGCTCCCAAAAGAGAGACGCTGGCCTAGTCCCAGTTCACCCCTTACCCCCACATTTACACATTCAAATCTCGGGGTACAGTGTTCCAATTCTTATGGATGAATGTTATATAATGTTTGGGCTGCGTAGCCCTCCATATGGAGATTTTCTTGAGGCACACTCCAGATCAAGTGTTTGTTTGATTAAAAAAACAAAAAACAGTTGTATAAATGTCTCTTAATGTTGGGTCTGTTTATATAATCTTGTTGACAACTACTGTTGACATATCAAGAGCTTGAAGGGTCGTCCCATTTTGTTAGGGAATATTTCACCACTACTCGTTCTAACTCTGTTTCAAGGGGCAACAGCCACTCCAAAACCAGGGTAAGGGACAAAACCTTGAAATGGAGCTGAGCCACTGTCAAATCATGGTCTGACTTTTCAAATAATGTCTCTGTTTTTATGGATACATTCTCAGCTTTTATTTGGGTTGCACCAAATGAAAAGTGAAGCAGTTTTTTTCTTATGAAAGGCAAAGCATTTGAACCTTGCCTGTGCATGTGCTTTATAAGTGAGGACTGATGTGTGAAGTTTGATGTGGTCTGAAGTTTGTCTTTCACAGATGCCATGAAAGAGACCTAATGGCTGTACTGTACGCTCTGACAGCTGAAGCTCATGATAACAACTGCAGGACAGAGAGAAGTGATTCCTCCTTATTACATTGTGGAATTTCCTCCCAGCTGATTGAAGTATCAGCATCTTGCTGCCATATTCCTCTCCATAAGATCCCAAAGTTGTAATACTGTGTAGAGTAGAAGGGGTGCATGAGAGGTTATCAGGGACATTTGTTTTATCTTTGACATACACTTACTTCTCTAGAACAACAGAAAAATACATCTCTTCCTAATGTTAACAACTAGAACTATACTGAGAGCAAGTGCCTAAATACATGTGACATTCTACATTAATATACACCATGTCTGTGTGTATACACTGTGTATACATTAATCAATACCTGCAAAGAAATACAGTATGTGGTGCGTTTACAGTGTGATCATGTGGAGGAAAAATAACAATAAGTAATCTCATGTCATTTAGCTGTTCTATGCAAAGTTAATGTAATCCTCTAATGTTTAGTGTAACACATCAATCATGCAAAAATCTATTGTTGCATTAGCCTTGAAAGAACAATAATAATAAAAATGCTATAATGGTTTTAGCTTCCTTTCCATAAATCATACTCAGATGCTGGGGAGGGGGCATCTTAACTTGCCACTTCAGCTCATCTGAGCAGTCTAAGGGATGCTGAATACTGATATGATATTGAACAATAACAAGAGCTGCAGTTGGTCACTTTCAACCTGAAGTGGTTTGAAATACTGCGTTACACAGTCAGTGGCTGCTTCTAACAGTCGTTGACCCAACACCTTCTGCAATGACATAAAGCAGTTTTCTGTTCGATAGCCACTCAACACATGACTGTAAATCAGCAGCAAATGCATAAAAACTGTGCAAAGTGGAAGATTTACTGTAACACTGCAGATCCTTTTAAACAAAAATTAAAATAAGACCCAAATCAGGCGAAACCTCATTTAACGTGTCATACACAGAATCCAAATCAGTTTTATTGTCAGGAACATTTACACATATACGGAGTTTGACTTAGTGCTTTGATGCAAAACAATTCACATGAAAAAGCAATCAAAACACAAAGAAGCTTAAAACAGCAGGAAGCTGAAATTGTGTAAAATTAAGATATAAAATGAGTTAAAACTGTGAAACAGAATGCAAACACATGAATTCTCTCTTCCTTTAGGGGTGATGCTGACAGGCTGCTATAGTTTACATCTATATTATCAACTGATTATTGAAACTGACTACACTCGATGACAGGTTATGTTATGAGTGTATACATCTTTGAAATACAATAAAGTGCAGCACATTGTGTTGCACAGTGGTTAAACAGCACTTAAGGAAGAATGTGAAAGTACAACAGTTAAGCAAAACTCGTGTTCAATAATGTATCAGTATGCACATAGTCACATAGCTAAACACAAATGTATAGAAGGAACCGCTGAAGAGCACAGCTTTCAGATTTGATAAGTGGAAGTGCATTTCTACCATGTGGTTTCAACCTGGGACCTTTACAAGTGCTTGTCAGAGTAGTGCTTAGAGTACTGCCTGAAGGGGCTTTTCGATTTCACAGAGAATACTCTCTTCCCAGGAAGTGGGTGGGGAAGATAATTCTACAAAAGAGGAGGAAGAAAAAAGAAAACTAGAGAATTAATAAACCTTTTTAGTTGGCATAATCATTCATTTTGAACCTAAACTGAACAGAGCAACAAAACAAATCATTTTTGGGGAGAGAATACATGTATTTTAATGCCCTCAAGCAAAACTAATTAAAGACGACACCTCATTTACATAAATAAGCATTATAATTTGCATGCGTGCACAAGGGAATAGAGTCAGAAAAGAAAGCAATATTTTGCAGTCTGCTAATTTCATTTTATTCAGGATTTAAGCTTAATAAAGATTCATTTTGGAGGGGAAAGGAAAATAATCAAAGGGGAAATTTGAACTATCTCCAAAGATGCAGCAGCCTTCTATTGAAAGGGCTCTTTTGGAGTCACCAGATGACTCCTAATCTGGAGTGGCACTTCCTGGCTCAGCTCCAACACCAACTCCTTGAAAGGTAAAAAAATTTTAGAGCCCAATTTATTAGTATGCAGTTCTGGCATCGGGTAGAGAATTAATGGCGGTGACTGATAATGACTGTAATCGTGGCACAAATGGGGTGTTGAAATAGCAAACAACGGGCACAAGGCATGTAATGGGGATTTTATTAATTACCCGAGGTCCCTAGCATGAGCAGTCTCCAGGATTTACTGTGGCCATGCCAGCCGGTCGAGGAGGGGTCGGCTAGTCTAATCTGACAATGAAAGGGTCACTACAGAGACTGCAGTGTGAGCAAAAGGGAGCAACGTTTGATGCAGCAGCCCTTGCTTTAAAGCTGCAAAAAATCTGTAAAGCATTTCTTGTATTGAAAAGAGCAATGCTATAAATTACAATTAAGGAAAAAATAATTTTGCATTTTAAATCATATAAAATATCAGAGTATATGAATACAGAATTTCTTTGGGGCAGAGAGAAAAAAAGAGGAAGATTCTTTTTTAAAAACAAACTGAAACAATTTAGACTTATTTTCATGTTTTTACACACTGATAAAATTGCAACGTTAATGTGTTTTTCTATACTGAAATAAGCTCCCTCTCTTTCTTTGCCAGATATTCAACAGAGAAATCAACATATGGTCGCGCTGTCAGGTAGGATAGGCCATTCACACATCAACTCATCAACAAGAGAGGATTGATTAAAAGTCCTTTTTATTACTCACTGAATCCTTAATGGACGCTAGACTTTCAAAATGGAAGAAACAATTAGAGTTTTACTGCTTTGTGGGCACTACTGATTTATATAAATCACAGCATGGGTGTAAATTTTCCAATAAAAGACTGAACCACTCCTAGCATACATAATCAACATGTCCTCACACATTCTCTTTGAAATGGTAGGACTCAACAGTCGCACCAATCAACAGATTGGGTGTGCTTGATGAAATTTTTAACTGTTTCTATATGCTTTACGATTGTTCAAACCCTAAAATAAATATCTCCAGTGAATACAAACATGGGCACATGTGCTTGTAATTCGGTCCTTATATAAAAATTACTATTTGGTGACCTTTTGTTTTTTTTTTTAATCCCAAATATGAACCTTCAAGAAATGTTTCTTGTAGGTGTTGTTTGACCCAGAATTTGAGCTCTCTGTGAAGACACTCTGACTTTGCAGAATACTGCAATACTGCCTGGTCAAGTGAGCTTAGTTTTTCTGGATAATAGGATGGGGTCATTGTGATTCCCTTAGTGGAAACATGATTCATGTGGAGCAATGTGATGTAAGTCACAAAACAGAAATGCCACTCCTTTTCAGACAATCAACAGCCCCAGTTTAAAAAGCATTTTTACAAAGGGTGGATACCTAGATTCAGTTTTATTGATACTCCACCCAAAATCTCCCGTCAGAGTTTTAAATAACCAGCCCTTAGTGGCATGAGTAGCTGTGTTATTACTTTAGGGCTGTCTGATTAATCAAGTTAATCGTGATTGTGATCCACAATTAGTGCACTTATTTTTAAAATCACAATTAATCTCATGCTTTATGGTCTCTTTCAATACAGTCACCCTGCAGTCACAGTGATGTAAATTAAGTCTCACTGTAATAAACTCACAGAAACCTCAGTGGACAAGTCAGATGTCATCTGAACTTGTGCTATCAAACATTTACCTTTTGACTGTCCACTTATTTCCTTTTAGATCCATAACAGTTTTTTTATTCTGTGGTTAAGTTCATTTTAAAATGGATCTATCTTTAAAAGCTGATCTGTATCCATACAGGAAGTCAATTATCCTTAGTTTGAGACAATAGAGAAGTACAGAATGATACAAACACAGTTCTGAAAGTAGAAGTTATTAGAGTAATCGCAATTGAACATTTTTAATCATTGGACAGTCTTTTTTTATTGATTTGTTTATTGTGTAATTAGGAAGGGGCAAGGGTCACAGGTAGAAAATAAACCTGACATCTGTGAAAGTGAAAGTGACTGCTTTCCTGCTTTCCAACCAAACTTATAGGTCTTCAGTGAAGCTTTTTTCCCATCAGAATGAGAAGAAGAACCGTGATATTAACTGGCACATTAGTGTGATAATGTGTTCTTTTGGTTATGAAATTATAATTAAGCTCTTCAGTAGTAGTAGTTTTTAAATATCAAGTTCTGTTTGCATGTTTAAAAAAAAAATCCAGAAAATGATGGCTTCAAATGTAGCTCATCTAGCGCCTTTAGTGACATCCCTTCAGGTGACACGTGTGATACCGTAGTTGGTTGTTGGGTTAACTGAGGCAACAGTAGAAAGAAAAAAAGCAGAACTCTGCTGCCTGCCTCTCGTCTTTGCTGGAGACTAACAGCTTGAGGCTACTTTAGCTGCTATAAAGTCTCTTATATTGTAGGTAACACAGGAATCTGATATTTAGAAAGAAAGCAAAACTGTAGAATCAAAAATATAATTTCTCTGGATGCAGTACTTTGCTTTTAGTCAGGGTGTATTGTAGGGGGACAAAACTGAATTGGTGGAATGTGACCCCTGTTGTCTTAAAGACTTAAAAATCAACAAAGTCTTGTATTGCTTCAATAGAGCTATAGTCCATCTAGATTTTGTACTAAATGCTCTGAGAATCTGAAGACAAGGATTGTACAGATGATTTTTTTGTAGTGAACACAAAAATGCACACACAAACATGCGCACACTGGAACTAGTCTGTTGGATTTTTGTCTCAGAATAAAACCAACAGTGGTACTTTTGAAATCTTTGATAAATAATGACAAATGAGATCTGGAGTGATTACATATGCAATGACTACATCCACTGTTTAATAAAGCAGAAAACACGTGCACTCTTGCAAAATTCCATTCAGCCATGGATTCACATCTCTGTACAGTGAGTAAGAATCTTTAAAGCTGGCTATTTTTCTGTCAGCACGACTTAAGTAGAAAAAAAATCATACATAACAAACTAAGGTGGGCCAGCTGCACATTACATTTATGGGACGGGTAATGATGAACTTGGATGCCTTTTTGCTCAAGTCACATTGCGTGATAAAGGTGTGTGTATATTTTACACTATATTTATCTCATACTCATGCCTGAGGGCAACTGTTGGTAACATAACCTCAGAAAATCTCACTATTCAGGTTCACTTTTCTCTTTTTGTCTGGCTCTTGCTTGATGGCATAAGACGTTTTGCATAACTCTAAAAACCTCAACTGTTTAGATTTTTTGTTTTGAAGATCTAAGCTGAGCAAGTACAGACGGTTATTTTGTACTGTAACAAAAGGATGCCTTTTCAATTTGCGTGACTTTTGAAACATGACATTTTAAACTGTGAGAGTCGCTGACTGGTGAGACTGTGTAAAGATAACACAAACACTATGTACTGTACATTTCTTATGAGGTGAAGTATCTGATCTGCTGGCTTCATACGCAGATATTCACAGTCACTGAACAGTTAACACACTTCAGCACCTGTGTTTGCTGTTTTATCACCTAAATCAAAATATGCACTTTTTCAGAACCTTCCCTCATTCACATGTTCTGACAAGGATTTCACAAGTGGCTTGGCTCTAGGTTATGTTTATAGTAAGTCTGTGCTTTGGTATACCTTGTTTCTATTTAAACATTGTTTTTAAAAGAGACAACAGAAAAAATCTAGCTTGTAAGAACAACTATTGTTTATATAGCATGTTTATTTCTCATTACTTATTTTACTACACAGATATTTTTACTGTATAGCTCATGAACAAAGGTCGTGAACAAATTTCAACCAGAGACAGTTATCATAAAACAAGTAGGTCTAAGTCTTTACTTAAACGATTGTTTAAAGTTAAAATGTGATACTTCTTATTTAAACTGCGCACAAATGTGTGCTTTCCTGTCTCAGATAGAGTCATCACCTTAATGGAAAATCAAAGTTGGAGCCAAATACAGCAAAGTGCATACCTCACTGCATCTTCCTGAAGCTTTTTGTTGGTGTTTTTTAGACCTCAAGTACCAGTTTCATGGGTGTGTACATTTTTTCTAGTTGTGAGGTCATGTGTAAAAAATGTATTGAAAACTGTCTTGCCATAACATATCAAAACCTGCTTTTGTGTAGTGATCTAAATATTTTAGGAATATCTGCCCCATCTCAACACGCCCATTAGATGTTCTTTTCTGTGTTTTTTTTTGTTTCCTGCCCTACCTTTGAGGTGAGAGGGAGAGACTTTGAAACTAAAGTTGGCAACATTCCTTGGCAGTGACACACACAAGTATCACCTTATTGCTCACTTTTTGAAAACATGAAAAACAAAGAGTTGAACCAGATGTTCAAGTTCTGATCTGAGTACAGATTGTGTGCATTGCAAGAAAAGCAAAGGCATAAATTACTGGAATAAATGTTAACAACATACTGTCAAAATGAAAGGATCCTTTTTCTTTTGTTGAAAGCAGCTATAACCTCTTTCAATGAGGTCATGTGCTATTAAAGGTTTGTTTGTTAGTGAGCAGAATTATGGGACAACTTGAGGCCCAATTTTTGTGAAGGATAGAAGAGAAGTAGCTTGTTTCACATTAGTCAGTATCTGACTCAAAAGCAAGAAATAATATACGTATGTACTGTATAAAGCAATGCCATTGTTAGTGTTAACTAGCCTTGTGTATAAAAGTGCTCTTCTGCTGTCTGTCTTTTTGATGCTGTGTTTGAGTGTTTTACTTCTTAGACATTGTCACTAAAGCAAGTATTGTTCAAAAAACTATTGTGACTGTCTTCTTATTTGGAGTGTTTGGACTCAATGCTGCTGACACAGCTTTCAGTAAAAGAGCTTTTCTTGTTAGTTTCCATACTTTGCTGCTCCTTTTGCTGCTTCAAAATATCTTCCTCTCCCTTGAATAGTCTTCCAGACAATCTACACACAGATCAGCAAATTTACAGTTTTTTTGTAAGAATCAGAGTTATCATTTTATTTCAAAAACAGCATTGTGCCATTAGACAAACATGAGCTCCAGACTATTTTTATACGTTTAAGAGGAGATCCCTCTGTGTTCCAGAGGTGTCTGACAGTCGTGTTGCTTCACCTGGTCTTGTGTTTACCTCAGATGGTGGGATTAGGAAGCAGCCATGTGGAAGATATGACTCTAATCCATCGTGCCTTTACTTGGCACTCAGACACGGTCCTCTGCTGTACTTCCGCTCTCATAAAGGTAGAGCTACGCCCTTAAGGAATACAGAAATATCAACAACATTTTTAGACTCTCAGAGTGTGATACAACAATATTTTGACAGAAGTGTGGCCGCAGTTTTCCTTGAGGAGAAAAGTCACTGGTGGGCTGTATGGGATCAGTGAGATGGAGTATTAAAAGACACTGTCTTAGTATTTATTGAGCAGTCGTCAACCAGTTCATTGATTAAGATGCTTAAAACACATTACTGCATGATACACAAACTACAGTTCAGATATGGGCTTGTGTCACTGAAATTCTACATTTTATAACATTTTCATTATAAAAATTTAAAGTATGTTGATGTAGAACAGGATTTTATAAAGTCACAACATAAAAAACTTAATCTTTGACAACTGATACAGTTTTCTTTCTTCATTGATGTCCTGTTATAACCAGTGACTTGATGTTGCAGAATTTCTACATTTATTTGGATAATGAGGTAGCAGATTTTTTTTTTTTTTTTTTTTTAACCGAAAAGCATCATGACTTCTAAGTACATATGGAAAGAAAACTTTTTGTTTTTGATGAATAATGGGTCACGTTCAACACAAGGGACATGGTCAGAAAGGTGTATTATTATGCATACATTTGACATTCTTCTTATCTGATGAGCATTTAAATGACCCTGATGCTGTAGGAGTTTTAATGTTTTGTGTTTTTGGTCAGAGAAGTCACGCCTGATGCTGTAACCACATCACCATCTCCATCACAAAGGGTAGAAAGCTAAACTCTTATTTATTCAATGTGCTGATAATTAAGCCATTCTCATTAGTGACATAATTGGAAATGTAATTAGCAATAGTAATAGTTATTGCATTTAATACCTTTTCTCTTTAGTTATCTGGCTCATTCAAAGCAGTAATTAGCAGTCATGAGGATTTCATACTTTTGTCCTTCTTCATTTTGGTCACCAATTATTCAGTGCCTACAAGTTATTACCACATTCATTAAGATTTGTAGATAAACATATAAACATTGTATTTGTTTAGAATAGAATGACTACTGTAATTTTTCATTTCACCGATTCTGTCTGCATTGGTTCTTTTCACACAGAAAGTAAAGAATGGAGTTATCAAAAATGTGTTAAATTTGAGTGGGAAAACAACAACAACAACAACAACAACAACAACAACAACATAACTATACCCCATATTTGGGCCAAAAATGTAAGATACCAAACTTGAATAAAATTAGTTTATCTAGGCTTTCCCCAGCCAGACTTTCAGATTTTTAAATTTCTCCTTCCTGCAAATGCTTTGAACTTAAAAAGATTGTTTTAAATGTTCAGTTTCAAAGAAAATACATTTGATGTTTAACAGCTTTTGTATGTTTATCTACAGAACTTCAACCCCAAGCAATAACTCCTCGGTGGATTCAGCCGTAGCAATGCTTTTCAATGTAAGGTAAGACTGGACTTAGTCTTGTATAATGATATTGACTATTGGGGATGCAGCAGCACATGGGGAAGTAGACAGGTTGATTGTTGTTTTGAGATTGGGGCTTCCTTCAAAATGTTCAGGGCTCATAGTGGACCCCCTTGAGTGTATGGTGTCCTAGGCAACCACCCATACCTGATGGTACAGTTGTACATTTTTATGATATTCAAGGCTGATATATGATATGTACTGCCAATGTGTATGGTTGATAGCAGCAGATATTTTCATACCTGCCGATACAAGGGGAGCACGATATTTTTAGCATGGTATTGTTATCTGCCAATATTAGCTTAAAGAGTGAATTATTGGTATTGACAAAGAGAAAAAGTTCTGCCAATATTGACAACTGATATTTTACCTATAAAAATCTGCCTATCAGCGGCAAATAATAGCTTTGTGAACAAATGTGCTAGCAGAGTTTTAGACTGGACCAACAAACCTTTTCAGCTGGGGTCTTTTTCTTTGCTCATCATCTTTCCTTACACTTTAAAGTGTGTTTTGAAGACTAAAATTTGTTATTTTCTTCATCCTCAAACTTGTGTTTAAAGGATTTAAGTTTTAGGTCTGATCTGCATCAGACAGGGCGCAAAAAAAAAACAAAAAAAACATGGAGTTTGATTTGGATTTGAATATAAAACTTTGATTTAATGTCAAATGTAAACAAACACCAAATAAACTTAACATAAATACATTTAACCTAAATTATAAATACAATAGCTTATTTAAAGAAATAAATAAAAATAGATAGAAAAGAAATTGGGTTGAATAAATAAAATAGGTGACTTAAATCAAAAGGAGTAACAATTTTGTTAAATTTTGTTCCTGCAGAGTTTGCACCCTTTCTTGAGGCATTTTATTTCATGGGGCTTCCTAAAAAAAAAAAAAAAAAAAGGCCTACAATTGATATCCCGATATATTTTTGCTATATCCTGATACACAATATATATTGTGATATTTTGAAATGTCCTCTCAGCAGCTGTATTTAATTCAGCCCTAAATGACACTAGTTTGATGATTAAAATAGACTGTTCTATTGGTTTTTAATAAAATTGTATGCAGAAAGTTTAGCAGTTTTATTTTGAAAAGGACTTTACTCAGTCTTTTACTAATAGATCAGAAATACATAAATCATGAAATACTCTTGTCTTTCACAGTGTACGGTCCTGAAATGTTTTCTGTGTTATGTTCACTATTGCTGATTATAAAATGATTATTTCCCCTATTAAGGGTGAAGCAAACCTACACAAAACTCACCAATCCTGCATGCAGCCAAAGGCCAAAACCCTGCAGTCTAGTCCACCATTCAGGCTCACAGCTGTGATTATATTAGTCTGTTATCTGTGCTGATGAACGCTGGACTAGCTTCTGACAAGTTCATGACACAAGAGCGTCTTTAAACCTCATTCAATAACCTCTCCTGTGTGATAATGGGGGAAAGCTTGTCTGGAGGCAGGAACATTTTAAATACTTGTTGTCGGTGTTTTGAACTGTAAAGCTGAAATAAGGCTCCGTTGTTGTGGAGAAATGGATCACATTTGTCCGCTGTTCGGCCGTCTTCTCTCTGACATATACAACTCTGGCAGGGAGTTTTCAGCAAAATGTTCGCACCCAGGCAAATCTTGTATTCTTGGTTAAATGTCTCAATGAGATTTTTTTTGTTTTTTTGTGCCTTTATTTGACAGAGGAAGGACAGTGGATAGATCTGGAAACAGGGAAGAGAGTGGGGAGAGACAAGGGCCACAGGCCGGATTCGAACCTGGCCCACCCGCGTACAGGGGTAGCGCCTTAAACCACTCGACCATCTGCGCTCCCGAGATTTTTAAATCCTGGCTTTTCAACAACACTGGGCTCATGTCTTTAGCGGCGTGTTGTGTTACTGCCGCCGTTATCTCAGAGTCATCTTGCAGTGTATCTTAACGAATACCACGTGAGTTCGACTTCTTTCATTTCAAAGTTGAACGACTGTTAAACGCTGCAGATCCAGCGCTGTTTCTCGGGTCCATCAGGCACCTAACTAGCCGCTAACTCACCACGCTGCACTGTTTAACTTCTCCTCCCTTGCTTCTCTCGCCGCTGATATTAAAAAAAAAAAAAAACGACACAACAGCCGCATGTGTAATGGGAGAAGCGAAACTCCAGCGAGAAATGCACGGGTGACCAGGTAGCGCCAGAATCTATTTGTGGTGGCCCGCCACAAATAAATGAATTTTTATCTATCTATCTGGAAATGAACTTTTTTGCCTTCCTGCCACATCAGGAGTAACTTTTGGACTGTATCAGACCAGTATTAGTGTAAAGTTTGTAAAATTTACCTATGCAGTCAAAAAGGCATCCCTACATGCAAATGAGTCTAACATCTGAAAGATTTAACTAACAACCAAAACAAATTATTTAGTAAACCTTTTTATTGTAACATATAACATATTTATAATAGGTTAGATTATGCATTTTGGTAAATGTTCCTAATGATGATTGATTGTTCTCCACTGACTTTATCTACTCATTTTCTCTCTTCCATTCACACACATGCATGTCTCCGTCTCCTCCTGTTGTCTCTATGCCCGTGTGATCTTTTGTCAACACTCCTACGTTTATAAAGGTTGAAGAGTTTCTGTCGTAATCTGCACATTGACAAGGTTTATTTAAGAGAGTAAAAAACGGTCATAAATATCACTAATAGTGCCAGGCGATCTGTTAAAGAGATATTTTTAATCAAATACAAAGACCTGTCACTAATTTAATTGCAGAAACTGTTTTTTTTCACACTTCGGCAGAGGTGCTGAGGGTGGAAATGGACACCTACCCCCAAGGCATTTATTTTGATAGTGGACTCATTACATCATCAGGATGGTAATTACTGGACTATTTTTTAATACCCCTTGATACGGTAATACTGTATTACCACCCAATCCTAATCAGTATCAATATCTGCTAAAATTAATTTGTAAATATCAGCATATTGGATATTGGAAAAAAATCCAACATTGAGCATCCCTGACTGATACTAATGTTAAACTTTTTAAGCGAATATCTGACGAAATCAGTCTCATGCTGATATGTTCATCCCCAGTGAGAGGGCAAAGACAAGGTTACACCAAATGTCATTTAAAGTTTTCTTGTAGGTTACATGAACGTTTTGGTTGAACATCCACTGGCCATGTGTTGCATAGTCCTCTGAAATGTACTCACCAAATGGAAAATCTACACACATTTGGCACTTAGCTTGTATTAATGTCAGACCCTGAACTGAATGTTTACTTGTAGTGATTAGTTTCTTCGTCTCAGTCTCACAGGTTCAGACTGAGCCAATTCAAACAAGTGTTTATTAAAGATAAAAGTAGTTCTATACAAAATTGGAGAAAAAAATAAAATTCATATGCATGTATCGAACCATTGATGCTGCTGCTGTTTAGTCTTGGATTGAGAATTGTTGCATCCTTGTTAAATATATAATGAAACAGCAATGGTTTTCCATTTATAGGGGATCACACTAGGGGATCCTTTTTAAAGAGACCTATTTTCATAGCAAAATATAACCATAAAACTTGTTGTTGTCCATTGGAAAGACATATTCAGAGCATCAACTTGACTTTCATAAATCACAGAAAATGGCTCGTAATGTAATATGCACTATTAGTGTGCCTCTACTCCTTGTTGAAGTCACACCTCTGTTTCAACGAACAGCTTAATTGACTCAAACGTGCCAACAAGCAGCACGCACCAGTCATGATACCCAAAGGCCTAGATTAATTAATCTATGAAAACCCTCGAGCTGAGAGCATTCGACAGGTGCCTGTTTGTCTTGGTGTGGGACTTGTTTTTGGCAGAGGTGCAGTGGCTCATTATAAATTTATAATTAAGTTACAATTTTATTTGCTTTTTTAAAATACTGTCATTTGGCATCTGATGGCTTTAACTCTGATTCTGTTAAGTGCACTCTTGGCTATAGTGCTACTTCTCATCAAGAGTGGGACTTTGACAAATATGTGAATGGGAGGCTGAGAGTGATACAGTGTATCACTTGCTGTATCACTGTTTTCCTTTGCTTCCTACAGGTGCTCTTGTTTTCAACTCACTGTAGTTCCAAAAATCTCCTGATTTGTTTTTAATCCAAAACAAGCTGATTTGCATCCTCTGCCCTCCCCCTGGTCCCCTTTGTATTTCAGCACATAAACAAACATCACGCCCTCCTGCTGGCTGAAGGGATGGTCCTCAGAACCCCCACAGCTCAGCTCATCCCATGTTGGGGTGTGTTGTGCTAAGTGAATGCGACCGAGTGGCTCTCTCAGGGCAGCGTCTGTTATTTTGAATCACCTGCCAGCAAAGAAGGAGGCCGAGATGCACAGCAGGGGCTCTGAAGGAAGGATGACCAGGGCTGTGGGAGAGAATATCCTTGCTTGCGGGGTGGTCAGACTGAATGAGAGCCACCAGCATCGTGGTTACCTTTGCCAAGAGCTTGTTCAAGCTAACAGTGTGGCCTGTGGAGGGGCAGGCTGGGAAGGAAATTGAGGTTAATAACATCATTACATATTAAACAGAGTTCATGCACACAGGACCTAAAATGGTAAATCCCTCAGTAGTCAACTTTTTCTTTAAAATAATAAAGCCCTTAACCTGAATATTAAAATTAAAGCCCCTTGAATATTTGGGAAAAAATACACTTTTGGAGTTCCAAATTGAAAATTTGGTTAAAAATATGTAAAAAAAAAAAAAAAGGGGCAATTGAATTGGACTTAACTAAGCCTCATAAATGTTCCCACTGTGCTAAATAATACATTTAAATGAAGTTAGTTTAAGACTGAAGAGGAGTAATGACCATATTTAGTAAATCTCAAACTCACATTACTGGTTAGTAGCATAGCAGCCACCTTTGTTTGTTTGTTTTTTAAACTTGATTTTAAATCTTGCCATTTGCCTTATCATTACGTTGTCATATCATTGGCCTTCAGTTTCTCAAAGTTTAGGTCTGACTACATTTGCATATACAGTGCTTAACAAATTTATTAGACCACCTGTCATATTTGTCTCAAAGACCATCCAGCATCATGAAGTGCTTTAATGCGGACTCTTTCATTTTAAGTCAGCTCTCCACGTTTTACCATTTTGAACAGGAATGAGGGATTTCAAACTGAATTCACCTTTTTATACCCAAATTTGAGCCGGCTCACTGGGCTTCTCTGAGAAGTCAGAAATTAATCAAGCATAACATTCAACAACTAAAACTAATTTTTCTGTTCAGGAATGCAAGTAAATAACTGTAATTTGACTAATGTGAATAATGAATAATTTGAATAATGTGCTTTACTATTTTTTCAGTTTTTTGTAAATCAGTAAATTTGAAAATTCATGGATAACCATAATAATTATATTTTAGCATTAAAAATATCATACAGGTTAAAGAGCTTCTGCATATTGGTGTATTAATCATTGCCGAAACATAAAAAAATATTTGGTGATTAGACAAAAAAGGCGGCAGCGTTTCTAACCAACTCACACAACTTTTCCTCAAAAAGTTCCACCATTGTTATTTCTTCTTCGTGTCTCACTAGAGCTATGCAACGGGTAGTGACAGCAACACTGCCCCCACGGTTTCCGGTGGTACTGCTCCGTTTGTCCCGTATCCGTAAGCTTTATGGAAACGTGCAGAAATACGGATGAAATGAATGCGGAGTATGGACAGAAGGCTCCGTCCATATCCGGATTCGTATTAAATGTTGAGCATAAATGGGCCTTTAGGGTGGTCTAATAAATTTGTTAAGCACTGTAGGTATCGTCTAAACTTATTTTGTAAATAACAGCATATCCAATATTGGAAAAAATCCAGTATCATGCATCCTTAATATGTGTGTTGTAGGAAGCAGCAGTGTTAAAGGTTTTAATAGAGTATGTCATTTAAAACCGATTGAATACGGTTTCTATGACAAAACAACTAAGTGCTTTTATTAAAACTCAGAGTTTTGTTGTAGTTACCTTCACTAGAGCCAAGAAAACTAGTTAAAAAAAGTCAGCATAAGTCTAGTCTGACCTCAGCAATACTCCATAACCCCATCTTAATATGACTTGTCTAATCAACAATGGTAGATATTCTGATTGTTTTCATAGGTGCTAGTTGTACATTACAGAGCAGGTCTAAAGACTGGTTTTTGCTGCCATTGCCTTACTAGTGAATCTCACCGCTTTCCTTTACTCTTTCCCCCACTGTGCTTTGCCCAGGGGACAGACGCCTTCTACGTGTTGTAATAAGGGTAGCTGATATAATGAAGGTCATTGTAATCAGAGCTAATGTGCCAAGGAGTCAAGACACTGTAGCTTTATTTGCCAGCAAGGCCCGGCATTTGGTACCCATGGGGATCTGGCTGATAGTGTTATCTTTGCTAACCTGACTTTAATACAGGCCTTGCTCCGCTGTTTGTGTCAGTGTCAGAGCTGAACTTTTCCCAGTGATCCCTTCAATGTGTGGATGGGTATGGATTGGGCTCCACTTCTCTCCATCCTGGTTAAATCCGATCCCAAGGTGTTTGACTTCTCTCAGTTCACACACTGTATTTAAAGAGCTGTGCTCCCTCTCTCTGACTGCCTGACTTGGAAAACAGACTGGGCTCACATAGTCTGCAATTGAATGCACTTGACATAGAAACATTACATCGGCGTCTGCTGAGGACTGGCTCATAAGAGATGACCTCTAAATCTAATCCTGTCCCTCAGGATATGCAAATGTCCTCAGCTCAAATTTGATTTGTTTTTGTCAGTTCAGGACACAGCAGTTTGTTTACAGCTGTTATTCAGCGCAGTGGTAAAAAGCATTGGTGCACAAACATAGCTCTACTTTATAAGACATTTTACAACCTTGTTCACCAGACTGGTTTGATACAAGGATATCGTAGAAATGTGTCCTCACTTTTGGCATTGGCGTTCTATTTTTTATTCAGTCTTTTTGTACTTCTACATAAATTACACATTAAAAGCTTAGCTATCAAACTGAAACAAGGCTGATGAGGTGATTCAACTAGTAAAATGAATGACAACTGTCAGGGTGTCTGCAGGGTCTTAAAAAAATATCAAAAGTTGATAAATACATTTAGCAAAAATTTAACACTTTTAATAAGTCTTAAATGCGGGACCATAATGTTTCAATTTTTGGAACCATTTTCAATTTCATATTTGTCAAAAGAGGTTGTTGGCTGTTTTTTCTGTTTCTGTTTTTGCGTTTGGTTTTAAGCACAAGTACTTTCTGATGGAACTCCACCAGATCTGACGTCTGTATGCATGTTGGTCTATGTTCTGGTCCCTTGAGCTATAAGTGCATCCTTAAAGCTCCGCTGTGTCCCTAGCTTGCAGTTGACTATGTAATCTGTGTTGTGTGCACGTAAGTGATGGGTAAATGCAAGTTTTCTGAGAAGGCGTTGGAGCTGAGGGTGTGTCCAATAAAATTTACAGGATTTTGCAAATAAAAATCAGCTTTGCAGTCAAGCTTTTGCCTTGTGTTATACCAGGACAAAGTCTGTTAATGTTAGCTCTGCTTAAAGTGGGGGTATTATGCCTTTTTCCAAGGCTTTACACAATCTCTCTGATACCCACATATTAGCTTCACATGGTTTACAGCTCAAAAAATTCCTCATGTTTCTCACACTGGCGTCCTGAGAAACCCTTATTTTAACCTCCGTCTGAAACGCTTCGTTTTCGCTGCTGTCTCTTTAACACCCCCCCTCCACGGACCTCCTTTCCTCTGATTGGCCGATTAACCGCAGGCTGGCCGGCGACAGGACTCCATATTTTGTGCCCGCCCCCTCCAATGTGGCTATACTGCTATGCTAGTACTTGTAAAGTTTGAATGAACCGGTCCGACTAAAATATGGCGAATTTTGATATACGTTCATACGTGTTAGACCCGGAGTCTGTCCCTGATGGTTTGGAGAGAGAGGGGGAAGAAAACCAGCAGCAGTGAAGGATAGAGAAGGACGTATCTGTTTTGTAAGTGTTTAATTACTGTGTTACTAAATGGCTAAAAGGCCTTGTGGGGGCGGTCTGTTCCACTTTGACGGCAGCACGGACGAACCAGTCAGGAGATCTTATTGCGATGACCTCATCAGTTTGGTCCATCAAAATCTCGATCTGGGGAAGATCTTGGAGAGATTCCCAACAAACCGTTTTCATCAGTTTACACTCTAGTTCCAAGATAACTGCCACATACGTTTATCTTGCGGTTTGAAAATTTGCACATGTGAAGTATGGACACCCAACATTGTGACTTTATATTTATGTTTTAAAAATTGGAAAAGTATAATACCCCCTCTTTAACCTGGCACGCCAGATGGATGTGTTTCACACATCCATCTGGCAAACCACTCATAGACAGCGTTTGGGAAAAGGCAGAGCCTTTGAAAAAAAAACTTGGAGAGTGATTGGATGAACATTCTGTCTGTCACATCTTTACAGGCCAATCAGAGCAACAAAACACGTGACATAGCCGCTATCGAGCTCCACCCCTACCGAAGAAGTAGACTCCATGCAGAACTGCAGAACGCAAACCATGGAGACTGTAGACATGTCAGTACACCACTTTTGTCGTTTTTGAAAAGAAAACAACTCAATGCTGTTCTTTGTTCTTCTTCTAACAAAGAAATGTCATCAAGTTCTGATAAAACTGGCGCTTTAGCACGCTAATTTCTTCCGCCATAACTGCGCTGGCCTCTTTTTGCTGCTTGCTTATGTCACGATTCTCCTGCACTCGAAAGCACTGGCCCTCGACGCTGATTGGGCCTGTCACTTTCTAACCAGACCCAACGGTTCAGATGGGAGCTTTGCAAGATGGATTCCCCAGTGAGAAACACGGAAACGGGTGTATCCATCTGCTTTGCAAGGTTAAGCTCTGTTAGCATCTCAAAGAAAGCTTAATTTGTTTTCTTCAGAAACAAGTGCTATCTGTAGTTTCTTGACTGTGTTGTCCAATTTTTATCTTACAATCTGCACAAATTATGCTTATAACTGGGTCACCAATGTAACTGGTTAAAAATTGAGGTGCAATGGGGTCTTAAAATGGTTTTAAGAGGGTCTTGAAAAAAGGTCTTCAAAGTATTAAACTTGATGTCAGATTACCCTGATTGTACTAACTGTTAGCAGTGTTGTTAGGCTATTGCACATTTGGGTATTCAAAGTGTTAAGCAATATAAACAAAGGAGTAGTAGATTAAACTTAGTTCTGAAAGTATAGTTTTAAAACTGTCTTGGTCATCATTTTTAGTTGAAGACAATTTCAAGTCAGCAGTTTGATGACCCACATATGACTTTATATTTATCAGAAAACTGAAGTCCAGAAAATCAGAAGCAAAACCATTCTCTAGTGGGAATCCTGAGCAGAACTTGAAGGTTCATTACCATTTCTCAATTTTTTTTCATTACTTGTCTTTTAATGTGCTGCTTTCTGTGAGAACATCAAAGGCCTTTTTTCCTATTCAACTGAGCACCTCCAGAAAAAAAGGCTACCCATATCTAACCCCATGCAAGTCCCCTGGTCCCATCATTCAAACTTCCAAGCCTCTCTTTGTGGCTTCCTAGAGGACCACGGTGAAATGATCTCTTTTGTTTCGCATCATTAGTTCCATCTGTTGTGCGAGCAGGCCTGTCTGTTCCGGAGCATGGCAACGTGATGGTCGCCAGGGGCGATTGGAGACGCTACCGTCCCGGTGGCTTGTGGCTCGACCTCCGCCACCACCATTGCCTTGTCCGTGATCCCAATGACAGTGTCGCATTCACTTGTGTGCTTTAACTCGTTTATTTATATATCTAGGGAAAGAAGAAGCACAGGTGTGCCACCTATGCAGGGAACAGATTTAATTTAGTTGTCTTTTGACGAAATGAATTAAACACTGTGATCACATAATAAAATAATGATTGAGATGATTTAAAAAAATCTGAAGTGACTACTGAATTACATTTCTTTGTAGCCCTACTTGTTAAGTCTACATTACATGTCCAGTCACTGTCAAAAACAAGCTGTTATAGGTCTGATTTGTTTGCTTATTTTCTAGCACTCGGTGTACACAATGCAACAAACAGATGTAGCATTTTCTCTCAACAAGGAAATATTTTATTCATGATTTACATGAATGATAAATCTTCAGAAACTCTTAGCGCTGATGGGCATACACAATTTTACATCTGTCTTTCTCAGAATAATTAATTGCATACCAAAGCACTTGGGACTTACTGTTTGATTTTTTTCCTCTCACTTTACTTGATCTAATTACTTCTTTAAAAGCAAAGCATTCTCTAAAGAAGACTGGAATGATAAGCATGATAAACAATATTCTCCCCTGAAGATAAACAGAATACATGCAGGAAAATGGAGCTCTCTTAAAGACTGCTTTTTGGTCCTATCTCTGGGAAATCATGCGATCCCAACCATACCTAAGACAGGGAAATGTGGCCTTACATTCTAATTATAATTCCTAATTCCCAAATGAATAATTCCATAATGTCTCCTGAGTGAATTGCTCTGGCCTTATCACCGTAGTGTGAATGTACAGCACAAGGGCATCTGTGTGCATGTCAATGTGGAGATCACCAGATCATTTTCATCGAAGACAGAGCCATCAAAGGTCATAGCCATCCAAATGACCTAACCTTGCAATGTAACACCTGGGTGTAAAAGTGGACTCATCCTATCTGCTGGGATGGGTGTAATGTACCACTAATGTATAAAGTGCGGAAATAAAATAAGAATTATAGGCTAGTGGAGGAGGCTCAGTGTGGGCCAGAGAATACTGTAACTCTATAGGGTGAAATAGCTGTGTTGGTATCACCCGAGGTGACAGCCTATTGCCAAAGTGCTGTATTTGTTGGAACCATTATGAAATAAAGTCTGCGAAAAAGGCCAATACTCGGTTTGAATTGATTCCTAGAAAACTCCAGAAGTGAATATGCTTTCATTTTGATAGTATTACTATGGACAGAATGTGTGTCAGTTTCACCCCGCCATTACTTTGCTCCATTAAGGCAAAACCGACTGATTTTATTTTTGCTCAGTCTATTTTCTGTGATAAAATGAATATGAGGGAGCTTTATTAAGTCTGAGTGACACCTAAAGCTGAAAGCCAGCAGGAAAATAAGTCATGTGGGATCTAGTTTCAGTTCATTTTTGCTCAATTCCCATCTCCTGATCAAATACTGCACTTTCCAGTAGAGGCCTAATGGGAGTGTCAAGTTCACTAAGGCCCTCTCTCTTCCTCTCACTCCATTACCTGATAACAGCACTGGTTTTGGCACTTATTTGCTCTGAGCAGTTAAGCTTTTTCTGTGCACATTTGTTGGAGGTTGTAATGGAAGCTATACTGAGGCCATTTTATTAATTTCTACAAATCTTCCCAGCTTGTGTGTCTAAGTTGTTGTGGGCACTAACCCATCTCATTTTCTCTCCTATGTACAAACTATTTTAACTGTTTTTTTTTTTTTTGGGAAGCTTTGGTATATTGCTCCACTTTAAGCCAAACAAACATGACCACTGAAGTCTTGGGTTCAGGGCCTTTCAAACAACCTTTCAATAAAACAAGCTCAGCTGTGAGACATACAGGATCTCTCATGCTGGGCAGCCCCGCTGAAAGTACCTCCCTCCTGTTTCAAAGCCATCAGCTTTTGGTTCCCCTAGGAGAGCCAGCATTATCCTGCAGGGTTTATTTAAACTTGTTGGGAGGTTTTTATACAGTGGGTTATCTGACATTTGGGAGCACCTTACTTAGTATGAAACTATGTCTTTTTGGCATATAGGCTAGGTCTAAAATCACAAATCTAGGTTGTTATTCTTATTTAAAGTGAAACTGCATATTCGATCAAGCCCGGGAGGTCACACCTGCAGCTCATCTACCTGTAGCATTAGCTAGTATTATGGATTCTGAGATTTCTGGGAAGCCTATTGTGTTTGCCTGGCACTTTGTGGGTGCAGTAAACTGAAAGGTGAGAGATGTAGCAAAAACAGGAAGGAAGGAGCAAGACAAATGATTAGACTTTGCCAAGGCACCCTTTACAGCTCCATACTGAGGTCCCTGGCTTGTTTTTATTGACCTTATCTTTCATCTTCCCCATATTTTTCTGCGGTATAAGAAATGCCACTTAAATAAATGTCATTTGACCATACCTGCCTTCAGTGTCACACACTGACTTGTGTTTTTTTTGATAAAATATATTTGTTTATATGGGTAGTGTATCCAATCCGGCAGTTATATTGCATGACCTTACTGTGTGTATAGCTCAATTTTACTGAATTTATGCACTTGCTGTTCATCCTTCTTTTAAACACTCTTCCTTAACTGTGTCCTAAATCGTCAAACTGGCTGGCCTCTGTGTGTTACTTTTTTTGTACCATCTTGGGAGGACAACGATGCTTTGGCTGAGACATTATTGGACCATTAAACTGCTGCCCCTCCTACTCTCAAGCACTTTTAGTTCTGTATAAATGCATCGAAATTACTTCCAGAGGGGGATGGTGCAAAAAGACCACTGGAAAGGCTACTTATTCTCTTAATGATGTCTTGTCCTCTTAAAAGTCGTCATCTTCATTCACAAATGGATGAGTACGGCAGAGGAGCACCCCAGAGACTGAGGTCATCCCAACCTTCTGGTCCCAGGCACAAGAAGTTCCCTATGTATTCTCTATGAAATAAGGCAGGACAGTTTGCATTAAAAGTTAAATTTGTTGACAGGGTTGGGAGGAGTGCATTTCAGAATACCACATGGTAATTATTGTGGATGGTCATTAGTTTTAAATTATTTTTGATCAGTTTGTTGCTTCTTGTATCTGATGGGAGAAGCACTGTAAATACAATATATATGTGGTTGAATGTTTATGCAGTATGCCAAAGATGGCTTCATTAAATGAGGAAAAAGGTCTTTATTGTGAATGGTTATGTAAATTGTTTTCATTCATTACAATTTAGCCTCAACATCTGAAATGCTCTGTTTTTGAATTTGAGCTTGCATTGTGAAAGAAATTAGAAAATTTCTCTTCAGGGTACTTAAAGATAATCCTTCCATTGGCAAGCTAAGCCAATAAACTACCAACACCCATCAATTATGGTTTGTGTCATGGTTGCACAAAGGAATGTTTCTGCTGAATGGAGATATTTAACAAACAGAGGAAATCATTCTTATTCTAGGTTTTCCTAATAGTCAAACTCAAGAACTTTTTAGCAGCGAAAAATCAATAAAGGCAGCATTTTCTGTAAGACAAAACAAAATTAATATTTATAAGAAAGGATCAGAAATTAGTGCTGCCAACAATAAAAATAATGTTATACTTTTGATATGAAATGCCCTTCTGCCGGGGCTGGAAAACAGTAAAAAAATTAAATCACGAGAAGTCTCAGGATTTCTATACTGCAATTAATCATAATCAATAATAGTCTTGTTCTAAAACTCCACTATTTTGCATTTAAAACTTAGCTACAGAAAAAGGAACTTAAAATGGATTAGAAAAGGAACAGTTTAAAGGTAAATGTTTGGTAAAACAAGGTGCAGATGACTTTTGACTTGTCCAATGAGCTTTGCGCTGCATTGCTTGCATGCTGTCCAGACACTACATTATGAATCAGTAAAATTTTGCTGTTGACGCTCCCTTGTGTCATGATGTGCAATTAGGACACGATATAAGATACAAGATATCGTGCTGACTGTGGTTTGGCTAATTATTAGCCATTAGAGGATTAAAGTAACAGCAGTAAATTTATTTGGCTGGAACATGTTTATTCAGCTCTTCTGGTTGGGGGAAAGTCTTCAGAAAGTCGAAGAAGATCCATTAAACTCTGGTGTTCAGAGAGGGAGAGAAGTCATGGTTGGAATGTGATGCAGACTGCAGATGTCTGTGAGCTGCTATCCTTGATCAGAAATGCCTTGAAGATTGGTGTGAAGTCCTACTTGTGACGACGTGGTAGACTGTGGCTCAGTCGGTCGAGTTGGTTGTCTCGCAGTCGGAAGGTTGTAGGTTACATGCAAGACACTTAACCCTAGCTTGCTCCCGCTGCTTCAGTCGTGACATGTAAATGAGTGTGGATGTGACTGAATGGGATTGGCAAATGCTGATGGCCAATTCTCCATAGCAAACTCTGCCATCAGTGTGTGAATGGTGTGAAAGTTTATGAATGGGTAGGTGTGACCTGCGGTGTAGAAGTGCTTTGAGTAGTGAGGTGACTAGAGAAGTGCTATGCAAGCTCAAGTCCAAGTGGGTGTGGCGTTACCTTTACCACCAGGTTACACTTAGTTTGTTGTTGTCACTGGCAAAGCCAGTAGACCCAAACAGCTGAGCAGACACACTGAGGCAGAAGAAGCAAAATCTTGCATTGCAAGATAGTGCCAAACACAGAGGCCTTTGGGGTGAAAAATAAAATGCTGAAAAAATTATCGATATGGCAAACAACTGAGCCATCATTGATTTTTTGGCCCATTTTTAGCAAATATGGGCTGAATTATTCAGAGCAACTGTTCCCATCTGTAGCGCTGTATAGCCTAGCTTCCCCAAACACGCTTTAAAGGGGCAATACACAGAAATCTCTTGAGGCCAATGCCACTACAATTCCTGAGTACCTTATACCCAACTTAAAAAATATCAAAATATCCATTTAAGGAGCAGTGATGCACTTATTTTACACCACAGGAAATGTTACAATGGCTTAAAGAAAGAGTGCTGAAAAGGAAAATAAATGCACTTATTATGGAGCTTTATTGATTGAGTTTAATGCATTTATGCTGGTGGCCCTAGTTTTTGCATAGCAAGTTAAACCACGTCTGAATGTGCAGATAAAAGATCAAATTAAGATATAAAATTTCCCAGTGATAGGATTTACCTACAACTGACTTTGACATTTATCTTTGGGCTGTTTGACCTTTTTTAAAGAGTGCTGTGGTTTGAGTAGGAAATCACAAAGAAAGAGGACGATGACATGCTGGAAGGGAGCCACAGGTCAGACTTGAACTCCAGCCACCCATTTGGAGGACTAGACCCTCCGTGCATGGGGTGCAACCTAACCGCTGGGTCGTCTGCTCCCTCTAAAGCTTAATTCTGTAACACCTCTGTCTTAATGACTGAATACGTTTCTTGAGGTGATTTGATTTAACTTAAAACAAAGGGTATTAAAATTTGAAAAGGATGTGACTTTTTCACACCGACCGAGTGTTGGTGTGTTAAAACATTTAATGCTCTTTCCTGAGTCAAAATGCCCTCTGATTAAGTTTTAGTTTTTTCCTTCGTGCCTATTTTAAGGAGAGTCACTAAACACTGTTTCAAGTTTTTTGATGAAAATATAAGAATAATTAAAAACACAAGTAATTCACACAAGTATTTCTTAATGCACTTTATGTAAAATCAGGTTGGTTTTTGACATAAAGGGCATGTATTGCTGGCCCATCAGTTAAAAATTCCATTGTTGATCTACATTCTAGTATTAATTTTCTTCTTAAACCGAGCACCTTTGGGCTGCCTACAAGCACACATCAGGCGGGTGAGGTGTAGTCAGTGATATACATGACATGTGTCTCTACGGACCCCCCTGATTTGTATAATATCCTTCAGACAAGGTCATAGCAGTGCCTATGTCTTTGAAGATAGAGGAAAGAGAACATGTTCCCCCTTCATTGTGCCTGTGGAAAAGAACAAACGTGAGATCATGGTGTCGAGGGGCTCCCACTCTTCAAAGTTGATATGAATCAGACATGAAACGTTTTAGATGAAGTGATAGTTATCTTGATTCCTGCCGCTGTCCGTTGAATAGACAGAAACGCGTGGGGAAGCTGAATGCCTGTGTTTTAGTGTAAAATTCAGGGGAAACGTATCCATCTGGTGTATGAATAATTTAGATGGCTCAAGTTGGTTCCTGTTGCTGTTGTGTTTGCGCTCAGCTTTCTCTCCCGGCTCAGCACCCCCCCCCCCCACACACACACACACCGCCAGACTCCCTCCCTCCTTGACATCACTCCTGAGGCTTGTTTGTGATGCTTAAAGGGAAGTTGAACCTCATGAGGAATCATGGGGCTCACTTTCCCTTGCTGCTGTCTCTCTCTCCTGTCTTTTCTAGAACTATACAAACCTCAGATTAACAATTTAACACCCACACACACTCACACACCTTTACAAACATATTCACACAAGCAAGAGCCACTGTAGACATAGAGAAACCATACATGTGCTTCGTGTTAAACATGCCGCACATCTAGCACACATCTGAAGTTTAAGAGGCTGTGATTTCAATATTTAAGTTCTGAACACTGGCTTGCACTGAGCACTGTGTTAATAAGACTGGGTGTGACCTATTATAGATTTTTACATGATACATTTTAGATGCATTATGCAGCACTTATCACTGATGCATCAGAGTTAATGAAAGTTTCTCTCATAGTGTACAAAGTTTAAAATGGATTCAAAGTGCTGAACTGGCTTACTGACCACCAAGCAAGCACAGAGTTTATGGTGCTTTCACAGATGTGTCAAACTCCTGAAAATGTCCTGAAATTTCTGGAGTGAGTTGAATGTGCAAGCTCAGTCACATTTTTTTAGCCCTTCTTTTCTCAGACATTTCCTTCCCTGTTCAATATTATGATTTCCACTTGGAGGTAGAACAAACTGATATGTGATTGCAGCAAGAATTAATCTGAAAATTTAACCAAAGCTGGTGGGTGACGAATGATTATGTTAATGTCACATGACTGATGTGCTATAATGGTGTTATTGTTGCGCACATTATTTAACTGCTTCATGCTCTTTTTCTGCTTGCCAGTATGATGCTTCCATTTTTGTTAATGCTGTGAATACTGTGGGTGTGACCTTCCATCAGTGTGAATTGATACATCTATTTGAATGATCAAATATTCAGCCTGATTGATAAAGTAAGAAATTGATCTATACCATCACCTTTAAGCTATGCTTTTATTTTGAAATTCCTCCATCACACTTGTTGACATTTTCCACCCAGATGTGCATCATCCTGAACTTTCAAACAAGGTAGCTCTAAACAGGAAGTTGCTCACAGATAGCTGCCGAGATCAAGAGGATGAAGAGGATTTCTCCTCCTCTCTTGGTTGTTTGAACATATTTCAGACTACAACAGTGGGCTTGCCACCCTTTTCACAGACTACAATTGTTTGCATGTTTACACACATCTCCCCTCCCTGTCTACCTAGTGTGTTTAGTGTCTGATACAGGCTCTGCAGCTAAACAGAGAGGGATAAGTTAGCTGTTTCATGCCAGCTTTGATACACTGATTATAGTTGGTCATATGTTAAGGACAGCATCTCAAAAACTTTGTCTTAACCCCTCCATTCATCAAACTCAAGAGTACAGTAAAACAAAAATAATTCTCATAAAAAAACTTCCTTATGTGAAACTAAACTACGCATGAACTATACTACATTCATATGTAAAGTATGAAGGGCTTAAATATTGCTGAAACAACTATTTAGGTCCACATGTGTATAACAGTATTCAAAAGGATTTTAAAGGTTTAAAAATTCAAAAGACCTGATTTTAAAACAGTGTAAAAGGTACATGCATCAGGGGTTTAGATTGATCAGAATACTTTAAAAGAAAGAAAAAGAAATGTTTGGAACTTGAAATATTTGCTGTTTTATAATAATAATATATTTTCTAGTGCAAGTGTCAATCATTATGTTGCTAATTTAAAGGTAGTGGGCGTTCAATTTTAAGTAATAACATTTGCAACATCAAGTGAAATGCAGGTCTGTGTTCTTTTGTTAGAATTTATTATTTTGTATTAAAACACTGAGACCTTTCAACAATTAAGTTGCCAAAACTGCTTTTTTACTTGAACTGTGGGAAATTAGCACATATCATCTGATATTGATTGTTGGCTCCTGAATCGAAACTATATTGTGGCAGATTTTTATGATATCAGAAAGAAATGCTGTCCAAAGTAGTGCAGCTCAGTTAATCCAATTGAAACCACAATCACAATGCCATGCTGTTCATAATTGCATAAAAGGCTGAAATTATTTTTGTACTAAGAAGTACTTGAGTTGCTTACAACAATGCCTGCAGAAAGGTATTTTACAATAGTGCCACTATTTCACTCTGTAGATGTACCTCAATTTTCAAAAAATGATTAAGTTTGATGTTTTGGGAAATATTTAGTTATTTTGAAAACAGTACTTTATAAATTTCATGCTCTGTAATTTCTTACCTTAATATTTGTATGTTTTGAGTTGAGAGATACACACTTCAAAACTATCATTATTTTCTGCATTTTCCTTGTTGCAATTGCACTGTATTACCAAATCATGCAGCACTAGTCCCAAGTTTCGATATCATGTTGTATGCAACTAGTGATTTACACCCCTAATGAGTGCGGCCAGTTCTGTGTCGTACATATATAATGGCCAAAAACTGTATGGCAGTGTTAGTCTTTCACTTCTTCCGCTGTCTAATATTTCTACAGCGTCTTTTTATATCATGTCTAGCCTCTTGAGATCCCACTGCCACTTCCCATCTGACAGGGGAATCTTAATGCTGTGAGGGATGTATGTGAATAAGCAACTCAGGAGGATTTAAGGGGCAGGCTGCTCTGAAAAGTTAGAGAAATATTCATGTGTATGTGTTAGGCCTGGGCGATGTGGCCTGAAAATCATATCATGGTATTTTTCTTGCCTTTGATGATAATGGTATTATATCACAGTATTACAAAATAAAAAGTGATAATGCTTTTTTATCCAAATTCAAGTGTTATTAACCCCCTTTTCCCCTGAAAACAAGCCTTTGATGGCATACTCAATTTATCTCTAAGTATAGGAACACAGAAAACATTTTTTTTTTTTTTTGTTCAGTCTCTCTAGGTTTACTTCTAACTGCACTCCAAGTTTCGCATTTCATCTCTAACCCGATGAGGTGTGTTAAGCTGCTAATGACTTGAACACGTTTCCTAGTAAGGGCGTTCACAGTAAAAGCGTTTCGGAAAAATAACAGCTGCGGACTTTTATTTTGAAGAGCTTGACGGAAGTATTGTGTTTAGCATTGAGTTAGCTTAGCTTTGACTGCCGTACCGGAGAATATGGCTAGTTTACAGCAGCTTTTCTGACCTCGTTTAACATCGCAGCCTGGATCCTTGACTCACTGTGGACTTAGAAAAGAAAGTCATAAGTTAAAATAGACTTTTAAACGGTTGTTTAAGCCGTTGTAAGAAGAAAGGCTGCAGCACTGGGCTCTGAGATCAGCCAGATCAGATGTGTTAAAGCCCCAGGCAGGCTGACAGAGACAGCACACTGACTTTGTTGCGGTACAGCTGTCAGACTATGAGAAGAAAAAACATGTTTTTGCCTGCTAACTGTGCCTAGTTACGGCGGCAAGAGATGCTAAAAGAGACAAAAAGTGAGTAAAAAGACCCTTATTATGTGTAGAACAACAAATGAACTTGCTTCTGTGGATTCTTGTTTTTATAACGTCACAATTGCAACCCTCCTTTATCTGGGCTAGGCAAAATGAGTCAAGAGACACTCTGGCAGAGTTACTTTAAATTTTATTTTTGGTTTATCATTCATTTATTATTCTATTTTTCCTAGAAGTTTAGTTTTCTTATGTTTGGTTTAGTTTTACACCTTATGGTCCACTTAAGAGCCAACAACAAATAAGTAATTGGCAAGTGGACGAGTGTTAGTTTTGGACCCTGTTTAAGATGCCTGAGAGCCTCCAACATCATAAAAGGTCATACAATAAATACTGGTCAGTTACCTGGCTACACGTAATGCTAGAGCTAAGCGAGCTATTGACTAGACTCAGCCCAAGCTGTGTGTCACAACTCACTCTATCTGCCAGCTGTGAGACGGTATTAATACCAGTTTACTGCCCACCTCTATGTAGCACTGTTTTTTTTAACAAACTCCTCCTGCTCCGTGGTCTCTGTGCTTGAAGCCATTGTCACACTGAGGCAGATAAGACGACGTCATCAACAAGCGTTATCGCGATTGGTCTGTAGAGTCCAAATCTCTACCATAGGCGAAATTTATACCATTTATACCATCTACCTCATATACCGTGCACCCCTAGTATGTGTGAAAATGGCTATTCTAACACAAAATCACAGGAACTTTTACTCGACTTTTAACAGATAAATCTCACCATTCCAGTTGCACACATACAGTCATGGACGAAAGTATTGGCAACCCTGGAATTTCTCCAGAAAATACACCATTTCTCCCAGAAATTGTTTCAATTACAGTGTTCTGGTATACACATGTTTATTTCCTTTATGTGCATTGGAACAACACAAAAAAAAAAACGGAAGAAAAAATCCAAAATTTATATAATTTACACAAAAGTCAAACAGACAAAATTATTGGCACCCTCAACTTAATATTTTGTTGCACACCCTCGGGAAAATATAAATGAAACCAGTCACTTCCTATAACCATCAACAAGCTTTTTACACCTCTCAACTGGAATTTTGGACCACTCTTCTTTTGCAAACTGCTCCAGGTCTCTCAGATTTGAAGGGTGCCTTCTTGCAACAGCAATTTTGAGATCTCTCCATAGGTGTTCAATGGGATTTAGATTCAGACTCATTGCTGGCCACTTCAGAACTCTCCAGAGCTTTGTCTCCAACCATTTCTTGGTGCTTTTCGAGGTATGTTTCGGGTCATTGTCCTGCTGGAACACCCATGACCTCTGACGCAGACCCAGCTTTCTAACACTAGGCCCTACATTGCGGCCCAAAATCTTTTGATAGTCTCCAGATTTCAGGATTCCTTGCACACAGTCAAGGCACCCAGCGCCAGAGGCAGCAAAACAACTCCAAAACATCCTTGAACCTCCACCATGTTTGACCGTAGGTACTGTGTTTTTTTCTTTGTAGGCCTCATTCCGTTTTCTGTAAACAGTAGAATGATGTGCTTCTCCAAAACGCTCTACCTTAGTCTCATCTGTCCACAAAATGTTCTCTCAGAAGGATTGAGGCTTACTCAGGTACATTTTTGCAAACTCCAGTATGGCTTTTTTGTCTCTTTGTCAGCAGTGGGGTTCTCCTCAGTCTCCTGCCATAGCGCTTCATCTCATTCAGATGACAGCTTATAGTCCGAGCTGACACTTTTGCACCTTGAGTCTGCAGGTCAGCATGAATTTGTGTGGAAGTTGACTGAGGATGTTTATCCACCATTCCAACTATCCTGTGTTGCATTCTTTTTTCAGTTTTTCTCTTCCATCCACGTCCAGGGAGATTAGCCACAGTTCCACGGTTGTAAACTTCTTGATTATATTACACACAGCGGACAAAGGAATTTCAAGATCTCTGGAGATGGTCTTGTAACCTTGAGATTGTTCATATTTTTCCACAATTTTGCTTCTTAAGTCCTCAGACAATCTTGGCTCTTCTTTCTCTTCTCCATGCTTGGTGTGACACACACAGGCACACACACAAAGGTTGATTCAACTTTTATACATTCTAACTGGCTTCAGGTGGGATTTCTACATTGCCAGCACCTGTTACTGCCACAGGTGAGTTTAAATGAGCATCACATGCTTGAAATAAAATGTTTTACCCACAGTTTTAAAAGGGTGCCAACAATTTTGTCCAGCCCATTTTTTGTTATTTTGTGTAAAACTTTTGTCAATTTTGTCTTTTTTCTTCGGATTTTTTGTGTTGTTCCAATGCACATAAAGGAAATAAACATGTGTATACCAGAACATGTTTAATTGCAACAATTTCTGGGAGAAATGGTGTATTTTCTGGAAAAATTCTAGGGGTGCCAATACCTTTGTCCATGACTGTACATTTAACAGTTACGCATATGCCAGGAGGGAAAAATGTTATGACAGAAGTAAAATTGTTTTCTGTCTAAAATAAAGCACAAACATAGACCGGGACAGCTGACTTGCCCTGCATTAATTAAAATAACTGTTAAAATGCAAACAGGCTCAGGTTGAGTTGTTCCCTCTGGTGTAATCCAGTCCCTGTCTTTAAAGGAACCAGTCAGGATGAGGGGGTGCCATTAAGGAATAGGAGGAGAGAAAGACAGAGAGAGAGGAGAGGGAGGGAGGGAGGAGGAGGGGGATGTGACAGGCCCTTGGAATCTCAACCTCTCTCTCCTGGCGCCCGCACTAATCAACCCCTGTAATTTATGCAGAAAATATGATTTATATTTAATTTCACTACACTTGCATTGTTAATTTGAGATGTAATTAACGCGTCGCCACGGCAACTAATTTCTCAATGCCGTAAATTATCACAGCCTTTTCATCAAAATTCAGTTACTTTGGCTCCTGTGTGCAGTGTTGTGATGCAATTAGGTTACCAGGGCAACCCCAAAGTGTTAATTTTCTTTTGTTATATTGCAGCGAGGCAGAAGTTTTTATATCACAAGTCATATTCACTTTTTTTGTTGAACAAAGAACTTGGATTTTACTCTTGAAAAAGCATGGACAGGGGTGTTAAACGATGCTACTGGAACATGCTGCTTTGCTACACAAGTGTACAACACCACATGCAGCTTTTTTAACACTTGTTATGCTGTTTGTACTGATTGATTACCAAGAATTCTCTGCTGTTATACTATAGCTGTTAAAAACTTGTCCTTTGAGAAAGGGCAGATTTGAAAAAGGGAATATATAGAAAAGAAGAATGTGTGTGTTGTTCAGTTTTAAGAGAGCCTGGTCTTTCTCTGTCAAATATCCCCTCCTTCTTCTCTCTCTCTTTCTCTCTTTCTCTCTTTCTGTCTCATACATACAAACACATTTACACACATGCACTCCACAGCACATTTTTAGTGCTCGCGCTCCTTTTATTCCCCCAACAGTGACTGCGAAATGACTCAATATTTTAATCAACTGTATCTAATTTGCACTCGAGCAGAAGATAGGGCCACATGTGTGCTGTTGTTGCCCTGGCTGGCACTGAGTATGCCCACCGGATGCCTCTGAGCCGCCCTGGATTGCCACGCTTGCCAGTCTCAATGGTCCACTCGGCGCGTCCGTCTCCAATCCATCTCCCCTTAGCTAGTCTTCAGTGGAAATATCAGGTCATTGGCTGCTAAGCTCTGGTTAACTGCAAAGGTAATTAAATTTGTAAGCAGGCTTTTTGAATCTTTTTAGCCTCTTCGGTAATACTGGCAGGGATTACAGCCTTTTTGAAGCTCAGCTCTATTTTGATGCCCCGGCAGAAAAGGGGCCAAGTCCCAGTGACCATGCAAGGGTCTTGTTGGAAAAGGCCCTGACTGATAGATCCACAGCAATGACATCTTATTTAGTGTGGCCATACAGGAGGAAAGTTTTTGTACCACAGAGAATATACTGAGCAGCAAGAGACATCACTGAACCTCTGCATTTATATGAATATTTGTGTGTAATTTAATCAAACAGTCAATCTTTATTTATATAGAGCCAGTTCAAAATAAATGTTATTTCAGGACAGTTTACAAAGAGGGCAGGCCAATACTGTACTCTTATTATATTGTTTACAAAGACCTAACATTAATCCACCATGATCACAGCATCAAGCAACTTTCAGCAGAGTTACAGTGGTAAGGAAAACACTCTTTTTACCAGGTGGAAACTTTGAGCAGAACCAGACTCATGAAGAACAGCTGTCTGCTGAAGCTGTGAGAAAGATAATTGTGTCAAGTGGTCAAACCAAGTAAATTTATCTGAAAATCTCTACCCTAACGCTGTCAAAACCTTTATTTAGCACACACCTTTGTGGTTTTAAGGAGTGGTAGAGATGAAAGACTACTGTAAGGCAGAGAACATCTTTTTGTATCAAGCTATTGTCCCTGCTGACTTTAAACAGGGGTTTGACATTATTTGTAAAGACAGCAGAAAATAAATAAAAGGTTCAGTGAAGGCTCTTTGTAGAGGGAGACTACTGGGAAAGCCCCTGCAGAAGCACTCTTTAAAAAGCATGCTCCTCACAAGGCAATACTACATTTAATATGAAATACATTTTTCTGAAATAATTTCCTGTTTTGGAGCATTATCTTTAAATGCAAAAAGAGCATTATGTGGATTACATGGTAGCTATTTGAATGCAACTGCAACCTTTAGAGCTTTGATCCCTCCCTGTCTGATCTTTTAACTATAGATTAACTCAACCTCAGAATTTCGAACAAGCTTGCACTTGTCATATCCATCACACCTAGCTTTATGTAGAAACTCCTAAAAACTACAATGTATTTCATCATTTGATAAACGTGTTATATATGCTGCTTTGTATGGGGACTGTTTCTTAAAGATAACATCAACAGCTTTCATCCATAACTCATTTAAACCATAGAAAAAAGAAGCTTGATCTTGGTTTCTATTCCCATTTGTTCTCTGATGTTAATTCTGTCTAAATAATGATTAGAAGTCACAATTAAGCTGAACTGCCTTGTCAAAGCAGTGTAATAGGCTATCTAAAATGTCTGGTATGCTTGGCAAGCCTTTCTTGATTTGAACAACAAAATATTCTTGCTTTTTTCCTGGTGGATGCAAAGTACGAGTGTCAGGAAAGGTCATCAAGGAAGTTTTTATGTAACTGGCTCTGTAAAAACACAGAGTTGATTAGACTTGTTTATTTATTCAGGTCCAAAAGAGTGTTTGCTTTTGTCGCATTTATTCCCATTTTGCCAGCACAAGGGGCCCTGGAAGACGAGTTACCAAGGAACACAAAATTTTAATTAGTGTATTTTAATCATTCAGGCTTTTCAAGCTAATCCACAGACTCCTGAGAATTCCCAAGATGCAGCTCTGTGCTGCTTTACCATTTATTGTTGAGTCTATTATAATTACTGTTAGCAGGTGGGGGCAGGGAGACGTTTATTATGTTTTTCCATCTTTATTATAATTACTAGAAAAAATGAAAGGATGCTGTTTCATTAAGTTTAGAGAGGATGCCATTTTCCCCCTGTTTTTCCCCTCAATCTCCTTCCTGCCTTTGTTCCATAATGCTATTGTACTGGCTTTTATTCCAGGGCTTTCATACATTGCACAGCTTTATGAGAAAAAACACAACAAAAAGAAACAGATCTCTTATTAAGAACAGAAGAGGGGAAAGATGGTCTTAAAGAACTTAATTTCTGAGCGTTTTTTTCTCTTCCCTTTTTTTCAAATCCACACAGTGCTCTGAGAATGAAGTTGACGCATCCTCTGAAACACAAATGTTTAATAGAGTTGGACTGGGATCAGAACAGAAATGCAAAAAGTAGAATATGTTTGCCTCTCTTTCACGCTCGTCAGTAATGACAGATAAGACGACTGCAGTAAATCTTTAAGCCCCATGCTTTTGGTGCTCTGCAGGGATTTTAACATCTTCCAGAAATACTTAATGTTTGTCTGTTTGTTTAAATGCTAGATTGCCACTCCCCCCAGTCCCAAATGTCTGGAACTTTTCTATCTAAAACAATCAGGCAACTGAAGTTTCCAAGCAAATAAATGTTCTTTTCTCTTGTAGATTTCTTTTTGTATCCATTTGTCATACTTTCTAGACAAACTTTTTTTTTTAATTGAAGTGATATTTCTTTTGAAAACTGAATTTGTGTTTGTGTTTGGGAGAGAACAGGATGTCATCTGTTCTCGTTGATGCTGTATTGGTTGACTAGTTAATCTGAGCTTGTTGTATGGTTATGGTGGAGTCAACATCATCATTCAAAACTTAATGCCTTCCGTCATTTCAGTGTTTGTCAAGGGCACTGTTTTGGCAAATAATTGCATGATATTTTTTTAAGTGAGTAGATCTGAAGCTTTCACTTTGCTAGAGAGCAATAAGCTAACAAACTTTATTTCTGAATGAAGTGTTTCAACTTTCAACAATATGGACAGTTGCTGCTCAGCCTTGTTCATAAAGATCTAGAGGGTAAAATCCCCCTGAATACATATTTGCATTTAATACTTTATTAATATGAAAAAAGATAACTCAACACACACCTTTGTAAATGCTCACAAAAACAGCCTTGAAACACCAATTTTTCCTTTACCTTACCATCAACAGTAATTTGACATTTATGTATGGTTGCAACGGGAGCTGGAATTGTCAAGATTTGACAGGAGAGTTTTTACTCTGAAGAGGCAAACATACAGATTTAGTTAAGAGATTAACACTTGAGCTTACTTTGTAAAAGACTAGGAGACCGTGTTTGCATATGCCATGTTATATTTTATGGCTGACTGGTTGTATTTGATCTGAGGGTTTAAAGAGAAGGATTCACACCTGTTGCACCTGGCTCAGTAACACAAACACTTTTTATCTTTTTTGTTTAATGCATCACAAGGTGTTTCTAAAAGATCTATCTTTTTGTGATAGCCCTTTGTACCCATAGAAAATTACTGCTAATATATAAAGATACTGTATTCATATCTATTGACAAAAAACATATTTAGTTTATTAATTAAACGTTGATAATACATTCAGCATGATGACAAATCCTTTTTTTCTTTTGCTTATATTATTTTTTGGATTTTGTGAAATTTTGACTTAAGTGTTGGAACAGCTACTCTCAAATTGAAATTCCTTCTTTTTTGGTAACAGAATACTGAAGACTGGACAAATTGCTGTGTGTTATTAAAAATGAGGCAACACCATTCATAGGACACTGTAGGGGTACACTCAGATGAATTGTTTATATTTTGATGCAGATTAGCAATATGCACCCTGGATGACTTCTGTGTTGTGTTATTATTTGTCAAAGTACTTGTTTCCTCCATGTCTTCTTTAATTTTTTAACTTGGGGTAAAATGATTAATTGGCTGCAAATAAATTACTACACTGCCATGTTCAGTTAGGGATTTAAACACAACACAAAATAAATCCCTCCATAAATCTTTCAAAGTATATTGCTAATAGAAAAATAATGCATGGATTTTGAGGATCAGTACTGTAACATAAAGCATAAAACATGAACATAAAAAAACAAAACATATGATTCTAGCCAGTGAAATGGATCATAATTGTCATTGTTCAGGTTGGATCAGAGATTTTAGTCATAGATGGGACAGTTTTTTGGAGTGGGCACTGTTGTTGATTTGTGTTGTTGATTTTAAATGTAGGTATTCTGCTCCTTGTCTGAATTTCCTTTTTTAATGTAGAACAGTTTTTGGTGTCCGTGTTCATGTTGCAACGTGAAGCTTCCGGTCAACAGGCTGTGACTGAGTGAAAAACCAGAATTAGGGGTTGACTGATGATCGATCTGGCCAAGTATCGTGCCCATACTCTGCATTTTACCGATTAATGTTATTGGCATTTTAGACCACTGATCACAGATATGATTTATTTATTAAAACTTCCACCATTTTGGCTCTGTTGCCTGTGTGTCGTCTCTTATGGCTCAGCTCTCCTTCACACTGTCTCACCTAATGTCCCACCCACAGCACTATCTGATTGGCTAAGATGTGACATGACTTCTAGCCAATCAACAAAGCAGCCCATGTTGATATGAGCCGTAAAAGGAGTCCCCATGTGTCACTGACAAACAGCGGCTATCTCCAAAGTTAAAAAAACCACGATCCTTCACACTGAAGTTCTAAAAACATCACAGTCTTGTGCGCTGTTCCTACAATGACAAGTCTGTCCAGTTTCACACTTAAACCATAGAAAATGCCAGAAGCATAAACCGCGGGAGCTGATGCTATAAGGGAGGGCAGAGCAGACACTCAGCAGTGCCACTTCAATACAAACGGCCTGCATCTTTTTGACGAGTGAAGATGCATTGTTTCTGAGTTATTTATTTACTTCCTTTTTTTAAGATTTATTTTGGGCATTTTTGTGCCTTTTTTTGACAGAGGAGGAAAGTGGATAGAGTCAGAAACAGGGATGAGAGCAAGGGGAAAGACATGCGGTAAAGGGCCTCAGGCCGGATTCGAACCCGGGCCGTCCACGTACATGAGGCGCGCGCCTTAACCACTTGGCCACCTGCACCCCGTTTCTGAGTTATTTTGAGCAATACTGCTGTAAAATTTTCAGTCAATAGCCCATTCTGTGTCATAGTGGTGGGCGGTAAACCAGTATTAATACCGTCACCAGTAAAATTTCTGCCACAGAGTGGATTTTTGCAACACAGTCATCATCTTTAATGCCTACAGTCAGGGACAAAAGTATTGGCACCCCTGGAATTTTTCCAGAAAATACATCATTTCTCCCAGAAATTGTTGCAATTAAAAATGTTTTTGGTATACACATGTTTATTTCCTTTATGTGCATTGGAACAACACAAAAAAGCAGAAGAAAAAAGGCAAAATTTACAGAATTTTACGCAAAACTCAAAAAAATGGGCTGGACAAAATTTTTTGCACCCTTTTAAAATTGGGGCTAAATCACTTTATTTCAAGCATGTGATGCTCATTTAAACTCACCTGTGGTAGTAACAGGTGCTGTCAATGTAGAAATCACACCTGAAGCCAGTTAGAATGTATAAAAGTTGAATCAACCTTTGTTTTGTGTGCCTGTGTGTGTCACACCAAGCATGGAGAAGAGAAAGAAGAGCCGAGATTGTCTGAGGACTTAAGAAGCAAAATTGTGGAAAAATATGAACAATCTCAAGGTTACAAGACCATCTCCAGAGATCTTGAAATTCCTTTGTCCACTGTGCGTAATATAATCAAGAAGTTTATAACCCATGGAACTGTGGCTAATCTCCCTGGATGTGGATGGAAGAGAAAAACTGAAAAAAGAATGCAACACAGGATAGTTGGAATGGTGGATAAACATCCTCAGTCAACTTCAGGCTGTCCTGCAGACTCAGGGTGCAAAAGTGTCAGCTCGGACCATACGTCGTCATCTGAATGAGATGAAGCGCTATGGCAGGAGACTGAGGAGAACCCCACTGTTGACAAAGAGACATAAAAAAGCCAGACTGGATTTTGCAAAAATGTACCTGAGTAAGCCTCAATCCTTCTGAGAGAACATTTTGTGGACAGATGAGACTAAGGTAGAGCTTTTTTGGAGAAGCACATCATTCTACTGTTTACAGAAAATGGAATGAGGCCTACAAAGAAAAAAACACAGTACCTACGGTCAAACATGGTGGAGGTTCAAGGATGTTTTGGGGTTATTTTGCTGCCTCTGGCACTGGGTGCCTTGACTGTGTGCAAGGAATCCTGAAATCTGGAGACTATCAAAAGATTTTGGGCCGTAATGTAGGGCCTTGTGTCAGAAAGCTGGGTCTGCGTCAGAGGTCATGGGTGTCCCAGCAGGACAATGACCTGAAACATACCTCAAAAAGCACCAAGAAATGGTTGGAGACAAAGCGCTGGAGAGTTCTGAAGTGGCCAGCAATGAGTCTGAATCTAAATCCCATTGAACACCTATGGAGAGGTGTTCAATGGTGCTGTTGCAAGAAGGCACCCTTCAAATCTGAGAGACCTGGAGCAGTTTGCAAAAGAAGAGTGGTCCAAAATTCCAGTTGAGAGGTGTAAGACGCTTGTTGATGGTTATAGGAAGTGATTAGTTTCAGTTATTTTTTCCGAGGTTGTGCAACCAAATATTAAGTTGAGGGTGCCAATAATTTTGCCTGGCCTATTTTTTGAGTTTTGTGTAAAATTATGTCAATTTTGTCTTTTTTCCTCTGATTTTTTGTGTTGTTCCAATGCACACAGAGGAAATAAACACGTGTATACCAAAAACATTCATTGATTGCAACAATTTCTGGGAGAAATGATGTATTTTCTGGAAAAATTCCAGGGGTGCCAATATTTTTGTCCATGACTGTACATTGTGCTGGGATGCACTCACCAGGCATATCTGCTCCCACAGCTGGCAGAGTGAGTGATTTGTGACAGACATCTCAGGCTGAGTCCAGTCACTAGCACATTTAGTGCTAACAGACACAACATGTGTTCTTTCCTCTCAAAGTTTGATGCCTGTAACGCAACCTGTAACCTTTAACACAAGCTAAGTGCTACTTTGGCTGGTCTTGGTTTGCAGCCCAGTGCTGCAGCTTTTCTTACAACGGCTTTAACAACCGTTTAATGGTGTGTTTTTAACTTATGACTTTCTTTTCTAAGTCCACGGTGAGTCAAAGATCCAGGCTGTGATGTTAAATGAGCTCAGAAAGGCATCTGTAAACTAGCTGCAAAAACTCGCCTGTACGCAGCTAAAGCTAAGCTTAATCAATGCTAAACACACTACTTCCATCAAGCTCTTCACAATAAAAGTCTGCGGCTGTTATTTTTCTGAAACGCTTTTATTGTGCACGCCTTCATCAGGAAATGTGCTCAAGTTATTAGCAGCTTAACACACCTCAGCAGGAAAAAGATGAAATGTGAGACTTGGAGCACAGTTAGACAGAAGTAAACCTAGAGAGACTTAAAAAATATATCTGTGCTCCTATGCTAAGATATCAATTGAGTATGCTTTCAAAGGCTTGCTTTAAGGAAGGTGAATATTTTTGCAGTCACTTATTTTACATCACGTTTTTTGTTAATGGCATTACTTTGCAGAAATCAATTTTTACTTTGACATTAAAGATACTTTTTTTGTAAATCTTGTTGTCAAAAAAGCCAAGTTATATTGTCCATGATTGATTTATAAATCAGTAACAGGGTTAAACATCCAAGGGGCTGAATACACTGTACATATGTAATAGTGAGCAGGGTGAATCTTTACATCCCTGCGGGAGGTTCTTAGTGCATCACTATTTTAGGAAATCAAGGCACTTTTAGTGTACCGAACCTGTTGTTTTTCCTCAGCTGTTATTTTTATTAAGTGGGCCAGCTGAGATTCTAAATCAGATATTTGTCACAGCTTGAGCCCTGCCTGTGTTTGTGTAGAAGCCTGGCTTAAAGCCTTTAGTTCCTCCTGACAATATGTTGTAAAGTTTGAAATAACCCATTATGTCCACTGTGTGTACCCTGTGTAGTTCAGTTCTCTCAGTCACAAGGTTTGAAACTAAAGCTGGAGTTATTGTTTTGACCCTTCCTGCCCTTAAATCTGTATCTTCAACCTGAAACGGTCCCCTCCCTGTGCAGCTGAAATTCTTGTAGGTTCTCTGTGTATTTAGCACCACATCATTGCTCTATTCTGGGATGTTTTTGAGGGCAGAAAGGACAGAAGAAAATGTGTCCATTTCAAGTGGATATTTTTCGTGTTTTCATGGAAAATTCCACATCTCCTCATGAGGTGGCTTCATGGAGAAAAAGAGATGTATTTAAGGACAGGTCAGAAAAACATAATTAATAGACCATAAGGTGTGAAAGGCCATTCCAATCCAATTATATAGTCTTTGTGAAGTGTCAGGATTTTGGAATTATAAAATCAGTCTGGATTGGCAGCAGTAATTATGTTGGTTGAAAGAGAAAATCTCTCATATGTTTGCTGAAACAGCTGCCCAGCCTTTTGCTCCTGTTAAGGGTTTCTGTTTTTATCCCATTGTTTTAGAAAGGGAGATTTAAGTATCCTTAAACACAACAAAAACATGCTTTACCTCCATTCATGCTATATCTGTCACAGCCAACCCTTGTTCATATTACATTTGATATGATCCAGAACTTTTGGGATTTTTGAAAACCTGTGACTTTCTGTTCATTTCTTTTCACCACCCACCCAAAACAGTTCCTCAACACCTGTCAGCAATCTGTTCTGAACTGAGGGGAGATGGACTAGTATTGAGGTCCTGGAGCATTTTCAGGATCTGATAATAGTTTTAATCTGCTTTTCCCTGGTTTTCATCCCATTCCTCAGCCCGGCATAGCCAACGTAGTGCACACTGAAAGTGCAGTAGTGTAAACCCATTTCTTTTGTCCCAGTGTCTTTACAGTGCACAGTTTTGTCATTTTGTGACGTCTTGAACCCTGCAAACTGTATTTATTAATAAGATGTATGTGAGTACAAGGAAAACACCGGAAGTTTAAACTAAGTCATTGTGCTTGTACTATAAAAATGTTTTATATTACCAGACAAGAGCACACACATAAGGAATTTAGATGAGTAAAAAATGTTTAATTTAAAATGGATTTAAAATGACAACAGAAATTGTAGTTATTATTTAGTTTAGAATTTGCACCCTTCAGAAAGAAATGCTTGAAAAAACTAAAGTGTCCTTCCTCAAAAAGGAATGATGTAAAAAGATGAAATCTAACTGCAGCAGAGGTCACATTAAGTCTGACCATTCTTAGCCAGGTCCTAAAAGGCCTCACTAAGTCTAAACATCAGGGCAGAGTTTAAATTCTGTGTCTGCAGTACAGTAACAGGAGAGTCTTTATTAGACCTCTCAGTAGCTTGGCCTTGATAAGCTTTGTGGAATAATAATGAGTGCATCTGTTCTTCACACAGAAAGCCAGGTGATGTTTAGGTTTTTGTACAATAGTAGGGCAAGTGATTCCATTAGCATCCATGATGGGTCTCCTGGGGTTACTGAGGACAAAAAAACATGTATACTGCTTCTGTCTTTTTCCCCCTCTTTTTTTTTTAATCAGCCCCATGTCTGTTTTCCCATGATGCAATACAGAGGCTCTTTTCCCAGTCTGATGCTTAGGTTTGTGTGTTTAGTTTGAGTGAAGCAGGCTAACCAGACCTGATAAAAGTGGCATTAAACCATCAGACTTCTCCCCTTGCACAGCACCCACGTCCACATCATACAAATTACTGCTCAATTTGGCTGCAATCATGCTCTTAACATGGAGCTGGTTTGGAGAGGAGCTTTTCTAATTATGGGCAATCTGTAAAAGATTGTTGTTGTGATTGTTGCACAGACATATGCCCTGGTGCAGAGTACATATAAACGAGAGACCGGCAGGCTTTTGGAATAATATGCAGATAAAGATTTCAAAGAATTATCCTTTTGTTACAGAAATGGTTTATAATATATAACTCATACCCTTCAACATGCTGGAACAAGAAGTTTAACACTTTCTTAGGAGTTACAATGATCACAGTTTTTTTTCTATCCGATCATGAAAAGCACAGAGAGGAGATCCAATTTCCTTTGTATAATTGCAATTAAACAGGGCCTAAGAACATCCGTTATGAAAGTGATATAGATGCAAGTATGGGAAAATAAGATGTTTAGATTTGCTGGTGCTACTTGTGTTTTCAGTGTCTTGATAAAGAAGGTGGAACAAGCCACTGTTACTCCTTTTTTTAATTTAAAAGTCTGTGGCTTCATCTCGCCTTAGAAAAACTCCTCATCCGCCCAAACCGCCACACGTGCCCTTTTCCTGTCTCCACTTATTACACAGCCATGATCCTCTTACGAAGGCTTCCTCTCCAGTGCAATAGCATATGTTTCTTGTTAAGCCCAATTTCTTTCTCTCATCATTCAAAACGCATATTTGCCAAGCCAAAAGCATTGAGAAAGTCTAACTTCTGCCATTCTTTTACTCCGCCCCCCCCAACATGTCTCTGAATATTTCAAATCGCTGAGGTTTTAAATTAATTTGCTGCCACAACAAAAGAGCTCAGCGTTTTAATAGCATTGTAAGTAATTTTAAGTTAATTCAGTAACCTTTGAAATAGAGTTCAGGCAGCCACTAAATTGTGGTTGCTGTTGACGAACACAGAGGTCATGGAGAGGACTTGAGCTTATTCATCAAAGGGTTAGTGGGATTTCATTTTGGAATGTTTCATCCAGTGACACACAAACTATGCCACTGATACACTTTGGAGGACTTAATAAACAATTTCTAATTTTGATTAGATAATTTTTATGGTTTCTACTTCATTCACATTGACTTTTTTCATTTCTGAGCACCAACTGTTGAGCTCTTGAATACATTTTGTAACTAATGTTAAGTCTGTGGTTGGAGATGCAAAATGAATTGAGCCAGTCCAAGCAGCTACACAAAAACCCTGCAGAAAATCTCCAAGCCTATTTGATATTTGTTTTTGGGCTTGTTATGCCTTTATTGAAGAGAGGAGGACAGTGGATAGAGTTAGAAACAGGGATAAGCGATTGGGGGAGAGACATGCAGGAAAGATGCCACAGGCTGGACTTGATCCTGGGCCGTCTGTGCGCATGTTGCCCGTCCTAACTGTTAGGCCATCTGCATCCCAATCACAAGCTTTTACCTTATTTTTTCTACAGGTCAAAATTGTCTATATACACAGTTCATCATTTGAACAGGGATGCACGCTAATTATCGGTGCTGTTAAATTGTCAGCTGATGTTGCATATTATTTATAGTATTTTATTATTTTCGGATAAAAGACAACACATTCCAAAACAGTACATGGCGTTGCAGCATGTGACCTCTTATTAAGTCCCAGGGAAGAAGAAGCCTCTGCTGCGCCAAGACGAGGGTGCAGACTAAACAGAGCTTTACTAGGCTTTCTTTTACTAGTGTGAGAGTTTTTTAACCTGACACACCACATTGACTGTTTCAAATATCCGTTGCATGGATATACTTCACATTCATCTGGAAAAGTTTTTAAAAAATTCTTAGAAGGTGATTGGAGGAACATTCTCTCTGTTACGTTTATAACAGGCCAATCAGAACGAAAAGACAAAATGAAGTTGTACACGTGCACTTCACTTGAGCTGACAGGTTGCAGTTGCTGTAATTTTTTATTGGCAGAGCTTCTCAGTGAATAAAATTGATGCCAAGGCTGGTCGGGAGACATGCTAAAACATCTTCTCTGCCAAGACAAGCTTTGGGTGTGGCTCTTTGCTCTAGTTTTATCAAGAAATGTTGTCCAGTTCGGATTAAACTACCGCTTTCCTACAGCTACATCCAAGCTAATAGCTACCGCAGTAGCAGCCTTTAGGTACACTGGCAGACCCCACCTGTAACAATGAATAATGAGTGAGTTGTTAGTAAACACAAGCATATCAATGATGTTAGCTCACCTGGGCACAAAAAGAGTCAGCTATAAGTGCACAGCTGAGCAGAGGACCAACACTTCTTTCTTCAGTCTTTAAGGCTACAACAGCATCAAAGTGGCTCAGTGAGAGACGACGACCTCTAGTGGATTTGTTTTTCAGTGTCCACTCAACCATAACAAACGCACGTTAGTTTGAGGGCAATGACATTTTTAAAGTTCAAAATAAGGTTTGTAACATTAAAAATAACAATAATTCAAGAAACGTGCAGTTGAATTCCAGCAGTGATCACTGTACAACAGGTGACATCTAAACACAACTAAACATCTAAATACCTCTAAAATGTCCAAAACACATCTGAACGCTCTGCACAAAGGCATGATGGGAAAACTCGTGATAAAATCGAGATCGTCATCTGGCCATAAAAAAAATCGTGATATGATTTGTTTTCCATATCGCCCACCCCTAACTGAAGGCCATGTACTCTGAATGTAAAAATTACAGTAATAATTACACTTTGAGTGTTAAAATCAACACTGGAATGTTTAACACTGAGAGTTTAACACTCCAGTTTTTGCTGTGTAGCGTAAGCCATTAGTATTAGGACCAAGCCAAAGGCTAACGCCAGGCGGATTTAGCAGGCGTTTAACGCTGATAGATTTTGTCATTAATAGATCTGCATTTTGGTTGTCTCGGAGAAACTTTCTGCAGTCTCCTGATCTGCCACTAATTTTTAGACGTAGTCCTGCCTGCTCCATTTGGTTTCATTCACAGTCTGACCGACAGTATCAGTAACATTAGTCTATCCACAGACAACAACACTTTTTTTTTTTTTTAATTAACGTAGCACATTAAATTTTGTACTTCCCTTTAAGACTTTTGTCAGAGCATATTTTGAATTTCTATGAAAGACATCAGCTCTCTTTTAAGTTCTGACTAAAAATAGCACAGCTGTCCCCCAAACCTTTTGGTGTATTAAGCATGACAGCGTGTTATTGGTAACCTTGATGTGTTTTATCTGCATATAAATAAGCAACAGGCTTTTAGCTCTAATCTTTAACTGAGGAATGCACTCTACGTTTTTACCCGTTTTCTTAATATGGAAACATGCCTGTTTTGACATATGTCAGCTGAATTCTTTTTTAGTTGATTGTAGTGTTAGATTTGACAGTTTCTCAGGACATTTATCATGGCAGAAGTGAAAAAACAACAACTTTAAAACACAAGAATGTATTTTTTTTATGGTATGACTTTGTTAAAGTCAGCACTGTTACTTGTGTTTGATGTAAACACCAGTGATGTCAGTTAGTTGTGGGTTATAAATATCTCTGCTCAATATATATTAACCCTTCTTACCTCCAGATGTGCATTAATACATAAAATAGACTTAATAGATAAAATAGACTTGTCAAAAATTGGAAAGAAATTGTCAGGGTTTTTTTTCGGTTATCAGCCATCAGGAGTAGGAAATTACTACTTACTAAAGTTAACGGCATTGGTTAAAAAAAAACAACTTATTGTGTATCACTAGAATTTGAACTTTTCTAAGAACTCCAAAGTACTCAACATTTCTTATCCTTTTCCTCCGTTACTGCTTCACAGCCAACAACATAAATAGGTGGTTCCCCTCATAATGTATTCAACAGTATGTGAGTGTAGCAGTGGTGTCACCTCCTTTTTAGTGTGAATTTTCCCCCCACATTAAATGTAAGCTGTTATAGGGCCCAAAGGAGCTCAGGAGTCTATTTTCCAATGATGTTGTCAGCCATGTGGCTTACACCCCTGAGAGGTGAAGGTAATCAGCCTTTTCATCTCCAGAGGAGGGGCAATGCTGAGGTCCACGGCTGACTCCATATTTTCCTCAGCTGTCCTCGCTGTGTTGGAGCAAAGCTTCACTCTTTCTCAGCTCAGTCTGCTTGTGTGGACCATCTCACTAATCCCTCTTTTGTATATCAAACATTTTTATTCTTTTTGAGTGAAGTGTTTTTGTGTGTGAAGACTCTTAAAAGTCAGAGAACATATGGGAAGAGTAATGTTTGTCATCATTAGTTTTCTTAAGATTAATAAGAATCAACGCTGAGCAAAAACGGCTGGAGATTTGTCTTTGAAGTTTGTTGTATGATAAATTATTGTTTTCTTTTTGGATTACGGTTCCCATTTTTAATGTATCATGATGTCTCATTATAATATCCTGAAAAACATACAATGTTCAACAGCATCAGCATGCCATTGCCATGATCATTACACATGGGCAAATCTACTGAAGAAAGGAGCTCTAATTTTAAATTAAATGCTGTTTTTAAAAGTGTTTATGTTGCTCTGATGACATTAATGAGCAGGATTCAAAGTTAAGGTGCAAGATCAAAACCCGGTTTTAAGAAAAAGATCAAAACTCTAAATTCCCTCATTAGAGAACAAATTTCCTTGAAGGCTTTTGAAATCACTTTTCTTCTGAGGGCACAGCCACGTTCATATTCCTTTTGTGTAGGTGTTGAAACAATTGCTCTCTTCTCTGCACCTCCCTAAAATAGCAGACGAACAGGGCTTGTAAGAAAATTAGTCAATTTAATTTCCTTGAGTAATGAAAATGTCATGCACCATTTAATAAAACTGTAAGAAAAAAGTCTGCGTTTCAACTGTCGGAGATAGCTGGGGCCCCATGGATTTAAAAGTTTGACAGACGACCCTTTTGATGTTTTCTCTGAGTTTTGTTTCTTTTTTTTCTTGATGTGATTTTAAATTAATCTCAACAGCTTGGATGTAAATATGAAAATGAGACTTGTTTGGTCTCCCCCTGACAACCCAGAGCACTGCTGGCTGAGGTAACCGATATCTCTTTCCCCTTTAAACTGCAAATTATTTTACGTTTATGAGTTTGTCTCATCTTCAAGGTCAAAAATGTAATTTTTGCTCTTTCAAAGGGTTATAACCTTAAAAGAGAACCTCCATCCTTGCTGATTAATGAGAGACTCCTGCATTTGATGTTTCAACGGTGACATTTTAAACTTTAAATATTTTATATGCATACCTATGAAAAAAATGAAGATATGCATTCATGTGGAATAAACGGTATTGCAGAGAAGAAAGGCTGGGCTGGGTATCATTTTAATAGAACAGTTAGAGTGCAATGGTTTTTCTTGGTGATTTTTATTTGAGGTTTTTATGTGTGCGCAAGCTGATTTAAAGGCACACTAAATCATTGGGGATGGGGAGTAGTGGATTATGCATTTAATCAAGGAGTAGGCCTTGGGAGAGTGGCTGGCCGAGTCACCAGGGCATCAATGAGGGGTTGGCTCTAACATGGGGCCTATCCTCTTTGTTCCTCACAGTAATGGGCCATTTTCACATCATTTGTAAGGAAAAAAAAGATAGAGCGTGAGTGTCTGTACCAGCTGTGTTCCCACTGATCACTGGAATTGTGCGACTGTATGTGTTTAATAAAGAAAACTGCTATCATTAGGTGGCAATTCTAAAAGTCACTTGGACATGATCTGCATTTGTAAGGTTTTACAGTTACATTTCTGCTTTTAGGTCAACATAATGATCTCTTTGATTTACTTGTGCAAAATGTCCCCCGCATGTAGTGATTTATTTAGATAAAAATATGTTTCCAATGATACTGTCACAATGAGTCACATTCCATTACAGCTTGATATTGTCTTAGATGGATGAAGACAATAATCTTGCATGTGGTTTTCTTTAATAGGACTGCTTGTTACCGAGAATTTTCCTTGTCGATTGTAGCTTACACTATCAGTCAGCTAGTTGACAAGTCTTTTTTTATTAATTGGTTATTCAAATGTATACTTTCTGGGGTAATAAGAGTGGTTTAACTTTAGGGCTGAAAAGAAAAGATGACAGACCTCTTATTAAGCTGTGCTATAATACACAGAAATAGAAAACTATGATAAAGAAACTTAAAGTAAATATAAAAGCAAGCTGCCATTGTTTGACAATGTAGCCACACAATTTTAGGATATCTGTTAGATCACAGCATTGAAATTGTTACTCCTTTGGTCTAGTTTTATCCGGCACGCAACAAAAATAGGTTAGCAGGATCAACCGAAACAGTCACTGATATTTTTTCCATCCCGTACTGTCAGCCACTTGGAGTTAATTTTTCTTATAATTTAAAACAAAGTGGCAAACTTGAAAAAGGAAGCCAGTGCAGTTGTGCAAAAACAAAACATGCAGTCCCTCAAGTGTCCACTTGAGGCTGGCTGCAGAAACCCCTGACACCCCATAGACATCAGCTTAATATGTGCATTTTGACTGTAAGAAATAAACCCGTTTATAGGCTGGAGCAAGATCCATTTTGGTCTGAATGGCTCATTTCTTTAATGCTTACTGTAAGAGATACAGGTTTATAATCATTTCATTTGATTATATTAAGTCATGCATAACTGACCTATTACTAAGTCTCGCTGTCTTAGCTTTCCTTGACAAACAGTTGACCCACTGCACAAGTTAGCATTTATGGCTTTTAGTTGGGCTGGCTTAAGTATAACCTTGTGATACAGTTAACTATCTAGTGTCTTGTGTCCGATTTAGGATTGGTAAGTATCCATTTTTTGATACCTTTTAACCTATCCAATTTTTTTCCGCGGTGTATGGTATTACGGCCTGCATGAGCAAGCACAGAGAACAGAGCAGATGCCTCCACAAGCAGTTCATTCAATCCTTTTACATATTACTTCGAGTCTTACAAAAAAAGCAACAAGGGTTTATTAAAGGGGCACTGGACGTGGTTTACAGTAACAACATTTTTTTCACTCTTCACAGCTAAACTGAGTAACATCTGGACAGACGATCAAATGTGTCTCATTCCACTCTATTTGCATATACAATCTTTTTTCCTCTCTGTTCTGTGGCAGTAAAATATATTAGCTATATATTCTGGTTTCTTTTAAATAGATTTAGATCAGTTGTAAATATTATTTGTGTTTGTGTTTGTGTTACACTACAATTGGCAGGGTCCATTCAGCTGCAGTGTTACTTTGCTGGAAGTTTATAAAGTTACAGACTACTTAAGTGCCCAAAAAAAGCAACTGCCCATTAAATTCAGCTACATATCACATAAAAAGGTTAACCTAAATGTAAACATTTTTAAAAAGTCCACTTTGATTTTTTGTGCTGAGCTAATAACTTTGACTTTAGCACAAGACTTGCGCTCGCTAATAGCTCCACTTGTGCAACGAATCCAGCAGACTTTGCTCTTAATATATGCAGGTACTAAAATGCCCTAAATTTCGCCACCCCAGCACACTCAGCACGTGTTTTGCCATGGGAAAAGTGGCACACCAGTGGCTCTGCACCAAGATCACCAACCCCACAATGAAATAGAATGACACAGAACAAAGAGAAGCACAGTTTTTAGACCGAGAACTCATTATGCAGAGACATGCAGCAAAATGCACAACTGTCTGTTGCTGTTAAGAGATATTTTTGGTCATGCTTTTACTTTTTTTTATTAAGCTTTCATAGACTGTGGGTACATCACTTCCTGTACAGATAAAAACATGTTTTTATGTCTAAAGAAAATGAGGAACTTCTGCTAGATTAAAAGTCAGAACAGTAGCTTCACCATAGAAGCACTGAATTTGTTGTGGATGGAAACAGCAAACAGGAACAGTAAGAAGTGGTTTCCTCAAGTACCATCACTGTGAGAGCAGGGGAGTAGCCACACCGCTACTGTAGCCTAACTTTTTAGTTCCTTAAAGGGATACTTCAACATTTTGGCAAATTCGCCCATTGCCATAATACCTAAAGTCTTAGTAATAGGTTTGTTTCCTTTGGTTGTCAGTGCAAGCTGTTTCTAGATCTGGGGGGACCGATATACCAGCTGCACAGCAAACGCTATGTTAGCAGACGGAATTTTTGCTTTCCCTCATCAAACTCATCAAATAGACAATCCAACAACTCCAAAACGCCCTTGTGGACAAGTCGTGACCTGTACATTCACCACGCTATGAAATAATAACGTATAATTGTGTAACATTACGACACATGGAGCAAATACTCGGAACTATTTCTTGAGTAAACCACCGCGCGGAGTGACACAGTGCAGCAGCCATGTCTGGAGTTTAGTTCTGCCTTTGCACTTAACTTTAAAACATCTCCGTCTCGTAATGTTCCATGATTATTTCATAGCGTGGTGAATGTACAGGTCACGACTTGTCCACAAGGGCGTTTTGGAGTTGTTGGATTGTCTATTTGATGAGTTTGATGAGGGAAAGCAAAAATTCCGTCTGCTAACATAGCGTTAGCTGTGCAGCTGGTATATCGGTCCCCCCAAATCTAGATACAGCTTGCACCGACATCTAAAGGAAACAAACCTATTACTAAGACTACAGGAATTACGGCAATGAGCGAATTTGCCAAAATGTTGAAGTATCCCTTTAAAGGAAAAAAAGCTCATCATGAATGCGATTACAGAAATTTTACTGCACTTGTTTCAGACCTTAATGCCTTTGAGATTAATGATTTTAAACTTGCAGCATTAGCAACTGAAACTATGCGATATACTGTACACTGCAGAACCTACAACTATAATGCAGGTGGTCAGGACTTAGGAACTGCTATTTTTACTCATGCTTTTTTTTTCTTCATCAAGTTAATCATTTGCATAATGAACATATTTAAAGAACTGAAAAGGTTTTCTATGATGAATGTCAGTCTTAACATACATTTTTAAGCATTGTAACTCCCATAATGCATTTTGACTGTCTGGTTCTCATTGTGGACTCCTTTTATATAAATTATTTTTCAAGGTAACTTGAAATATGATGAGACACCATGGTAGCTTTTGCAGAGACTCTTTTTTTTTAAGTTCTGAAATATAATTATGGAATTGGAAACAATCCAAATAGGATCAAAAACAACAATATCAAAGGAGCAAGAAATCAGTGTGTAATTCTTATTTTCTATTTTGAAATGATCTATTTGTACTTTTCTCTTGTCAAACTGGCTATGGAAACCGAGAGCTTTGCAAATTGCACCGTAGAGTTTCCACAAATCTGCAGTTTGTCTTGGTTGTGTCATCGGCCTTATCACTGTTAACACAGTGTTCCCCATGAAATTGAAATACTCTCTCAGTGGTTTCTTATTTAGACATGGATTTGCCCGTGACATAATGTCAAATGTTTTTATCCTGCCATACTGTACATTTGTGTAAGGATGCTTACATTTTTAAAATGTGTTTAGAAAGTGGATTTTTGACAGTGTGGTTGGAAATTTTAGTTAATATGGTTGTCCTGTCTGCCTCAGTGCCAGTGAGATTTCCTATTACTGTTGCTTCTTTGAAAATTAATTTGTTCTTAATGCTGGATGACTTGCTTTCATATTGGCCTTGAAAGTGTCATGTATGATTTAAAAGCCAAGTTTGCTTTGTATGTTAGAACTTTTGTACTTTCTCAGGTCTTAATCAGGATGACAGCTTGCAAATCAGGGATGAATTCGGAAGGAAAATGGAAATATAGGAAACACTATCATTTTAGGTGCCAGCTTTAATATTTCTATTGGGTTAAAATTACATGTTTGCTGAAAAAGAAGTGGCTTTGCATGGGGTTGCATTTATGTCATAGAAAACAAGTCATTGTTTTCATGAAGCTTTGTGTCCTACATTTGACTGTCATCTATGCTAAGGCGTTGAATGTGTTTTTTATTTCAACATTAATTTGGTCAATTATGCAGCTTAATTTTTTAATAACCTCCACTGCTGTTGGCTGTGCAGTAAGATAGGTGAAATATTTACCCAAAGTAGGATTTAAACAGGGACATGTTTTCTATAAGGGCATGGTTTGTTTTCTCCTCCTATTTGCTCCTGTGGGGGATTAATGCTGTCAATCACATTGACTGGCACCTCTCAAATCACACCCTTGCAGCAAAGTGGCTGATTTTGTCAGGGAGAGAATGGCGTTATCGGTAGAACCTTGTTTGGAGACTCACAAAACCGCTAAACCCGCAATTCATGGGAGATCTGTTTACAATCTGCACCGGCCATTGACTGCTAAACAGCCCGCGCAGATCCATCCTGGGCCACTCCGAGGAGGAGAGGAGCAGAGCAATTACATCCTCAAACAGCAATCTGAAGCTAGGTCGGCAGGCAAACAGACATCAAGTACACACACAAACACTGACAAATTCAGACACAAGCAATACGTTTACTCAAGACTTTGTGAAGTCTTGTCAGGCTTTTAGTATGAATATTTTTGACCAATCTAGTGTTGCACATGTACCATGCAGTACAGTTACTCTGCTGACATGTAGGACAGAGTATCTAATTTTACTTTCCCTGATTGAGAAGAGGAGTGAGAAACTCAATCCTGATACACAAGACTGCTTGGAAGCTTTGGAAGAAATGCCCACAAATATTTTCCATTTTTAATGGTTAGATTTCTCATCATTGTCAATATAAAACAATATACACTGGCAAAAAAATCAGTGATCTTTGAAATTTGATACTCATTCACACCAACAAGCTGCCTTTTTCACTTGATAAAATTCTAGTACAACATTTCAGACTACTTTAACCTTGACCAAACCCTCAACCTTCAATATCATGGAGCTGTAACGTAAACATGCATTATTGTGAAACTTGAGTAAGCAAAGCTTTTACACAGAGTGATGTAATGTTTTATTTCATCTTCTGTATTTGAATTAAAATTTAAATGTCTTAGGCTATATTTCATTTCGACAGTAAAAGATAGTGCATGTTTTTAATCCTCTTTGTGGACATTTGTAAGGGTGTAGTTTATGCACATGTAAATTGTTTTTTATTTTTGTTTAGTCAAACAGACCTTACAGAGAATTTTGGTTCTTTTTTGTATTATGTAACCAAATAATTTGAATAATTCAAATTTCCCCCAATAAATAGAAAAAAAAGACCTGGAATCTCAAGGTGAATAGTTTGCAGATGTCATTAAGATGTATTGTATTATTTGCTATTGCAAGTCACCACAGCAAAAACACCTTTTACAGAACCTTTACTTCTTGTTTTATAGTTTTGAAGGACTGCAAATTCACAGAAATCTAAGCTGTATTCTCCTGCTTTTTCTGTACATAATGTAATGATGATGCCAGTGCACTCTTTCAAATCAAAGCCATGCTAGTTTCATACAACAGTGCAACAGCTTGTCACTTCCAAATCCTGATCCTGAGTCTGTTCTTTGAACCACTATTGAGCCAGGCAAGAAGCTTTGTCTGCCTTACAAAGCAAAGTTAAAAGCTATAAAGATATCACTGGGAGATTAAAAGCATTAGAGGCGATGGCAGTGGATCATTTTATTTTGCCCAGCACACTTCTAGTCAGCATCTTTTATTTATTTATTAATTTTTTGGTTGTTAAAGGACATATGGCCTTTTAATCCAAAGAGGCAGTTTTTTTTACAGCCCCGGAAGTGTTTCTCGATTGGGGTTCACTAAATCATCACTTTCACTCAATGCTGTATAAAACTGCTAAAGGATCTCCAGTGGGAAACATGTAGTACATGATCTCTCCTTTCTGAACAAAAGCAGCTACATGAGTCTGGCTGTGTATTTATATCTTTACTGTTCAATGAAGGCAATCTGAAATTTAAACAAAGCTATGCACCTGTATAGAGATTTTTTTGTTGAATGTATTTTCTCATATTGTGCACTATGAAGTGCAAGAGCAGTGATAATGGTTTGTAATCATGCCTGAGACAAATACATCAGATCAATGTATACAGTTTGTTGAAGAGATACATTACAATAGGTGTCAGTCACGCTTTACGGTTCTTGAAATGTAAGCTCTCCTCTGTATATTGCTTCTGGCATTAAAGCTTGAGGATGATGCAAACCTCTAAGTATATTGCTTCATCCATTACAGGATTTTAATAGTAGAGTTACATTATTGATTTTATTTTACAGTGATAAATACATCACTGATTGAAGGATTTTCCCGTCAAAGATGAATTGTATTTGTCTGGCTTTTTGATGAGTTGCAATGAAGATGGGATGCGTGAAAGCCATAAAATCCACATATATGACACTTAATGTGGACATTACAACTGTATTTCTCCAGCCTTTACATAGTGTTGTTAAAGAAATTTACTAATGAGTAATACAAGAAGGAACTGGATGTAGCAAGTGAGATATAATATGGGTAATTAAATGCATCAAGAAAAGTGGATCCAAAATACTAGACGGAGAAGTTGAGCTTACTGTAACAGGGTTACCATGTGTCCTGGAATACTAGGAAAACAGTTGACCAGTTGCATAGTCATTGAAAACATGAAAAATGATAATGTTCTGAAAAATCTTTTATTTTCCTGGAAAATTGATTGAATACTCTCCTTTTTTATATCAAAGTCCCCAAAAACAGATGACATTTAACATCTCAGAGAGCTAAATTAATCCCAAGTCACATCACACAGTAGCACTTGTAGGCTTGATGACGTTAAGATAACATTCCAACCTGAGTGACCAAAAATTTAAATAATGTCAGAAATATTGTGTTTCTACTGTAAAGATATGAGCATCTGCTGGCTACTTACTGCAGTTTTATCAATGTGTGTGTATTAATATCGCCTTTTTCCCCTCTTGTTTTAAACAGTTAAATGATGTTATATTTATAAGCAGGGTTGGTTTAGTTTGTTTTTCATGAAAAAGATATTCAGCTTTAGCTAGATGTGCTGGTTTCAAATGTGTGACCATTTTTAGCAGGGATGCATAATATTGGATTTTTGGATATGCCAATATTTTTAGAATAGTTTTACCCAATACTGATATCAATACCAATATTTAATAGTTGTTCAGACCTAAAACTAAAGTCTTTAAAACACACAATTAAAATTTGAGGATGAAAAAATGTCAGTCTTTTTAACACTTTAAAGTGTGTAAGGAATGATGATGAATAAAGAAAAAGACTTCAGCTGACATAGGTCTGTTGGTCCAACCTAAAACTGATTTTTATAGCCAAAATACAGGTTGTAAATATTGCCAAAAATGTAATGTCTGCTGATATGAAAATCGTGATTATAACATAATGATAATTCACTTTGTAGGCTAAACTCTGCTGATACCAATATCATGACAATAATATTGTGTGTCCCTAAAGGTGAGTTCGATGAAGAATGGGATACCATGGTTAACACTATGAACGGCAGACAAACTGTGAGCAAGTCAATCACCAGCTAAATACTGGAGAATGGTGTTTTTTCTTTACTATCACATTGTTCTGTTCTGATAAGATGGACATAAAATGGTTACCTTATGAAAGAGGTTGAAGTATGTTGTGATTAACTGTTAGAGTCAATGTGAAGTGATAAAAAAAATCTGTATTTTGGGTTTGTTGAAAGACACGCAAATGTGTTTTGAACCACCAGGCCATATTTCAGTCACGAAAAACATCTTTAAGTTTATAAAGTCAAGCTTCAAAATCATGACAAATGCATAGACTGTAGAAAGGATTGGACAAACCCTGTGTGACGTCAGCCGTCTGCTTATAATAAGCGAACTTAAACAGCTCTTGAAGCCAATCCACAGCGGCTTCCATATTGAAATCGCGGCCTCATCCAAACTTTGGATCAACCTAATGGCCTGCCCACTAAGCGCCCCCCCCCCCGCGCCCCGTACAGTGAGAGCACATGAAGACATTAGCTAATGAGACACGTTTGTTTTTTTGAACCAGGCAGTAAACCAGTTTATTTCTAGTGTAAAAGCAGCTTTTTAACAGGTGTTCAAACAGAACTTCTGGTGTTCGTGCAGCCAGCCTCAGGTGGACACTCGCTGTATTGCAATTTTTTGCACTTCTGCATTGGCTTCATTTTTCAGGTCGTGGAGGTTCCCGCTTGGACAAATGAGGCATTAAAATCTGCTCTAGGATGATGTGGGCGTGGCTGTGGAATGAGCTGAAGCCACACCCACTCATGAGAAATACACTCTTCTCAGATTATAAAGAAAGCTTATAAAGAGCTCAGCTTCCTGGCTCTGTGCCAGAGCAGAGACATAGGTTGGGAATTAAATTGGCAGCTTTCTCGCACAAATCTCTCCATTATAATACTTCTAATGACCCGTAGGCCACCATGTCAGATAGATTTGGAAAATTTACCACACAATGAACAAAAACATGTAGCTGCCTGTTAACTTTTAATGAAGGCTGTGACATAAGTTAACAGACTGTATTGAGATGAACTGCGCAGTGATTTTATATCGTTGTAGCCTTGGGGGGGGTGGGGTAATTCTCCAAAGAGACCGGTCATGGCCTCTGTATATGCCCTGCTCAAATAAAGCCAAGCCAAAGAAAGAGGTGCACAGCTTTCTAGGAGCTTAAATCCAAAATTCAGTCACACATAGATCTCAGTGTTTTCACATGTTTACAGCAACTTTATTCCAACATATGTTGTAAGTTAAGACACAAATACTGGATCTCACTTTACTTTACTTTACTTTATAAGTGAAAGTAGCCATAAGTATTCCCAGCAAACTGGGCTAACTTTAAAGTTGATATTTCAACCATCCCAACAATCATCATCATATCAAATATGTTTTTCTTAAAGTATGATTTACATGTTTATTTTCTATAAATTGTTTATGCAGGGTTTCAGTCAAAGGACAAGACAGATATATGTTACTTACTCAGGAGCTCAAAACTGTCTGGTGCCGGCCTTTGTAGTGGTATAATAGGTTTATTTCTATTAGAGTTTCTGTATTTTCTCTGTAATTAATGGCTGCAGTTCTTTGTGCAGCCTTTTTTACAGGTTAGTTTTTAGTTTTGTTTTTAGTAAATAAAGGGGGAAAATTGGCTTTGAAATGTCCAGCCATTACTGACATAACATACTTTTGTTATCATCGGCAGTAGGGCTCCTTGATTATCGCAAAAGTGCATTTATTCAACATAGACACTTTTAACACTTTGGAAAACAAGCATAAAGGAAACAAAGTTAGAGGAAAAAAATAAAAAATAATGCTATATAAAGAAACAAACACACAAATTATTGCCAAAATACAAAAACAAACATTAAAAAGTGACCACATGACAAAAACCTATGAACAAAAAGTGTAACATGGCATGCAGCACAGTAATCATTTAATCATGATAAGATTGTTTTTATTATCATGGGAGTCAAAATCGTGATTGAAATTTAAATTCCAGTAATGGTCCAGCCCTGATTTGCTGGTGTCTTTACATTATATGATCATCTATTTCTCATCATTTTTAAGCATGGTTCAGACATTTCATAGTTACAGCCAGAGTCTGCCTTCCACAGAGAGAAATATATTTTGGTGTATGGGCCTGATTTGTTCCTCTCAAACCAGTGTACACTTGTGCAACCAGTGCACATTTGAATTCTTAAATTCACAGTATTTGCAATTACTGAACATGAGTAAAACCATTTTTTATCATGCAAAATTTGTCTACCTTTTAATAAAAACAGCAGAAGGTGGCACTGCTCTCGTCATGCAAAAAGAAGACAGCACAGTACAGCAACCAGACAGACTAATAAGCAGCAAAATAGATACATCTGAGCTGTGTGTATGTGAGGGTTTTTATCTGAAATTTGGTATTTAGAAGATTCAGTGTGAATGATGATATGTGACAATCAGTCACAGCAATTAGTGTTACTGTTAAGAAGCCTTTTTGTTTTCTCTCACCCATACAGAATGTCACAAATAAATCCTCACTTGCATTTGCATATTAATTGGATCTGAGACGTCAAGCATCTTTCATTAAGCAAAATGATCTGCATATTTGGAGACATAAAATAGTTTATTTCAATGTGGGAAAAGAAGTCATTGAAAATTGACCGCATATGGGATGTAAACTTTGGCTGATCCATTAACCCTTTACCCCCCGCAGCAGATTGAACACAAAGCAACAACAGGCTCATTAACAAAGGGATGATGTTTTTCAGACATGCACAATGCAAAGTCAGATGCAGAAAATAAAGCAGCAGTGAGATTAAATGCTTTTTATAAGATAATTATTTTTGTTTTATGCACAGTATTCATAACATTGTGTCTCACAATTACAAAAGCAATTAATTTTTTTTCCAAAAATGTAAAAGTGGTTAAAGTGTTCATTTTGTTTCATATTAATTGAATTAAGCTTTATTGCAGGAGCAACATTGAGAACTTGTTTGAATTGTCATATTTTTCAGCTTAGAAGTAGTGTGATTGCATATATCAGACCTGTATTTGAATCAGCAGTTTTGTTTATCTTCTTTTCGGATTAGGCCCTCAGGGAACCCAACCCCATGATTATCGAAATCCCTTGTGTCATCTGCAGTTGTCTTTCAAAGTTACTCTCAATAGCTCCATCTCTGCTCTGCTAATTACTACAACAGCCAACTTCCCTTGAAAGCATCATTCAAACATTGTGTCCTATTGTCTTAAGATTGTGTTCTTCCAGTGATAAAATGCTCGTTCTCTTAGTGCGCTCTGTTCTTCAAAAGTAAATAAAATCCCAGGACTGTGAGAAATGCCAAACAAAGTGGACAAGAGGGGAAAGATGTTGTTTGTCTGAAATCTTTGTGTGTCAGATACAACCTCGCTTTGTTTGCTGTGTCTCCTGGTCGTTCTAAGAGAGAAATGACATTGGTTAGTTCGATACGATTACAGCTCACAGCCTGGTAATGGAAAGTCTGTGTATCGCGGGGTCTGCGTAGTTAGGGGTTAGACTTGTGAATAATTTGATTAGGTTGCAGGGGAATATATCTGGAGGATTATGTAAATGGCAGTGCCCCCGTGCAGAATTCTTTTGAACTCTTCAGAACTCACATCTGCCGGGGTCGACAGCTAGACAGGACGGCTGCCTTCTTGTAGCCTGATTCTTCTGTGTTGCAGGAAGGTGTTTAAAGGTCATTTTTAGTACAAACAGACTCGTCCTGAAAGACCTCCCCTATTCAAAAGAACTTCAATTTATTTTTTGTTGATGCCCACGCAATTATCATTTTCTTTGAGTCAACAATAGCTGAGCTTAGGACAATTATTGTTGTATACTAATTAGGCAGACTGTGTGCGTGTGTGTCACCAGTAACCTCTCCCAATCATTGTATATGTACACACTGGAATAGCTTTGACCTGTTTACAATATATTTAAGGTTATATCTGCCTCTCCCTCTGTGCCATCTGATTATGAGATTTTTCCCCCAAGCCTTATTTGGTGTATTTCTGGGTGGGGATATGTTTGTGTTGAGCACTATGGCAACCAAAGTCAAGGTGACCAAGAGCATGTTGCACACATTAGATTACCAGAATAGAGGCTGGAGACAATGCAGTCAGCACTAAATAGCATTTATCTGCAGCCTGATTGTAGGGATTTCAGAGAGCGTCCCTAGGCTGGCTGTGGATCTGTTGTCTCGGTGAGTCTGACCACTGCGTGAGGAACACTGCTTGTAAAGTGATCTTCTGTGTGTACTGTGTGCCTGGTTGCAAACACTTAAACAAAAATGCATATTTTGCTTTGTTTGATGTAGCTTTCATCTGCTTTAATAATCCATGAATGAAAAATGGATCTGTGAACCCTTTTGTCAAGTCTTTTAACACGTATTTGAAGATCTTCAAAAGAAAATGTTATCCTTGTTTGTCTTTCTTGAAAACCTGATAAGAACATGCTGTAACATTTTTATTAGTTTAAAGGGTATTTAAATTCCACTTACAGAGAAAGTCCATTATGAGCGTATTTGAGCAATCTCCAAAAAAGCTAAAATGCTCTGATATTAGCAGCTGGTTGGAAATCTGGCAGGCTCATACCAGCACATGTTTAGTATCTCTAGCAACTTATGCTTGCTGTGGCTGCAGTTGTATGTTCGGGCCTTCGCAGATGAAGTGTTTGGGACCGCTCTGCTGAAACTGAGGCACTAGAGCCAACACAGTAAAAACTTAATCACTTTGGCAGGCCGTGGAGTTGTGGGATTCAGTCTCACTCAACAAAACATGAAAAAGAAAACAAGCTGATTTTTACAGTGCTTAACCTCTTGGTTTATTGAAACTTCCTTTGACTTGTGAACCCCCATACTGGGATGGATTTGTGAAATATGGCTGCTTGGTGCTTATGCGTACTCTCAGTCCTTTCCTCTCTTCGAAAAGCTGAAGTCCTGAAATATTGCCTTAAAATAAGCTTGACAAAACCTCCCACTTCCCTCTTTGAGAATGTGTTTTTTATTCCCAGGAATGTTTTCAGGGCAGCAAGCGGTTACTTTACCAACAGGAAGGATGATACAAGGACATACTGTAATTATGTTCAAAGATACAGTTTCAACCCAGTTTTTACATGTAAAACTTAAGCAATCAGTTTTGGAATCTAAAAGAATCCTCTTTTGTGGTCGTCATGTGCTATTGAAAGAGTCTGCTTTGCCTCGGCTTGTGACCACTTGTTGAAGGGGTTGGGAGTGATTTAGGGAGGGCAGCTGGATAACAGAGATTTTATTTATCTATTCTGAGAGCCCTTTATTTTTGCAAGCAGTTCTCAGCTTGCAGTTGCTGCTTTCATGACTTTGTGGCAGATTTTATGAATTGTGTGAAACGAGTGTGACTAAAGGGAGGAACAGCTGAGAGCGTGAATGTGTGGAAAAAAGTGAAGAAAATGGAAATGGCAGAGATGTTAACCAGAGGGCAATCTGGATCTCTGTAAGTGCTGCTTAAAGTGCTAAATGCTGATTTCCTTTGGCTCTGTTCAGGGAGAAGGGAAGGGAGGGCAAAACGGTCTCCAAAGGTCAGGGACTGGGACATGGGAAATGTGCTCTCTAACATCAAGCAGGTTGGATTAAACTTATTCACATTTTCTTGTTAAAATGAAATATTAAGATAAATTAGACATGCTGGATCACCGTCTGAAGAGTTCAGGGCACAAGAGTTGCTAGAAGGAGAAACTTTTTTAACATGGCTTAGTTATTCGTCAGTGTTTCTCACGGCTTTGTGAAACCTCTCAAGGCATCTGAATATGTGATTGTTCTGCGCGGCTACGTGTGTGAGGATAGATATGGAGGCATTATTACCCAGGAGAGGTCACGGGTCAAGCATTAAGCAAACTGCCTGCTTGGATCCCTGCATCAGAGATGTCACACTGCTGGCCCAGGAAATACTCCTGTGTCCTGTCTAAATAATCAAGGAGTCCTTCAGCGTACAAATTTAAAAACTGATAAATAAACACCAGAGACTGAGATTAAGAGGAAGTATCACGGCAAGGAGCCTGCAGTGCCAAAGTGAAGATTTTTTCCTCTTAATTATAGATCAACAGGGTGGTGTTTACAAGGCCTTGCTCAGGAACAGGAATACCCTGTTGGTCTCATGCTGTTACCTTTAGTCTCATTTTTCTAGTTTCATAACAATGTTGTTTGACCTTCTACATAGGAACAGTTTGTTTTAACGTCATTCGTATAAAAATGCTGGAAAACAATGGAACAGGCTGGGGTAGGAAGTCACATCTCACCGTATCAAAAAAGATTAGAAACTGAAGAAACACTTGAATGCTTGAAAACAAAAAGCAGTGGCATTGAACAAGCACAAGTACATTTGTTTTCTATCACTTCTACTGTATTTGCTCTGAGCCATTGCAATATCTGTCTTCAGTTAAAATACATGCATTGAAATATTTGCATTCCTGCAAGTATAATGTGTGTTTTTCAGTTTATACAACTAGTATTAATAATAGGGGAAGTAGTATTAGTTAAAATAAAAGTAGTGGTTGTGGTATTATTGATAAATTGAGTCTTACTGATTGCAAGTAGCATTAGTAATGATATTAATTGTAGTAGTATTTCATAGTCCCTAAGCTCTTCCTTCCAACTGCTGTCCTTTTCAGAGTTCCTCCTGTTAGAATCTCTAAAGAGGGACAAAGCAGGAGTGAGCATTATCACACAAACTTAAAATAACTCCAGAATTCAGACAGTGCCTTATTAGGTCACGAATCCACAATGGGAAGGAAGTGGACAAAAAATTTATTGACAGGCCAGTGTTCCTTTGCAGGGACAGGACAGCATAACCTAAGATAGAGCTGTTGGCTGTGGCTTTGCTTGAAACACATTCAGTTTTACACTAGGGCTGTGAATATTTATCTACAGTCCTATTCGAATTTCATTTGTTTTTTACAGATTTCAAGTCATATTTGAATATTTATGCACATTTTTTATTAATATGTAGGTAAAACGTCCAGTTGCTTTAATCACCATGTAGTTATACATTTGTCCACTAGAGAACCCTCAAATATTACATTACAGATTGCAATGAAGAAATAATGAGCTAAAAGCAAAAGTAGTTCATGTTGATTTTTATGTACTTTTTAGTGCAAACACAGTCACCTGCACTATTTAGAGGACTTCAACAGGTATTTTGGTACTGATGGTCAACTTTAAAACAAACAAACAGGTTAGAAATTAAATGTCAAACAAAAATAAATGAAATTGCACTGCTAATGGCGGTGATGACATTAGGTTTATAATGAACAAAACATTAAAAAGATGTTGGTACTATCTTGTTCCTAGGGGTGTAAATCACCAGTTTCATCACGATACGATATCGATTCTCAGGAAAACGATTCGATATCAGCCGATATCACGTCTGCCACGATTTGATTTTGATTCGATTCGATTCGATTTCGAGGCCTGCGATCGATATCAGACAATACTGTGAACACATTTACCACAATTTGTAACTTTTCACATAAAGGAAAAAACACAATATTGATACGTTTTGAGAATTTTATTGCCAATCATTCTTGATCGATGAATCGTTACACCCCTTCTTGTTCCTACATGTTTTTACCTAAAAACACGAGGCGAACCACGTCTTTGTTTTTTGTTCGCTATCGTCACAGCTGTGTAGAAAACTCTCTCCGTCCTGATGTAGGTGCCCGGGATGCACAGGTAACGGCGTGCCAGCTGGGACAGGAGAGGATACCTGGAGTGGAACGTTTTCCATCACGACAACAGGTTACTATCGGTGGGCAGCGCGGTTTTACTCCCGTACATCAGCATCTCCTGATGTAGTGAAGCTTCACTTGCCAAATCACCACCAGCGTGTGTACCTCCTTGGTGATAAACATCCCCAGTGGCTGCCATTGGCACCTCTGTGTTTTGGAGTGTAAACTTTATTGTTCAGATGTCACGTGTCATGGGACAAAACATTTGGTTCTTACACTTACATATGGGTGAAGCAGAGGCCAAGGAGAGATGGGAGAGACTTGCAAATGATCATAAACAGCAAAATATATTTTTTAAAAACACGTTCGAATAGTATCTTCAGCTTTCGAATATGAATGAGTTTTTAAATGTTCGAATTATATTCAAACTACAAAATTAGTTCCAACAGCCTTATTTTACACACATTTAAAGATGTTCTTTTTAGGTTTAGTTGTGGGACTTTAACAGCAGCAGACATACACAAAGACATTACAGAATATGTCATTGCTAATCAAAGCACATTGACTGGCCAAGTAAATGACGAAGTTGCCATCTAAGCGGTAGTGAAAGACTTTCTTGCTATTTTTCCTTCACAAATCTATCTTAGATAAGGATAGTTTGGTCTGAAATCACTATCTTACTAAATCACTGTTAAAAAGTTATTAAGTAGACAAATGTTAAATTGTTATTTAAAACCAGCCTATCATAGTTTATGAATCCACTTCTGAAAAAGCAGCTGTTTGTTTTACTGCATGCCTCACTTGTGTTTGTTCTATTTTTGACCTGATTGTATCCTTGAAAAGGACAAGAAAACTGACAGTCTGTGGATGTGTGCATGCATGTGTGTGTGGCAGTTGGATAGGGTGGGGTGAATGGCGTCACAAGTGCTCCAGTTTAGGAAAAGTGACACTTTGCCTTGAAAGACTCTTCGAGGCAGTTAGATAAGGAATTTAGTGGCTTTATCACAAATGCCACTATTTAATTTAAAAGGGTGAGGCACTTAGGATCTGGCACCAGTCTTTCAGTCTAGTGATAAATTTGCAAGAAAGTGGAAAAGATTGGAGCCTGAGAGCAGATTAGCAGGATACAAATATAGAAGTGACATTATAGTGGGTATTAGTCAGGTGCTCCTCTGAACAAGTGGCTGGGTCCTGATAGCTCTGAGAATGGGGCCTGACTGCGGGCTGTGGAGACTACTTCTGGACACTCTGCATTCAGACAACATAAATGCAGTGGGTGATGTTATCTCAGCACTGGAATACCTAGGATAATCACTTTATGTACTCTTAACACTGAACAAAAACACAACTTACAGTTAAGTATTTTATTTACACCAAATTTGATACTTAATTTCTCTGTATTGCTTTTTTGTGTATTTAAACAATGACAACAAACAACAAAACCCCTACAATTACAAAGAAATGTCTCAAAACAGGTTTAACTTCAATTTTCTCATACAATTTAGCAAAAAGAAACTGAATTTCCCTTTGGCGTTTTTATCTAGTTAAGAAACAGGCTGAAATTGATGTTGGTGCCTTCTTTTGACTAAAAAAGACAATCAGAGGAGTATTTTTTTTTGCTTACACATGGGTCTGTATGTGACTGACTGACAGAGTGAGTGACGATACTTTCTGAGCCTTACATACAGAGTTGCGCTATGGATGGGTTTAGTTGTACTCAAAGCCGTCACTAATGGCTGCCTCCAGTGCGGTGATTACTTCAGATGTAGCTTTAGCATTGCGTTAGTTTTAAGATAAGATATTCCTTTATTAGTCCCACAAGGGGAAGAGGTTAGTCGTGTGAGTGGATATATACAATGGTTGCTAGTGGAGACATAAGCTTGGACGTAGTCACAGTGGCAACTGGATATTTCTTTATTAAAACCAGGGCAGAGAGCAACAATGAAAGCTTTTTGTGACAGAAGAGATATCCTGATGATCTCTTGGGAACTTACAACTGCTTAATTTAGTTTTTTTAATTCTAATATGTACGGTAAACACATACTGAAATGTGACAAACTGGTTACAGTTATAAAAGAAAAAAAAAGACAGTTCTAAAAATGATTTATTGGACCTACCTTAAAATCAAATATTGAGGTCATTTTATGGGTGCAGGGCTGTTAGGCTGTCATCAGTCCAGACGTCAGGATGTAAAGGAAACTTTAAGGGACGAGGAGACATCACAGTCTTTCTCCTTTTCTCTGTCTGTAATAGAAACTAACATTAACGTGTGCATCTCAGGGACACTAAAGTGACTTAAAGATATTTGCTAACCAGTGAATTAAACAAGTATGAGCATAGAGGCTGTGACATAGAATGAAGCAGAGAGGCACGCAGCAAGCAGAAAATAACATCCTGATTCTTCCTTGATGTGTGTGCAGAAGTTTTGGTGTGTTTCTAACTTATTTAGACCATACAGCTCTGAAACAATCAGTTGATGACATTAATTATTTTATTATTATTTTATTAGATTAATTTTGGTGTCTTAAAATCCTTTTACCATTTTACCTTATTGGTCAATCTCTTTTGTACACAATTTTATGTCAAACACTGAAAACATGAACAGTTAAGCTCTTTGTTTCCTATGAATTCTGCTTCTACTTTTGGTAGATATACGCTGCATGCTATCCCTAGTTTATGGTGATAATGAAAGAAGACAACAGTATAACTTCTGCCATTGTAGAATTAGGGATGGCTTGATACCCCTTTTTTGTGTCCTATACCGATACCAATACTATACCCTTGAGTATCTGCAGATTCCGATACCGATACCATTTTTTCACTATGTGGCTCAAGTTCTGCAGTACTACTGCTGCTTTTTATTTTGACTTTTAACTTTGGTCAGCAGACTCAGTGCCATTCAAGCAATCAAAATAAAATGTTAAGTGCAACTTTGTGCTGAAAGTTTAAATCTGATTATAAAAGAAATGATATTTCAATTCCAGTATGAAATCAAACAACACTGTAGCTAGCCTTTATTATTCAACATACCAAATAAAAAGTTTGAATGTGGACCAAAACTTAAATAACTTTAAGTTAACATATAAAAAATAATATCGCAAGGAGAAATGTACACTGCACACACAGTTCTTCGAAATGAACCAACATGTAACCAAAATATATGCTTAGTAAGTGAATGTGCTTGAAAAAATAAAACCAAAACAGGCCAAATTACAGCTCTCAATTAATATTCAACAAAGCAAACAGCCAATCTTTGTAAAGAATTTTGGGGTGCAGCAGACACTGACTGTTCATCTCCGCATTCAGACACACGCTGACTAACTTTATGGAAGTGTTGGTGCTTGAAGATGATTAGAGCAGTATGATTTGAAAATCAGACCTTGAGATAGATCAAACAGAGGAACAAATGAGCTCCATTGGTGCTGCTATTTGCAGCTGTAATCCTTTTGTTTGTGTTGATATTTTTTTTTTTAACTTTAGGCAGGACCAACAGACAGCTGATGGTTTTTTCTGTGTTCATTCTATTTACTAAAACATTAATGTGTACTAGACACGGAAGTATGTTTCTTTGTTCATCCGTAAACTGTGTTTCAAGAACTGAAGTGTTAGGCTGGCCACGCACTAGACGATTTTTTAATCTGAAACAATTTTAAAACCCTGGGAGACCACAGACTTCAGGACAATTTCCAAAGGTTTTTCATCTTTAATCCTCTGAATGCACACACAAGACGACTCAGCCAGACTGTCAGATCACTGGAGACCACACACCTGCCGACCTGCCTATGGCCTCGCGTGATCACGTTGTAACACTTAACCTTTCTCAATTTAGCGTTAAACACACAAGGGGGAACTTTTAAGGAAAACAGAAAACCTTTATATTTAGAGAATATATTACAATGAAATAAACAATAACTCTGAACAAATATAACCAATAAAGCTATCCAGAGAACATCATAAATTCAAAGAGTTTCACATTTAGGCTAATTAACACCTCCACCAAAACGAATGTGCACCTTGTGCATAAAGTTAAATGAAAGTTTGCTTACAACAAAACCCAAGATTTGATATCAGTCTTTATAAACTCAAAATAAACTAAAAGTTCCAATCAAACGGAAAACTCAACCTTGTCCCTCTCCAAGTGTCTTTTGAGTCTTTTATTAAACTCTGTGACGCACGCAAACAAAACAGTCTATAATCCACCAGTTTCCTCTGAAAAAAAAAAACACAATAACTCCACACGGCAAAAAAGGGTAAAAAAACAAAAATATGCAATCGATCACTACACTGGTATACCAGGAAGAAAATTACAAAAAAAGACGATCTCACCCAGATCCAAAAGGTAAATCCACCAAGGAAAGCACTCCGTTTTCCGCTCCTCGATGCACTCACCAGCCTCCGCGCAGAGAAGCCCAGCCGGGATAAGCTTACTGTTTCCACACGTAACTGCTTACTTTTTACTTTTCCGTACTTAGTTAACTTGTATGGCTTGTAACTTTACTTTATTCTCAGGCCCCAGTTTCTTAGGTCCGCCTGCTCCTTTGTCCTTTTTCCCAGTTCTCTCCTTCTTCCCCTCTTCCCCCACGACACATCCGCCTTATATTATCTCGTCATCTTTTTTTTTCCTTATCATTTTAATCAAATATCAATATATCAGAATGACAGCAAGCTCCCTCATACAAAACACTCAAATATACAGGGAATATTTTCTTTTTAAATTCACAAAGAAAACCTGTCGTTTTCCATGATACACTTTCATTACATTCAGACTCATTTTGATTTATTTCTTTGGTGACACTGTGGTATTGGATGTCTTTCGATACCGTCTTGCTGTCTCTCTACAACAGGCTGTCCTGACATGCATTACAGGTGAAGCAAAATCATAAAACAAAGGAAAGACTCAGGACGAAATCCTGGCTGGAATTATGGTACAGTTGTGTTTGTGGTTGTGAGCTGTGAAAGTACGTATGCTTGCTCTCATTGGTTGTTCTGGGTACTCCATCAGTGGCACTACAACCTAGAATCTTAAATATCAAACATGTTTTATATTTATGATTCAGAGTCTGGGAGGCTACGACGCAATTTTGGGCAGTAAATCAATCATGTTGACACCACACACATGCAGACTACTCAGACAAATAATCATTTGCGATGAGGTTCCAGTCGGTATATGCCCCCACAATCGTAAGGGGGGCAAATCTTGCCCCCAAATCAGGCTTAAAATCCTGTAGTGTGTGGCTGGCCTTAGGTCTGTTTATAGATTGGTATTGATTGGCTAAATTTAATTTGTAAATATCGCCATATTGTATAAACCCCAATATTGTGCATCCCTAGTCAAACAAAGAAACAGAATAAAGCACAAATATAATTCTTATGTGGGACTTTTAATGGATTTCTTGCAGTCCAATTCAAAAGGATCAAGGGCCACAGTTGGCCCACAACCTATAGTTTGGAAACCCCTTTTATGTTTACTGATACTCAGAGTAATAGGAAAATATTTGTAACATTATTAGTAATTCATTAAACACTGTTAGAGTTTGATCTATATTGTACTATCACACTGGGTCCTGATGTTTATAGAGCTAATGTAAATGAACAGATCCCTCTTGTCTCTCTAACAGTGTAATGATAACATCAACACATTAGAGTTAAATGGTAATTAAAACAAAAAAATCTTTCACCAAAATATGTCTTTACCCTAACAATGCACATAAAGTTCATGCAGTTTGGGGCTGTTTTGATTTACTCCTCCCTGCTCCTGTCTCTCTCTCTCTCCCTCATCTCTCCGTCCCACTGCTGTCTGTCTATGTATGGTCGGACCTAAATGCTAAATTCAGACGTGTATTAGCTTGTTAACCAAACAGCAGCAGCTACGATAGAGAAGGGAAATGCATCATTTTATACTTTAACCTTTAATCAGGAGCTGGCGCAGACTGAGAGCTTTCTCTTCTCATCACGATTCACTCACTGTGGCCAAGCGTGCATAATTGGAGAGGACAAGGTGAACGGAGAAGTGAGCTAGCAGATACTCGTTTTTAGCATCGTCTAGCCTACATGCCTTGATAAAAAAAAACATACATAACATAACGGCCACCTGAACTGTTTATACCCAGAGCCTGTCCAGTCTGTGTGAGCTCCTGCAGGTCACTTTCTCACCATCGTATAAGCTGTGGAGCGTGGCCGCTCGCACTCCAGATGTGGAGGATTACACATGAGGAGAGGAAATAACATTCCGGTTGAATTTAAAATGGGCCACAAATTTAAAATAAATGGACTGGGCATGAATTTCATATCTCAAATCAAAGCAGAGTGAAGTTAAGTTTTTAAGCCAAAAAGTAAATCCTATCCCATCTGGGCATCTGGCATCCACACATCTCTCTCACTTTGTCATCACACCTGTGTGATGTGGAGTGACAGCCCCTTACCACAGACCAATTCCCTTGTAGCATTTGCAACATATATGTCGCACTGTACAGCCCTGTGTTGTACTCATGGGTCAAAGTCTGACACAGACACTATTGAGCGTGCACAGAACCTTTGGTCAAGTTGGTTGAGGTGTAAACATGCAACAGTAAATTGATCTCCAACACGATACAGTATGATTTCAGTCAGGCTAATGAGTTTACATGTACTGTTCAAGTCCAGTTTTAGTCCAGTTAACAATAAATACACTTTTTAACTGTGTGTCAATGTACTGAGTGTCTGCTACCATCAGCTCAGCAAGAAAAAGAAAACTGCCAACACAAAAACTCCCTATAGACAAATACTGATGGATCCCAAATCTAATCTTTGTGTTTATTTTATGAACACGTTATTTAAATAGGTCTGTCTGCATTAAATCATTAAATGCCAGGAAAGCATAAATTTGGTGTTGTTTCATTGTTTATGTGGTAAAAAAAACAGTGGAAGGAGATGAATTTTCGGTTTAATGTTCCTCTGTGTCTTCTCTTCTTCACTGCTCTTTGTTAAGGACAGCAGTGCCACAAACATGTAATTGCTCAACTTTCTCCAGACGTTTTGGTTCGTTTGACAAAGTGCAATGTGAAAGCAAACCAAACCACATGGAAGTGCAATAATGTTTTGCAATTTGAGCCCTGAAAAAAACACAGTCCTCAGGACTATCAGGTGTGAAAATAACCTTAAGGTTTTCCAACACTGAGTTTGATATTTTCAGATGTGTTTTTTTTTATTTATTTTCAGATCTGTAATCTAAAATCTGCACTCTAACCTTGCACACTGAGTCCATTGTGTATTATTTAGTTTTGCATTCACTGCGAAACACTGGATCCATCCTGACAAAGAGCTTCATACAGCAGCAGCTCATGCATCATAGTGCTGTGCCAAGTTGGAGAGATGGAGAGCAACTTTTTTTGATTCAGTCTCAGTTACGTGGCTGTGAGCACAAACGTAGGTACGCTATCGATTATGCTCCATGGTTGATATCCACATAATACACAGGCAAATCACAGTGTTTGAAGTGAAGTTTCAGTGCTAGGGAGAGAGAGGGGAGGGAGGAGGGCGAGTGAACCTGGTCTGACAAAAGATAATGACGGATGGAAGTTTCAGCGTCAGTGTGTAAACATGATTACAGCAACATGAGCTCATTTTTCTTTTTAACGTCCAAAATTTCAGATGAAAATTAAAACAGAATCAGTGTGAATAGACCTTTAGTTCTAGTCAGTTCAAAACCATTTTACAAATAAGGAAGAGTGAGAACATTTGTTAGAAAAATAGGCTATATATACCTGTTTATAGTAGGTAAGATAATTGTATTTGGTTTAATGGATTTACTGTAATTTATTTTGTGTTATGGTTTTACTCTGCTCACTTTGCTTCCTCTCAATTCTATTATCCACACACAATCCCCTCTAATACACAGTTTGTCTCTGTGCTTGTATGTGATGGAGATCTTTTGACACAATCAGCTTTATAAAGTTAGTTGCAACTAATCCAGATGTGCCTTATATTGATGCTGCACTTCATTAGTATAGGTAAGAGTTAAACCCCAGAAATGTAGCAGGAGTCCCTACTTCAGGATAAAGGACTTGATCCCCTGCTTGTTTTCTGCTTTGGTTGGTCTCTCAACAAAAGACTTGGGTTTACAAGACTGACAGTTCTGAAATAATTTACCGTTGAACTGTATCCAATAAAGATGAACATAAACAAAGGTTTGATTAGAAATAATGGTCTAATGAATCCTAAAAAATATTTCTAATTGTGCCAAAAGTCCCAGACTGTCTTAAACAGAAGGATTCCACTCAGTTCATATAAAGAAGGAATAAAATCCCTGTCTTTCCAGCTCAAACACCAAATAGCCGAGAAGTTCTGCTGGGTTGAGGTTATGTCTGTTTCAACAGAAACCCGTTAAGCCCTGAATTGAGGTGGGATTCAGGCTTAAACACACTACAGTACATTTCTCTTTTTTTAGATGCAAAAGAGAATTTTTTTCAGTAGTAAACCTTGTTATAGAAAATCAGATAAATAGTTCATATGTGGGCTATGCACACAAAATGTCTTTTTTTTGGAGCTTTGCAACGTGAACTTAATAACAATCCTATAAGCTGTCTGTGTTTATATATGCTTCTACCCTGCGTTTGACTTAGGCTGCATGTTCACACCTGTTCTTACATGGTTGTTTAAAAAACAGAGTGGAAAATGATGTCGGTGAGGACAACTGAGAGACACAACAACAAGGACCATAGTTTCAGTTTAAAGCAATTAAGTGTTCATACCTTTCCTTGTTTTTCATCTGCAAGCATTTTGCAGCTGTAGTTTAATTTCCTTAGTCTTTTCTCAGGTTACCAATCACTATGCCAAATTCTCCTGAACTTCTGTCTTTGTTTCCTCCTTACTTACATACATTTTTTGTGTTATTTAATCTTTTTTTCATTCGCTCCCCCTCCTTTCTCTCTTCCTCTGTCCTCCTTTTTTGCAACAGTTGGTGTGTGTTCGTCTTGGCAGCGCTCCATAGTCTGTTTGATGTGGTTTCCAGAAGTCCTGAACTGGAGTCCCTGGCCACTTTTTCTGTCATCGGTAGACCTGCTGTCTCTTTAGCCTCCATTGACTCCTTTTAACCTCCTCCTACCTTCCTCACATTGAAGCAGCTGCTTTCCCTCCCGTTGCACATTTCTGCATGGAAATGATCTGATTCACATTATTTGGTTGTAAACTGGATTTTTGCTGTGGGCTGCATACAAAACTGTACTCTTATCAGAAACACGTTTTCTGTGTACTTAAGCATATGCTATATTACCGAACATCTTCTAGGCTCTGTTCCAAGCACCGGAGAAAAATTAAAGAAGGCTACTATTTCCCTGTTGTAAATATAAATTAGAGGTCTAAATTTATGATCCTCTTTTTAAGCCATGAGTCACACAGGACTGGTACTTTTTCCATCCCAATAATATGTAAAAACTACATCAAAGTTAATCAGCTCTGTTGAACCCATTTCTACCAGTGACCTCTACACATTGTAATTTGAGTGATAGAAAAGGAAGGTGGGGGTAGAGGCAGCAAGATCTGAGCTTCAAAAGCCTTGTAGAGGACAGTCAGTGACCCTACATGGGCGCCTTTCCTGCATATACCAGCACGTTTAAAGGGAAACTGATAGGCAGGTGAAATATCTGCCACTTACAGAAAAGAGGCAGGGACTAGAGAGGGCAGACGGGACAGAATGGATATGGATTGGGTCACAAGGCTGACTAGGCCTTCCTAAGGAAATGAATATTCCTTGCAAAGTACACTTGGTGACACTTTGGTCTAAGGACAAAACACAAGAGCAAAAGAAATCCATTCCTCACTTTTATTTGGCATACAAAGCACTGGATCATGTGTATTCCTCTTACATTCTATCTAACACACTGCATTTGGCCCTTTGAAATTGACATTACACAAAATATGTTGTGTTTTTCAGACACCACTCATTATAATGCCAGGTAGAAAATAAAGGAAATCATTGTAAAACTCTTCAATCTTCACTGTAGGTCTGAAACTAAAAGAAAAAGGACTAATCAATAGACTTTTTACATTCTCTTTAGTGACTCCATATCCACTTTCACCCACTAGCAGAGATGCATATTATTATCGGTCAGACTTCCACTTTGTATCATATGAAGGCATTGTGGTGGAGGCAGAGCTAAACATGCCCAAGGGGCTGGAGTGAAACCGGTGTCTCATTTTCAGGGGCAAACAAACACATACAGGGAGCAGACATGGCTGTCACATCTCCCTTAGCTCCCCTGTCATCCCCGAGGGCAGCGGACAGGAGCAACCTCTGCGCTGTAGAGATGGCACTAAAATCTACATGTAGTCATGCAGAGACACAGTTACATGACCAGACACACACAGATACACATTTATTGTACCCAGACACAAGTGCACAAACATATTCTGTCCGTGGAGGCTGTTAGACAAAATTTGTTTTATAAAGAAAAAGGAACTCTGTGCGTTTAAGCTTTTGTGCCTCTCCTCAGACCATCAGCCTGACCTTCTAAGCAGAAAAACAGCAGATTTATTCCACAAACCAGTCTCCATTTTTAACTTTCCCAGATTGATCAGTGATTGTGCTGGCGCCTAGCAGCTGTATAGCTTTACATCAACGAGGAGGAGGTTTAGCGGTTTTCAATAGTATTTCAGGATATCCTTGCTGCTGCTGCAGCAGTTTTTGGCAGACTAACAGCTGCCACCAGCATTAGTGTACAAGCAGACACTTCTTAATGTTCCCCAGCCCTGGCCTCATGTGTCACATGGACTCCATCCAGCCTAACCCAGTTGCTTTCCACATTGGCTGGATTGGTTGAAAGCAGTGTGAGACCAGCAATTTACAATGTGCTCAAGATTATCCTTTCATTTTGGTTTAAGGTTAGTAACAATAATATGACCAGTTCTGACGTTTTGGTGGCCTCTGTTTGCCCGCAGAAGGCAAACAGAGTACAGACACCTTACTAATTATATGCGATTTATTATCACAGATGAAAAGTGATTTATTACTTTTTTTTTAACACTCTCTGGACCAAGGGAAATTAGTTACATAGCCCTGTTGCTTATAATTTGACAACGCTGCCTTGAATTCACTGAGATGTAAAATTAATTCTTGCAGTTGTTTTCAATGGGACTTTCATGTTTGCCTTGCTCTCTGTTAAAATCTGAGAAAAATACAAATGATTGGGCTTGGCTCAGTAACTTCATTGTGCAGGGAAAAGAAAGCCAAACTGGACGGGGTTCAGTGGTTTTAGGCCTTTTGAGGGTTTGTGTGTCAGGATTTATGTATTTAATTACACACTCATTCTACTAATGTAAGTGGAGAAAAAAGGAAAACAGATAAAAAGCCCCATCAAGCCTATAAGCTTGTAGTTTCCCTCTTACTGAAAGTTGGCCACTGCCACTGTTTAGCTCCCCTTGAACTGGGCTAATACTTGTCTATTCCGATTAGGATTAGTATGTGTTGCATGGGCTCAGGGACCCGGGACTCGTAATCTAATAAATCAAGATAAAAAACTCTGAGATTGGTTTACAGAGGGCTCGGATTTACTATTGGCCATCTCAGAGAAACAGGGATTAACACAGCATTTGGTGCTGTAGCTACACCCCCCTCAATACTGAGCATAGGGAGAAAGAGACAGACCAAGGCGGTAAGGGAGAGAAGAAGACTTAGAGAGAGGGGGTGGAGGAGAAGGGCTGGCGAGGGCTTTATATTGCCTAACAGACAGCAAGTTAAACTCACAGTGACAAGGTCAGGTTAGTCCTTGTACAAAAGGCTTTGTTCCATAGGCAGATTAAAGGTCTCTTTGACAGTTTTTACACTTTTGGATCATGTTGAACATGTTAGGAGTTAATCCTGTCTGTGAGGGGAAGAAGCCCTGCTGCCACATAACAGACAGATAGGTGCAGTGAAATCTGAGCCTACTATGTTCAGTTAAAATGATCAGCGCACACACTAATCTCACAATAGGCAATGATTCAGTTTCTTTTTGTTTTTATTACAGAAAACAGGCAGTTGGTGGATGATGTTAACCATATTTCCTCTGCCCTGTTTATGAATCAGTGTATATAAGGCACCAGCACCACATAGAAGCTCCAGACATCAGCAAATTTAAATGTGAAAAATCATCCCTGAATTATGTTTTTCTATCCCCTGCTTAGGGCTGTATTACAGCAAACAGTTGTTGTCTCCCTCAGCCAGACAGAACACATGATTACCCCATATTATAAAGACAATCCCACTCACTTCTGACAGCGGGGGATGCAGTTTCCCAAGCAGTATCTCCAAATCAGAAAAGAAACTGAACTGATAGTTCGAGAAAAAACTCTGTATGAGTGCACATTATGCCCTTTTCTCACCAATAGTAGAGAAATGCAAGCTGAGATAATTTAAGTGTTGGTTTTCTGGTTTAAGGACAGCTGTTCATGCTCAAAAACAATGACAAAAATAACAATTGTGAGTATAATTTAGATTTTCCATTGTTCTTAGCTTGATGTTAATCTGAAAGGACTGATTTATCAGTTATGATGTGAGCCTTGGAAGAAAACAGCCAATGTCTAGTTTCTGTTTAGTGTAATGTAGTTAAAAATCATCATTCCAACGTTTTAAAAAAGTAGAAAGTCTATTAAAATATTGCTCTATATTGGAGACTAAAAGGTTTAGTGTATGCTCATGCCACTAATAGAAATACAGGAAAAAATGCATTTTCTTCAGCTTCTTTACTCTTTTTTTTTTTTTTTTAATATGTAAGACTTTAATTAGTTGGTGCATCCTTAGAGTTGCTGTGCGTAATGAAGACTTCTTCCCCTTTTAGCCCTTTGACATGAGAAAGATATTGCACTGTAAAATAAATGAGTTGAGCTTATCTAAAAATGTGGGAACTTGTCGCCTTAGAAATAAGCAAACTAAACTTCACTTTTGTGAGTTTAAATAACCTGTTAATTTTAAATGAGATGCAATTACTTCATATTTCTGAGTAATAAATACTGATAGCAACTTTATTATTTCAAGTTTACTATAATAATTTTAAATGCTAGTTTGAAATATTTTAAGTGATCAAAACTGAAATTCAAATGTTAATTTGATTTGCAGAACTTAAGCTAAATCATCTACTTTGAGTGTACCGTACTTCTAATGTAGTTATATTTTGTGCACTGTAAACCCTGGTAAGTTCATAGAACTCAAATATTGTAGGTAACCAATTATGTTAAAAAAATTCAGAAGTACTCACCTCAGAAAACTGTGTTTTTAAAAACCATATTAAGTTACCATTTCACCTAAGGTAGGCTAGCTTAAGCAACAATATGCAACAATGGCTGCCCACTGAACTACACTGCAAGACTAAACAGTTGAAGGTTGTTAAAAATGAGCTGTGTTAAATTCAAAATACAAAATAACTATTTCAGCTTTATTTTTCTAGTTGATTAAACACATTTTAAGTTTTAAGTAAACAGCACTCAGTCATTCAAAAAACGTTATCAGTTTCAACAGATGTTTTGAGTATGTTTAATTTATTCCATTTTACAGTGCAGTAGCTGATGTCTCATTAAGTTTGGCCTCTCAACATGACCCCCATAGGCGGGTCCTTTTCTAACTGAGGCACTCATGGTGCCAAAGGGTTTAATGCCCAGAGGCAATTTGGGACAAATGTACAGATTAAGGGATGATTGACAAATAATTTGAATACAGTGACAGAAAAATACTTAAAGGTTGCATATTTTGCAAAATAAACTCTTTCAGGCTTTTCTAAAAAAATATGTGCCCCTAACCTGTCCACAACCCCCCCCCCCCCACGAATTAGAAAAATCCCTTCCTTCCCCTTCCTCTCTTTTCTACCTTTCTGAAAATGTGTGCTGAAACAAGCTGTTCTCAGATTTTCCCCTCATGATGTCACATGGGGAGTTAGCACCGCCCCAAGGCACACTCGGCCCTCCCCACTTGAAAGCAAGTTCCACCCTCCTCTCCTGATCCTCTTCTCAGCTGCCAACTGAAACAGAGGGTTTTTTGACTTAAAAAATTCCAATACTGGAGTGTTTTCTCAGCAGAAAACTTCACAGGCATGTTTTGGGGACCTTTGAGACCAATACAGACTTGTCTTAAAAGGGTAAAACATGTGACCTTTAAAATGTTTGAGTACTGTTAATGTAACACTAAAAATGAGTTCTGTTAACTCAGAAAAATAGAGTTGAAATAGCAGTTTTGGATTTTTATGTTAATACGACTCAGTTTTTTTTCTGTTCTTTGCTGTTTGGTCTTATAGTGAAATGAAAAAGTTACAGGTTTTTAATACTTGTTTAAAAAAAGTAAACTTAAGTAAATTGAGTTCTTAAGCTTTTATGGCCAAGAATTACAAGTATCTAGTTTGTGATACGTGTTAATAACAGGTTACAAAAATATTTAACAGTGTGAATGTCTTATGAGATGGATGTTTTGTGTATTTACCATGTTCAGTAAGTAATTATTGTATGTTTATATTACGGTCTGTCATTTCACCTCTAACTTTTCAGTGTATGACATGAGATAAAGTAAATGAGTCTGATGAACAACAAAATACAGATTCAAAGAGTGTTCTCTTCCCTGATATCCAGGCTCTATTTGTATCTTTAGCATCTGTACTTGTAGTTGGTGCAGCTCCTTTTCTGCTAAGCATTTTTCTGAGAAACAAGACAAAAATATCTCTCCACCTGAAATTTGAGCTCTTTCTATTTCCTCTCAGATGCTGTGGTTTCACATAAAGTTTTACATATCAAAAGTGGAATGTTCTTTCATCTACTTGCTTGTCTTGATAAGCGATATCAAACACAGGAAATTCTTTTTACATGCACATGTAAAGGTGGAAAAATCCTAACGTATCCTAGCTTGTGCAAAAGAGGCCTTCCTTTCTTTCTCGGGGAACTGTTAGCAATATCAGCCGGCAATTAGCAAGGAAACGAGAGAGAAATGGAGAAGCCAATTACTTCTGCGAGTTAGCTAAAGGCCATTTTAAACTGTGTGCCCATGACATAATAATGTTTATGGTAAATATTATAGTTGGAGACAGTGAGTGCATGGCGTGAGAGGGAAGGAAAAAAAGGCATCAATCTCAGATCGAGAATAATTTATTAAGATCTGAGATGTGGCAATTACGTGGAAAGGACCAAAAAGAAAAAAAAAAGAAGAAGCCAACTCTCCAGGAACCGCATACATGATTGCAATCTTGATTAAATCCCCCTGGATCTAATGAGTTGATTTTCTGCTGTTAATATTGCATTGGCTGATGATGGATTCGTTAAGATAATGGAACGAAGCTAAAATATAAATGACTCCCTGTCAAGGAGCAGATTTTCGTCATTTTCCGTCTGACACCTCCGCCGTGGGGATTTGGTGAGGCCTTTTTGTGTTTAGAACCATCAGGATCTGGAATACTAATTGCTCATGTGTGGACGCTTCTAATGCTTCCCCTCCTCTCTACACCCCCTCCACCCCCCCACCCCTCCCTATCGTCTTGGTAAATATCTCCTCCACATCTCTTTGCAGAAACAAAGAGACAGACGCAGCTCCCATTCTTTGATGCTGCATAAGTATCTATGATTTCACTAAATAAAACATTTAGATGATAAAATAACATTTATTCTCAACATGAATATTCATTTCAATGCTGTTTGACACCCCTGGTTTAAATATCCAATCACAGAAGAGGGTCAGATATTTAAAGGCATTGTATATGACACAAAAAGTGCCAACAAAAAGAAAACATGTAAGCAATAGCCCTCTAATATCGACCTGTGCTTTGAGATTAATTAATAATGTGGTCTGTCTTTGTTGCCTTGCCAAGCAGCTGGGCTGGTCGCTCTCAGTTTTAAATGGTCTGTCACTTGGGTCAACTGGAGGAGTAAAATGTCCGATGCATAGAATATTGATCTCATATCACACGTGAACTACAGCAGTACATGTATAATTTTTTTCTCTCAAGTAGGGAAGGGAACATGATGTAAAAAGCATTTGTAATAATCAAAGATGCACTGTAGTGTGATGCTGAGATTCTATGTGAATCAGCTGGCTGTTAAAAAACAACAATGATATATTTGTATAACAAACTTTGGTAAGTGTGAAAAAAGCTGCATTATGAAATTTTATATGAAGTTTGATGGAGCCTTCCAGACTTTTCTATCACCCTTAATCACCATTCTTGTTAAGTTTCATTCTTCCTTGATCCCTCTTTTGTGATCATTATAATATTGTTTCATTTTCTGTGCTTTATTACCAGGGGACCCGCCTGATTGGGCCATCCCCAAGGACCCTTTCTTCTGGGTGTCACTTTTTGTGTCCTTTAACATGGTTTTACTAAAAAGTCTTTTTTAATCAATCAAGAAGCAGGCAGAAAATAGGCTTTGTCATGGCTTGGCCTGGGGTCGTGTGATGCCTGCTCTGCCCGGTGACAAGTCTTCAAAAGGGATAAAAAGGAATATTTTGGGGGGAAAACGGGGGTTTCCATGGCACTGGCACTTGTTGCACATGGATCACCATTCTTTGGTTCTGCATGGGACTGAGGTTTCAAAGGGCTGGACAACAAAAATTAGGCAAGCAGGGGATTGTGGAGGTAGCTGCCCTCAAGCCCCCGACTCTGTCCTCTCCTGGGGGGAAAGAAAGAATAGAAGCCAGAAGTGACAGCATAAAAAGGGGCCTACTAGGTGCTGTCAAATATGCATGAGTAAATGGTCAGTTTCTCACTCTGCAGAGTGTTCACAGGGCTAGACCAGAACGCACATTAGAAGACACAAAGAACAGACCCACTTAGTGAGAAGTATATTCTTGTTGTGGCTTCCACTTCATGTAATTAGAGGTTGTTTCATGTAGAATGAGGTCACGTTAACTTGTTAGTTTCTGAGTTTATGTGTGGGAAATGAAACCAGGAAACTTAAACAATAGATTGGCAGTCGCGACAGTAAAGAGGGTTATTATATAAAACTTCTGCTCAGCTAAGAGCCTGTTTGCATGTTCCTGTTGTTAATATTAGTAATTATTCAGACAGTATGGTGCAGTGCACCAGCTAAGCATGTTTACCAACTTAAAGTTTAAGAAATCTTTACAGTATGAAGGTCTGGTTTGCTTTATCTGTGTTTATCACATTAGTATATGTGTGCATGCATGCAGCCATAAATTCCACACATGAATGACTCTGAGCTATTTTCACTTCAGTAAAAATGTCGTTCATAGCGTTTACCTCAGAGCTTAACTTTGAATTCCTCCAACAATTACACATTCTTCCGTCTTTGAGAAATAGCTTTGTGAGGTCAAGGTTTTTGCATGTCAGGAGTCCTTTAAGCAATTTGCAATAATTTCCATAGCATCATCACTGCCACTGTCAATAACAAACAAGGTTACACATATGATCTCTTTATACATGTACTGAATCATAGCTTTATATTTTTCATTGCTGTGAGGTTTGAATATGTTGATACTTTGATCAAGCAGGTCAAAAACTCGTAAAGATCATAACGCCACATAGGCCTGTAGTGATTGATGAAAATTTAAGAATGAGACATAAGAAAAAGGGTTGCATTTCCCTTTTATGCTATCCTGAAAGCTGATAATGTTCAAATATCAAAATATAGAGGTAGATGTAGCTGCATGTTGTCATAATCATAACTTGTGAGTATATTTGTGTTTATTTCTTTATTTTGTTCTTTCAGTTCCGAACAATGCGCTGCCAGCCTGTTTAAAAGGTTAAGGCAGTCGGGATATGTTCCTTGATGGGATTTTATCATGCTAGGCATGCTCTGTTTCCTGATGAATATATTAAAATTATTACTGTGCAAACAGAGTTTCTAATTACTGACCTGCTTGCCATTGTACTGTGCGTTCTGTATGCCCCCCTTCTTCTCCATGCCTTGTTTATTTATCTGCACCAGTGAATACAGAATAGTCTATGCAATGTCATTTCCATCCACATGAAAATGATTTTGAAAATGCCAATCTTGCCTATTATACAGTGTAATTACTTGTCTGCTTTTTGATTTTATCATATCTTCAGCCAGTGGGAAGATACTTGGAGAGGCTAAACATCTTAGCGAAGCTTGTCAGCTGATGATTTGCGGTGAAAAAATTAAAGCCCCCCACTTTGCAAAGGAAAGTGCTATATGTCACACATACAAAGAAATTACTGGATTTTATTGAGGGGTTTACAAATTATCTGCTGGGGTTCTCTTGAAGCATTGGGTAAGCTGAGTAGGCAGGATCATTAATACTTAGACCTTACTGAACTTTCTGGAGTCTAATAAAAAGCCTTCAGTCAAAAGAACTTGGCATCAGCTCTGCAGGTCACATTAGATGCATTTTTCAAATTCATTTTCAACAAAAACTAATTGAAAAAGGTATGTGAAACATGGGAGATGGAACAACCTTGATGCATTCTTTTATTAGGAATGAGCATTTACCTGTTGCTGTTGTTTTCACTCATCTGGTTTTTCAACTTTTAAGGCCAAAAACATTTTTTGTTGAGTTTATGTTTAGAATGAAAATGCACTTTCACCTCTGACTAGGGTAAGAGATTGAAACTGGGGCATGTAAAGGTGCAGTTCTGTCATTTTCAAAGCCTGGTGATTAATACTGATTTAGCTTATTGATTCTGCTGTCAAGTTTCGTGGGTATGTGACATAATGTTATGTTATCCCAGGTGCAAAGGAATACATTAGCTCTTGTAGTTGGGAACATAAGCTAAAAGCACACCCCTATTGTGCATTAAATTACACCAAAATGCAATACCTTTGACTGTTGTTTAAAGAAAAGACTCCTGCTTGGAGTAACGTGCACTCATACCACTAGCTTCAGCCGCTGCAGAACAATTTTCTTCTCCATCTGCTCAGAGCAACACTGCAAAGTGCTCTGGAACTTTTTGACAAGTCTGGTCTCTTAAAATATTAGTCCAATGATGGAATCAATGTTGTTATCAGCAGATTTAAATAGAGCTGTGTAATATTAGATTTTTTTCCAATATTAATAATTAAGTTTTTTATAAATTTGATTAATTTTGTATATTACATTTTACAGAATATTCATTTTATTTACTCATATATATTTATGTCATCAGACCTAAAACTTAAATCCTTAAGAACACACTATAAAGTTTAAAGATTGAGCCAAGAAACAACTTAAGTCCATAGAACACAATTTAAAGCTTAAGCAATAAGGATGATCAAAGAAAAAGACTTGAGCTGATGTAAGTATTTTACAGTTTTTACAGCCAGTGTACAAGGTATGGCTATCAGATAATGAGACTGTGCTTATGAGGATAAAACCAAGGGTTATTCATTAAAGGCTGGGTATTCACGCACATCTCCTTCAAGTTTCCAATAAGTGATGTCTTTAATTCAGTGCTAGCTGCTGATTAAAGTGCGTGTTTTTTGCTAAGGCGTTGAAAATGATTAGCTTAAAAGTTAAGCCACGCATTTGCTTGAAATTTTTGGTGAAATTGAATAAAACAGCAGCCGAATCTTTCCGTACATTAACTGAGGTGTATGGGGAACGCTGCATGTCACGTGCATGTGGGTTTGAAAGGCACAAAAGATTGCGTGAAGGCAGAGAGGATCTCCAAGACAATGAACGCTCTGGACGCTGATGCATATCAAACACTTCTGAAAACATTCAACAAATAGAACAAATTGTTCCAAATGATCATTGACTCAGTATAAGAATGATAGCAGAAATGCTCTCCATTGGTAAAGAGACAATTCTTCAAATTTTGCATGAAAATTTGAACATGACTAAAGTGTGTGCTAGAGTTGTCCCAAAACCTCTGAGTCTTGATCAAAAGGAAAAATGCAAGTAAATTTATGGAGGCATTTTTAGGAAAACAAATTGAAAGAAACTCAGTTTTTTAGAAAGTTGCTTAACTTGTAATTCAGTAACAATGCAACACCTTTGCAAAAACACATGCACTTCAGTCAGTAGCTAGCATACCCAACTTTGAATACATAACACTCACTGTGACTGTGAACCACTTGGTTTTATCCTCACAGACATCACCTCATTATTTAATAGCCATACCTCTTATATGTTATAAATACTGGCATAAATTTCCATATATGCAGATATGATAATTTGATTTTCTAGGCATCCCTAAATAAAAGTTAATTAGCCATCTTAACCAGCAGACAGATGGTTGTATTGTGTTCAAAGTCAGCTCAGTAGATTGCATTTTTTGTTCATTTAAGATATGCAGATTTTTCCAAACTCATTTTAGCCGATACTGATACCGATAAACTTTTTCAATGTAAAGAACATCAAGAATCTATTTTGCAAATAGAGGCTGAGTGAAGTATAGCAGAGATAGGAGTGGGAAAGTAGACAGTCCAGTAGTTGTTTGATGTTGGGGGCTACGTTCAAAATGTTTATGGCTCACAGTGAGTTTGTGGTGCCCTAGGCTAATCCCTATACCTGATGGTACACATATGTGTTTTTCCTGTATTTAAGGCCACTATATGATTGATAAAGCTGATATGTACAGTCGATTCATGCATCCCTAAAAAAATGATTATTAGGAGAATGTATATAAAATGTGAAAATACATTTGAATAAAATATCCAGAAAACAGAAAAAAAGCTTTTGAGAAACTTGAATAAATAAAGTTGTGAAGATGAGGAATTTCAGCAATATGAAGTCCGTATAATTGATAGAATTGTGACCTTTAATGTTTTTACTGTAGCGTTTCTCGACTTAAATAAAAATGGGTTGTCATTCTTCCTTGCTATACACACACATACATATATATGCATACATATACATGCGTATATGTACATACATATAGAAAAGTGTAAAAAAAGTGCCACAAATTTTACTGAAGCATCTGCACTACATCATGGGAAAGGGCAACCCTGTTGTTTACTTGTCTGCCTGCAATGTTGCACAGGGGGTTGATCAGGGGAGTTGATAGGAGCTGCAATTTAAAAAGAGGACACTGCAGCTCTGAACAAAAACAATTAAAGGAAAATGAAAGACGGCCCCCAAGGGTTAAAAATAGAAAATTATCAACATGCATACTGGAATCCACTACACCCCACCCCTCAAACCCCCTCATGCACCAGCACCCCCCCACAGCCCCCCCTCAAACTTACTGGGCCTGCATTGTTATGTATGATCAGATCTGCCAGTTCTTCCTCTAAGCTCCTTGTCACATTTTGACTTAATGAAGTGCAACTTAGAAGGGAATTGGGTTCATCATGCTAGTCGCACGATGCTCCCTTGTTGTAGCAAACAGGAGTGGCATGGGACCGAAGCGCTACAGCGCGAGTCGTTATCATTCCGGTCAGTCTGTTTAACACAAAATTAAACAAAGAACTAATTAGTGCCTCATGAATTAATAACTGCACTGTTGCCGAGAAGAAGTTAGGTTGCTGAGGGGAGATATAAAATAAGTAGGAAGATCAGGTTGGAATTATTATTACTTTTTCTGGGATGCATGGGCTCTCAAGGTTAGGAAACTTTTGAGAGGATTTAAGAGTGACTCAACTGGTTCTGCCAAAGTCAGTTTCTGTCCTGATGTAACTCTGCGTCTGGGTTAATGGATGTCATATAAGACAATGCACTTTCTGCACATTAAAGAAAGACGTGGAGTTTTAATTGCCAACTTTATATATTTAAGGAATGTGTATGATTTTATTACAGCACGAATAAGGAACCAGCTGTATGTTTTGTAGATACCAGTAATGGTCTGAAATGAAGTAGTATTTTATCTCTTTCATATAATTCAAGCCACCTAGCTTTTGTGAAAAAAAGGTGTATTTTCTGTTTATTTTCTGAGACTTTTGGAGTCAACCTTGGCTAAAAGAAGGAAGCCTGTGGGAAAGTGGTTACCTGCAAACAGTTGAAATATACACATATAAGCACTTTATTCTGCTCCCATGCTTTATTTGGCTTCACAAACACTAGATTCCCTGTCATCCCTCCTTTGTGCTTTTACTCTCAATAAAAAAGGGTGTAGGAGTCAACAACAGTATCTATTTTACTTTTGCATCACCTGGAAGCTTGTTATATTATGCCTACCACTGTAGATGTGCTGAGTAAATGTATGGATTTCTGCAGAAGATGTACTTGCATGCATATACATTGGAATAATCAGTGTCTTGGTTTTAATGTTTCTGCTCTGCTCTCCTTCTCAGATGAAGTGAGCCCCTGCACAGAGTGACTCCCCAGGAAGAGAAAACGAGGTAGGACAAATCTCCAACATGACTGATTACTGTCCCCACCATCTCCCCTGTTCATATCTACAACAATATCAGGCATCTTCATTAATCCCCATGGATCAATGTGTCTGGGGGTTGTAAAAATTGACAAATGACTTATTAGAATCCCACCGTTTTATTTTCCAACTGATTAACTCACAGCAATGTCGTACACTATACAGGCACACTGATGTATCTGTTTTCCAAAGAGCGCCTCTCTCTCTCTCTCTTTCTCTCTCTCTTTCTCTTGCTATGAGGGACCCATACAGTATAAAAGTGAACCCCTAACACTGTGTGAGAAATCCTTCCAAGCACCAGTGACTCAAAACTGTAGCAATAGTAGAGCATTATATTACTTTTTTAACACAAGCAGTGCTGTTGTTAGTCTGACTTGCAATAGTAAAAACACAACAAGACAAAAAACCAAAGACTATTCTTATCATTGACTCCTTTTTTGAAATAATAAGCTTTTAACTGTCATAAATATCTCTTTTTAATTCCAATTTCTCGTAAACACTCCAGCATGAAAGCTGTTTTCTGTTGTCTGTCTGGTTGCACTGTTCAGTTAATTATAATTTAATATTCTTTTATGCCTGCTTTATGTCTACATCTTGTTGTGGCTTCATCCCACATTGTCATCTTGACAAAATAATATAATTTTTCCACTATATGGCATTTATTACTGTAACGGACATTAGACACAGACATCTAAGTACAGATGACATCCACCAAATTAACAAGAGTATAAAACCTTTTGTTGCTGATAAAAAATCTGCCTCTGTACAATTTGACTCTCGAGAGGACGCTAATGACTTGTGACTTGAAGAAACTGGGTTGCTTTTTTTTCTCTCCCTGAGATGAAACCTTCGGTGCTAATGATGTTAGCTGGTATGAGCACAATGCTGATGTGGGAGTCTGTCATGAGGATGCATACAACAGCCCTTGCCCCTGGCCTCCTAGTCAAGAGGGATCTAAACATTCAGAAGTGACACCGTGGGCTGTCTCATGTCAAACCAGAGACCCTCACTATCACCAGGGGGTGGCATGGCCGTGAATTGAGGCGGAGGGCTACACCACAGCCCTTTGTTTCTGGTGGTGTCACTCACACACCAGAGAGAAGACACACTCCTTGCATCAATCAGAGCCCCAGATACATGGCCAGTGTACCTCCCTATAACATGATGATTACACCATCCACACATTTCCTTATAGATACAACTAACACTAACAGGAGTAGATGCAGAGACAATCACATCCCTTTATAAGCTCACATACGAACACATGACGGACAACATGCTAAGACGTGGTTGCTGAGGATGTCCCATAAAGCAAGGCTTGGTACAGAATTACTAACTCACCCTCTGTAAAACTCCATAACACCAACATAACTGTACAGTTAGTTTAATTGGGTTTTGATATATGTTAATCCAACTAATCATAAAGGTCCGCTTGTTCTTACACAGGGTTGGCATGACACCCCCCCCTCCTTTTGGCTCCCACAGACTTAGGTTAGTGAACACTCCCGGAGCAGGGTCCCTCTCATAGACAGTGGGAAGAAAATTAAACTGCCAAATTTGTTTTCATTGGTTCCAGGGAAAATCTCCAGAGGTTTCAAGACTTTTAATTGAGCTCACAGAGCAGAAATCTGTGAGGCTGCTTACCAACAAAATATGTGTCTCTCTTTTACTTCTCTTTGATCTGAGAGAAAGATTCAGCAGATTTTGAGGTTCTGTGATCCTTTGCTAAAAATCAGTGTATGTGGACCGTTTTGCCATCTAGGGCTCTGTTAAGGGTTTATCCTGCCTTACTGTTCCTAATGAAAAAAGAGAAAAATGTTTTCATTATGTTTAATAACTGAGAATACAAACACTTTGTTCAGTGCTTTGTGAGCTTTTCAGGATTTGTGTGTATGAGTGCAGAGACTCTGAAACAGGAGTTCCTTCAGTCTCAGATGAAGGCAAATAAAGCTCACAGTTGGCTGTAGGAAAGATCATTTGTCTCTCTGAGAAAAAAGAACAACAACTCATAAAAGTAAATTTAGTATTATTATTTTACTGCTCAGTATATTTTAACAAAAAAGGGAAGCCACCTTCACTTTCACTGCACTTTTCTATCCTGCACTTTTTGTCTTTTAAATTTTTTCAGTGTGTCAAAACAAGCAAAGGCTACATGGAAACGGCAGCCCTGTGTAAATATTTATGATGTAACATCTCCATGTGAATAGACTTTCTTCCCAATCCATCCATCATTACGGGCATATCGTGAAAGCCCTCCTCCCGGTGGTGGCTCAGGGCCTTAGGAAGCTCAGACAGGAGCGGCGTGTCCCCCTCTCATTCAAAGTATTTGTTTTTCTTTTGACTGGGGGCAGCCCAGCTGTGAGGGCATTTCATGTGTCAGCCCCTCCATATTCATTCAGGCCTGACTTCAAAGCCCATTTTGGTTCATTGTTTCTGTGACGTGGCTGCTGGACCTCAGAATGCCCAAACAGAAAAATGTGATGTAGGTCAAATTACAGCAGTGGTGCCCCTGAAAAAGGTGGAATTCTTATGGCCATAACCTAAAGCCCTGGTTACTGCCTAACCCTGGCTTTTGTGCTTGTTGTCCTTTACTTCTTTATTTGTTCATTGTGAAAAAGAATGAAAGTTTGGAAGTTTAAAAAAACCTCTGAAGTTCTGCATACTTGGCAGCAAGTCAGTATTTAAGTCTTATCGCTTTTTTAACTCTTACTTGTAACACTCCACTGAGGAACACCAATTGACATAGCTTAACTGCTAAATATGTGTGAAGTATCTGTCGGGGCTTGTGCATGCACAAGTCTTTGACTTGTGCAATGGTTTCAAATAATGAAACGTGTTTCCATTCGGTCCTAACAGAGTGGGATAAAGGACCTGCCGTAATTTTTTTCAAGCTTGGCAGCCTTTAAGAATGTAAAGGTGCAGTGGATTTATGAGGTTGTGTGTTTGCAGAAGTAGGTAAGTCTACTGCCTTACCTAAGTGGATTACAAGGTTTTAGGCTTTTCTTCTTGCACAACTTATCGGCAGAAAATAGGCGTTGCAGACGTTAGTGAAATATTGCCACCCAGACTCTCATAACATTATCATTAGCCATGGAGGATTGCTGAAATGTGATTAATACATCACCATTTTGACAGACTGAGCCTGAAAAGGTAATATGGATTATTACAATGGTTGTAGAGCTCAATACCGCCATCCAAGTTTATCCATTTATCTGCAATGATGAGACTCCTTTGTGTTGTATAGCATTGTAACATCTATCTAAATAACAAAAGATATCGCTCCCACACACAATTGTCAAGCTGTTAATATTCAGCCCATGCAACAATGCACATGGGAATGGAGTACTGAGACAAAACTTGACTCTGAACAGGGGGAAAGTCCATAGAACATTATGAGAATTATGAATCGATGTTCATGCCTGTAGTACTGGGCACTTTTTCTTTGGCTGAGGTATCTGATTACCTTCAAACTAAAATATTGCTCCTGTATTGTTCAATTACCACTGGTTGAGTGCTGAATGATGCAATCCAGTATCTAAGAGCTATTTTTTTCTTTCTTTGTGTATACACTTTGGGTGTGTTTCATTTAGTTGGCCTTGCACGATTCATGTTGAATAAACGCCATTTTTCTGTCGTTTCAAGTGCCTCTTTTCTCTCTGTGGATCCATTCAGGCTTTCAATACCTTTTCTCCCCCTCTCTTCTCTTGTCTCTTTTTTCCACGAGCAGGAGGGTTTTACTTTTCTCCTTTGTCATCCTAATTGATTGCATTAACCTTTTGAGTATTGAATTTCCTGTGCATCACGCCGAGCACAATGTGGAATATTATCATAATCCTTCCAAGTAATGGACACAGGGCAATCAACAATGCTTTAGGAAAAGTACATCTTTGAAAGATGGAGTATCATCTTATTTTCAGTCCACAGACCAAGATAGGGTAAGTCTGTTGGGCTTTAAGGAACTTTGTCAATAAGCAAAGTTTGTTTTTATTCCTTCTTTAAAAGATGTCAGGAGAACTTTTAATGTGTGCTGGTAGGAAATGTTAAAATGTTTGGGATTTTCTTGTCGTAATAAAAATATTCCACAAAAAGACTTAAACAAAAACACCTATTTATGATTTTTTTCATATTTTGATATTTAAAAAATGTTAATCACAATAATGTATTTTTAATTATTCAGTTTGGGCTTTTATGGCTTTATTTGATAGAACATTGGATAGAATATGATGTCAGAGAAGGAGAGTGGTGAATGAGATGTGGTCAATGATTGACAGGTTGAACTGGAGACCCTGCCGACTGCTTTGAGGACTGTAGCCTCCGTACAACACATTAGCAGAAAATAATGCCAGGCCTTTTATTATGAGTTTAATGTGTTAGAAAATGTTTTGCTGGTTTATTATTAAACCAGGCAACTAAACAATGAAACTCTAGCATTTTCTCCTGTCACTCAACATAATACAGTCCCCTTTTAACAGTAATGGTGCTACGGTGTCCTAAAGTTGTTTCTGGTAATGTTATAGAGATGAGAGAAATTGTTGCTAAGTGAACCTCATTTCAATGCAAGAATACCTGATTGATTGATATCTTACATTGCTGCTTCTTCTGAATTCCAGTGTTTCTGTTTACAAAATTAAACAGTCATACATCAAACACAAAATGTATCTGTATTTTGTTTTTAATCTGTACTATGATTAGGAAAGTGTTCTTCAAAACCAAATGTATGTCACACAGTGGAGTAAGTAATAGCTCGTGGCGTTTGGAGGCAGGAACATTTTAACCCCGCGTTGTCGGTGTTTTGAACTGTTAGGCTGAGATTAGGCTCCGTAGTTGTGGAGAAGTGGATCACATTTGTCAGCTGCTGGACCATCTTCTCTCTGACATAAATGACTGGCAAAGTTTTCAGCAACATGCTCGCGCCCAGGGAAATCCAGAGACTATAGAAAGAACTGGACAAACCCTGTGTGACGTCAGTCGTCTGCTTACAATAGGCAGACTCAAACAGATCTTGAAGCCAATCTGTGGCGGCTTCCATATTGAAATCCCGGTCTCAACCGAACTTTGGATCAATCTAACGGCCCGCCCACTAAGCTTGACTTCCTGTCAGCTAGCTAGCTAGCATTCTGGTTGAAATGTAGCTTCTGCCTGTCAAGCTATCTGTCAATCAAATGAGATGCACCAATCAATCCGCAGTGAGGTTTTTCCTAAATATAATCAAAAACCATTGTGGAACAAAAGATTCCCCCCATACAGTGAGAGCGCATGAAGACATCAGCTAATGAGACACATTTGTTTTTTTGAACCAGGCTGTAAACCAGTTTATTTTTAGTGTAAAAACTGGCTGTTTAACAGGGGTCCAGACTGGACTAACAGTGTTCGTACAGCCAGCCTCAACTCGTACAACCTGTTGTATTGCAATGCTTTGCACTTCCACATTGGCTTCATTTTTCATGACCGGGGGTTGCCACCAAGGTTGTAATAGTTAAGTAAAACTAACTAGATAATGAAAACTAAAATTCGAAAATCATTTTAGTCAACTGAAACTAAATTAAAACTTAGCTTTATCAAAAAAAAAGAAACTAACTAAAACTGTGTTGTGAGCTTACCAAACTAAAATAAAATAAAAATACAGACAAAATATTCTTAGTTTTAGTCTTGGACTCAACCATACTGACTGGAACCTACACACAAGTCTGGTGGGTGTAAAATTGCCTCAGCTGATTGGTTAAGACTTCACACAGTGGTAGTTTTATGTCTGGAGTTGTATTTGAACATCTTTAAATGAATAAATGATAAGTGAAGAGTAGCCTGTTTGAATGTGTTTTTAAAAATGTATGATGTTTACTCATTCCTGACATGTATCCGAAAAACTTAAACTAATGAAAACTAAACTAAAACAAAGCATTTTTGCAAAATAAAAACTAAACTAAACTAACAAACCAGCAGTAAACACTAATTAAAACTGAAATGAAATTGAACACAGAAAGTGAAATGAAATAAAATAAAAACTCAGAAAAATCCAAAACTATTATCACCTTGGTTACTGCTTGGGCAAGTCACATAATCTGGGTGGAGTGTCTTTATGAGATTTTGTAATCCTGGTTTTTCAGCAACACTGGGGTCATGTCTTTAGCAGCGTGTTGTGTTGCCGTTATTTCGGTGTCATCTTGCGGCATATTTTAACGATTACCATGTGAGTTCGACCTCTTCCTTTTTAAAGCTGAACAACTGCAGATGACAAACCCAGCTCTGTTTCTCGTTGTCTGTCTCAGAATGCAGCTAACTCTGCTAACTCACCACGCTGCAGTGTTTACCTCCTTCCCTCTCCCATGCTTCCCTCTACTCTGCTGATACAAAAATACGCATGTGCAGAAGAGGGTTTCCTGGATGGGCGGGGGTGTGAGCTCTCTGCTGTGAGAGATGCATTCAGGGACAATGGGAGAAGCGAAACTACAGCGAGAAAAGCACGCTGACTGCTCAAAACTTCCACATAATTCATACTTGATGTTCGCGATATAGACATTTTACACATTGTGCGTGGAAAAAGCCAAATGCTGAATGAACCTCCTCCCCCCTAGACTGGTTCTTTGGAGATCCTCAGGTGACATATTTCACAAATGTCACCAGAGGATCTCCATGCTGACTGGCCACTGTGTTGTGAGTGATTTGCTTTACTTCAGATTTTTCAACTCTCGCGAATAAGTGAATGAAGCGAATGGCATGTTGAATTTGCCTCATTTGTGTGAATTACTTACTCAATCTGCACGATTGGCATTGCACATTTCCTTCGTTTGGGCCGCCTGAGGCGAAGCTGCGTCTAGTCGTGTCTATACATTGACTTTACATGTAATTAACTTGTGTAAATGATTTAACTTACGTCTGGCGTGATCACAACGTATGACGTTCAGTTTTGCTACAAGTGCATTCTTCATGTTCTCCAGGCAGATCTGCAGAAGAAAATTCAAGCAGAGCATAACTGAAATACTTTCTCATTAGAACCAGAACGATGTGTTTTTATAATACAAAGTCATTTATTTGTGTTACCCCAGATGATGCGCAATTCTTTGTCCACTGTATTTCTTTATTATGCCACATTTTAAGAGCAACAGTACTGTAGTTTAAGTGGATCATCCAATTTAGACTGGTCAACCTGCATTCTGGATCTCAAATTCATACCACAGTACTGATAACCTCTCATTTATGTATTTATTTTTTCTTAATTTTGACTTTGCACTTCAACATGTTCCTTAGGTAGCCTGTCATGTTTCATGCTAAAACAATTTCATTGCAGCAACATAGTGATTAGTATTACTACAGATTATTATCCATGTCTGCTGTTCACTAATAACTAACATTTTAGTGCACACTAGAGTTGAAGCTTATAACTTTGATGGTGGTTTGTGAGAGTGAAGTGTCAAAGTATGAAAACAAGCCTCTATTCTTCTGAAACTGCAGATAAATTAAAACTGAGGGGTCAGAAAAGACATGCTTTAGTGAACAGGTAAGCTCTCGATTTACCATGGCACGTACTTTAATCTCTTTACCCGCTTTACAATCTTGTTTGGTTTGGGGGGGAAGTGTAAGTTTATTTTCTGTTTCCTAAGAGTCTTTGTCTTAGAGCCATTTAGCACAAGTCAGCTCATAGAGGTTTATTTTTATCTGCCTTACTGGCCCAGAACGATATGAACAGGAATTTAGGCAGGGGCAGTCCAAAAGATTTAAACAGGAATTATTGATATATTCTTTTATAACACTACACCTTCACTATACCAATAATATTTAAGCTCCAAGCCTTAAACCTACACTCCAAGAATTACAGTACAATAATAGCCTGTTAACAAGGCAAGAAGTGGCCTATTGAACAATTGCATTTAAGATGTTGGTATAGCTTTATTTTGACATGATGGTAAATGCTTTAAAAGAAGTTATGTTCCACGACTACTGTAATAGTAAAAACTGTCTTAAAAAGGCTTAATGTTTAGTTATGCCAAACCTTTGGGCATAGTATGGCAAGAAGTGAAATACAACTTTTGCTGAGCAGTTCATAGATGTACATTAGATATCTCATTAATGCATTCCCAAAGGTCACCCAAACATGATAAAATTTAGTTTAAAAAAAATATAATGCCGTGATGATTAGTAGCATCACGTTACCAACAAATACAATGCACCAAGTCTCAAGCCTCACCTTTGTTAACCCTGCACTTAGCTTGTTTTCTGTGGAATGGCACATTAATGCTAACCAAGAGCAACATATACTGAAACTTACTGTACTTAGAATACAATACAATTACTACAATACTGTACTTTTCTGTCATAAAACTCCTAGTTACTGTATTTTTGACTTCTAAAAACTCTGTTGTGTTTCTCTGTAAACTCTAACATAAATGCATTAAAGTAATTGATTGCTGAAAAACAGACAAAACTGTTACCATGTTTCCTTGGCAACAACAAACATTATCCTGGCTCTGTTGATGAATTGAAGCAAAACAGCCTGTAATTCATATTAAGTCTATTATATTTTTCAGCTCAAAGAGGAAAAATCAATTGAAACAAGCTCTTATGCATGGATAGATGCTAGTTTTGATCAATACCTTTTTTCACAGGGATAGTGCCTTTGAGTTTGATTGAGGCCAGCTAATACAAAGCTAGCCAGCAGTGCTCAGAGCTAATATTAAGATGGAGATATTTAGCAGAGGTACGCTCACTATTTGGGCACGTCTTTTGGCACATTCACCTGAGCTTTATTGATCTGAATGGAATCATGTGATTGAGTGAGAATGTGGGTCAAAATATAGGTCAAGGTCAGTCAACAGCACAAAGCCAAATCCTGTCCGTCTTTTGTATTCCATCAAGCGTCACTGGTATTCCTCTGGGGCCCAGTGCCCTCAGCATATGAAAACTAAGGGCCCTTAGTTCAATTATACAAGCCCATTGAGCTTCAGAATATTGACATATCCCTGTACTCTGAAAATGTCATGGATAATGATCAACCAGTTCACCAGAAAATACTTCATAGAAACCAAGATCTGGGCTAGAGATTTGTCAGGGTATACCTGCTCATAGGTAGCTCTTACATGTTTCTCTAAGGCTGTGTCAATCACAAACTAACAAGAAAATCAGTGAAATAATACATTTATTTTAGATAGGGATTTGTGCCAACATCATGAGAGGTGGGTATGCAGAGGTTACATAATAGATCCATTTATGTTCAAAGATCACTATTCATTTCCATTATCTCTGCCTTGTTGCACACAGATAGACTTTCCCTTATAATAAATAGTAAAACTCAATATATGTATTTCAGTTCACTGGTCGCTCAAAATGTCTAATTATTGACTTAAGACAGACAAAGTTGCAGTACATTCTGAGCCAACCATGACATTTAGATACAAAAAACATGGCCACAGTTATGAGGTGCTTTGCCACTCCACTGGATGTGTATGCCTTCTAGGATAATTCAACAGCAAGGGTTAATTCTGCTTTACCTTGTTGTCTAACACTGCTTAAGCTGTTAAACAGAGGATGCAGAAGACATTGAAGCTAATCAAAATGAGCAGAATGTATATCGTTTAAGGTCACGATAGTTTCTTTCCAGATTGATTGAAAAAGTATTCATCCCATTTCTTTGAGTTTTTATTAGCTTAATTGACAAATGGATATCCATTCTGTTACATTTACTCTGGATCTATATACAGTGCTTAAATTTATTAGACCACCACCCAAAGTAAGGTTTATGCCACAGCTGCCCTAAATTAACAGCATTGGTAAAAATTGGTAAAACCAAAATCATTTTTTAAGTTTCTGCAATGGTTAATACACCAATATGTAGAAGCTCTTTAACCCAAATGATATTTTTAATGCTAAAATATAATTATTTTTGTTATCCATGAATTTTCAAATTTACTAATTTACAAAAAAACTGAAAAAATAGTAAAGCACATTATGTTTTCTTGATTAATATGTCAAATTATAGTTATTTACTTGCATTCCTGAACAGAAAAATGAGTTTTAGTGGTTGAATGTTGTGCTTGATTAATTTCTGACTTCTCAGAGAAGCCCAGTGAGCTGTTCAAATTTGGGTATAAAAAGGCGAATTCAGTTTGAAATTCCTCATTCCTGTTCAAAATGGTAAAACGTGGAGAGCTCACTGAAAATGAAAGAGTCCGCTTTAAAACACTTCATGATGCTGGATGGTCTCTGAGACAGGTGGTCTAACAAATTTTTTAAGCACTGTATATAGTATAAAACATTTACTGTTGAACTTGCTGCACTTTATCCTGAATAGGATACTCAGTAATCAAGAGCAAATGTCTGAATTTCAGTCAGTCACAAAAACATGTAGTCAAAGATAACAGTTTTGCATTGAAATGCCTTGCTTCTGATTTCTATTTTTGCCACTTTGTCTCTATCTTTATGTTTGAATCCTGAGTCTTGCTCTAGTCAGTGACAGATACAGACAGAATCTTAATTGACCTAATCTGGTTACAGCTGGCTATTTTCAACAGTTCCATTAGAAAAGTCCCATCCTCCACTACTCTGCTTCCCCTCACCTCCCACACTTTCTACCCCCCATCTGGCCTGACCTACATGGTGGTCACATGGCCCCGGCTCCCTGGCTTGGCATTTTATGGAAAATCTGCAGGAGATAAAGCCATGGGGTTTAAAATGTTATCCCTGCCTGTCCTTTGAGAAGGGCTAAACACTGAATAAGGTGTTATTGCATCAATGCTGTTGGACACACACAGGCAGCAAAGAGGATATCTTCCACCCTCCTTTCCTCCCTCTCTCCTCTCTCTCTCCCTCCTCAGTTTGATTGGATTTAGTAGAGTGTCACCACTGTGACTTTGGGGGATTTCTCTTTCCCTGTCACTGTCTTATGCATGCTTGCTTGGGTTATTTACTTAACTTGTCCAGAAAATGGACTGTGATCTGCAGCTTACTGCAAAAGCTGGGGAGGGACAAGAGCCTCATGCTGGTAAAGATATGCCAGACAGGCACCTAGACACTCGCTCGCTGCTCTGGCTTGCTTACTCCCTTGCTGGTGCTGAGGGCTTAGTTTTGCACTGTGACCGAGTCCCCTTCACACTGTTGTCTGCCTGTAAATTTTCTGCTGCCCTTGCTATTCAGCCAATTACAGCAAAAGAGCTTTAGCGATTTTTTTCCCCCCTTCTCTTCCTCCTGGTGTATATTTATATATATATTTAACAAGGGAATGACAAGCATTGCTGAAGGTTAAAAAAATGCTGAATTTCATAGTGCATGTAATGTCAACTTTTTTCTACAGCAGGACTGATCAATAGAAGGCAGCTCTGTCTTTTGCAGAACAAATACACACTCGCGCTGCAGACTAATATAGCTTCCATGCCTGTTGCATTTAAGGAATCTCTGTTACTGCAATTACCACTTAAATGCATAGAAGGACACACTGCACCTCTGTAAACTTCAGCAAAATCTTTTTAACCCAGCAGTCTTGGATAGAGAATTTGAATTTATGAGTTAAAGATTTATTATACTCTGAAGTGACCATTTGAGATAACATGAGTGCGTGAGCAAAGGGAAATAAGTAAAGTTAATCTGAAGTTTGCTGGTCTTATTATTGTCCCTCTGCACCTATTGTAAGTTTTATGTAGTCAGCACCTTCCCTATCCTCTCGACATTAATCTGCTCTGTCCCATACTGTCAACCTTAGAAGCCATATATTCAATAATTGGTTTAGAAGTTCATACCCTTAAGCCCAGCTACACAATAATACGGTCTAATGTATTTTAATGAATGCTCAGTGTCTTCCTCTCAGGTATGTTTCTGTGACATTTATTCTTTTTGAAGCTGAGATTTAGCATGTAATATTTGATCTTGTATATGTGAAAGGCCACACAACTGTCAGTACAGTATCAAATGTAATTCAGAACTACAAAGTACTTTGAAAATGCATCCAAAGTGGCAAATGCAATGTTGTGTCCTTCATGTACATGTGTATGATGGTACATATGTATTATAGCTATACCAGACAGGATGAAGAACAGGCTTAAAAACAGTCCCACTCCAACTAAAAAAAGAACATCACATACATTTTATTGTTCTGTCTCTCATAAAAACAAAACCAGAAGTTACACAAGTGATAATTGTTCATAAAAGAAGTGACACCACAAAATGCAGTGTTCCAAAACAAGAGAGCAGAAGAATAAAGGGCTCTTTCCACCAGCATAAGATCAGCCACGCCTAGCAGTGGGAACGGAAAGAAAAACTGCTTAATGTGACAAAATAAAGACAGAAACACTCCAAGGGAAAGTTAGAATTAGGATCCTGAAAGATTTATGCCTCCATTTTATTTATAATTTGTTTTCTTTTCCTTATTGGAATTGAGTTGCAACTGAATATTTGATGAACACAGCCTAGAAGTAAGGATGTTATGTCAGCAAGGAAACAGAAAGTGAAGAGAAACAACAAAGAAATATATTTTGCAAAGTTTGCGCTTCAGAATAAACTAACATGCCTCTGCTCACAAATGACTTGCTAATTGAATGTGGGGGGAGTTCGCTATCTGCAGGTTGTGTTGAGCCCTATCGAGGCTAGCTGCGCCTTTCCGTATGCACTGCGCTGAGTGCTGGGTACTCTCCGTGCACAGAACACCATCTGCATTTTGCTGTTAACGCGCCTTCACATCCAAGGGAGGATTAGGAGAAAATCCCCTGGTTTTTTTCAACCAGTTGACAAATATCAGATTTGTCTCTAAAAAATTAGCTCCATCTATATCTCCCACCATATGACACACAAAAAAGATTATCTTTAATACCCAGCCAGCTTGGGTGTGGAAAAAGCAGATTAAAGTTTCAGTTTGGTCATATTTACCCAGCCACTTGAGCTACGAGACTGCCTGCATTACCCAGTAGACAGACCTCTTCACAAAGATTCCTCCAGCCACATGTACACCAGCCCCCACCCCCAAGCCTTTACCTTCCAGAAACAAGATGTCTGCCTTGAAACAATTAGACATCATACTTAAATAATTCATCATTTCCCAGTCAGTCTATTCTCTTCTACGTGTCCTTTAAACAGACAGACCGAGCTGCTGAAGGGGCTAAAGTGAATAACAGCAGCAGGTGCCTTTTCAGATGGAGCTTTGTAGTCTGCAGAGGGTGCTGAGCTGTTTTAGTGGCCCACTGGTGAGGAGCAGGGGGTGGCTGGGAAATGGACCTGGTGGCTGACCTTAGACCCCTGAGCTGTCCTGTTAGCAATGTACTCCCTACCAATATTAGTCCTGGCTGTAGCAGTGCTCAAATCTAAGAGATTCAACAACTTGGTGTTTACCCACAGTCACCTGTAGAGTTAAAGATGCCAAAAGGATATGATCCTAATTAGATACAGTACAAACTCTGTTTTCCCAACATAAACTCATTTGACCCTGACGGGGTCATTTGTGTCTGCAGTGCCAGATTGTGAGACTGGACAGGCATTATTATCACCCGTCAGCATGCATCAGAGGGATTTAAACATATGAGTAAGATGCTCCTTAAGCCTCTACTAAGTCAGTATGTTCTTCCCGACCAATTCATTATCAAATGCATAATAGTCATCTGCCGAGGACAGGACTGAAGGCCTAAGGCTCTACCTGTTGTCCTGGATGTTGACTCCCTCGCTTCCGCTCAAGACCACTGCCCCACCCAGAGGTTGCTTTATGAACACAGGAGCCCCATAAATGAAATTAAGGTGTCAATTAGTCAATTACAGCATAATAACTCTGAGGGCAGACATTTAGAGACAGAGAGAACCTCAGCTAAGTTCATTTCCTCCGGCCCAGGAGCCTAGCGCTTGGCACACGTCACTCCCCACCCAGACTCGCTGAATAAAGGCCCCAGTGCTCTCCCTAATGTTATTTTCCCCTGGATATCTTTTTTGATCAACAATTTCCTTTCATGGGTTTGTTTTTCAGATGCAGGGTATGCACTTTTTCTCTCCCCAATTTGGCTAGGGAGAATTTTATAATTTAGTAATTAAAATCTTTGTTAGGCTTTAGAAATTGCAGCTAATTGAATTTAATGGGAAGATGAATTTCAATTTTATTTGATTAGCAGGACCCCTGGCATAGGTATTTATGGAAAAAACTCTACAAAAATATGCTGTGTGGGCTAAGATGGCATAATAGAATTACAGATAATCGGATTTCACTGTCATGAATTTCACTCTAATTTCACTCTAATTTTCCATTAGATAGCTGGTTTACAAATATTTGCTCATCTGCGATGGGAAAGGCTATCTGTCTAAAATGATTACAGAGCCAGCCTTCAGAAATATGTCCCTTTTTTCCCCTCCCTTTTAAAAACCAGATTGCGAGGGATCAAAATTAGGAAGATTGCATTATGGATGTCTGCATCCGGGAGAGCAATGGGGGAGATATGATGATTACGGCCGGGGGATGAAAGCAGTGTCAAGAAAAATGTATGACTCAAAAACATAGGCCTGTTCTATCTACAAAATCTCTGCTCTCAGCACACTGCCGCCAAGCAACATTTAATACCATAACTCATGTAATATCACAAACAGGGCACAAATATAAGAGAGGCATTGCAGCTTGTTGACATACAAATATACCTTATACCTCATACAAACTCCATGTTAATTGTGTTCAAGTGTGTACCTATAATGAGATTTTGCCTTGTGCTTTTCATAGTGTATGTATACAGCTTTATATACAGCTATACAGCAATTATGAAAATCAAATGAGATTCTGAAGAATCATTGTCATGAGTAATGCAAATGAAGATCATCAAGAAGTGGTGTATTGCCATTGTCGATGTTCTGGCTGTATTTGTGTGTAAGTTTAATATTCAGCTCCTTCTCTGCTTAAAAATAAATATATAATGCAATATAAACAGACGTGAGAGGGAATAATATCCCACATCACAGACAACCTCGAATAACACGAGGGTTGAACTCTTGTTGAATCTCACTTAAAAAGACCCTGCTTCAGAATTAAGCTTTTACACGTTCAATTTCCTGCCAATTTGCCAACAACATGACAGTGAATATTAAGAATAAACTTGATCCATAGTCGACAAGAAAACAAACTATTTTAATTTGTTTTGTTTAAAGTTAGATGCAGTGGAAGTACTTAGTGTAGTTTTCCTCCTGTGTAGCCCCCACCTGTTGACTCCACCAGTTAGGACAGACCGCCACCCTACGCCACCTCACACCCACTCCTTTGCCTCTCATTCGCTCAGTCACTTTTTGCCCTAAACTGCCAGAGACAGCAAGAGGGGTTCAAAAACACAATCTGACTCTCGGCAAAGGTCAGATTTCTCACTCGGCATGTCTCTGGGCTTTGGGCACAAAAGCCAGTGAATTCACATCTATCAAGCAGGCCCTGGCTTTTGTCCTGGGGAATGGAGGACTCGGAGTGGGCCCTTCACTAGACCAGCCCCTCCTGGAGCGCACTGCGAGGGGCAGCCAAACGTCTGGCCCGGCGGCCCTTTGACTGATGTACCCCTGCCATGTCACACGCACGGCAGCGCGCACACACACGCTAAGACGCATACACACTCCACCTTGCCCTCAACATTCTCCCGCATGCACCATACAATACCCTCAGACAACATCAAACGAAAAGCCCCACAGCTTCTTTTGAAAAGTAATGGTTTCGCCCCCAAAGATGGCAGCACAAGGGCCACAGGGCTGTAATGCATGGACGACAAACCTTCCCTCCTGTGGACATCAATAGAATTCACCCTGCAAACCGAAACATCTGCAGTATCAACATAAGAGATACTGTAGTACTTTTCTGTTTATTTCAGTTGTCATGCTTTGTTTGTTTTCAAGGAGCATCACAGTGTCACAGAAGAAAGACTTTCATTTGAAATGTTAGTTTCAGTATTTTCTTTTTTTTTTTTTTTTTTTTTAAGATTTATTTTTGGGCCTTTTCATGCCTTTATTGGATAGAGGAAGGACAGTGAATAGACACAGAAACAGGGAAGAGAGTGGGGAGAGACATGCGGTAAAGGGCCACGGGCCGGATTCAAACCCGGGCCGCCCGCATATATGGGTTGCGCCTTAAACCACTCGACCATCTGCGCTCCCCTAGTTTCAGTATTTTCAATAAATAATTCCTTTAAACCAGTGGCTCTTTAAAAGGGGTACGCGTATTTCTGGGGGTTCGTGAAGGCTCTTCAGGGGGAACGTGAGATTTTAGAATATATGTGGTCTATTTAAAGAGTAGTATCCATGAACAAAAAAAATTTAAATAACTACAAATTATTTCAGTAAAATACCAGTGTAAAGGCCTTTACACAATAAAGGCGACTCCAATAAACAGCATGAAAATGCAAGTAATTAGGAGGTGAATTTGGGCGCACCTTTCTATGCACATCAGGAGCGATGTGATTTTACAGGTATATTAATGCACTTTCTACAAAACAGCGCTGCAAAAGTCAGCAGTGTGTTTTCTCCTGTCCTCTGATAAACAGTGATGTGTATTGGAGCGTACGATAAAAGGAGGTTTCTCCCTCTCTCTCTTCTCCACTCCATGCGTAAGGGCACTTTTACGCACAGCCAGGAGGTCAGTGCCATTTGTTTCACTGTTAATTCACACTTTATATTAAATATTATTAATAATAGTAACAAGGGCACAGCTGAGATTTGCTGTGAGAAGAGTTAATCCCCCCCAGTGCACTGATTGGCTCACCTGTTTGTGCCACAGACTGGTCAGAGGAGTAATTTCAGTGAGCTGATTGATCCGGAGCATTCATAAGTTGTGTGTCTAAGGTCAGAGGAGACTGTGCTGTTAAATATTTCATTGGACTAAAATCCCGTTATTTTAAAACCAGCTCCAGCTGTGCGAGTATTGCTTTTATGCTCAAATGGACAAGTCGGGCTTGCTGCTGCGAGTCTCCCTCTCTACCAGGCTATGTAAGGCAAAAACCACAAGCACTGGCTACGGACCGATATGAGAAGAGGACAAACATCATGTGGTGTTGGAGAGGAGGATGTTTTTGCTCCTCTGTCTGCCCCAAAACAATGCACCAGCGAGTGTTTTGACTGGCCAGATGTGTGCTCGTCAGAGTGAAACTTAAAAATATCCACCACAATTTGGCTCAGCTAAATTACGATGGAGGTGTAGAAGCTTGCATTGACTTGCTACAGGTTTGAAAAATAAATATTTAGTATGAATTATTCGCACGAAAAAATTGTGTCTGGTGTGCAAGGACCTTAGATTTATAAACTGGGTTATGTATTTTTTTTTAATGACCCTAAAACCCCCGAGTCTCCCCCATGGCAGGATGGTTTGACCCACACTGGCACATGCCTGGCAATCACTGTATTCCAGTCACTCCATTTATGAATGCGTTAATGATGACTTTTCTGTGAAGAAATGTTAATCTATAAATTCATTTCAGTTTGAGAAGAGATCTTTATTATGATCCCAAAAAGGAGCGCTAAACTGTCTTTTTTATAATTTTTTTTAAATTATTTTTTTACAGGTTTCTAGTTCTTTCTAGTTCTTTATGGTTCTATGCTTTTATTTCCAAATATTTCAAGAGAGACCACTGTAGCTGAGCAGTGTTTTGCACTCTGATGGTTTTAAATTGTTTTATGCCTGTCCAGTCACTGTTTTTCACTACATCAGTTTGAATATCCACATTTAGTGATGAGAAGATTTGTCATGAAATTTGTAACGCATTTCTAAAATTTAAAATGTTTGGGGAAAAAATCAAATATTTGAAATTTGAAAGTGTTTATCAGTTAGAAAGAAAGTCAATCAGACGGCTGTTTCAGCACTTTCTAATGTCTTTCTTTACAGCCAATGAAGCTTTGCACTGTTTAGGGGTACTTGGCAGAAAAAATATTTCACAGGGGATACATCACTGAAAAAACGTTCAAACCGCTTCAAACTGTAATCACGTTCAAGTAGCAGAGACCTTAGGACGTCATACTTTATTTTTGTTTACTTTTATACAGTATAACATTTAATCACTTGGACATGTCACCGCTGTGCTAAAGAGCGTGTTTGTAGTGCTCCACATTAGTGATAGGTACTGAAATCAGATACCAACATGGCACAGGTGCCAACATGTCTAAAACCTACCAAAGCAAATCAAAACAAAGATTTTGGTGCCGTGTTTCGGTTCCACTTCACTCCAACGCAACCCCCCCACTAGTTAAAATGAAAGGCACAAAATGCCTTGGAATTAATGTAATTAATGTAGCCCTATGCTTATTTTATTTCAGCAGAGCATTTTTTTTTATTCATTTTGCTGCTGCGGAGTAATGTCTCTGCTCTGATTGCATCCTTCTTTATTTTACTTACTTTAGGAGTTGTCTCTGACACAGCGCCAATACATGAATTTTGTCTTTATCCAAGGAAGTCACATCTGTTTATTTTTCTTATTCTATGCCCAGATGGTATTTTTAAAGATATTTGTCTGAATTATTTAGGCCTACAGTACTAAGACAGCTTTTATTCACATGTCTTCTTCAATGTTTTAATTGATTTACTTGAGTGTGCTCCAGCATGTAGTCTCTTCTAGTGCAAAAATAGAATTTTTGGTGCCAATCATTTTAATTCTGTTTCAGAGAAATCTCTGTTGATCTGGATGGAATTTTATTTGTTTATATTAATAGTGGAGGGAGGGAGAGGTTGTTAATGAGTGATGACCTCGGCTGAAAAAATATAATATAAATGAGCAGAAAATGCAGTCACTTTGAGTAAAATGTCTCGTCCTTTCTAAGTTTGTTTCTGGTATTTGTCTGTCTTATTACAAAATGTTTTAAACAGTATGAAAGAAGACAAAGACCCACGCAGCAGCATCTCTGTGGATCATATTGAAGAGAGAGAAACAGAAAGAAGTCTGACTATTACCTGGGTCAAAATGTAGTCCCGTTCCTTCTCCTTTATTGTTGATGTTGCCCTCTCTGTCCCATCAACAGACCTCTCTGTCCTGCCGCTGATTGTTAATCTAACACACAGTAATGTGTGTTTATTCATTTCAGAGCAGGGGTGAATCTAGACTTCTCGGTTGGGGGGCCCAGGCTCTCGCTCTTGCAGGGGTGAAATGACATTGGTGTGCACACAGATAATGGATCTTCATGTATTATGATATTTTATTTTATGGTCTGAATTTGCTCACTTGAATTACTAAAGTAAAATTTAATTAAGGAGTATTAACAAATAAGTAGTTAAAATTGTTAGGTGAAATTTGCAAGTTCTAGATGGACTTACATTTAAAAGAGTTAAAAAATCAGTCATTCAAATATTAAGTGTAAAGTAGGGAGCAGAGTTTTTAAAATATAATTTAGAGATGTCTAAGATTTTATTAATAAACTAAATGAATTTGTTCATAGTGGATTTTAATTTCAAGATTTAATATATTGCTCAATTGGAAATTTAAAGCTGCCTTTGCAATTATAAAAGTATTTTAAGCACCATTGACCATTATCTTTTTTTTTTTTTTTTTTTTTTTTATTCCTTAAAGTTACTATTTTGCGCCGGTATCCAAAAACACCCAGACAATGTCCCACCCTATTTGGCAGTCAACAACAGATGCCTCCAAACTGACTCAATTTTAATATGGCCAACATCACCATGGTGACTCAGAATACACACCTAACCTGCACTGCAGGAGGTTATGTTCAAATTTTGGAATCTACCTCTGCTAAAAAATAGCACCTCCTCCTTACTAAGTGCTTTCCTGAAAATGTTGTATATACTGTATGTGATAAAAGTTTCCAAGCTCCTCATATTTGCAAACTTTTTCAACTGAAACATCAGTCTGCTCCCCACCCCACAAAACATGCAGTTACAGGAGAACAAAATGCCACTTTTTTTTCTTTGATTTTTCTCGTCTTTTCTGCCACAGGTTTTTTTCTTGTATTAAGCTGGTTATGCAGGAATCAAATTCTCTCCTACTTTCCTCCCCATTTCCCCCCTTTTGCTTCAGTTATTACCAACACCTTTAATTTCACACAGCATTCTTGCATTAAAAGAATAATAGCTATGGTTCAAAGCTTTGACCTAATTTCCTTTAAAAGTCTGTTTTTGCAGCTGGTATTGCAGTTTGAACACAGATAATAAAGGGAAAATTCTGTGATATTAATCAGAGTACCCAGTCAGTAACATCATTTCATGTGGTTTTTCTCAAAAATTACAGTGGCAGACCTTCATACTCCTAACCTTACAAAGCCAAGTTTATGCTGTACTTAAAAACACTACAATCTGCAGTCTTGATGTTAGGAATGAAAATATAGTGATTAGATAGGATATGCCAAACGCTACAGAAGGTATCAGTACGAAGCTGAAGAGTAAAAAAAAAAAAAAAAAAAAAAAAAAAAAAAAAGTTGTTCGTGGCCATCGTGACAGAAGTTATCTCTGAGGGGATTTGTTGAGCCAGCCAACTTAAACAAAAAATCTACAAAACACAGCTAAAGTCTTCATGATCCACTAAACCATGTATGTGTTTGGTCGGACTGAACTTTGTGACATAAAAATGTCCTTAAAGGACATTTTCTCCATGTGGAGGAGGAAGTAAGAGAAGCCTCTTTCCAATCATTGCTAACCAATGTGAGTCATCATTATTTCAAATCAACCAAAACCTGTATTTATGTGCATACTTTGTACTTTACTGACAGCTCTCAGGAACTGAAGCCAGGTCTAAATATCATCATATGATAATTCACAGCCATAAAGTTATCTGTTTCCTCTTTTCTGAAACCAGTAAATGTTAGCTATGCACCACCTTTATTTAAATTAAAGGTGCAGTGGAAAAACTGAATATCCAGCGACCTTTGAAAGTTTACTCTTAGTTCATGTTTTGTGCCTCTCTAAATTTCACATTTATGACATGGATCTATATTTTCAGTATATGTGTTTTATGTCCAGAGAGGCACTTTGCATGCCACTGCGGAAGAAACTGCCAGGCAAATAAGGGGTTTGTCTTATAAAGTATTCATTGTCACCTGGTAACGGCTGTCGTTTATCATTTCACCTGAAATTACAATGAAAACTGATAGCTTATCACAGGGAGGGAAGGAGAAGAGTGAGGTCTGAGAGAGAGGCAAAGAAAGTACACTACACAGCTCTTTAAAAGAGAGAGGATCTCTGTTTTGTGAGAGAAGTGTTATTTGCTTAAAGCTTAAGTGCATGAGTAATATTTTTGTCAAATATTATAAAAACACATGATGCCTGTGGCAAAAAAAGAGAGCACAAACATTTATGTCATATGCAGTAGAAATCTAGTTTGGATAAATGTTTATTTTTAAATTCGGCTACATTTTCTGTTGTGACTTTCAGTGCATTTAATATCTTAGAGGCTTGAAATATCCTTTCTCTTATTGGAGTTTCTACTTTAAGGAAATATTGTCAACACTGATTAAAAAGCAGCCTTTAGTTGGTCACACTTATTTATATTTGAATGTTTCATCTAAGGCTTTAAAGAGTTTACTGTATTAAAAAAATACAATATTTTGTTAAAAATGTTATTTCTTTCTCCCCAAAACCTCTTTTGAAGAACTGTGCTCCCCTCATTTGAATAGAAGCAGTGGAGGCTCCACCCCAAGAGAGTTGAAAGGCTAGAAGACCACAAAGATGGAAAAGGCCAGCCCACTGAGGGAGGGAGAAAAAACTGCTCCGGTTCCTCTGCCATAATTTCCTATCAGCCTATTCAGACAACATCACCAACAGCTTGGTCTGTACGTGTGTATGTGTATGGGGGCAAAGCAGAGAGTGAGAGACAGAGGCAGCGCACGACAGGCAGAGAGAGAGCGACACGGAGAGACAGAGGGAGAGAGAGAGCAGGGAAGGGGGAGGCTCCGTATTTCACCTACCCCCCGTCAAACCACAGGAAGGAGGGGCCAGACCCTAAGCTGCCAATCAAATCCGCTCGTGGCAGCCGGCATTATCTCAGCAACAAACTATTGACAGATTACATGTCAAGGAGTTTAGTGCATGATTGAAGGAAGCCTTTTTTATCTAGTTACTTTTCCGCTTTATTTCCCCCTCCACCAACCAACATTCGAATGACTTTCTAACAGAGTTGAGTAATATTATGAAAGTTACATGTCTGAGAGGATTTAACTTCGACTTCCCTGAATATGGTGAGTACTCTTCTTTTGTATCTTTGCCAGATATGTTTTATTAGCTGACAGTTTAAGGTGTGTCTTTATCTCTGACTAAATATACTGAGAGGGGAAGTTCATGATTAAACTATGTGCCAGCCCGTACGTATACCCAAGTGTTGCGACACCCTTATTTATAGCGCTTTGACAGTGCCCAAAGGTGACTGCAATATCAAATAATATTGCTCGCTTCTCCTGCTTACGGTTCATGACGCTGTGTAACATGCAGTACACATGTTAAGAAAGTTGACAAAGCCAGTTTCATTTTCTCTTGTCAGAGTGTATTTCTCTTCTAGGACACGAGACCAGAGCAACTCCCTGTCAGCCCTTTTTTTCTCTTCTTCATTCATGTTTTTCTGCTTGTTTAGTTCCTTCATCTAATTGCATGTTTTTGAATAAACCAACATTTAGATGTGTAGAAACACAGGTATTGGGCTCTCCCAGAGAGGAGGTGGCAGTGCCATTAGGGTACACTGAATGGCCTAAGGGGTTGTTGCCAAGGGGACAAAGCAAACAAACTGTTGTGTTGCTTTTGTTGTCACACATGTAAAGGGAACAGGAGTAGTGTTAACACCTTTCCAGGTACTTCTAATTAATGTGCAAATACACAGCACATTGCTGTTTGTTATCAAAAAATATGAACCATTCAGGTCAACTGAATGGGTCGCATGTTGAATTAAAATATAAAATATTTTTTATTTGATTCTTTAATAAGTTTATTTATCTTAGTTGGCATTTCTGTAAACACACAGCTGTGCCTTTAAAATAGTAACAGATCTGTGACTTTCAGGTTAACAGCAGTCATCCTGTGCGTACTTCTGGCAGAGTAAACTTGTCCTGTAGTAACTGGCTTACATCTCATACTTAGAAGTGTCGGTCTCATCTCCACTTTCATTTAAAGAACACTTTTCTATGTGTTTTAAAATAAGTCATACTTCACATTTAGTTCTCTCTGTTTTACATGTGTTGTGTGCACATCTGTTCTCTGTATGCACTGAGTGGTGTCTTCCTTTATACGTGTGTGTGTGTGTATTAATAGTCACTCTGTGTTTCATGTTTTTTGCTGCATGCATAAAAATAGGTACTAAACACCTAAAATGTAACTTTTTAAGGACACTATCTTCCCTTAAAAACGTTGATCAGTCTCATCTGTCCTGTTTTTTTAAATCCTGTTTTTAAACTTATCTTCTGTAATAACATTTAGTAAAGGTTCTGAAGATGTATTTTAAATAGGCTTTTACTTTAAAATGATATCAAAGCGTTATAGAAAGAATCCCCTTAAATTATAAACATACAAAGGAATAATTTTCTCTGGCTCTTTGTATTTTTAGAAAAAATAAAAGAAAAGTTTAATTCAAAGTTCTTTTGAGCAGCTTCTGCTCCAGGCATATTGAGTTGCAAGTATGACCCCTCTCTTTCTTTATTTTAATTTGACTTTATTTCAGATCAACCCTTATTACCTACAATATATACGTTTTTCTGGTTTTAACATATTATGGCATGAAATTTAAAATTACTGAAATAATTTATAAATCCTAAAATTCTGTTACTTTGAAATAAAATTCCCAGAGACTGTGTTGTAGATCATGTTAACCACAGCTTTGACAAACACCTGAGAGAAATACATGATGGCTGTGTTATTATTATGCGGTTATTTAAGGTGTCCTGCATTACAGTTTAAAATAACAACAAACATGTACAACTGTAATCGTGACACACCCTAATTTCAAACTTTTCGTCAGCTCAGAAAATGTTTTTCTACCCTCCAATGAGTCATAATGTTGATTACCTTCTCCCTCACTGAGTTGTCTCATTAACCCTTTGTGGCCCTCTCCATTTTTTACGGCCTTCCACAAAATCCAGGATGAAACGAGGGAGAAAAACAAGCCCGGTTCTGAAGGCCCTCAATAACCTTTTATCACAATTTAGCAATAACCTGAATCAATTTGATGTCTTAAGCAATAAAATATGCTGTTGCACTCCTATTTCTGCTGCTCCTTGGATGACAGTAAATTTACATTTTTTAATTAAACTAGCCGGAATTTTTATTAGGGGGCTGGGCTATGCTAATGGGAATGTTGTGTACAGCAGATTAACAGAGTTTTGAAATAAATTTAACAGGGAGACATTTGGAGGGAAAAAAAATGCGAGTCATTGTCTTTAACCTCTTTCATGCCGATTTCTCCTGGGGGATCCTTGTATTCTAAGGAGCCTTGTCAGGGAAGAGTGCTCCTCAGCAACGAGGTGATTAGTATCGCCTTGTCAACCGAGGAAAAACACACTTATTCTCAAGATTTATTTTTCAATACCTTTAACAGAAATGTAATTTTTTAAATCTTATAATTTAAATCATTCTCTTTAAGTTAGTTGATAATATTTGAAAGAAAGACAACCTGATATGAATATTTAATTTCCTCTTTTTTTGAAATGCCAAAAAGAGAATATGATCACATTTCATTTTATATTTAAAGCCATGTCTTTTACTAAATTTTTCTGTTCAAACTTGTACCTTTTTCAATTGTCATTCTACCTACATGGAAGAGAAACTATTAAATTAGTGTCAAATACAGTAGTTAATGTGAGCGTATATGTTTGTGTAGTTTTATGGTCCGCTCTCAGTAGTTGATTGATGTTACGCGAGGTTGTGTGTGTTATGCCTGGTTTTAGCAGAGTGGCAGGGGGAGAGAAAGGGGGAACATAGGCAGCAGACAAGGGGAGGGTGGTGTGTGTGTGTTTTGTGTGTTGGGGGGGTAGACAGAAAGAGAGGGACAGCTGAGTCCTGATTGAGCATGTGCCCAGTCATCAGACACAAGCCACCCTACACCGTAATTACCTTAACCCCTGTCTTTTAATACCCAAATCACACCAACTGGCCTTTTTTTTCCTTCCCTGGTAGAAAGAGGAAACATTAGAGATCAAACGATCAAATAAACTCCAGATGCACGTGGGCTGCCATGCATCTTGCCTCGGGAGCCAAAGTGTTCAGGGCTACTTGATATGGGCCAGGAGCAAGGCAAGTGGCATCACCACCCCCTTTCTTCAATCCTGTGCACTCATGCAGTGGCCAGCACCTAATTAAAACCTCAAAGCTCCCCGTCACCAATCTGGAGTAATGGCCTAATTAATACTCGGTGAAGAAATATTCCGGAATGATAAACAGGTTGCACTTTGGGTCTTCATTGGCTTTATTATCTAAAATATAACAGGCTAAGTTTTTATTATCACAGATAATGCATGTTTGTTAAACTGCTCTCTACCAAAATTAAAGGAAATTGAAACAGTAAAATTATCTTTCTAATTATACTATCTAAAAAGGGATGGCAGTTAATTATTAATTATATCATTTATTGGAAAGGAAAGTTTTATCAAGTATTATTTTCTGGGGGGAAAAAAGAGCCTCTTCCATGTTTCTTCCTCACTCTTCTCAGCGTAACCAGGCGAAAAGAAATCCTGCCTTTAATCTCACTGCTGAATTTGCCGTGTCATGTATTCTTATGTGCAGAGTCAAGAGAGAAGCTTCCGTTTTTTTTTTTTTCCTGACTCCATTTCCTAATCTTTTTTATGAAATTATAATTTCATGCAAAGTAAGGGGGAAGAATAATCTTTAGCTGCTGATATGCTATATAAGAGGGGAAAAGGGGAAAATGAAGTGGTAATTAGCAGAGTGGAAGACTTTGTGCGTTTGTCTGAAAGCGTGGTCTCCACTGGCCATGAATGAATTTGCATGCTTCGCTTATCGAAACACACTTATTAGGCCAGCTGAAAGAGAGATTAAGGCAGCACAAAATGTGGTGACTAATCCTTTTAAATGTGGCGAGGGGTCTTTAAGGTGTGAACCAGCCCGTGCGTAGGTTAGCGTGGACGGTGTATGACTGACTACAACTTTCATACTTTGAGCTGGATGTGTATTAAAGCAGCAGATACATTGTTAACTGGTAAAAAAAACAGAAGAGTGATTGACACAGGTAATAAATTGATAGTTTATCTCCTGACCCTCTTATCTCTCGAACAAATAAGGCAGGTGGGGTCAGGTCGGGTTGGTATAATAATGGAGACACGTTGTGTGGCCCAACAGCATTGGCTATGCCTTCTTTTTCATTAATAATTGTCAATGTGAGGAGTTAATCATACATGCATCTTAAAAAATGTCCTGTCTTCTTACAAGAGGGCAAAATGTGTGATTGTTTCTTTTTGTTCCACCTGAACTTTTTATGATGGAGGAATCAAAAAACAAATGAGGCTTTTTTTCTGTCACCTTCACTATAAGCAAGAAGATGTTTGCTCTGCAGAGTTGCAGAGCCAATACCCCTGTCCTCCTCCGTAATTGACTGCAAACAGCGACGTAGTGACGTTTAAACACTGCCCTCCTCTCTCTACTGTGTCTCACACACAAACATCCACATGCACGCATCTTGCACACGGTCCCCCACCCCGCTCCCCTCAACTTCAGGTCTCCCTTCTGCCGTGTGTTTTTTCATGTGACATTCTATTCACTTGGGTCAGTAGCAGGCAGCAGCAGCAATAATTACTGTCTGTACATGATAAATCTGAAGCCCAGCTGTTCATTTCTGTCACTGCCGATAGAGACAGAAAAGAGGGAGAAAGATAGGGAAGAGCAGGGGGGGAAGAGAGGGGGAGAGCTCAGGAGTTTGCAGTTTGCCGGATTTCTTTCCTTTTTTTACTTGGTAACTTGATAGGATTACATGGTTCCAGAGCCCACACCTGTTAAGAGGCTGTTAGCAGAACAGTTGGCAGTCCCATAGCCACAGCTTAGCTTTTTTCTCCTCTCACTGCTGTCCTTTCTCTATCCCCTTTTTGTGAGTTCACCCCACATGTATGACAAGAGTTCGTTCCAATGAGCTTGTGTGTGTTTGAGGAAGGACAGCACTGCCTGGGACATGTGAGTGGTTTGTGTTTGATGTTATAGCGCATACCCCACAGTTCTCTGAGTGTGTGAGGCCAGGTCGGCTGACATCTCTTTTCCCTCCCTCTCCTGAGACACGATGTCTGCCATCAGTTGTGTTTCCCTCTTCGACCTCAGTCACTCCGGAGCCGCCCCCGGAACAACGTATATACAAGTAACACGACAGCAAACAAAGAAAGAATTCAATTTGGTTTGTTTTTCACAAGGGTGGGGGACAGGTGTTGGCAGAGTTGTAAAATGCCCAAATACAGGTTAAACCAGACGATTTAAATGATTAAGGGTTAGGTTGAGAACGTTTGTGCATATTTTAGGAGTGCCAAAGCCCTGCTGTCAAATTAGAAATACTTTTGAAAGGAGTGGAGAAATGAGTGATGCATTAAATTTGTTTCTTGTTTTCTCCTGTTCAGCCTTATTAAAGTCTAAAGCAGCAATGAATTATTTTTCAGCACAAGGAAAAATTTGTTTGGAAGACAGTTTGTGGGGAATCAGTGACAAACATCAGACGTAGGAAACCGCATTACAGTAGCTTGTTTTGTGCCTTGGTGCAACGTGTCTCACTGCCATATTTGGCATTCAGCAGCAACCCGGCTCTTTGGCTTCGTCACCTTCTGTGGGCCCTCAGCACCTGTTCCCCCTATTGTGTTGGAATTTTCTATATTTGGCAAGAAGTTGGACCCTCAATATGGCGAGCAGGTCCATGTTTTTTAATAGTTTCAGAAAGATGAGCTCCAGTGTTCTTTTACTTCTTCTGCAGCAGCTCAGTTGTTCAAAAGACAATATTAGAAAACATGATTCAACTTGGGAGGAATATGAAACATTTCTCACCAGGGCATCTAAATGTCATGCTGTCCCTTGCATGTTATTGACACGTTGCACTGCCGGGAGTTCAAATAATCCTCCGTCTAAAGCACAAGAGAAATAAAAAAAGAAAAAAAGTTAATAGATATCTCAGGCTAACTTTTAATTGTTCTGATATGTAATCACTAAATGACAATAAAAAAGGATCAGGGCCACTTTAAAAGCTTTATCTCTCCTGCTCTGTGCCCAAAGTGTCATGTCCATAACGGCACCAGCTGATCTACAGAGTAAAATAACCGCGAAGGCTTATTGTTTGGACAATATTGAAGCCCCCCTCATACCGCCCCCCTCCTCCCCCCGCTGCTTCTCTCCCCTCTCCCTTGATTCATTTCACCCACTGTCCTCGGCTGCTGGAAAATGGCGTTAATTTTTTTATTACCTGTTTGACTCTCCAGCCTTATTACTGTAGCCCCTTAATGTTCTCTGTAACCGTGGAAACCAGATGAATAAATGTCCGCCAAAGAAAATGAGATGATTAAACAGGTCACCCTTGCAAAACAAATTCGCTTGGTCGAGCGCAATTTGTGTACCAAGCGGCTGTCTTAACAGTTTGCTAACAAGGGGATTGTTTGCCAGTCTAACTGACAGAGAAGGGTGGGGGGAAATGAAGATATCTGGGGAAAAGGATATGATTGAGGAGATAATATTTTAGATCTCTGGGCTGTTTGTCTCATCTCTTTATTTCTCATAACAATGCTGGGTTTGTGTTTGATTTAAAATCCCATCTTTTCTTATTTTTACACCTATAAAATATAAAGGAACATATCCTTTAAGAGCATGTTTTTTGCGTGTGTACAGCAATCATTTACATTTAGCATTCAAGTTTAAAGCAGCCATCCATATTACTGTGAGAGGCATTTGGTCTGTGATCATCAGCAAGTGCAGTAGCAAATATCCCACATTTATGTGGCAACCAATCATTACTGCTAATTGTCCTTGAGGCCATCTGTATAGGAATGCTCGTCCTCTGTTGGTGTTGGAACGGTACTGGTCATGGATTTACTCATCCAATAATAATACTTAACTCCTCCAACATCCATAGTCAGCACCAAACACTTCATATTCACACTTGCAATGATAAATATGAAGGAGGTTTGTTTTCACAAATTAAACAGTAGCCTGAACAGCATCCTGGTTTCAAAGTGTCACTAAGTTTCTTTCCCATGATTCCCCTGCCCTTCCCTTCCTTCACCAAGTGTGATATTCTCATCTGATTTGTTTTAAGCAAAGCTTTCTGACAACCATATGAACCGTCTGGTGTTTTCATCTGAGAAAATAAGAGACTTGGTGGGGCAGATTTAGCCGTGTAAGGATAGGGCAAACATGCAGACTTGGATTGGAATCAGGCCTGTGTTGCCATTCTGACCACAAATCATAAATGTCGGGGACACAGCGGTGGTGTTGTTTATGGAGGGATGGCACACTGCGCCACTCAAGGGTGTTGCCTGTTTGCATTGATGCACCACCACCACTTAGTGCCTCTTGCTCTAAAACAACTTCCGCATCCCACTCAGCCCAGCCATTTTGTCCTGTTACCAAAGCAGATCCCAAATATTCACCACAGCCTCAGCCTCAACTTTAACAGAAGGGGGGTTGTTGCTCAAAGCCGGCCTGTGGCTTCTTTAAGTCATTTGTGGGACGGGAGATGGCGGGCAGAGTTTTTTCCACTGGTAGACGGAGTATTTCATCCCAATACAGGGACACTACAGCTCAAAACTGAAAAGCACTTATGCATTATTGATGTTTTAATTTGTGCAAATGCCCAAGTCTTTGTTAAGTGATTATAGTGCTGGGGAGATAACAGGGGAGGTACTTCTCTATGAAACAAGAGCTTGCTGGCCGCACTGGGAAGCCATTGGACTAAATCTAACAAGTCGACGCTTCTACTCAGCTCTGTGTGAAAGGGAGGGAGAGGAGCCGGGGCGTAGACTCAAAAATATCAACGTGTCCAAGATAAGGAAAAATTCAGCCGTTGATCTTTTGTCCTTATTTCAGCTACACCTATCCCGTTTATGATGTTGGGTTTATAGTTCTTTTACATCCCTTATCAAAAATTATTTGATGTAAATACAATAGAACTGACCTGAAAAGCCCCATGTGTAAATAGCCCTCGTGGCGCACTAGAAACTGACCTTGGGAGAAGAATGCAAAGTTATAATGCCTGCAAAACAAGCCAATAAAATAATACCCCGTTGAAAGGAGGGAGTTTGGGTAAATATAAAAGAGGATAGAAGAGAGGCAGTTTTCCACCCCTGCAATGATTAACTCTGAACAAAGGTCATCAAGGTTGGCGTTTTTTTTTTCATCTGTAATTCACGTAATTGTCTCTTGGAACCTGATAAACAACAAAGTAGAAAAGGTTAAAGCATTTCCTTAAAAACAAACATCTTGTATATTCAGACTTTGAGCTTAGCTAAAAAGATTTTGTTTCATATCCGAGTTGATCCAAACTCCAACTTCATCTCAGATCATTGTCACTAGTGCGTAGAAAGCCATGTTTCCTCCATTGTGCCGTTTGCTGTCTGGGATGGTTGTTCAAACTCGGCCTCATCCACGCTGCTTCCACACCGGCAGCTGTTCACACAGTCACCTTCCTCCGGCACCTAATGCGTGTATAACCTGCAAATTATGCTGTATTCATTTAGCTCAGGCTGTATTAAAACAAGCTCTATCATTGTCAACCCCTGAGATAAGTGTCTTAGTTTTGGCTTTGCTTTTAGTATTACTCATTCTCTTTTGTTCATTGGCTTTATTCGTGCTTTATTCTTTGGGAAAATCTGCTTGAGTGTGGAACCAGGCTTTGCCTTCTGCTTTGAGGTCCCTGGTGGAGGTAAAACACCAGAGCATGCGTGTGCACGTACACACAAAATGATCACACACTCACACAGTACGCTCTCAGGCTTCCCCAAGCATTTACTGCTTTATTAAGCTGTCTCATGAACCCACTAGCAGAACATGAGAATACAGGAAAAAAAGAAAAGCCCATATTACTTAGATGATTTGATGTCATTTGTGGACTACAAAACACTAGGCTTTATTGTGTGTGCAGGGAGAAAGAACACAAGCAGGGAAAAAAAAGAAACTGGCTTAGAAATTCAGAATTTCAATTAGCGTACGTAATCTGAACCTGCCGGCTTTGATAGAGGCTTTTTTTTTTAACTAAGAATACAGCAGCACTTGTAAAACATTAATTAAGCAGACTTGTTTTTTTAAAAGGATGGAGTAAAGTGTTCTTTATGCAGTCCTTTCTCACTGAACAAAAGGCAGTTACCTCACATAGAGGACCGCTTCACCCAAACCATTTGTTAAAAAAGGGCCATTTAAATTGGAGAAAAACACAAAAGACTAAAAAGCAAGCTATTGAACGTAATGTTCTGAAGAAGATGATATCATATGAGAGCACAGCCTTTTGCTGAAGAATAGAAATGTATCCGCGGCTCAGTGAAACCTAAGCTTGGTGCAGGAAAACGAGCCCCTATTTTAATGACTTTCTACCTGACAGATGACTTTAGACAGCCTTTTGGATCAAATTGCTCTGACTTTGTCTCTTACATCATCAAAGCATTGATAATTAATAGTTTATATGAATTGTTAATTGATGAGTAATATGAGTTATAAAGACATTATCCTCCTAAATGTTGAGTCCATTGTTGTGGTTTGTAGTAAAGACATAGTTTGTGTTGTGCTACATGGTGGCCTAAGCCCTCTTGAAAATTTTTCAATTTTCTGGTTAGCTTAGTTATGTGATACTGCACACTGAAATGCCAGTCCCAGCAACACTGCAATAAAGGGGATTACAGTTCATACACCTCTTTTAGTCTTATTTTCCATGAATACATCAAGATAAAAACAATTCAGTCCATTCCCAATTGATCATTTACAGAGGCAGATAATGTCTAAGATATAAAAAAGCATGTTAAAGGTGATTTTTACCCCCCCACCACCACCCACACACACACACACACTCTGTAAGACATGAGAGCATTTATGAGCTCCACTTTTGAAATGCATAATAGAAAAAGGACAGAAAAGTCCTTGTCCTACATTTGCTCACTGTATTGTGTATTAATTTTCCACAGACTATTGTAAATCCTGTTGCGCTGGGTGATGAGTACACATACAGATGATACATTAAAACTGCCATAACTCGCACACCCAGCAAAGCTAAAAATCAATTGGAATGGATAGTTAAGCTGGCCCCTAAAAATCAATGAGCAATTCATGTCCTTGATCACACAGTGTCATTCCTCTCAATGTTAGAGGCTGATGAGGGCTGGACACACACACATATACTCCCATTCAGCACAAATATACAAGAAACTTGCCGACACATTCACTGTGCTGATACCATAAGCTAAGAGTAAATTAAACTTGAGGGCAAGGACAAATTTTAATGCACACATACTGTATTTTTAACAACCTCTCTTTAAAACAGGTTCTTGGTGTATTCAGTATCACACCATGCTGTACATTTCATTTTATTGTTTCTGTAAGTTCTTAAAATTAAATAGAAATACACATGATTTTTGGTTAATTGTATTGAGGCAGTGGTATAAGAGGCTAGGGTATTTTATCAGAGCCAGCTGCTGTATACAACATTGCGGTCAATCCATCCAAAATAGCAGGGAGTCAAATTTCAGAGCTCATGTTGTTGTTTTTAAACCATGCAAAATGTTGCAATCCAACGACATTGTACACCAAGCCTGAAAAACAGAGATGACCTTATAGCCATTACATGCTGGGGGCACAGACGCTCCCCACAAATGCACACATTTATGTACACAGAGGACTGAAATGTAGGAAAATGGGAGAGGCAATAGCCAAATGAAGACGATGAAAATTCTGTGTTTGAAAATAGCAGTTTTGCCCTTATTAATGCCATTAGTGTAACAGTCATAATGGATCAAATCAACGGATGACCGAAGCAACTCCTCTGTCTCTGCGCTATGACGGGATCATGTCGGGAACAATTTGGGCATTTTGTGTTGATGAGTGAAGTTTTGAGTGCTGTAGTAACCTACAAACCACCATTAAACTCTCCTAAGTTCCTGTCTTTATCTTTTTCTCTTTTTACCCCTTCTCATTTTTTTTTTAAATTGCCTTTAAACTTTTTCACATGTTCCAGAAGAAGTGACCCTTTCTTTGATAACTGCACATTTTTAACCCAGATTTTGCCAACAGCCCTTGACAGTCATTTTTAGCTCCTGGGCTTTTCTTCTTTGAGGCCGTTTGTGTCACTCACACTTTGTCTTCCTCATTATTACCAATTATAGCAACACTGACCAGTTCAGTGCAATGCTAAATCTGAAATTCTGTCTATGTTGCACCGTGTTTTCACCTTCTCTTCTTTGAACCTTTTTTGTAGTCTGTGTTCTCCTTATTTATCCACAGACTCTGGGGTATATTAGTTTCAAGTTAGCAGTTGCTTGGCTTTAACAGGTGGTCATCTTTTACGGTCCGTTACTCTGGTAACATTTGAAAGGGTCATTCAGCACCCCAGCTTAATGCCTTAGATTTGGGGCCTTCAGAACAGTTGTCGCCTGTCAGGAGGAGCACAGAGTCAGAAAGGACCAGTCGAACACTTGCTCTTCCCCTCGTTGAGGTGAGAATTTTCCAGCAGCTGTCACTTGGCCTCTTTAACTCGTGTGTTTTTGGAGGGTTGGTTTTTCCCCCTCTTTTCCAATAAAGCAAAAATGAATGTTTGTGGCAACTGGAGGGGGGAGGGAAAACTCCAGTGCTGTGCCCTGTCACTCACAATCTCACCCATGTGTGTCCTCCTCTAGAAGGGTTACATGTCTCATCAGCCGCCAATCATTAGACGCACATGAGACGAGCCTAGTGGCTTAGACTTCTTTCTTGTCATTCAACTGTTCAAAAGGCTTCGGTGGTTTTATTCTAGTGTCATAAAACTCTGTCTGTTTTACTGTGTACCAGTAGAAAAATGATGCGTTTCGTTTGCCTCTGCTCTGCTTCCTCTCCTAGACTTCTCTCCCGTTCTCTTTTCCTTTCCCTGTCTCCCTTACTCCCCCTTTCTCCCCCCTCAATCCATCTGCATCATGTCGATCTGTCAGACTGCCAGTGTCTGTTCCAATTAGATTCCACTTAATACACGTAACCTCGATTAACACGCAATCAAGCCCAGATAAATCACGTCCTTTAAGTCCCCCCCTCTGCCTCTCCTGTGTTGCTTTGCATCACTCAGTTTTTCCCAACAAGCTTTCCTCAACGCAGTAGTCGGTCAGGATGTATAAAATCACACACTGACAGAATGAGCAGATAAACGTTAAAAAATGTCCTCAGTGGTGACATTTTGTTGTGCAGACGGCTGTTTTTCACCTCTAACAAAATGCAATGCCTTAGTTTGTGTCTCACTTCTTTCCAGTTCTGTGAATTTCCTTGTGTGTATCCAGCAGACTCTTGTTGGTGCCCTTCTCACCTCAGAAGATGAAGGTGTCTTAATTACATCTTCGGTTAAAAAGCTACAAAAGACACCCTGGGCTTTCTCTACATTGCGGGAGGCTGTATAGTCTATTGTCTCAGTGACCTTTTTAGCTAGCGGACAATTGGTTTGACTAGATTACAAATTAAGACACAGCACTAGGCACTTAGAAAGCAAGTCTGTTAGAGAGCAGTTCTATTACTACCAGCCTGTGGAAGCCACTGGGCCATACGTTTTAAGCGTCACATAAATGGCCACAAAGTCAGGCATCACGTGCACACTGTTCTGTATCTATGAAATATAAAGTTACATTTGCTTTAATGATATCTGCAATGCCATTGTGCCTCTTTGCCAGTGGCAGAAAGGGAAAAACACACAGAGGCGCCACAGAGCTTAGGATTCAGGGTCGATTATAATTCTTTTAACAAAGTTAATAATTTACACTGTTTATGCTAATAGGGGATAAGAGGACTGTTGAATTACCAAACAGCAAAAAACACTAAAAATACAAACCAAATGAAAACAACCTGGGGCACCGAAAAAGCACACACAGCACTCTTGGGTTCGTCTTTTATTAATCGCAGCTAAAAGTGCTAACATTGACATGTTGAACAGATTAGCCTCTTTAATAACGGGGCGGGTCAACATGGCTACCACTGCTGATCCATGAGGATATCCTGTCGGGAGGCGGAAAGCCTGTGTGTTTCATATCCTGACCCCTGCCTCTAAGGGGCTAGCCCACCGTGCTAAAGATACTCTGAATCTGGCCTGAGCATGCACCAGAAGAGGATTACACACTCTTTTCTTCTCTCTCTTAATGTATTTTTGTAGCTTTTGTCTTGGATTTAAATAGGTTTTGCAGTTGTCTTTTTCAGCAAATGCTAAGTCTTTCTGCACGGTTACGGTTTTTGTAGCTCTATTCAAAAGTGTAGCCTGTGACAGACAGAGATCTGGCTCTGTTTCATACAGAGACAGCCTGTGTCATACACGCTCAGGCTGCCGCTGTACAGCATTAATGGTTTTAAATATCTCAATGCTAGTTGGAGTTGACAAGGCCTGCCGGTGTGCGGTGTGTAAATAGGGCTTGGATTTAAAATAAATTAAGCCATGAGAAAGGCTCACGTTGATCCATTTCTTATCTCCTCTGCTGCCTTGTCAGCCCAAAGCCCTTTTAAATTGTGTGGACAAGTTAAGGGACAAGCATGGCTCATTCACAGATTTAAGTATGTAAGAATCGCCTGTTTTAAGTAATAAAGAATGTATATGTAAAACTACAGTAGGCAATATACTTTCCAACAGCCATGAAACTGTTGATCTCTGCAAAACCAATTAAAAAGTTGTGCGTGTTTTATTTAATTAGTATTGGGTGCAAACAAAATGAGTATTGAATAGACACCCGATAGCCCTCTGCCCTGTCTTTTTTCATTTATAAACTCTGTCCACTGCCACAACAATGTAGCGCTGTCTCTTTAAAAGGGGGGACAGTTTTGACTATAAGTTGAGCATTTTTTTTTCTTTCCCAGAGAAAAAAATGGGAATAACGCTGATGAGTTTTAACAGCTTCAGCCAGGCGATGGGCAAATATAATAAGTGTTTTCGTAGACGTCACCAATGATTATCTCATCTGGGCATTTTGGGTGAATGTAGTGGATTTAGAGGCTCGTCTCCCATTGTGCTGACATCACCCTTTAACAAACCAAATTAAATCATGGCTAAAATCATTTGAAACTCTCCCAGAGTCTGCCTCAAATGGCTAAACAAAGAAAGTCTGGGAAAAATTTAAAGGGAACGCTGTGTGTGCATGTGTGTGAGTGGATTTGCGTGGGTTTAGTCTGGGATGTGGGGGTTGTGGTGTGGAAATGGGGGCAAATTAACCCTCACACTGAATAATGGGATAAAGAAAGCTAATATTTAACACATTCTTTTGAGAGTTTATAGGACAAAACTTTCACATAGTGAGTGGCACTCCTGACCTTAGTTTAATTTATTCATTTAAAACATTTTTCTCAACATCAATTTTATTTGTTTTTGCGTTTGATTTTATAGGAAAACTCACTGGCCTCAGCACGGAAAGTTCACAGTAAGGAAAATCTAACAAGGTGTATAAAACAGCCTCAGTCAGTCTTGATATAGCTGTGCATTTATAGATTGAAATCCAGATTAAAGGGCAGGAGTGTCCAGTTTCCACAGCCAGCCAAAGGAGAATGAAATATGTGTTTTAATAGTGGTACCACTATGACGGACTACAGCCAAGAAAAGACAAAATGACACCTGTATGTTTTACAAACATAGGGGGTGACATGAAAATCTCTCACTGTAAGAGTACTCATTAAAACAACCTCTTCAGGTGGTCCCCTGCTATAATGACACTTTGAATGGTTATATTCCTAAACTGTAGCCTTGAATATATGGTAGCTTTGTAAAAGTTACCAAGTGTCACTGAAGTTTTTATGTTTCTACTAAATATCTTAGTTTTAAATTGTTTGCATGTTGAATAAAATTAACAAATCACCCCCCTCTTGCACGGTTGGAACTCAAGGATTCGTCAGTTGTCTCGTCTCATCATTCGCGTGCTGCAGTCGGCCATCCATGACCTTGTGAAATGAACAAGGAGGTAAGGGAGAGAGGAAGAAAGAGGAGTTGGTGCAGGAGTGGCGGCAAAGTGTGGAGGTGAATGGAGGAGGTGGGTGGGGAGGAGGGGGTGTAGCTGCTAAAGGCCTCAATTCAGCCAACGTGGCCTGATGTGACAGGATTAGCTAAGCCCCGGTGAGCATGGCTGGTGCTGTGAGCCACTGTGTGTGCGGTAGTGTATGTGTGTGGGTGTGTGTTGCAGGCCGGCAGTGTGCACAGCAGACTGGGAGCCCCGTACTGCTGCTTGCCACCAGCCGAGCCAAGACAAGACATGGGAGATCAACAGTGTGTCAGCCCATCGCTGCCGTCAAGCCTTAGCCCTCATCACCCTCCCTTTTTACCAATGGGAGGGAGCCAGACCATAGAAGATACAGCCAAGGGAGTAAAGATAGTGGGGGGGAGACACAGTGGGGGACAAGTGGGCGGGCAGCTGGGGCTAAAGTGAACGCGAGTTGGAAAATGATCCTATTAAATTGAATTAAAGAGGCAGTCTTCATTTACCCCAAGAATGATGGATTTGGATAATTAACAGTGTTAATGGGCATTGGTTAAAGAGGGCAAGGGAAACCAGTGATTGCAGACACGGAGTAAAGAGGCCAGGTCAGACCTGCATTGTATTCAGTGGGCAGCACATAAGGGATGGCCTTTTTCCTGCACTAACCCATAGTGGCTTTTTGGGGATTCATTTAAAAATGTTTCCACGGCCACAGCCACAAGTGTAACAAATCTCCTTCAATCTCAAGGTGTTCTTTTCTTCCTCATAACTCCACCTTTATAAAAGTGCAGCTACTGTAAGATGATCCGAACCCAGCAGATCAAAGGCTGTTGTGCTGGTTTAGCGCTGGGCCTGTGTGTGAATAGAGAAATAAAAGCAAAGGAGGGTGTCACTGATGAGCGTGTAGGTTTAGTGTCGATATATTTTGTGGTAGTGTGCTGCAGCAGTGAGTGCATTATACCAGTTTAATGCCCTCATCTCGAGACCTAATTATGGCACTACCAGTGTGTGTGAAGTGTGTGTGTTCATGCACATGCGGTCGTGCTTGTGTGCCTGGGTTTTCACTTTGGTCAATGCACAAACCCTATCTGCATGTCCTTAATTCTTGATGATGTGGAGGCCTTAGGCAGTGTGTGTGATGGAGAGGATGTCTGTGTGCCAAGTTGAAGTGATCAGGCGGCAGGGCATGGGCCCTCACCCCTCTGAAAAATCTCTTTGCTTAGCTCACAGCAGCCGACCAGCGGTAGTGTGTCGCTAGTTTCCACAGTCTAGTCGGGACTAGTGACACCCTCGCACTGTGTGTCACAGAGTAATCTGCAGCTTGTCTATTGGTTTGGAAATAATAGCTAATCCTGTGAAAGAAGTTGTTAGCATCATCGGCATGATCTTCCTTACCTGTGCAGTTCATCCCTTGTATGCAGCTTCAATTATGTGCTTTATTGTTTATGAACAAGCAGTTTTCTTTTGACACAAAGTTGTGGATGTAATCAGTTTGGGCAGTTGTAGATGCACACTCAACTCTCTATTAGGTGGATGATGAGCACCGCAGCTTACCTGAACCCTGATTAGGGAGAGAATGTCTTAAGTAAAGGGATCAAATAATTTTATGCAACTTTTCTCCTTTCAAAAAAATTAACACCACAGTCGCACACATGTGTGTAAGTGAGAGAGTGATAGAGTGTGTGAAAAAAAACAATCTCATCAAGCAGGAGGCCGTTTGCTTAGCAAGAGCTGACAGTCTTTGTGTATGTAAATGAAGAATTTAGACTAATGGAGTTGAACCATTTCTAATTTTGTGATGGCAAGAGGATTTTGATTGAAAGTAATTAAGCAAGCTAGCTGTAAAATTAATTAAAGCAAAAGGAGGGGGGGACTTTTATTGGATTGGATAGCGATATAGCTGCTGTCAGGCAGGGGGACAAATGGGGGTGACCTGGATTCTCTGCCCTCCCTCCTCCCACTCGGGACTTTTATGTCACTTTAATCTCCTTAGAGCGGCTGGTGTGCATTTGTTCGAAATAATCAAGGAAATATGGTCAGAAATTGTCAGCTTTCAGATCTAATTTACCTGACAGCCTTGCAAGTGTGTGTGTGCACGCGCAAGTATGCATGTGACAGTGGCAGGTCCCTTTTTTTCCTTGCCCTCTCCTCAGCTTTGTGGAAAATGCTTTTGACAGTCTTGAAGCATCTTGGTTGTCGGAGGGCGGGGGAGATGAGGAACTTGGGTGGCTTAAGATGGACATTTCAATGAGGCATGTTTGGCCCGGCTTAGCACCTCTGACACCGTTGTGTGCGTGCACAAACACCAACATGTTTAATTGCCACTGTAACATATTCAGACTCCGTTTGGGCACCGTAGCAGCACTTCTCGGCTTCTGTTGTCTGAAGGTAGCCTAAACAAGCAGAAGCTGATTACAGCCATGGCAAAGCCTGTTACAGCTACTTAACCGCTGACAAATAAGATTGGCCAATCCTTCACAAATAGAAATGGAACTTATTGTCCTTTAAATTTAGAAACATAATAACATCTTTGAGAGTGAACACTGACTTTAGATTTCTTTTGTAATGTTTTAAACTTTTGCCTTCATTTTACAGTTGAATGTCTATAAAAAATATCAACTACCTGTGCAATTTGTGCTAAGCTAATAACCAGTCATAAAATAGCCCTGCTAATGTCCTGCGACAACTATATGGCTTTGAGCTGTATGGGGTCCATATTAAAAGTCCACAGGGTTCCCACCCTTCCACAGTGGGTAAGATGCCACTTCCTCTTAAAGCTTCTCATCGCTTGCTGGTGTTTGTGACATAGGGTCTCAGTGTGGCCCTCAGTGCCCCCTGAAGAGACAGTTAATTAAGGCCTGGGCCTAGACAATGCTGCCAGGACTCTCGCCCACCACACCATCGTCTGCAACTGCCGCCACCATTTCTCCCTCTGCAGCCGCTGGGGCCGCAGGGAAAGCAGAGCGCCACCATAGGGGCCCCTAACGGGATTAGGAGTCCTCTGAAAATAGGACCTCAGCTCCATAAGCCTCTCTCCCACCTTCATCTGCCCAAAGGATCCCCCTTGATTCACCCCCAGCCCGATCCCCTCCTACTCCCCCTCTTTTAAGACGGCTCCACCCGAGCTCCGTTTTATCAATTAATGTAATAAAAGGTGGAACAAAGAGCTTTCTTTCCCCCCCTCTGTAATTAGAGGGGGAGATCTCCTGAGGACTGGCATTCCTTGGGCCCGAAAAAACATGATTCTCACTCCCCCCTCTACTCTGCCTCCACCACTCAAGCGGAACATGGCTCCTCGATGTATAAGGGTGATAATGTAAATGTAGTGTAGTCTGCCAGGCAAACCCTGCACAACCTATTTTGCAGTAGCTTTATCTAAGTGTGAACAAATGAATGTAACATTTGGAAGAGTGATACATTATTAACTCTAATTGATTCCTTATAACACTATACATTCACTGTCACCTTCACTTTGGCTCGCAGGTGTACATGTGCTCTAAATCACTCTTGTCGTCGTCCCTATTCTAACACGCTATGTGTCACCACACACTGTTAATAAATGTGATAAAACCACCTGAATCGAGAATATCAGGTATGGCGTCTTCTTATGTGTGTTTTTGTCTGTTAAGGTGTGATACAGTAGACTTAAGTGTGCGTGTGCATGTGTGCCTACTCTCCCTCTTTCTCTCCCTCTCTCTCTCTTGCTTAACTATCTACAGGGGTGTGAAAGTAAAAGAGGGAGACAGAGCACCCGCTTTCACAGCCACTGGAGCTTTCGATAGGAATTAGTTTTACAACATATGCAAATGTACCCCCTTGAAAAAAGGGGGTCTTTAACTGACAGGTTGATATGTGATTAAACGACAATTAGAGAGCTGAAAATAAGTGTCGGCAGTAGGTCAAGCACTGGGCGGCTGAGCTAAAAGGTAGCAGACTATTGAGTAGAAACATTCCCAGGCGGAGGCCAGGAACAGGACCCAAAACAAATTAGAGTGTATAAAGGGGAACAAGGTTGGCACTGAGTGTTCCAATAAACCCACAACAACAAAAATAAGTGCTATATTTTTCCTAGATTACACTAGACTAACTGAAGTAGAGAGGGATTCTGTTTTCAGTAAACCAGAGCTGGAAAAATGTACAATTCATGAATTCTTACAGTGTAAAAACAATACTTAACCTTTAAGGGTCTCCACCATGTGACTATGAAGCCCTGTTTGCCCTGATTCTAACCTTTAGTGCCCCCAGCCCAGATTAAAACCGCTGGTTTGTCCTACTGTAGGCTGTACCCCTCTCCTCTGCTGCCCTTTAAGTTAAAAGTACAGAGACATGAGGGATCCTGTGTCTTTCTTCCTTGCTGTTTATTCTCTGACAAACACACACACACTCACTAACACACACACACACCCGACACAAACATACAGGCAGCGACATAAAAGGGCTCACGCTTATTCTGGCAACAGATGGCCCTGTCCCTATAATCCCCTTTGATGCTGCGGTGGGCAGTGGCTCCTGAACATCTCTGAAGCCAAAGCCCCAACAAAACTTGAGCTACTTTTCCTTTAACTGACCCCAATTGCCAAGGAGCTGTCAGCTGTCAGACCTGGTTAAGAGCGTCTTTACTGGGGGAGACTGAAGGGCACAGGTTTCTCTCTCTCTCTCTCTTTCTCTCTCTCTCCTCTTTCAGCTTCCTGTTTGTTTTCTGTCACAGGCGGTTCATTCCACCTTCATGACACGGTAGTGAAAGCAGGTTGACCGTGCTACTCTGACTCTTACTATAGACAGCACTTATTTCTTTCCTGTTCACTCCAGAAGGTGAAAGAGTGAACCTTCCTGAGCTCCAATATTGGAACCACAGATGGCAGGAGGTGGGCTAAGAGGCTTAGATTTCATCAAAGACTCACCTTAATTATTGTCATCTGAGAGAAAAGAGTGTCTTTTTATAGCCTTCATAGCCCGTGTGCCAAATACACATTAAAAATTCTAAAGGAGCCAATTTATCACTTGTTTTTTTGAAAAACCTTTTTTGACTGATTTAGTTACAAATTTCACTTTGTTGGTTACACCTTACTTAGGTGCCTGTCGTGGATGACTTAGCCAAAGTATCCCACTGATGCTGAGGAAATAAACGTGCTATCTAAATAAAGTGGTTTAGTCACTGATAAGATAAAATCCCCAAGATAGTAATGAGCTCACTAATAGGGGTTTAAAAATAATTTAACAATTACCCTTAACCCCTCTTTCACAGCATTAATTAGAAAAAAGGCTGTAGTGTAAAGCCTAATACTTAAAGTATAACAGCCTTCTTACTTTTTGGTCAATTCTCTTTTAGCTCTAAAATTTCTAATTAAAGCAGAAAGTTGTGCTTGACACCTTGATCAAGCTGTAATCACTCACCCAAATGTTTGCATGAACTGTCACCTGAAGAACCCTGCTTTCTTGACATTTTTTTACTAGAAAATAAAATCAATATAAAATCATATCTAAACTTTTGTATTATATAAATTCCTCCTTCTTTGTTTGCAGGCCTGTAGTTAGAGGACACTAGATATATGTTTCCCTCAGGTGCAGAGACAACTGATTGCAGCGATTTCTTGTTTCAGTTGGAACGCAGCAGCTTCTCACACAAATGGAGAAACCCAAATCAGCACTCACTTTCTGTGTGATTTCAGAGAATCGTACTGTACCGTGTTATCATTCGAGAGCTTTAGGGGATAATCATCACTGAGATTTGCTCATGTTTCCAGCGGGTTTGCTGAGATGCATGTACGTGGCTAATGGGATTGGGCTTTTTTTATATCCCTCTCCTGTGGCGTTATGGAGCTTGCAGCTGAACTTGAACGGATGTGCATGGTGCTGAGTCGTGCACAGGACTATTTCAAGACTGAAATGCGATTGTTTTAATACTTTAATCCACCTGTCCTTGATGTTGCAGAAGTCTCCTAATTATTTCAGTGCCCTCTATCCTTAATGGTTAAAACAGCGCAGGGACACTTTTTCTGTTGGAAAATCCACTTTAAATTGTTCAACAGAGAAAAAAGATCAATAAATGACTTAATTTTGACCCCCCACTCCCCATGAGTGCAAATTTTAACCACATTGAATATTTAAATATGCATGTATGCTGAGACGACCAGATATATTGAAAATCATTTTAAAGAGTAAGCTATTAAACAACCAGAATTCTCAGGATTGTCCCAGGTTCTAACTGAGATAGTATGCAAACACAAATATTTTCTTTTAATTAAAAAGGCCTCATCCCGCTGTATCCTCCCCCAAGCCTGCTGCCTGCTCTCAACGACCCCCATCCTAATGTACTCACACGCACATACATGCACATACACACCCCTGTGATATTTTATTAAAATGTACTTGCTCTCAAAGTGACATACATATAGTACAGACAAATTTGAGAAAAGTGATTATTTTAATTCCGTCGTGGGCCATGGATTCCTCTTGACTAGCTGCTAATCTGTCAGAGCCTGGTTGTCAATTGAGAACTGGGGACACCAGCAGGGACGGCTGCCCAGTTCACTGATAGCCCCCTGAGGGACAGTTAACCCTGAAACACCCCCCACCGCTGAAAAAAAAAAAAAAAAAAAAACAACTCTTGTGCAGTCAACCACCCTCCCCCCTGACTGGTCCAGTACTAAAAGTTGCACAGGCTGGCTGAAGGAGCGGTGGTTTTTGTGTATGTATTCTGGTTCGGGACAGTGGCAGTGGCAGGGGGTAGGTTTGTGTATTTATGTGTGGTTTAGTGGGGGGGTGAAGGCTTGATAGTAATGCATGTTGATGGTTTCAGAGATACTTCATTTCAGAAACAGGGGCCTCATTAACCGTAGTCTTCATCAGGCCGGCAAGCAGCGGGCACATTAGGGGTCCACAGGAAGTTAGAGTACAGCAGGAGAGTGCATTAGGGAGGCCTGGGGAGACACACTCCCTCAGTTCCACTTCCACCTCCAGCGCTTTTCTATATCTTAATGTACCTTTCAGAGGAATTCGGATAGAGGTCAATAATTATGCTCTTTAAATTATTCAGTCGAGGTCCTCTGTAATTGTGCTTTTTAGAGCTCGGACATTGACAGCATGGTTTACTGCACGGCCTGACCGGATGAATCAGTACAGAGTGAGAGAAAGACTTTGTGATTGTGTTTTAATGCTCTCATCACCAACTGGTAACAGATGTAGTCTGATGTTCATTTCTGTTATGTCAGTACGACAAAGCATCAAATAACAAACTAAATCATCTACAGAGCAAATTTCTTAGTAAATCAAGTTTGGATTTTTTTTTTTTTTTTTTAAAGAGGCATTCAGACTGAGGTGTCTGTGGTGGCCATGCTGGTGTCAAAGACTTTTCACACTACCAGCTACTCTGTGGGAATGTTTAGTTTGGGACGCAACCGTGTTATTTTTGTTACATCGAGGAGAGGAAAGCGCAAACTGCAAGGGTAGCAGAAAAAATCACCCAACTTTCTCTACAAAGCCAGCCCCTGCAACGTTTCACTGCACATGATAACATCATCCGTCCACACAACAAGTCCTCTTTCAGCTACAGATTATTAACACATCGCTGAAAGCGGCAGAGAGCAATTCGCTGTTGTCACAGGGTCTAATATTTATATTTATCTAGTTGGGAGAGGCATTGACAAACATGTCACACACCTGCAGTTTTATAGTATGTGCTACTGAAGCTTGGTGTCAAAGAAAAAGCCTGTACAGTGGAGTTTTGTTGGGGCGGGAGGAAGACTGTAATTACTGTCTGACGATTCATCTAGTCACTGCATAAAATAGTGTTTATCCAGTCGCCCGTGTTTCTGTCGTGGCTGAGGGAGGGGAGGGTCACAACTGAGACAGCTAGGGCAATCAGGAAAAGAATCGTGACTCCAAAACATTCAGCCTTTCTTCCTTTCTTTCTTTCCTTTCTCTCTTCATCTCTTTGTCTCTCTCTTTCTCCCGCTCACTTCAGGGTTAAGAACCGGTGCCTTAGAAAATGAGATCTCCCTTTCCTCCCCCTCTGACACACCCACACACAAATAAACATAAAAAGCTAATTTGTTAGCGCCCTCATTTCAGAGGCCTGAGCAGGAGAATATTGTTGGGGGGAAAAGTAATGCTTTGTCAAATGTTGACATGTGTTGCAAACATGGGGCCTTCAGCTGCAGCAACAGCAGCAGCGTTTTGTAGAGCGGCTCTGGCACATTGTCGGCACATGAAGAGAGGATGCTTTGAAACAAGATTAGCCTCCAAATGGCCCTGCCTGCCCCCATCCATACCCCTGTGCATAATGCGTGCGTGCGTGCGCATCTGCACTAAGATGCTGAATGATCATATCCACTGAAATAAGTGTGAGCCTGTTTTCTCACAGAATGAGTCGGGGTGTCATGTGCTGTTTATCAGTGGACAGCTGAAGGTGCGTACATATTTGTTCTGATGTTAGGCCTCATGGTCTGGCACAAGGTTTGGCTCGCTTTCTTGGGTCCCTGTCACTGAGGCTTCCTCCCCTTGGCTTTGGGTCAGGGTGACACTGGGCAGGGGGAGGGAAAAAAAATCCCATCACCCCTACACTTTGCCCTTACAAAAATGAATCAAAATTGGAAAACAACATGCAAGGTTCGCCTAACACAGGAACACTCACAATATGCTGATGTTTTCTTTTGCACACTGTGTTTGCTAAATTGCCTTTGACTGCGTGCATCAGTAATGAAACTTTATGTCCTTGTGGAGAGGGCAGCAAGTCCGTTCCAGTTAGGACCGGGACGATCTCTCCTGTCTGGCTTTTGTGAGACTTTTTTTTCTAATACACGTCCTTATGAATAAATGAAGCCCATGAAGTCATTTTTTCCATATTTGTGTAAATTGCTTTAAAAGCATTTTATCATGTCATAAAAAAGCGCAATTGATCTGCTGGGCTTAGCCCATTGGACAGCTGTGTGTTTTGTTAATGGCCACTTTGCTCCAAGCAGCTTATTAAAAAATTTATATATAAATGCAAAAATTGCATAAATTATTTAGATACAGTAAGCATTTTTTTTTGTTTTGGCCAGGCAGGGAGGGGCTGTTATCAGTATGGAAATTTACCATAGTATATTATCTGCTGAAATATAGTAATATATCTGCCCAGACACATATGTGTCCTCCTCAGTGCACCCCCCACACATGCAGAGGCGCAGAAAAAAAGTATATATTTTTTGATGACTTCGTTTCAGCAACCACGGAATGTCACCCATATCCTGGTTGATTGTACTTTCGAGTTTTATGATGTTTTTCCATTGATTTGTTTCCCCGGCGCAGCTGCCGACCTCTATTGAGGGACGAACGTAATCAGCGCTGACGCAAATTAGATGGTTATTCGTTTCGAAAATTGACAGAAAAACAATAAAAAAGATGAAATGCTCCCAAATCAATAGATATAATGAAATTCAAATAATCCGAGAGATGAGGTCTCCATGGCAACTGATAATGTGGAAAAGAAAACAATTTAATAAAGGACAGACACGCTTTGAAAACAGATTGGGGAGGGGGGTGGCTGTAAAGCGGGGAGAGGAGAGCAAAGCAGAGCAGAGGAGAGAGGAGGTGGGGAGATGGAGGGATACAGAGAGGGAGGGAGGAAGGGTGGTAGTGGGGTGTTTGTGGCTGTAGTGGTTGCTCTATAGCTTGTTTCCCCCGGCGTGTGAAGGATCTGTGTCTGTCCCAAGGACACCAGAATAATTAGAAAAGCTTTCAGGCCAGAAAGTGCAGATTCAGGTTTTAATACACAAAATTATTTCAGGGGCAGTGAATCGGAAAACCATTTGTTGGTGACCTTCCTGAGAGGCCTCCCCCTCCCCGGTACAGGGCAAGATGGAGGCTATGTGGCAGCACAGCCTGAGTTATGGCATATTTGTGTTTTTATAGAGGCAGGGGGAATGGAGTTGGGGAAGTTGGGAGGGGGTGAGGGGGTAAATGTGTATGTGGTTATGTTTCAGTTTGTGTGTTCGTCTGTGCATGAGATTGGGGGATGGATTGGGGGGGTCACAGGGAGACATTCATGTGGGGGGGGGGGGTCTTAAAGGAGTTTGGGCAGAGAGAGGGAGAGCAAAGATGAGAAAGGAGAAAGTGCAGAGAGAGAAAGAGGGAAGTTGCAGATCCGGCTGTATTTACAGATCAGTTGTCAAAAAGAGCCATTTAAGGGGAATGCGCCTGTTCCTGCACTGTGACAAGCGAGGTGCCTGTTTAAAAAGGAAAAGACAACTATGAACCTGAGAGGGAGATAGTCAAACACAGGCTTTTTTTTGTTGAAGACAGACAGAGCAGGGGGTGGCGAGGGAAGCGAGTGGGTGTTAAGTGACTTCATTTGTAGTCTATTTAAGGTATGTTTTACTTGTCCTTGTGCTGCTCCTCCAACATCTAATGCTGGGGCTGTGTTCTAGTTAGCACAGCAAGGGAATAATGATTGAGTGCATCATTCTTATTTCCTGTAAATACAAATGACTTTCCTTCATCTGCCTAAAAACCTGTATTTGATTTCATTCCTACCGTCAAGGGAGATTTGCTACTGATGCAAACAGAGATAAGAGTGAAAACCAAAAGCTCAGCTCTGTTGCCCTCATTAGCTTATCATAGCTCTTAGTATGTACACTTTCTGCTGGCTTTATTCAACATCCGTATCCTGCTCTTTTAACATCCTATTTTCTTTATAACTCTTTGTCAACCTTTTAAAGGCAGTCTTGTTGGGCGTTGGAGCCTCGTCTGTCAAGTAGTGACTACTATTTTTGTGTCATTAGAAGGCTTTGTTTGACTCAAATAAAGGTGATCCACCCTCTGTTCAAATGATACCAACAGCAGGTCCGGGATATCATGTCTTCAGTGTAGATACCCTTATCCTGTTCCAGGCAGCAATAAATGGAAAAACAAGTCCTCACACAAAGGCATGATAAACGCTGTTCTGATATTTTAATAGCATAAGATCCTCTCCCTGATTAGGATCAGTGCTTTCCTGCAATACAAACTGTCATAAAGTTGGGCAATATTTGATAATAAAGTAGAGTACTTTATGCAGTTCTCTCTGCCTTCTCTTCTTTCTCTGTCTTTTTTTGATTTGAAACCTTTTTTTTAAAAAATGTGTAATAAAGTTGGTTGAATACACAAAAATCATGTCATGCTTTTTTTTTTCAGACACTGCTTAATAGCCCTTTTTTTACTCAGAGGCTCAACAACATCTGACATTCTTCAGCAGGACAGCTAATTCTCTCCTGCACTGATATTGCAATGTGAAAAGTGCCCCACAAGTAGGAGAGAAACTAGAAATTCCCCACTGTACACTAGCTAAGAGCCTTCAAATCTCACATATCAGTGTCAATGAGGACTGTTTTCTTTCTTTTTTTTTAAATGGAAAAAAAGAATGGATTGAATAGAGACTTGAAATACGAGAGCCGATAGGCATCCGCTGTGTGTTTGTGTTTTGTGTATGAATGTGTGTTTGTGTGTGCATGCACATACACTCTGACACGCACACATAGGGCACAAAGCACATGTTATCACTGTCAACAGCAGCAGTAGCAAACAGCAGCAGTTGTTCTGTGTGTCTGTCTGGTTTGTGTATGAGAGAACGGGTGTATGCAATCTCTCTCAGTCTCTCTCTCTTTCTGGCTGCTGGCTCTGAGGGATCCACTGTAAGTCAATCTGTGTGTTCATATTCCCTGTGAGTGTTTGTGTGTGAGGCACTACTGTACTACACTTCAGGGGCCAGGAGCCAGGAACCGAGCCCAACCGAACAGCGCTGAACAGGGCTGGAAAGGGCCGAGGGCCAGCTCCCTGTGCACACCACCCACTTCACACCTGTCTCCCTCTCTCTCACACACAGACACATAAGCACACGCACACGGCTCGTATAGCCGTGCTGCTCGGCACAGGGCTCTCATTGTAGCAGTGACAGGAGGGCGCCCGTTAAGTGGCTCTCTCTTCCTGGGGCCTGTGTGTCTGTGTCTGTGTGTATTTTGTTCCCCAATGTGTCTGTGGGGTGGAGAAGGGCGATGGAGGACCCCTACTGGTAAAGTGGGTAAACTCGCACAGCCTCGACATCTGTGCTCGGAGAGAAGGGGGGGAGGGGGGGGAGGAGGGAGGAGAGATAGACAGAGAGAGAGGAGGACAGGGTGGGAAAGAGGAAAGGAGTGAGAAGGAGAGAGGGAGGGAAAGGGAGACAGAGGGGGAGAGAGAGAGAGAGCATAGCCTTGGCAGAAAGCAGTTGAGGAGAAAATGCCTTGCTTTGTGGAGAGAATTCTTCCAGGGCAGGAGGGAGAGGTGAGACAGAGCGCAGAGGGCGGTCTGCTGCCAGGTAAGACCCACACACACACCTTCCTCTCTCTCTTCTCCCCCCCTTCTGTCACACTCTCTCACTCTCCCCTCCAACACACCCACCCACACACACACTCTCACAAGAGTTGAGTGCTACCTTGAGGTGAACGAGTCTGCTACTAGTTGCAGTTGGCATGAGTGAGGCAGGCATGTGATGTGCAGAGTTCAAGTGTGTGTGTGTGTGTGTGTGAGAGAGAGAGAGCAGGTTCAGTTTTATTTTTAAGGTTTTTTTTTTTTTACCCATAGTGCACCTGATGTTCAGAAGGGGTTTGCTGTAATTGTGTGCTACTTCTTCAAAAGTTCTGTTGTTGACTTTTGTGACTTATTGCACTTCACAGTTCCACTTTTTGAATTTTACAGTTTTTTATGACATTATGGTGGAAAGTTACTCATGTCATTGTGGAAATTGAAGGGGCTTTCACTTTGCTGCCTTATTTTCATGTTCTTTAAATTTGTTCTCAGTTTTTTTCAAGCATTGAATGCTTAATCTATAAAAACTGTACCTATTAAAATATATCAATAATTTAAAAAGTGCTTACTTCATAAACGATCTGCCACTTTAAAAGTTGTTTTGAGTGAAGCTCCAACGCTGAAATTTTGTTTGTCTTCATCAGCAAAATTATCCAATTCTAATTAATAACAAATCAGTCATTTATTTGATTGCACGTTTCACTTTTGATAGATACTATGAATTCTATAATACCTTTATATCCCAACTTGAAATGTATTTTTATTTAATTGCTTTCTTCTGTGATGAATAATTTGTAAATGTGGGTTTGACTTTTTGACTCAAGTCCGCAACCAGATAACTTTGTCCAGCTTTCCAGTTTGTTTCATAGCAAGCTCCTTTTTATTTTTTATTGAGCAGTTATTTTCTGGCTGTTATACTGCCCAGAAGCGGCACAAATAAACTTTATTTGAGTTTGAAAGTATAATTTCAAGACAGAAGTCATCAGGCTAAAAATATAAATTATTGAAAAGCACCTAAAATCCCTCGGCTCTGATGTCAAGTACAGATGTATCCATACATAACATGAGGTAATGTGCGGTATCTGTTGAGATTGATTTGGCTGTTTAGATACAGATGTTGTGATGGAGTGATTTATCATCTGAGGGATTTTCAACTCTGCTGATGTAAACAGTGTCTGTTGAAAAAGGCTAAAGAGTCTTTTTCTCCCTTGTGGAGACTCTCTTCAGAGAGGAATAATCCTACTCTAGTACAATTAGATTTTCTCCCTTTGGTTAAATAAATACACTGTCTGTGAACATAAACACAGATTTACATGCAGCCCTGTGGGTGTCTGTGTCTCAAACAGCCTCCTGCTTCAGCCTGGGCCTGATTTTTCTTGTTGAGGCCCACAGAAAAGAGAAAAAAAAAAAAGAAGTGAGACAAGGCAGAAGTTGGCCGGCTCAAACTTGACGCTCACTGTTTATTTGTTTTTATAACAAATGGAACCAGCTTCCCGAGTGAAAGGTGAAGTCAGAATTGAATTTGGCTTGCGTTACCGTGGCGATCTGGCAACCGCTCCCGTGTCCCATAGGACTGCTCTGGTTGCTGTGTGCCGGGCGCGTGTGTTTGTTATTTAACTGATGTGTGTGCGTGCTGCTGCTTTCTGTGTGTAAGAGCGTATGTGTGTTTTAGTAGTGGGTGGTGGTAGCAGCATTCACGAGAGAGACATTTTACTAAGCAGACATTTCCCCCTCTGTTTTCACTCTGACCTGGTAGGAGATTGATGACTGAATTGTGGAGTACATGTTAACAGTAACAAGTGATTTATGAAGATACTTAGGGTAAGTGAGGCCGCACAGGCTGGAGGGAAAGAAAAAGATATAGCCTTTTAAGTTAATGCAAAAATATAGCCTTTTTAAGTAATAATTGTTATTACCACTGCAGGCTTTGGAGAAAGATCTGAGTGAAAGTTGAATGTGCACAAAATGAAACATGAAGCTTTTTTTGTTGGCTTTGTGCCTTCATTTTGCACCTGAAATTCTCATGACACAAAGACACATTCATTTAAAAAAATATATCTATATTGAGAGAGTTAGATTCCAATATTTGAATTGAAAAAAAGAAAACATTTCCAGGGTAAACCATAGTGGAAAACTTTTCTTGGATGAACCCTTGCACTGCAACAAGTGCACTGTGTGTTTTGGCAGACCCCTTTAGCCAAAGATCCCTCTGAAAATCCGCATGCAATTTTAGAAGAATCAGACTCTTTCCCTTTCCTTGGCTTGTGGGCTCCCCTGATATTATGCACACAGAGATCCTCCTCTCTATTCAAATATGAGATTCAATCCACTTGGAAGTGATCTATAGCATTTTTAAAGAATAAAGCAATTTTGGGGAATACGGAATAGTGCTTCCTCTGGAAGAAGGATAGCTTTCATTTTTTTCAAGGCACCTCTTAGACTGAGTGAAATGTTTCCCCTGTTCGCTCAGGGACGACTTTATTTCTTACCAGGGATTTAACACTCACTCAGTCCCCTCATAAATACAGCGTCCCTCAGCCCTTCGCTAGCCATAACTCATGCACTAACTCTCTAGCTAACTAAACTCATATAGCAGAGCCAACACTTGTTTGTCTTTTACCTCAGCCTTTCTCTCCCGTTCTTCCTCTCCGTCTCTTTTCCTCCTCTCAGCTGATTTATACATGACAGAATCTCCTCTGACTACCGTCTCACCAGGCTCCTGCACTGATCTCCTTGGCCCACTCGTGGAGTGGGGTTTGGAAGAAATGTGCATTTGAATATGAGCCAGCCTAATCTCCTTGAGGCTATTTAGAGTGAGCCTAATGCTCCAAGAATGAGCAAGAACAGCACCGGAGAAAATGCGGACGTCCCTCTTGGCGTGTCACAACACAACTTAGGTCTCCAAAGAACGAAGCAAGCCTTTGCTTAGCTGATGAAAATCTCTCTGTAAGAATAACTTAAATTTGGGCTTTCAAGAGACCTGTTGAAGTCTCGTTAGTAAAGCCTTTGTCCTTCGTTTCTTATTTGTCCTGCTGCATTTATGGCACCTACCTGTAGAAATTTTACCTTTAAGCATGTCATCCCAATGGTACAATAAATATCAGACAAACAGCAGCTGGTGAACTTTGAAGCCATTTTACTTTCAGCAGATGAAAGAGCTCAGGTGGGGTATTACAGTACGGTGGAAGCCTTTACTGATCTGGTGCCGATTGGCATTTTGGGAGGAGACAGTCTTTCTGGCGTGGTTCCCGTATTGGTTGTTAACAGCCTGCTGGTACCTTCTGTTCCCTCAACTCCTCAAGCATCTGAAGACCCTCTGAAGTCAAAATCACCCATTTTGATGTCTCATGGCAGCACCCGGCGTTTTGTTGTATTTGCGTTTGAAAAAAAAACAGGCCCCGCTCTGAGGAATTACCCTCAGCATTCATTGGTATCAGATAGGGGAGGAGGGTATCATTCCTCTATTTTCCCCCCATTCTCCCAGCTCTCCTTGCTGTCCTTCCTTCCTTTTTGATCTCACCATCAAATCTTCCTCGGTTTTTATGAGTGACGTTTACCCGAGAGCAGCATGGGAAATGGTTGGCTGAAGAAGACGTTTGAGAAAATATGCCTGAGCAAGCTATCACCTTTGATAAAGCCATAGTTCCAGAGGGAGAAGAAGAAGAAAGCCAAGGAGTTTGAGCATTGTTGGTAATGAAAAATGCCATTCAAGAGGGAGCATCTCTCTGATCACAGCCTGTTAAACCAACAATGTATACTACAACAGATACTTCAGTGCTACATCAAGCATTTCTCTGTTGTACCACAATGAGTGTATGACCCAGAGGACTGATCTGAATCTGGGCTACCACACTGTGCCTTTATTGCACATCAGCTGGGCACCAAATAATCTCATAATAAAAACCCTCACACACACACAGCGGGTCATGCTGGCACTGGCATCAACTGGCACACCTTCAGCTGTGTCACCAGTTGGCTAAAGGCTGGCAAAACACACTTGAATGGAATGCAAAAGGAAAAAATAAGAAATAATGGGGAAGTGGAGGGTATTTGGAAGCACAGAGAGCAAGAAATGTTAGCTTTAGTAATTACTACCTCTATAGAGAAGCAGTGGAAAGGACAGCGAGCGCAAGAAGGAGGCCCCGTGTGCAGATAATGAAGGGGTATCATTGTAGCTCTGACAGCGTTAATCTTAGAGTACTTCAAAGTGTGTGTATCTCTATCTCAGTGTGTGTATGCTGTATGAGTATCATGTATATACTGCTTGGGTGTATGCAGATCTTGATTAAGTACAGTGATGCTAAATGTAAGACCATCCAGTCCGCTTCAGTTCAGTCCCACCATGCTGACCACTGCCTCCTCTCACATGCTCCTAAGATGGTCCTAAAACTTCATAATCTCTCACTTCCTTCCCCATAAAAGCCCCGTCTCACCTGTCAGCACCTGAAACTTGTCATCTTTGTGGAGGAGGGAGAAAGGGGAAGAGCAGTCCAACTTTCTTTGTGCTGGCTTTTCTTTTCTTTTTTCCTCTTCCCATTTGAAGTTGTGAGACACTCATTTAAGCCTCATTGCACACCAACACTCGACACACAAGAAAGTGTTATGAATATGTATCAACACAGCATATGGCAGCAGTAGCACTGGGACTAGGTGTGTCCAGAAGGGTAGAGTGCTGCCAATGCATTATTCTTCATTCAAATTACCACAGTAAGAATGCAGCGGGGAGCTGTGAGCTTTTCACCACCCCTTTAGATGGGGCAGGAGAAGAACCTGGATTGCAGGAAACAGCAGGATCAGAAGAGCAGCGATGAGCTCGGTAGTAGGCCAGCTGAGTTTCTGTGATTTAGAAGGGTTTTTCGTCAGGTTCAAACCTGGCACTCGCTGACACAAGCGTGATTAAAAGTGATATTTCTGACACATTAGGATGCGCACGGGAAGTAACCTCCTCTAAAGCGTTCATTATTAGATGCATGACAGACCTGAATATTTATAAAATAGGTTTTAATAATTAATAGCAGCAATCTGCTCCCGTAATTCATCAGATTTGCACTTCAACAGAGTATCCGTTTTCACTTTAAAATAATAATAAGAGGAATATTAATGTTGGAGAAATGTAAAACGGGCAGCTGGATACAGCGTAAATAGGCATGCACTCCATGCTCACTTCTGAGGCTTTCCTTTAACCTGTCACTTTTCAAATAAAATTACATTTTAAGCCGTCAACACTGCAACGTTTGAAAACCTTCAGTTGTTTGTGCTTGACAATTTAGTGAGCGGCTTCTGACAAATGTGGCAAGTCATGAAGATAAAGATGCAGGAAACAAAGTGGGTTTGGTGTAGAATGCAAAAGTAGTCGCTGTGGTTTTATCAAAAGCAAATTTATTTGTTTGAGTCAACTTAGCAGCACTTCCTTTTGTATACTGAGACCCAAAATAGACAGCCCTCTTTTTTTCCTGTAAAGCAGCTCTGCTCGTTTCATCGTTTCACAGTCATTTTTTCTTCTTTTTTTTCTCTTCTTATTGTGAGTGTTGTTTTATCACACCTTCAAATTCAGTCACAGCACTTTCCCCCCTCTATTGAACTCCCAGCAACAAGAATGTTCCTGTTTTAGGTGAAAACTGCCACGTTTAGTTCCGCCTCCACTTCACATTGAACTTTTCGGTAAAGCACACTGTTTCAGTGCTGTCATTGGTGCAGCAGTGTTGTGTAGGACTGTCAGTATATGTATTTGACTCTGTATGTGTCAGAGCAAATGACGTGACATGCAGCCAGTAGTCAGAGATAATCAGGATAACAGCGCAGAGCATAGTGCTTTGCTGTTTATAAGCAAATATACAATAAACACACACACATAATATTGGTCACAGCCCCTCAAATTTGCTTTTTTTTGTGCTGTATTACACCTTCCATGGCACACATGAACACACCAAACTTTAATCCATCATACTTCACTTTAGTACTGTTGTCATTTCCATCCTGCTTATCAGCTAAGTTAAACAAAAGTTTTCACAGCAGAGTCACAGCCACAGGGTCTTCAAAATGCAAATTCCAGAAGCAGGAAGACTCAGTCTCATCACTTCCTCTCTTTGCCCGACAAAGACTGCGTTTTGATCAAAATTTAATTGTGCTTCATGAGGAGAATACATTGAACTTTTAAAGTGTAGAATGTGATAAAATAAGGCAGAAAGTCTGCCCAGGATGACATTTTAACTGGCACCTGTGATTCATTCTACCGCATGTAAAGTCCAAAGGAGGGAAAGTCTGTCAGGCAGAGCAAATTTTCTAATGGCAGCCAGGGATCGATGTTGTCATCACAGGCATCCTGTCTGGAAATGCTGTTTTTGGTAAATGTCGCCTCCTTTTTTTCTTGGAGAAGTAGAAAGGGCAGAAAAAGAGCAAAAGCAGACAGGGGAAGGAGGTCAACAAGACTGGATGCAGACTTTCCAAGCCGGGCTGAATTTAAGGGAATTGCTTGAAAAATACTGACTTGCTCTCTTGTTCACAAGGTCCTCAATCTGAAAAACAAATTCAAAAAGTAACCTTGGAAATCAATTAAGAAGTCCCCGAGAGCTTGAGAAAAAAAGAAGGGAAAGGTCCCCCCTTCTTTTCTCTTTCCCTCCTCCCCACGTCTTTTCCTCTCCTCCACTTAACAGGGACCTCGGATCTGCCCATCAGAAAGCTGCCCTGTGTGAGGAGGCTTTGTCAGCAGGGGCTTTATTTAATTTTTTTTAACGGCAGAGTGCCATATATGCTGTCAAAATGTCTTAAGAGTCTTATTAAAGAAATGCCACAGCTCATTTCCTTTTAATGCAATTCATATGCTGCTGAATGGGGGCATGTCTAAAGATCTAAACAGCTTTGCTTTTTAGGCTTCACATTAGGGGTTATCTGTGAGGGCTTGTCATTGATTGACATTATCTGGCCTGACAGGGCCTCATATCAAGGTTAACCTCATGGACAACAGTGCCATCCGCACGGACACATACATATACACACTGTCTCACCCACACTTTTAGTCAAATAAGGCACGCTCGCCTCAACTTCCTGTCGAGAGGGTGCTACGTATGTGTGCCAGCTTCATCTGTGTGTGTAAGCCAGGTGGAGATTTCCAGACTTAATTGATAACTAATGGAGCGGCATGTGCTGAGTTTACCCTAGAGGATTGACACTGTGTGTGTTTGTGCGTCTGCATGTTTGTGTATGTGTGTGTGGGTGTGTGTCCTGTGGAGAGATAGAGGGGGTAGGTGATGGTAACAGGATGGGGATGACTTACTCAGCAGTGTAGCTCCGGATTCTGGTGAATTAAATATGGCCCCAAAGATAATGACATGGATTGACACACACCAGTCTGGCTGCTCCTGACCTCTTGGGCAAGCCGGCCGTTCACTCTGCCGTCAAAGAAAGTGTGTAACCAACACTCACTCACACACATCTCCCCTTCTCCCTCCCAACAAGCCACAAAGGCGAAGAGAGATCCCCGTGACCAAAATACAACTGAAGCAGTTAATCTGTACAGATATTAGCTCAAGGGCCCTTGAGAGGTGCACCGCTGAGCCCCTTCTCCACTGTACTACCCACATGGCCTTGCTGCTGAACCAAGCTCAGCAACCATGAGGGAGGGACACAGGGTCGTCTGCTCATTTACCATGGCGGTTGGCTTATCAAATTGCACTCCTGGTGTCTTGAAAATGAACATGGGAGCAGAGCTTCAAAACAAAGCTACAGGAATAAATTTCCCCTGCTCAGTTCTTAGAGGCATGGGACTGTGTGTGATTGTGTGTTTTAGAGCAAAGTTTTCACCTCCTGTAACAGTCACAAATTAAGACATCATCTGGTGCCAGCTGTGAGTCCAGATTTGATGTACAATTTTAACAAGTTAGCCATGTGTCCCATGAATTACCCTAAGCAGCAAACTCAATGAAAGTTGGCTGTTTTTGTACGTAGCTGTCAGAATGGTTCTTGTCACTCATGTCAGATTGTTTTTCTCTCTCCCTTAGACCATTTTAGGCTGCTTGTCCTCTGTTCTGGAAAACACCATAATTACCCTGTTTGTGATGAAGCTGGAGGGCGTATTTGTCCTTAGATTTCAACTTTCCTGCCTGATTGCCCTCAAGTTCAGCGTCTTTCCTCTTCCGTCTGTACTTGAAATATACATTGTTTTCTTCAGCCATTGTCCTGGGCAGTAAGTGTGTAAGAGTGTGTTTTACTGGGGCCGTTTGTGTCTGCTTTTGTCCCACAGTGTCTTCTTTGTGTTTTGTGGTGGTGTGACGGGAGTGTAGCCCTTGGCTGAGGGTTTGTGTTTGATAACAGCCTGTGGACTGAGCTGAAGTGTAATAGTCCAAACGGGTCCTTCAAGGTCGGCACCCCCGGAAAGACAGCACACAATGTGCAAGGTCACATTCTAGACTAAAAGCAATAAGTGCTTTATTGATAGAAAAAACAACAAGCAGGCAGATGTGCAACCAACTGATTAATAATAAAATACATTTGTGAGAGACAGGCGAGGGAGGGGAGGGGATGGCACAGGGGAGAGGAGAAAGCCTCCTGACTGTTTGTCCATGTGTTTTTGAACTGTAAGTGGGCCCACATGCATGTACTGTATGTTTTGCTGCAGCACACTGATTTTGCAGTGGAACTTAAAAAAACTGTTAAAATCCTGGGTTTAAAAAAGTTAAGGAAAAAATTGGACATATTGTAGTTGCTCAAGTGTATTTGTGTTAATGCCTTAATTCCTCTTGTTACCTCTTTGGGTCTATAAAGAACAGTGTGACAGTAATGGCTGAAAACTCACTCCTCCTGTTTGACAGTAATCTAAGTATCATATATATCTCATCAGTTTCATGTTTTTTAATGACAGAGACAACAGTCACCCTAGGTTCCTTTTTCCATTTGGCCACTTTATGAACAATGTGCCTTTGTACTACACCTTTGATGCTATTATCGTTTTATGAAAATAAGCAGAGGGCATCGGACTGTCGTCATCTTTTATATGCCTTTATCGTGCCTTCTCTTGTGCTCTCTCACTCTCTCTCTTTTCCAACCTGGCAAACCTGCCAAGTGAGTAAAGCTCAAAAGTGGATCAGTTAGTGGCAGATTTAGATTTGAGGTGGGGAAAGCTAAGTCCCAGTCTCAGCAAAACCGGTTTCTTCAGGAGGACTCTTAGGGACAAGAGGGCTGGAAGATTTCCATATGTTCTGTCGCCCCCTTCCCCTCAGTGATCACTTACAGTCACACCCCCAGCCCCCCACCTGTGTATACCCGCCTATAAAGCCCATATCTAAATCCCTTCTCTACATAAACTTCTTCTCAGATGTGCCCACCCCTAAACCCCCATCTATCAACTAGTTGGCAATGGCATTGTTTTTAATCATCAGAACCTCAAAATTATTTTTATCGCTTCTGATGCAGCAATTAAAACTTCAGGTCAGAGGCACAACGAGCGGTGATCAGCAGCCGAGCTGAGAAGTTTTAATTAGACGATCAGAACCATTAATGCACAAAAAAAAGGTGTGCGCTGGGAAATTAACGGGAACGTCTTAATCAGGGTTAGCGACTCCGAAGAGGAGTCAAGTGAACAGAGAGCAAAAAACAAATCATTTCCGCACCACTGGGACAAAACTCAATTAAATATGCATGCGGAAAAATGGAAATTTCTCAGCATCGGCAGCACCGACTGTTGGAAAACTGTGGCAAAATCTCACTGCGGGGTCGACGACCTGCTTATTGTTATTCTTGTGTAATAAAAATGAGAGAGGGGCCAGATGCTGGGGTCTGGGTGTCTTGCCGTAGTTGTCCATCAGTGGCTTTCCGCTTGACTTCCTTGCGGCTGCCGCAGCCTCTCTACCATGCAGAGGGAGAGAGAGGAAAAAGAGAGAAGAGGAAAACATTCTCTTCCTGCAAGCCGTAAATTTACAAAAATAAAAACATGGTAATTTCAAATGTGTCTGTGTATGTTTGCCTGTGTGGCTCAGTGATCTCCCTGAAACACACATGCACACACACTCTCACATATACATCTCCCATGGGAGCTAGATTCACAAAAGGTTCACTGAGCTCCACACAGGGAGCTGCAGCCTTGTCGATTAATCTGCCAAAGGTTCATAAAGTTACAACCGGGCGCTTTTTTTTTTTTTCTTTTAAGAGCTAAAGCAACTCTCTGATGCATATTGTAAAATAATCCTGAGCTGAACAGACATCTCCCAGACCCTGTTTGTATTAATTAACTCCTGATATTGCGGGGGGTTTGTCCCTGTGTCAGTCATGTAGGAACTCAGCAGGAATCTACAACAAGCCAGGTACCTGTGTTTGATTATGTGAAGACATAAGCCTTAGTTTAAACTGGTAATATCCACCTCTTATTTATGGACCCTCCTGTGTTTACTCCATACAAACTGAAAAAAACTGCAGGAAGTCAATGTATATGGAGCAGTTCTGCTCTTTAATATACAACAAAGTCACGTTATTCAATTTTACTTTTTGTCTTTCACAAGATAATGACAAAATCCTTTTGGACATAAGCACCCTGGTCTTGTTTGTTAAGAAGAAGTAAAGTCACAGCCATTTTTAACTCCCACATTCTTTACCCGAAGCTGCCTTGATTACAGTCTGTGCACGTTCATACCAATAATGCACTTCCAACAGCGTTATTAGGATTTGAAACACCACTTGATTGGGCATGATATCATTCTGGCACACAAACAGAGACTCTGCATCAAAAACCAACAAGACCTGTGGGGCTTTGAGCAGTGGAAGAGTGAGTTTATAAGACAAGAGAGCTAGACTTGTACACAAGCTGTGTTATCCAGCTCTGAGAAGAAACAGGGACAGAAAGAACTTTGATGCACTTGTTTTTGACTGAAGATGAAAAAGAACTTGACCTGGTCAAAATGTATTCAAAATAGTTTCTTGACTTTTCCTCAGGTTTTGGCCTTATACAGACAGTACATGGCTCTCCTTTGTGGCCCTGCACTGTTTCCAGTAAAAATAGTGTCACAGCTAACATAAGCAGTTGGAAAAATTAGTTTCAGCTGTTGTGTTCAAATTCAAACCTGTCGTTCTTTTCCAACTCCCAGTGCTTACCGAGGTGTCTCCTCCTTGACAATTAGCACACCAGGCTAAAACAGACTGTAAATAATGTCCAATGCGTGTGACAGTGTTGTTTTTCTTTCTGATATTCATTAATAAGGTAGAATGCTTACTGGACTCTCAGGGAGGTGGGGGAGTCAGTCCCAGAGGGAAAAGTTGTTCTTTCATGTAGGTCCCCACAGATTTTATCTCATTGTACGCTATCATGCACACAAACGACTTGAGGTAAACAGCTTAGTGTTACCATAGCAATCCCTATTGTAAGCAATGGCAAAAAGCTGCTGTGGACAGAAACCCTCAGCATAAATAATAGTTTAGACAGCTTCCATAAACCATTGAACCATAGTATGTTCCTCCCCACGGGTAGCTCACAATATTGTATTTGTTTTAAAGCACGTCCTACCTTTTCAAAGAACACACTGAATTTGTGGTAAAGATGTTAATTTAGTTATAGGCAGGCTTATATCCTCTGCTAATGTTCCTTATTGTCCACAGAAAACCATATATAAATACTCACTAATGGAAAGAAACAACTGTCAAGGGGTCATTTCCTACAAGGAGCATGAGATTTCAATGCAAAGGAAATCGGTAGTTAAAGTATGAAATACTGAATGCAGTAAACAGAAAAATGACCTCCACTGCAACACCCAAATGACCTCAATCTTCCTTTGTGGAGTATTTCTGAGGAAAAAAAAACAACTTGAAAATTTATGTCTTCCACTTCCTAATAGTTTTTCCAGCTGATTCCCCTTTTTTTCTTCTCAAAATTGCTGTCCTTTTAAAGGTGACCCTTTCACCTCTACCTGCAATTGTCTAACACTAAATTGTACAGTAATGTGCCGTTGATATATGGCCCTCTCAAAACTACATAATTCCTGAAGTCATTGTTTCAGAGAGGAAGTCTGCAATGTAAATACAGTAACTGAGAAAGCATGTGTGGGGAGCACGGGGTGCATTGTCTGGCGACGGGTTGATCTGTAAACTCCTTCAAATTGTATATCCTCTAATGATCCCACAGCTTTGCAAAGAAAATGAAAACAGGATTTTATGTTGCACTGATGTGATTTACATAATGTTGGCAATGGCTCACACATGATTGTACTGGGCTTTATGGCTAAGGAATAATGAGGAGGCTTGTATTCATTGTTACAGAGAGTGAATCGAGTCTTTAAGATACAACTCAGTTACCTTTGATAACTTTTTTTTTGTCCACTGATATGTATCCATAATACTGTGTAGTTTATTATCTTAACCACAGTATCACCATGTTCGATACAACCTTTAAGGAGGAGAAATATGTCAGCTGTAGCCTGCTGTTTAACTGTTTTCTTAGAGCCGGCAAGGCTTTTCACGCTTTTTAGTTTTAAACATAGACAGTTAACATTTAAGCTTCCAGTTTATTTGGTCCTTGGTGTTTCCACAGCCTTTTCAAATAACTTTTAGTCATGGTCATCTCCTCCTTGCTTTTTAAAAGTTATTTACAACTTGATAAAGATCTGGCCTTGGTTTTGAGTCAGCAAAATGCAGTTGGAAGGTGAACTTTGGTGGCTCTGGAAACAAAGTGAAAGGTACTAGAGTGCAGTTTCTGCCCTAAAAGGCAGCTCTGGATATGGAATGCCACAGGCAGCTGTTCCTGCCTCATCAGAGGATGTGTTTTAAAGATAGCCCCACTTGGGTTGAAATAATGCCACCCATTCCTGCCCCAAAGTACACTCGATCATGCTCTATTGTTCAGAGAGGCCGCACTGGGGGGAAAAATGTTGGGACTGTGCAGTATGTCTTGTTAAGCAGAGATATGTAAAACAAGGTAACTACAAAATTTTGTTTGATTTATCTATGCTGCTGTCTTGGCTGGATCTCAGAAAAACACAGCCTGTGAAAGAAAGAGCTTTTATACAAGGCTTTTTATTGTGCTTTTAATAAAGTGAAATCGGCAGCCTGAACAGAACCTGTTATTGAGTCTAATCTCACTGAAAAGCCAACACGGCTCCAAAAAGCCTAAAAGTGCTCAGCATTTTCTCTCCGCATCTTGACAGCTTTAACACTGTGCAGCCCCCCACTCAGTGGCAGGACCACAGCCTCTTGAGGTGAGAGTGAAGATAACATTTCACGGTGTCTCTATAGCGCTGTCATGTGAAGGATTATGTAGCTGTGTATTCACTGCTTGTAGTACCGTAGGGGGTCTGATACCTATCACCCTGTGATTTCAGCTGCCTGCACTTTTTTTCCACAGCTGTGTTAAAGTCTGTGCTGACCGAAGAGGTGTGACTTAGAAAGATATGTACAGTATCTCTGTGTGGCCTTTCAGTCTTGTGCAGTTATTGTTAAGTGCCTTTGGGTGTTATTAATAGCAGCAATCACTGTTGTTCTTTGTTGTTTTTCCATTGTAATGAAAGTTACTGAGAGCTGGTTCAAACTGGGGCTGAACAATTTTGAAATAATATCTTTATAACAAATTTGATGTGAATTATTTTTCTGTAAAGAATTACTACTTTCATTTAATTCTCATTTCTGGGTTGTTTGCAAACTAAAAATTGACACCTAAATGTGTGCATGTTGTGCAGATCATAAAATGTCTTTTGAAAAAAAAAACTGTAAACTGGTATTTTGACATACTCAGGTTGTAGAAATATTGCACCTTCTGCAATTTGAAAATTGCACTAGACTGTCTTGCGATTTAAGCTAAATTTTAAAAAGGGCTTATTATTTAAACATTACAATTATTGTTATTACGTTTATTTAGCATAATGGAGATAATTTAACAACCTTCTATTATTTTTCTTGTTTCCATCAGCTAAAAGGAGTTTATGCACTGAAACGACCTCAGGAAAATCCAAGATGGCCGCCAAAAGGAAAGGTGGCCTAAAACTCAACGCTATCTGTGCCAAGCTGAGCCGCCAGGTGGTGTTCGACAGCAGCTCCCAGAATGCTGAAGGAGACCAGAGTGTTGCAGAAAACAGTGAGCGTGGCAGTTCCCACTACGATGACAATGAGACCAACTTCCCCGAGAGCCTGAGCCTAAATCAGAGCCTAGAGGAGGACCAGAAGAGACGCGAAGCCATCGAGAAGTGGGTCAATGGTGAGTACGGCGACGAGCCACCAGCTCCTGAGGATGAACAGGAGCATGAACTCAAAGTCAGCAATGATGAAGACGGCCCTCCTGAGGGCGTGTACATGGTACAACCCAAAGGCTGCAGTGACGACGAAGAGGAGGCCAAGCCCACGCCGGGGTCTCATGATGGTAGTTTCCATGATGACAAAGAATCTGAAGACAGGCCTTCAAAAGATGACGCCTACATGCAGCCAAGTGAGGCCCAGAATCGCCCAGCACCTTTCGCCTCTCCAGGTAGAGTTTGACTTTTTGTAAATCTGGAATTCCTACCACAGTCACACTATCACCTGACCTTCTTTTTCTTCTGAAACCAGTGCTACCTTTGGCCTTTAAACATTCCTCTCCATAGTATTAAGGGGAAGAGGCTCAGACAGAGGGTGGGTGACATTGCCACATCCACATAAGCTTAAGTGTACCCATTATTGGAAAGAGGCGCTCTAGAGTTACATTAAGAATAGCCAGTGACTTTATTACCCTAAAGACAGATTCAACTGGCAGGCCAGAGGGGAAAACAGGAACTTGACAGTGTGTGTGGTTTACTCTAAGAAATTCATAAATGGAGTAGGCTTACAATATAAGGCCGTTCATGCACCCTCCCAGCAGCTGTGGGCCAAAAGCGCATGGCAGGACCAGGCTAAGCTTCATATTACACCCAGGATTACATATTGAGTCTTTGATTTTCCCTAAGCTCACTAAACTTAGCCTGTGCTTCGAGCTCCTCTATTTCATGATGTTGTAGTCTGCCGTGAAGGAGCTTGTTTTTTTTCTAACAGTTGTCAAATCCAAGAGATCATTCAGATAAAATCAAAAATGATACTTACGTGTGTTACTATCTTCTCAAAACAGCAGTGACTCTGTACATTTATCGTACGCAGACATGAACATATTCTGATAAATTCCTTAATAGTATGTGCTCTTGTAAATGACTCATAATGACCCCTGTTTAATTGTGGCATGATGTTCCCTCAGTATAATTCACTGATTATCAAACAGATAAAGCTGGCTGGAGGACTTTAAACAGTCAATCTTCAGTAGTAGTATTAGTATGTGTTAACAGAACCAGCCACACTTTAAAAAATTTACCATTTACAGTTTCAAAAGCATGAACAATCTTAAAAAAATATATTTACAGTTATATGCTTTGTGACCCTTAGAACCAGATGCATTCTCACTATGGGGGAGATTGGCCTTTGTATAGCAGAAGTTAAAACACAGAGCTGTAAAAAGGGAAAAAAAACATAGCTGGGTTATATGAATAGATAAAAACCTTTTCACAGGCACCCAGAGAAAAAAAATACAGCAATTTGCAGGTGAGACCGGTTGTTGCGGTACAAAAACAAGTTTTGTTTTGAGCTTGCTCACATCAGTTTAACTGTTTTTTTGGTCTTTCATCTAGGTTTATCTATCTGCCTCACTGTCATGTACACACGCTCTTTTTGTCTCCATTTCTTTTTGTTTTCACCCACTGCACAGCAGTGTAGCTCTGGCCACACACAGAATCGGGGGCAGGGGCTTCTCAGAAAACGAAGCAGGTTTCATTTCAGAAGCAAATGAAAAAAAGTCTTTGTGGTTTTAATTAGTCATTTTGTGTTTATTTCATGGCCATGAAAAAGCCTGTCTGTAAATATGTATTACTGTTGTGTAGCAGGCCGACACCTTTCTCCCTGACTACTTTACATCTCACAACAAAGCTGGTGTTTGAAGACTGCAGGGAGAGCATACTTCATCAGTTGCAAATCTTGTCTTAAGAGTGTGTTTTTTTTAGAGTTGCTCTTTGTTGATTGTAACTAGGGCATCTATATTGCCATGTTTCTGCTCAGCACACAATTAAAACATTTTTCCCCTCTCTCTCTCTCTCCCTCTCTCTCGCCGCTGTCTTTCAAAGGCTGATGCGGAGTGCACGTAATTATGCATATAAACATAGTGGCTTAATTATCTCTCACAACATCAGTGACAATGTAATTAACAAACATTGCAAGATCAATGAGAGAAACTGCGACCTTCAAAACATTTAACTCCTCACATTGAGGCATCGTGCGGATTTCCTATCAGTGCAAAACCCCAGAATACTTTTCCTAGATAATTTAGATGTCGCATTAGAGCCCTCATAAGCAAGTCAATGGAATAACCAATGAATAAAATCTATGAAAGCAATGACAGAGATGCTCATTGCGATGGATCAAACAGGCTTGACCATGACTTCCATTTGCAATTCTGGGTTCACTGTAAAAGGTTATTGTTCATTTCAAGTAGTTTCAAAGCCCTCTCTATTTACTGCCTGTTAATTAACTAACCAAACAGAGAGGAAGTTTGAAGCTCCGTACAGTTTCGTGTGTGTCAAATTAGTCCAAACAAATTCACATAATGTCATTTATTCAAAGCAACTCTTTGTCAGGATACCACTGTCCATTTAAACAAAACACACTTAAACTAATTCACTGACATGAGGACAAATTGCTTTTTAAAACTCTATTTAAATGATTGTTCCATATTGAAAAGTTTCTCTAAATGAAATCCAATGAAAACACGGCATGTTATTCAAATGATTTTTAACCAAATGGCCTAAACTGTGTACATCTGGCTCACAACTGACACCCTATGGAGGGTATTCAACTCTAGATTAGTCCATATATAGCCGCTAGAATGCACCTTTATCATCAGCGACACCTCTGTCTCTCTGTTCTGTGAGCACAGAAGCTATGCCACACTGATGGCCATGTTTGGTCATCCAGAAGGAGATAGAATAGCCATCTGTTATCATATCTTGGAGAGTAAATGTAGCCTAATTGCCTCAAATATAGACAAGGCAGGTCTGCAACTTGTGCTACTTTAAGTGTCAAGATTAGAAACAGTGTAGATTTTTTAGTGGCACCAAAGAAAGGGCTGTGTAGTATTTTAGAACAGGAGCCAAAATAATGTGAACATTTTTGCATTGTTATTTTGTAAACTTGTGTTGTGGAATAAGCGGTTGGACAAATCTCACCTCAGCCCATACAAAGCGTCCTATCTGGTGCCACATGACTTCATTAAGAAGAGGCCAGGTACTTAAGTAGAAAAGTCATTTATATGGTGTTTAAGCAAGGTTATCTCCTGTCAGTGACAGTCATAATCCTTTCAAGTTCAATCATTTGCCTTTCATTGATAGCACCTCACGTTGCTCCACTGAGGTAGAGAATTGACTCACTTTTTAGTAGAAAGTGATGATTAGCCAAGCTAAAATAATAAATATGAAAAGAAACATTTTCCTTTCCCTAAGCAGATACCACAAGTCTATCTGCCTATTATGAGTATTTACTTTAATTTGTTAACTGCTGCAAAACAGAATCCAAAGACATGGATTTCTTCAAAGTCAACACAAAGATAAACTGAACAAAATAAACTTTGATATATTATTGTGATGTTTCATCCATTCAAAGTTTACTGTACCTATTTTATTTTCTAATGATATTCCTCACTTAGTTTAACAGGGAAGTTCTGTTTTTGAATCATTATTTTGGAACGTGTGGGAGGGTCCATCCTAACTTTAGGGCTATATGATATACTGTGACCTGAGATGCACTCATAAATACAGAAGCTGTAAAATCCCAACAACCACTAAAGTTATCAGCACCTAATGACATGAGAAGACTTTGGAACTAAATGACGTTCTGGTACATTTAGATGTTCAGGTGATATTTTATACCCTTTTCTATATTTAATCAAACAGGTTAAGTAAAAAGAAAAATCTCAAGTGTAGAGCTAATTAAATTGTGGTACTGGTATGTAAAGAATGTCACTCTTTGGTTTCAGCCGATGTGAAAACATAGATTTGTTTTAATGAACAGTAGCCAACATACTGGTATTAATCTCAAATACCAGATCTATGTCCTTTAAAATTTTCATGCAGTTTCAATCCACCAGATCCTCTTTCATACTGATCCACAGCAGAGCGGAGCTACCCCAACACAGTGAATGGAAATTTAGGGATTATTTTACATGCTGCGCAGGAGATGTGAAAAGCAGGGCACAGTGACTGATTTAGCAATAAGTGAGACATTTGAGACAAGAGCACAAATATTTGTGGATAAGTTACCCTGATGGAAGGTGGTATTACTTCTCACAAGCTCATCTGTGCTCTGGTGATGAAAAAAAGCAATAAAACAATTTCTTAAAAGAAGATTTGGACCATGGTCCTGTAACTATGCCAAGTACCAGTTAAGAGGGCCAAAGCTTTTACATGACCCAGGTAAATTATCATCGGGTGCATAACTTGCATGTCTATGTTCTGGGTTTCTGCCTAACATGCAAACTGACACAACCCAGGCTTTTTTTGGAATTGAGTCGCATCAATAAACAAAACTGTTTGCAGTTTTGTTGCCTCTGAGTGCTCTCTCTCATTTTTCTTTCTCTCTCTCTCTCCTAAACAACCCTCTTTGTACCTTATTTCTGCTTATGCTCATCTTAAATATGAAGAACTTTGTTCCTCCACTGCTTTCAGGCCAAATCATTTTTCCCTTTTCCCCACTCTTTGACCTCGTGCGCTAACCTGGATGAAAGTTAATGGGCCAGAATTAATCTCCACATAATGCAATTAAACTATACATTGACTATATTTCGCCCATGTCCTTGGGGAAGTTGTCCAATTTAATGGACTCTTAAAATGAAAGTGATGTTTCAGTTCACAAATGTGTAAAGAGAGGAAAGACGGGAAGGATTTCTTCTTTTCACTCCTGAAGGTGACACAATAATCATCTTATTTTTCAATACTTCAAACTAAGCTCAGTGGGGGGTTAAATAATTGCACTTAACATACCATCATTTCAGTGTAGTAGTTATAATTGGGTTTCAAATTGTTCAACATCAGTCATCACTGGAAAAAAGGAAGAAATAAACAAACAATGCCATTTAATTCCAAGACACAAAAAGTTCCTTTTTTAAAGCTTTGCAACTGTATTTATATTTGTTAAACAAATATCAGTACAGATCCAGTTTGTCCTTGGTACAGTAACCTGCAAAGTCTGCAGGACTGACTTACAGCGCAACCAAAACAGGAAAAGCATCACCCCAGAGTGCCTTTTGGTAGACACATAAATGCAGAGACATGTACAGATGTCGTTGCTTGCAATGCAGAATCACTTTCCTGTTGTTAGATCTGTTACAGTTCTGAAGATGATGGCTTCACATCAATAAAAAACTCTGTTAAAAAAATGCACTTTGATAATGAAGTTTAGATTTCTTAAATTATGACCTAGTATCAGGATTTCTTTAAATTCAAAAATATAATGATGTTTCATTTATTGAGCTGTATTCTACACTTGAAGCTAAACCATCTAGCTTGGTGAATCCATTTAACTCATGTCTTTGATGACAAACGAATGGACCAACTGCTTTAGTTTTAAGAATAGCAACAATGTAAATTTCTTTGAGAGTCACTGAGTCAATGCAAACATATTGGGTATTGATCAGAAATATGTATTTGGTCACTTTAGCATGGTTTGAGTAATGTTTGAGATTACAGTAAGTAAGGCTTTATAACCTTAGTAAAAGAGAAGGATTCTCTGTTTTATATATATATATATATATATATATATATATATATATATATATAATGGAAAATTCAAAAGCAGTTAGAAGAATCATTCAGTACCATACTTAATATAAAGAAGCTCACTTTTATTTTTCTCTGTACAGGAGAAGCTTCTGCCCTGCGAGACTATGCAGCCAACACCATGAATGAATTTCTGGGAATGTTTGGTTATGATGACCAGCAGGTAAGGGATGAGCTGACCAAGAAGATCAGCTTTGAGAAGCTCAAAGCCGCTACCTCAGACCCTTCATCCCTCAGCAGTGAGGAGGCCTCACGACGCGCCCGCTTCTCCAAGTACGAAGAGTACATACGAAAGCTAAAAGCCGGTGAGGCCCTACCCTGGCCCATGCATGCTTCCCCACCCAAACCGGACGACCTCAACTCAAAACTGGCCCAAGACAAGAGCACTACCATGCTCCAGACCCCTGGGTGCCTCCCAGGGGGCGAGGCACAGATCTACCCCCCAAGCCTGGACCACAAACAGCCAGGAGGACCTCAGCTGGGTGCTTCCCAGCCACCAAATCCCTCTCACATCTCACAAAACATGGCATCCCGAGCCTCAAAGTATGACTTCTTTATTCATAAGCTTAAGGCGGGTGAGAGTCTACAGCAGCAGAACGGTAACACGTACAAACGACCCTCCAAGTATGACTTGGAGAATGTCAAATTTCTGCACCTCTTTAAGCCTGGTGAGGGCAACCCTGACATGGGTGGCGCCATTGCCTTTAAGACTGGAAAAGTGGGTCGCCCTTCGAAGTATGACATCAGAACAATTCAGAAGCTGATGCCAGGAACACCAGAGGCCTCACTGATGCCCAATGTCCTTGCCACAGCACCAGGAAACCCAGGAGCTCCTGGTGTCCCTACTGGAGGGGCAGCTGGGGCCAGCATCGCCCCAGGGCTCACAATGGACCCGGCAGGAAACATAAGCTTCAACGCCTCTGACTACCTTAAATCCAGCTTTTCCAAGACTGACTCCATCACCAGCGGCACTGTGTCCTCTGTGAAGTAAGTCTGTTCATATATCATTATACATGCCAGAAAACACCTGAAGGACAATTTTTTTCAAAGGTGACAAATTAAGGTTTTTTTTTCAAACTATGTTTTCATCTGTATCAAAGAGAAAAACAAGTCCTGAAGTCTTGTACTAGGGGTGCATGAATTGAATGACTGTTATCGGCACAAATGAAAACTGTTTTAGCTAAAAAAAAATCAGCCTATTACATCTGTAATTATTGACTGTGTGAACAAATAAGTTGGTGGAGTTTTAAAGTGGACCAACAAACCAATCAGATGTCACTTAAAGTATGTTTTAAGGTCTGAAATGTGTTCCTTTGTCCATCATCAAACTTTAAATTCTGTGTTTTAAGCACTGAAATTGTAGATCTGAACTACATTTAAATATTCATATCAATATCAGTGTCAATACTGTTATGAGCCAAAATCAATATGAAATATTAGCTAAAATTCAATATTGTGCATCCCTATTTTGCGCAAATAAACACTGTGCAAACTTGTTGGCAAGTGACTTAATCTAGCAGTGGCCTTCATATATGGCAGTGGCCATATAATTTCAACAGTTGGATACCCTTTGGTTTTGTCAGGTTTGACATCGATTTTATCAAACATTTAGGAATAGTTATTTATGAAATATGTGTTCAAAAAAATATCAGTACAGTAAAATGTTTTATTGCTAAAAGTGACAATGAGCCTCACAAAAATGTAGTTTTGAGGACAACTTTTCTTTCATTTTTGTCAGCAAGACTGAACAAAAAAATGTTGCAATATCAGTTTTAACACTGTGTGCCTATCTGTGATGGAAAAAAGCATTTTATTCCTTTGTTGTGACTTTACTTTCTGCTAAATGTGAGTAAATGCAATGTAGATGAAGAGATATTTTAGTAACATACTGAATAAATTTGGGGGTAAGATAAAACAGAATGTCTCTTCTTAACAAATCCAGAATGTGTACTTATTGACAGTTTTTGTGTGACTACTGTAAAAGAATGCATATCTCCTATACATCAGTGAATAAATCACACAACTTGTCATTAAATTTCCAAATTAAAGTTTATGAGTGCATAGAAAAGATGCAAAGTTCCAGTGGAACACCTTGGAGCTAATGTGAGGCTCACATACACTTAACTGCTACTGTGAGTCAGTTAGCCTAACGCAAAGGTAATTGCTACCTCTACAGCAGCCAACAGGAATGTAGTGTGAAATAGCGCATAGCGCCCAATAGATCCACGACATGATGAGTTGCGAAGGCACATGAAGTGTTTACTCGCTGTAGCACTCCGTGGAGACTGATTTAGCACAGTCATCGCAAAGTGACTGACTTCTTTCGTTTGGCTAGGGTGTAACAACTCTCCCTTTAATTACTTTGGAGCCATGACTAACCTCCCGGCGAGTCACAGGGGCCGACTCTACACTGCCTGACGAGTGCACTTTAAAGGAAGCAAACGAGGGGTTTGGGGAACTAGCCTACAGTCGTGTGCACTACCAGTAGGAAACAGCTCCCAGAGTCTGTTTGATTGGTTTTGACCTTGTCTCTAGTTAGTCAAGACCTATCAAAGACACTGTTCAAGAACCCTCAGGCACATCTCCCTCAGGCTTTGGCCTTTGTCAGGTTGGGGCTCAGGGAGGCTGAAAGCTTGGCTAACTGACCCAGCCTGGTGCTTGTATACAGGAATGAGAGGGGTACTGAGGAGAATGTCTGGCAGTGAATCCTCCCCTCTGGGCCAGATTAACCTCAGGTCATCACCCTGTGTGGAGCTGCTCACATGGAGCTAAATGCCCTTTTTGAAAGAAAAAAAGGCAAGTCAGACCAATACTGTCACTATACAGACAGCACAGCTACCAGCTGCTTGAAGGGATTTTAATCACAGGTGACAAACAGCTCTTGATACTTAAGTGTTTGAAGCTGCAGTGGAGTCTGACCACTTTTACTGTGATAAGTCCAGACTGATTGGAGACAACTTGACATCATTCTTAAAGCACAGGCCCTAAGAGGTTTTCAGAAAAGGCCTTTTCAGAGCTTTTCTCCCTCATCCCCATTATCCAGTTTTGCATATGAGCTCTCACCAAAATACCCCATAAAAGATTAATGTCCCTTTGCTGCTGCATTTTGCAGTTCATTGAGAGACTATGCATCAAAGTGTGTGCCTTCCATCCCTGATTCATACACCACATGAAAACGCTGTTGTGCTGCAAGAAAATATATATTGATAGTCTAAAGTTTGGTAGCGGCTTGTAAGTAAATATTGTGTCAGTTTGTTTTTATTAACAACAGGCAGCCCAACCTCACCATTAATCGTGTCTCTTTTGTGTTTGCTGTTGCATTAGGAATGGTCTGCCACCAGATAAACCCGCCGGCGACGACGTCAACCTCTACCAGAAATATATTGCCAGGTATGCAAATCCCTCAATGAGCAGCTTGGATGAAAAAATATACCCAAAACAGAGAGGCTCCTTTTTCCAATCCACTGATGTTGTGTTTTATTCTGTGATGTAGATCTCAGACTGGTGGGAGAGTGTTTGTGTGCAGTGAATTGATTAAGGAAAGACTCCAATTTATGTGCTTAGTGGAAGTAAAGGATGAGGGGTAAGAAGTGAAATGGTAGCTCACTATAGCTGTCTGGAAAGAAAGCTCATGGTGTAAGTAGCACTGAAACATTGAGAACATAGTTCTAAGTCTTTAGTGTTATCTGTGACTGACAGAGAGGATATGAGCTCAGGCCGGGGTCTTCTTGAGTTCTGCTGTTTATTGTTGAACACAACAGGAACTGACTGATCTAAAAAGTCAGTCATTCACACCAACAGAGACAAAAACATCAGGCGAGGGGAGGTATCTTGTGTTTCAATGGACACAGAACAATGTCCCCCTTACTGGATTCATTTTGAGCCGACACTAGAAAGGTGATTATCACTTGTTTGTTTATTCCATTTAAAAAGAGAGAAAAACAGCATTTGAAAAGCCAAAGTGGCTTTGGCGTTAATGATTACTTCTCCAAGCCATAACATGAAGGGCACAAATCAAAGCCTTGGCACTGACAGACACACACACAAACACACACATCTTCTTCTGCACACAAATACACACACACAAAACCCCTTCCTTGGACTGATTACATTTTGCAAGAAGATTTAATTAAGGAATTTTTAATGAGGCTTCTGCTGGCACTGCCAAGAACTGTTTTGATATTTGCGCTGCATAATGCATAAAATTTGTCTAAACATCTCGGCAGTTGATGCACGGGGAGGCTGCAGATAAGCCCAGATACAGTTTCAATTTCCGTGTTAGGGTTGGGAAAAAAGAGAGAAGGGATAGAAGAGGAGGGAGGAAAAAATGGAAAAGGAGGGCTCATAAAAAGGGCAAATGTAGCACTGAGAGGGGAGGTAGAAGCGGGGGGAGGGTCTTCTTTTGAGCTGAGGCTAATGAGTGCACAGTATTACTAAAAACCAGTGCTGTAAACGTGTTTGTACCAATCCTTGTGAAAGAGGGAAAAAAGTTTTTCATCTCACCGTACAAGAGTTTGAGATTTAAAAGAGCTTCCCTCGTAGTGTTTCACTTCAGTTTCACTCTTTAAATGCTTTCATGCACTCACTATTGCCTCGGCACTTTGATCTGTGTATCTCCATTGTAACTGGAGATGCGCTGCAATCTCTGTATTGTGGCGATATTAATATTTAATCTGCTGCTGAATAGCAGCGGCCCATTAGGCCCCCTGACGCGGCAAGTGGGAATTGTCCAGAGGCAAAGTGATACAGCTGGGCAATGAGCAAAGGGGTGGGCCACAGTCTCAGGGGGATAAGGGGGCTTTGTGTGTTCCTAAGTGTAAATGTGTGCATGTGTATGTATGGGAAAACGGGTATAGAAGCCTTAATGGTTGGGACATATGTTGGGTTTAATGTGTGCACTAGTAGTTCAACTCCTGGTTTTGTCTTTCCGAAAAGAGCCATCAAACCTTCCCAAAACCCACTCTGCCACCATCACGGTTTTCTAGACACACACATACACTCACACAGCCAACTTAAAAAGAGTGGTGGATATGCCGTTCAATTAGCTTAATGAACTCAGCAAAGTGATCTGTAAATGCAGCTCAGGGATAATCCTAACAAGGAAAAAAAACGAAAGAGAGATGGAAAAAATATTACTTAGCCCCCTTTCCCCCTCTCCTCTGCACTAGCAGATGGAGCTCTTGGCAGCAGCAGTGCAAATGTTTATTTGTGTGTTTTCACTGGTAATTGGAAGATTTTAACAGTCATCATCGTCAGACTTATAATCACCACTGTAAAAGTGGCTGTACTGTAGCAAGCAAGCTTTTTTATTTTTTTATTTTTTTATTTATTTATTTTTCTTTACAAGAGCCAGACTTAGACCTTGTTTTTTAAATTTTTTTTTGCATTTCAGCATGGAGTGAAGAGGTTTGTTGTGGAAAAAGTACACAGAGCTGTTGTTACATCTCCCGATTCCTGACCCTTTTTCTCACAGAGGATAAAACTGTGGTTAACCTGTGAGAACTGTGCATTGATTTGACAAGGGTTTTCACAGCATTTAGAAATAAAGTAGTCATTGTGAGTGGGAGTGTGTATGCGTGTCGAGGGAAAGGGTTTCAGTGTAATAAGTGTCTCTTACGGCTGCTTTGGAAATAAATGGAGCTAATTTGGCTGAAATTGGTGTGACAGACGGGTAAATTGTTGCAGCAGTGTGGAAAGCAGAAGCCAGTTTGAAGGTGTTACTTTGAAGGTGAGATGAGCATAATGCCTTTGAAAATTCCTTCACCTGTTTTATTTTGGCTGTTCCTGGAATTTCAAATAATTTTGTTCACTAATCATCCTTGATTTGCGGCTGATTACTTCTGAGTCACACTGTCGTCTTCCTGAGCGGCTTTATCTCTCAGCTTTTTCATCCCTGTGACTGTTCTTTGTGTGATAAGCTCTGATGTGTTCCCAGGTTGTTAGCCTGTCTTGTTGTCTTTTTATTCTCTATTCTGAGTTGCAGCTCAAATGCATAACTGTTGAATCCTCTCTGTAACTTCAGGTTCTCTGGGAGTCAACACTGTGGACATGTGCACTGTGCATACCAGTACAGAGAGCATTACCACTGCATGGACCCTGAGTGTAACTACCAGGTGAGCGTGAGTACTTCAATTTTTTATGCATCACCATAATACACATTTAAACGTTTCTGCAAACTTTGATAAGACCTTTATATCTCCCTCCTTCTGACAGATTATGACAGAACTAGCAATGTAACTGTATTTCATTTTTCATCCTGCTTTTAGTTTGACTTTAAAATGAGCACTGCTTAAGTTCAGTTTTGTTTCTTTCAAAAAAAGTTAAGTGACTAAAAGCTAGATATCCTCTCTTTGTTGAGGGCATAAAAGAGGAGATACGCGGATTAAAGGGTAGATAAACAGGATATAATGTTTTCATTTCATAGTAGTCACACCCAGCCAAAGTCTGCTTAAATAAAAACTTTGTTTGCCCAAAAAGGCAGCATGTGTTTGCATTTGCACAGTTTGCAGGCGTCTTCCAGGCACAGTTGGTCTTTGATGATTGGCCTTTAATCACAAGGGTTAATTGTAAATATGTTTGAAATGTGGCTCTTTTTTTATCTATGTACTCTTTTCTAAAGACATCTGCCACTGACTGGGGGCCTGCCTTTAATCCCCTTTCACGTTATTAATCTTGTCCTGGTCCCAGGAGTTGTCATGTGTGGCAGAGGAAGGAGAAAAAACACAGTGCAGATCATAACACAGGCCTTGTGTTTGCTGTAGCATATGGCCTGAGAGAGTTAGACAAACACCGGAAGATTTGTCAAAGATGTCAAAAATCCATGAACAGCTAGAGCTGTGTGTGCTTTTCTCCCTTTCTCGACAATTTTCTGAATTAAGTCATCTTCAGTTGTAATCTCCTTTGTCTGCTCCCGATCAAGAGAGATTACAGCTCGATAAATATTGTTTATCTGGTGAAAAGCATTACACATCCAAGCTTTTATTTTCTGCATGAATCCCACTTCACAGTCTGATGAGACACATTCTTGGAGGAATACAAAGGAAAATCATTTCATGTCATTATTTAGAGTGTTAGTTCAGGTTATCATGGCAATTTCCACGGTCAGGTCCACATTTCTCTGTTGCTTTCACGTTGCGTGGAAACACAGATATGCTTTGGGGCCAGCTCTCTGGGATGTCAATACCCTGAAAAAAACAAGCAGGCAGTGATGAGCAGCCCTGTTCGAAGCGATAACTCATGAAATGTTACATGACACACTCTCCTGGAATATTATCCCACTGCCAGCCTCTGGGCGATTGGCTGAGTCTTAACATTCTCCTTTCATGGGCTTGTACATGAGGGAGAGTGTTCATCTTGCCACACTAGTGGGAATCCTAAAATAAATGTAGCAAGTGGCTCCCAACCTTCATCACCACTCAACTGAAAATGAGATCTTTTTCCCAGTCAGCTCTCTCCATGGCCTATTTTGAACGGCTTGATGGATCGAATGTACCATGACCGCAGTTCAACTTATCTTCCGGTCATCATTAACCACTAGATACCAGAAAGCACAGAGACCCAGAAGTGAGCTCTGGAATTTCTGTTAAAATATCTAAAAAATGATGAATCACACACATTTATGAATTAGTCTAGAAAATCCTAATGACATCTTTTTTTCCTGCAGGAGTCAAACATCCCAAAAATTTGTAGTGGGAAACAGGCCAAGAGCAAGTAGATGAACAGCTGTTTGAGATCTTAGCGTTTTACTTGTGCGCAAGTGGAGCACATGACACAAAGCAATTACCCTACTTTGTACAGCAATTAGTTGCTTTTTAGAATAGTTCTTTCTGATGTTTTTCCCTCAACTGGAGATAAATATGGATTGAAGTCAGAACTCGCTCATTGATTTGCACTTCTCCCGTTACAGCTTCTGTAACATCAGCTTAAGCCCAATTACAGCAGATTTGGTTGCTGCAGGTCTCTGTGGAGTGACTTTTCTGTTGTCTGTTTCTGACTCCTGGGTGTGGGAGGGTTCTTTTGATATTTATTTATTTATCTTGTAATTTACAAAGGTGGGTTTCTTAGCATATTCTCTCATCATGACAGGCTATGCATTCACCAAAAGCGAGTGTTATGCTTTAATTAAAAACGGAATCATATCTCAGCGAATTGAAAGGGAAAACGTTTTTTTGGTTGGCTTGTTTGTTTGTTTCTGTTGTCTTCTCTTTTCCCCTGTGCACGTCTGAGAAACCATCTGCATGGAACATAATTTTTCCAGAGACAGAAACATCATAACTGTGATCTTGCATGTCAATTGATTTGTCTTAATTAAAAAAAAAAAAAAAAATTATAATGAAAGGGAAAAAAATAAAGTGTAGACAGTGGGTGAATAGGGAGTGTATTTCATGTTCCATGTGGAAGCTTCTCCTGTTCTCAAAAGGTCTCAGAGCCCTTGATGCTACATTTGGGTAGAATATAACTTTGAGATATGGAAAGTAAATCAATAACCACACAACGAGTCATCTTTAAAGACATCCTGGCCCTCTCCATTGCAGTGTCTACAGCCCTCCCCAACGGCCAATTGGCTCCTGCATGTTGCAGCTGCTGCTTCTACAGAGATAAAGTGACTTGTTGCTGATTCTGTGACTGGTTTAAATAAACACCAACCTGTTGCTGTACATTTTTCCCCCCTCCCCTTTTTGCAGAGGTTTACCAGTAAGCAGGATGTAATCAGGCACTACAACATGCACAAGAAGAGGGACAATTCTCTGCAGCATGGCTTCATGCGCTTCAGCCCTCTGGACGACTGCAGTGTCTACTACCATGGCTGCCACCTCAATGGAAAAAGCACCCATTACCACTGCATGCAGGTACACTAAACAGCCTCACACTACCCCCCAACTGCACACATACCCCCTAAAGAACATCAATTTGTACAGCAGACATGTATGTGCATAAATGGAGTGAAAAATATCTTGTTTGAGCATTATATACAGTGCAAATAGCCTAAACTCACATGTGGTATTAAAGTATGAGGTATTATGCCATGAAAAAATATGTTTGTTTATCAGTGCCACACAACACACACATCTTTTTGAAAGCCAGATTAGACTAAATCTGAATAGAGCTTTCAGAGTCTTAAAACAGCTTTTTGTTGTTGTTGCAGTAAATTTAAGGCAGGCAAAGGTCTGTGAAAAGTAGTTTCAGAGCATTTTTTAATGATAATGCACAAACATGACTTTAGGGTTTTTCAGATTCCCTTCATCTGCAAAAAAAAGTTACAGTTTAACACAATATAATTCACAGTAAAAGGAAAAATACATGTGAGGCCGTGTGTGCTCCTCTTGCTCTCTCACTCCTTAATTGGCATGGATAAAATTCAGTTAGGTGTTTATATAAACTACACATTTTTCATTTAGTACCAAGCAAACAGTTGAAGATTATCCCCCCTTCAGGATTTGTTTAATTTTTTTACATCTGCTTATTTTCAAGATGTCATTGCACTGAGAGCTTTCTCACCAGCAGAGATGGTTTAAGATGTATTCCTTTTTAAACCTCCCTAACATTGTCATTGTTATAAGGATATTTCAGCCCTTGTTTTAACAGTCTTTGAGAATCTGCAGATGTTGGCATTGGGCTCTCTTGATTTAGGAGGGAAAAAGCAGAGTGACATTTTTTTCATTGTTTGACTCAATATGGAGAAGTTGCCCGGTTTGTACCAGTGAAAAATGCCAGACATGATATACAAGTGCTGCTTTTAATTCAAACATTACCAGATTTTTTTTCTTCTGTTGGCTCTCAGTGCTAGAACATTTTCAACTAAAGAGCAAGGCTGTCATATTACACTGTCAGCTTTCCTCTGTCCCCCTCCATCTTTTGAAATGTATTGTAAGAGTTACAGTAAGTTTGTGGTGGCTGCATCATCACACTCAAAATATGAATTTCACTTTCTGTAAGGCATCTTTGACAGTAATGTCTGTAGCTTCAGCTGCCTGCTGCTCTATTCTTAAATTGCTGTAAATATAACCAACAGTTTTCAAAGACAGAATTTTTTTATTTTAAATACTAAAACAGTTCGGACTCATCAAAACCTCACAAAGTGATACATACAGACTGACTTGTGTAAACTCTTGTTTTTGATTTAAAAAATGAGCAAGCACGAAAGTAATGTGTTATCAGAGCACGCATATCTCTATACTTCAGAATACAGCTGTGTGTTAACACATCTCTTTGACTGTGTTCAAGTAAAGACTTTCTCAGCTCTGTCAGATTCATAACAATGATACTGGACAAAAGTTTTCAACTTCAAACAAGGAGTTTTCCTCAGCTTGTCATTACCATTTGCACTGTTTCATTCAGGCATCTACCCATCCACTTGTATTTTCTTAAAAAAAGTGTCACTTTACACTCACCTTGTGACTTATGCTGATGCTTTCTTTATGACATTAATCTGTGAAGGCAATAATAACATCTTATAGTAAGGAAGTGGGTGGCGTATTTGCATGTTTAACGTTACTTTGAAGAGAGTCAGAAGCCAAGCCTCTGGAACATCTGCCTGAACTATCACCATTTAATAAGAAACCAGTTAAACTGGCACACCTGGGCTTCGCTGTTTCTGTTGCCTCTTATAGCGCACACAAGTAAGCGTTAGCTGGTGTCGGTATCAATAGCAGAACAATATTTATGATGATGGCACAGTTCGGTTACTTATGCAGTATCATATCATTTTATTCAGTTGAACAATGAACTTTTCTGTGTTGATAAGTTTGCGTTGGAGGTGGAGTAGCAGGGATCTCTCTCTTCTAGGCCACAAGCATTTTCTAAACCACACTGTGCTCTTCCTCTGTCATCTGCTACATTAATTTCTATTTAAATCACTGTCTATGTTCATTTGTTGTTTTTTTTCTTAACCCATCTTGCAAACTGAAACTCTTCAACTGAAACGCTGTGGACCCAGATCTGATTTTCAGTTGTCTGTGCTCTGCAGGTGGGCTGCAGCAAGGTGTACACAAGCACCTCAGATGTCATGACCCATGAAAACTTCCATAAAAAGAATGCCCAGCTGATCAATGATGGCTTTCAGAGATTTCGAGCCACTGAGGACTGTGGCACAGTTGGGTGTCAGTTCTACGGGCAGAAGACTACACACTTCCACTGCAGGTAATTGGGCCTAGTGTGGCAGATTTTCCTTAGCATGATTACTTTTTATATCTCTTATATGTTCATCAGTTATTCTTTTTAAACTTAAAAAAAAAACAAATCTCTTTAAATTCATACTTTTGAATTAAGCCCTAATGTTAAATAGCATGCACCACAGAGCTATTATCCATAGATTCAGAGAATCACTTGGTTGATTCATCAAACTCCCTCCCTGGAATGTATCCCTCTGGCAAAGGTTGCAGGTGGCGACGTGTCAATGAGCTGCTGCTGTGTTACTGAACAGGCTCAGTTATCATTCCTCCATTGTCAAGTATTTGAATCATGTGGACCCTCTCCACGACTCCTAACTGTACTCAGTCACTGAGGTGGCTTTGTAACAGATCCTCAGAGCTTATCATGTTTTCCTTTTATTTTCATTTCTTTTCCTCAGGCGCCCAGGCTGCACATTCACTTTCAAGAACAAGTGTGACATTGAGAAGCACAAGAGCTACCACATCAAGGATGATGCCTACGCCAAAGATGGCTTCAAGAAGTTCTATAAGTATGAGGAGTGCAAGTACGAAGGCTGCGTGTACAGCAAAGCTACTAACCACTTTCACTGCATCCGCTCAGGCTGCGGCTTCACCTTTACCTCCACCAGCCAGATGACCTCCCACAAGCGCAAACATGAGCGCCGCCACATACGCTCTTCTGGCGTAATGGGCCTCACTTCCACCTTCCTGGCACCAAAGGACGAGCCAGAGGAGTCAAGCAATGATGATCTGATGGACTTCTCAACCATCAGCAGCAAGAACTCCAGCCTGAGTGCCTCGCCCACGACCCAGCAGTCTACTACTGTACCACACCTGTTGGCCACTCCTACCACCGCAGTCTCCTCCTCCTCTCCATCGAACCATGCCCTCAAACCTACACCCTCGCTGGCTGGTGCGGGTCAGCGGATGTCAAACCTGCTGTCCCAGGCGCTGCCCAGCAATATGTCAGTGGCACTTGCCCTTTCCAACAGTGCCCTGGCCACTTCCAACCCGTTCTTCCCTGTCATGCCCAGGCTGCCTCTCCAACCACCTCCACCAGCTGCAGGCCTAATATCAGCTGTATCCTCTGGGAGTCACTCCATGCCCACTGACTCACTGACCCAGGGCTGCTCCACACCAGGGGCAGATGGGTCCATGGCATCCACCCCAACCTCATTCGCCACCTCCTCCATTATGGAAAAGATTTCAGCAAGCAAAGGTCTGATATCGCCCATGATGGCCAGACTGGCAGCTGCTGCCCTCAAGCCTTCCAACAACCCAGACATAGGTCAGTATCTGTATTGTTATCTATATTCGGATTTATTTTAAATTGCATATTTTTTGTTTTCTAAACATTTCCTCCAGTTAGACAAACTGTTTGAAGACAGTTTTAAATTTAACAGTCAGTGAATTGGTATACAAGTAAACCCAAACCAACCGAACAAAGCGGCTGTGGCTCAGCAATAAGTTGTCTCTCAGCCAGAAGGGCTGGGGTTCGATCCCCAGCTCCTGAAATCACATGTCAATGCGCCCTTGAGCAAGTCACTTAATCCCATATTGCTGCCACTGCTGCGTCAGCGTCCCGTGAAGAGGTATGAATGGGATTGGTAAATACTGATGGACACCTTACATAGCAGCCTTTAACATCAGTGTATGAATGAGGAAGTTTGACCTGTTTGTAAAAAGCCCTTTGAATAGTCAGAGGACTGGAAAAGGACTATACAAGATCAAATTCATTAACCATTTACTCTGAATAGCTTGTTGAAGCTTTAAACATTTGATTGATTGGTAAGTAACCTTTTGAGCCATTATGCCATCCAAAATATTTATCTACAATGTCTGTATACCAAAAGCCACATCCTTTTTCTGTGCTGACTTCACTACAGCCTGAGAGGAGGGAGTGCACTCAGAGGTCATTTCTATCACTATCCTACAGTGAAGAAAAAGGCAGAAAAAAGTGCTGCTTTCAGGCTTTAAGGGACATACTGGAGGCATGGTCCTCTGCTCTGGGCTTGTTATTGTGTTGATCGCTTGTTAGATACCCACAATCCATTTGGAGATAAATGCGCTGACAGGGGAGAGTAGAGCCTGTAAAAGTCTCTTATGATGTTCAGAGTGGGGGCTCCTGGGGCTTGTGTCGAACATGTTTCCTCATCATTGGTCTCTTATCTATGTCTGCGCCCGTTCCAAGCAAATGGAGGTGGAATGAAATTAAGTTCAGAAATTGCGAGAACAAAAAAAAGTGTTTTTTTTTTTCTTTTCTGTAGCCTCTTTGCAAACTGATAAAACAACAGAAATTGCTCAGGCAGAAATGACTCAATGCACCAAAGCTGAGGAAAAGGTTTTTCTCACTGATACAAGAAGTCAGACACACTTGCATGCATCAGTAAAGACACAATATTTGACTTTCTAGAAATCTGCTGTTTGCACAAAAACATGTCAGTTTCTATTTAGCATAAACACAATTCCCGTAATTTTAGAGGTAATTGCCTTGTCTGTGTTTATTATATGGCTCTAAACAAAGCTTGTGAAAATGAAAGTGCAGTTAAAGCATTAAATTGATAATGCACTGCAGAGCACAGCTTTGCATGCAGCAGCAGAGGGGCCTCCTGTGCAGAGTCTGAGCAGGTGGGGTGCAGATTGTAATTGGGGCTGCAAGGGGGAGCGTCTCCGGATGTTGGGACTGAGAAGGATTACAATTCCTGGTGGTGTTCCTGGAGCAGGACAGGCCCTGGGAGAGAGCTGGGGCAGCTGCTCCGGGGATCCGAGCTGAGCTCAGGCTGTCAGGCTGAGCTCCACCTCTGGGCTTCCAGCAGGTAGTCGAAACACAGGGAAGGCCCCCACTGAGGGTGGGGCCTCTACAGATGGTGCTTTCACCACCCCTCTCGTTGTCTAACTGTGAGGCTGCATTTCAGATGTCTCTGCTGGATAACAAAGCTGGTTTGAAATAAGCTACTCTATCCAAAAACTAAAGTTGAGTGCCTCTACAGCTGTAGTTTTATGTCTCGTTTTTGTTTCATGAAATGTGTGAACAGGACATTTGGGGCTAAAACAAGGAGGAAGTGGTCTGTGCTTCTCTGTCATAAAGGTGTGAGAAAAAGTCTGTGTTTGTGGCTATTTTTCACACTGCTCATGTTTTTTTCCCCATGAGGTTGTGAAACTTCACCTCCATTGTGGTGAATTCTGCATTTTTTCCTGTTTCTGCTTTCAGTTTTTTCTCGGTAGTAGTTTTTTATTATTATTACAAGTGTTCTGCTCTAATTTACCCCTAAGTGTTTTTCACAGAGATCCGAGGCTCTGAAGGGTTTACTAATTAGACACACAGTACAAATGATCTTTCACTAGCTCTGTATCTTATCCAGGGTAATTACATGGTGATACATTATTCCTGGATAATTTCCAGAAAAAAAGCTGCTTTGAGTCAAACTCATTTGTTCCCTCTCTTTGGGAAGTGGCTGAAAAAAATAACAGCATGGTGTGCAAGAAAACAAGAGAGTAGTGCATCATAATCAGTTGTAAATTGTCTACTTATTCTCTGATATGTTAAAGGAATGCTTTAACATATCAGTGATCATATGAGGATCATATAGTGAGTGACTGCTCTCCTAACAATGTGCTCTCATTTGGTCTGAGAGTTGATTTAATTGTCAATGACAAGGAAGGATCTGTCTGGCTGGTTAATTTTGGGTGTACTCATATAAAGTTGGGGGGAGGGAAGAGGTGCTTGGTCGAGGCTCAGTAAGCATTCGTGACCTCAAAGCAGACGCAAAATTGTTTGACTGCTGTTTTTCTTTAGCCCCACCCAAACCCCACCTCCAGCCCTTCCAACCTCAGCCTTTGTCAAGCTGAACTGACACTGACACTTCCCCATCTCCTAGCTTTCAGCTGACAAGGCCCAGGACTGGCTTTTCCACTCCTATTCTCTTTGATATGTCTTTGGGTCATCTTGTAGCAGGGGGGGAACTCTGCTTGGTTTCCCCTTACATAGGCTGGTCTTGTTTTCTCTGGAGCAAGAAAAAGGAAAGAGGCCTCGCCAGTCTGAGGGCCAAGGGCACACAGTTGGTTGCCCATGACCTTGCCTGTCACTATTCCTCAGCACCAGCCACCATTCCTATACAACAAATCCTCACCAAACAGAACACAGCCACTGATGCTCTCTAGCCATACAGTGTCTTAGAGGCTATGCCAGGGTCAGTCCCCCCAGGCAAATTAAAAAGAAAAAAAACACCACTTATTGTCCAACAAAAGCCTAGCTTTTTCTGCATAGCCTCAGGACAAATTAATATTTCATCCCTTGGGGACAAGGGGAGAGGGCAGAATTCACCTTCCTGTCAGCATTTTTACCCCAAGTCATCCCTTGGTCTTATTTATCTCATCTCAAGCCTCCTGTCTTCGCAAACAGAATCCACTGAATACCTATTTGGAGGAGAATGTGATCGAGAGGTCACGCTATTTGAACCAATCTGATTGGCTGTCAGCTCCAATCTGACCAACATAGCACCCCTGTTCCTTCTGGGTACGCTCAGTGGCACTGGCTGCCATCCGTTGTCAGGCCAACGAGGAGCCTGGGAAGGTGGGAAGGGAGGGGGGTGGCCAATCTGAGACTGCCACTTTCCCTCAGCATTAGCATCTCACTTAATGACCAGTTAAGAGGCAGCCTGGCAAATGAGTTGTGACAAGTGCTGCAGAAAAAGGAGTCTTTTTCCCTCATATCTCCCGCCTCTCAATCACCATTTAAAAGGTTTGACGGCCTGACATAATTTCACAATAATTATCACTCGGAGTATTCTTTTCGGGCCGGGACAGAAGTCAGATTGGATCTTGTCACAGCATAATAATGCTGACCAACAATAACTTTGTTGTCTCTTCTCTCCTCTGCTTCTCTGGCTTGATCCTCAGGGAATGGGCAGCCGGCTTCAGCCAGTCAGTTCAATCTGGTTCAAGTAAAGCAGGAGCCAATGGACGCCAACTCTGGGGCCTCCCAAGACTCCACGCAGGAGCATAGCCTAGACCTGAGCAAGAAAGACCACAGGTATACAAGTGTATGGCATATAGAGGGTTAACACAAAATGGAAAATGTCCATTTCTTTCTCTAAATGTATCCTAAATTAACAAGAAAATAGGATTTTTCTTATTGATAGATAATGTCGACATTCTTTGCCAACAGGGTAATACGAACAATTATTAATCAAAAATATCTTATTTATAAACATGTGCATACAAATACAAAATACACAACATATTTCTCCATTTTGGAGTGAGAAGGATGTTTATATAAACCTTCGTCTCTAATCTCCCCTCCAACTCACTGTAGATCTTATTTCTTAAGAAGACAGCATTTTTCTTCTTCATTATACAGGCACACCTTGTGTGATAAATAGTAATATTTACTGTTCTCATGCAAATCTTGACTAAACATTGTTCATTTTCCTTGTTCTAGTAATGAATCAAACGGACACCCTGTACCAGGGAATACATCTCTTTTATCCTCGCTTATGAATAAGGTAAGATCCATCCATCAAGCGGCTTTCATCCAAAGACAAATTAGCAAGACACGGAGGGGCCTGTTTGTTTTTTAATGTTTCACCGCTAATAAGATGAGTTTGTATCATTTAAATTTTCCAGCCATTTTTCATACGGTGTAATTTTCACCGCACCTCTCACAAATTAATATAATGAAGCAGTAGCTGGGTGCCATGCCAGATATATAGAGATGTTTGTTTTTTGATGAGCTGTTTTGAACTCGCCGTCCATTTTTTCTCCTCCTTTATACTTTTTCTTCCCCTGCCTCGCTCTACAGTTATTTATAGAGTTTGTAAATTATTTGATTAAAAAGTCAGAGGGGGAAAAAACAGGAAGGCGCTGCCCTCATTTTTTACTAAGTCTAAATGGTAGCGTATGAAAATTTAAACGTGCATTTATTTTTGTGAAGATTAAAATGGGTATTGTCCTTATCATAAATCTTTACTGATTGATACAAATGTGCCAGGTGGTTTCCATCACATTGATGATGTAATGGCAGATCAGCCTCCATTTTTTACCCCTTCAGACTGATCAAGACCACCTCCCGCCCCCTCCACACATGTTGTCAATTTTTAAACTGTAGAGCCTTTTTTTTTTTTTTTCAAGAAATGATTTCCTTTAAGATGTAATGAAGCCCAGACAGTGAAGGAGCTCACAGACCTGTTGTCCAACAGCTCCTCATGTCATGTCAGCTTTTAGGGGCTTTGATTCAAGCCACCATTTCACATAAAAGGGTTAACTGTTACTCCCAGAGGACGCTTGGCAAACACGCTTGGCCTGCACTCAAGCAAAATCCTGGATGTTTGTAAATCTGGCAGCGCTTTTTTGCTTTGCCAAACATTTGTGTGTGTGTTTGTTTTGACTCTCTCTCTCGCACCAACATATGTGAGTTCCCAGTTTACGTATGCTTAGCTAACTAAGCAGCATGGTTGTTTATCTCTGTGTGCTTTGTAGATGTCACAGGTAAACCCTGCCCTGTTCAGCACCATGAACCTGAAGACAGAGCTGGAGGCCAGCCAGGGCAGCGGCACCCCGGAGGCTGCACATTATTTGAATAGTGTGCTGAAGAGGCCCATGGCAGAAAAACCCACTGAGATCTGGAGAAAATACCTCCGCAGGTGAGAAATCTAAAGGAAGTTCAGAGAATTACTGTAGTTTCATTCTCTTAGTTACACATGACTCGTTTCATTTGGTAGTGAGAAAACAGTGGTTACAAGTACAGTAACTAGCAGGCATTTTTCAGTAAATACTACTAGCAGTATATCTGGAAACCCCCTGAGACATAAAGAATCATTTTTGACATGTTTATCAGTACCCCAGATCTTCAACATTTACTGTCAGAAAAGATTAACCAGTTTTACGCTTCATTTTTTGAGAAGGCAGTATAACCACAGTCTACTTTTTTCCTCATGCCAGATTTGACACAGAAGACTTCTGTGAGGCTCAGTGTGACTTTCTCCAGAAAGTTCACTTTCACTGCCTGGTGGAGGACTGTGGGGCACTCTTTAGTACAGTGGATGGAGCCATAAAACATGCCAAGTGAGTGTAACAATTAAGGTTTTTGATAAGAAAATATCCCCTGACTACATTTAAGCTCTTGACTTAAAATTTCCGACTTACAAATAAGCTTTGTCTTGTTTTTCAGCTTCCACCTACGAGCCACTTTAAAAGTGAAGTCAGAGCCTCAGCTTAGCGAGGGAAAGGACTTAAGTGATGGAGCCCAAATGCAGCCTGCTGCCCCTGTCTCTATTGCCAACAATCCCGCTATGGATGTTGCGCACCTCACCTCCTCTGGTGGCTACAGTTCTCCTCCTCCCTCGCTGCTGGCCTGGAAGCAGCTGACTGGCAGTATCCCACAGATAGCGGCGTCCATGCCCAACCTGCCGGCTAACTCCCCTCTGGCCACCACCTCTCTGGAGAACGCTAAGCCACAAGTGAAACCTGGCTTCCTGCAATTCCAGGAAAAGTAGGAGCAGCATGTAGTGTGTAATGTTACAGTATGTGTATTATCCTATTTGGACAGTTGCTAAAATAACTCAATTTTCCATTTTTGTTCACGCAGTGACCCCTGTTTGGCTACTGACTGTAAATACTCAAACAAGTTCCACTTCCACTGCTTGTTTGGGAATTGCAAGTATGTGTGCAAGACGTCTGGCAAGGCCGAGTCCCACTGTTTGGACCACATCAACCCCAACAACAATCTGGTCAACATCCGTGACCAGTTCTCCTACTACTCCCTCCAGTGTCTGTGTCCCAACCAGGTGAGTTGGGACTTGATAACTGAGCCATGAGCTGAATCACCTACTGTCATCCCCTAGAGTTTTCTAAGCATGAAGTATGCTATCTATTAGACTGGTGTTTGAGGTTATTTGACTCAAGGCTTTCACAACCGCTGCTTGCCGTCTTCCATCTCTGCTGAAAAAGACAGTCGACTCACCCCAGTAATGCCTGTTTATATGTCAATGATGTCATTTTGACTGCCGCATTCTCCTCTCAGAAAAGGCCAATTTAGCTGATATTACCCAATAAATCATTGTCACTCGCACAGTAAACAAGGCTGTCTGGAATAGGGCAAAAATCAGGGGAATGCTTCGCAAATGAAACCTAAATGGCAGCCCTTGCCTGCTCTCATGAGCCCGTATTTGGAAAACCGTTTAAATGAATTCATTAATGTGTCGAAAATCACCCCTCTCACAAAAAGTCCCCCCCCCCTTCTGCTCCTCCTCCCCTCGCCTCTTAGTCTCTCTATTGCCTGAACAGTGCAGATCTTATTTTGCCCAGTCCTTTGGGATCTGGGCCTCACAAACAGATGGTGGTGTACGGACATTTTAGCAAAGAGGGGTGTTTGTGGAAAGCCTGGAAATAAAAAGTCATTATGCTCAAACATGCAGAATAGCAGCCCAACTGAACTCTTGATTCTAAGCAGTTCTAACTACTTTATTTACACAAAAAGTTAAACGATCAGTTGCACCCTCCTCAAATTTGACTAATGAAAATGTGTGTCTTTCTGCAGCACTGTGAGTTCAGAATGAGGGGCCACTATCACTGTCTCCGGCCAGGCTGCTTTTTTGTCACCAACATCACTACCAAGCTGCCATGGCACATCAAGAAGCATGAGAAGGCAGAGCGCCGTGCGGCCAATGGCTTCAAATATTTCACAAAGAGGGAGGAATGTGGTAGGCTCGGTAAGAAATGACTATTGTGATTGTAAAGACATTTTGGTCTGCCTTACTGCCCTTTTTTGATCTTGTCTTTTTTCTTATACATCATCTATCAAGCCCTACACATCAGGAGATTTTGATGATGTTTTACCAGCATAGATGTAGTAATTATAGAGTGTTAAATTGAGAAAAATGTAGATTGATTTTTGGAGGGTGTTTACAAAGAGAAAGAGACCATTGTTGGCAAACAGTGTTGTGCTTTTTTAGTTTTTTCAGGCATGAAACAAGTCTGCCTCATAGGTTTTGTTGTGTGTTCTGCATATCCACAGTGGCACTTCAGGTCCCAAAGGTAGTCTTGCTCGTACTATATGAGCAATAACGTCAAAGGGGGCAATCACATCCAGGTTGTTTTCTTCTTCCTTTTGCCCCTGTCAGAAATGAGCAATTAGGTTTGTGTTTGTTAATTATCCGGCTTGTCTGGTTTAGCCTGTTTGTGTTGTGAAGCTGCGCCTCACAGCCACCGCTGCCATCACACAGAAATGAATTAAAAGTGATCTGTTTTTTTCAGGCGGTTACACAAGCTTTTCAGAGCGCAGAAACAAAGCAAACAAAAACAGGCCCTAAACAGCTGTTTTTTGTCCCCAGCCTGATCTGCCAACTGTATTGTTTGGGCTTGGGGAGAAAAATAGAAAGGATTACCATCGCTCGCACTCCAGTCATAAAGAATTGATGGGTTGCCAGTATCCATGGCAGCGACATTAAACTGAACACTGCTGATGATGTTACCTGGTTTGTGTCTCACAAAAGGCCCTCATGTCATGGGGGTTACTGTTATTTGCTCAACTTTGCGTGTTTAAAACGTTTTGTGTGCAAAAGCTATTTGATGACACAGACGTGTTGTGCTCTTAAACTGGGTGCCATGGTTACTGACATGCTAGCACCTGCCCAGCATGTTACTCTTTCAATTATTTCTGCCTGCTTTTATATAATGGTATTTGATTAACAGGCACAAAACGGAGCATTCATTTAATTTGAAATCATAAAGCAATTAGAGCTGGACTGGTTAAAACACGAGAAAAGAAGAGAAGAATATGCAGCAGACAGCAATACAATCGAGAACAAAAGGGAAAATGACAATGGAGATACTTTGAAAAATGAATTTAATATGGTAATAATTGTATATTTACTTTGGTTTGCAGGGGTGTGTGCATTATTGGCCCACAGAAAATGAGAATTTATTTATGTAAATTCCTAATTGAATAAAGCATGTCAGTGTAATAAAAGAGCTCCACAGGTTTAGTGCACAGAAGCCTTGACTTGCTCAGTGTGACACTGGAATGATCTAATATTCCTCCTACATGTACACTCCCTAGCACTTTGAAACCCGATCCCTCTTTTGTCACAGCCATATCATAAAATTAAAGAAAACTAAAAATATATCAGTTTTTATTTGATCTAATCACAACACGTCTCACAGACAATGTCGTGTTTAGTGCAGAAGCTGTTCTCAGATGTCCCTCCATGACTAGAGCACGGAGTTTACAACTGCTTTCTTTTTTTTTTATTGTGCAGGTTGTAAGTATAACCAAGTCAACAGCCACTTTCACTGCATTCGTGAAGGCTGCCAGTTCTCCTTCCTGCTGAAGCACCAGATGACATCACATGCACGCAAACACATGAGGCGGATGCTGGGGAAAAACTTTGACAGAGTTCCATCTCAGGTACAAACAAATACCACCTACTATTATGAAAATGGTAATTATCTGAAGATGTGGGCTGAACACCTCAAGCTGGCGTTAAATAGAAAGAAAAACATCTGTAAAGAACGCCAACGCAAAATAACACACCCTTTTAACAAGATTAGTAAGTTGTTAATGCAACAAATATGTTTTAGGACTATCCTCCTGGTAAAGATGGTGGCTGTTTTTTCAAGTATTGTTATGAGATACATTTTAACCTTTTTTTTTTTTTTTTTAACCTTTTCCTAACAAGTGATGCCTTTGTAATCCTCCAGCTGTATAAACTTAAAATGCAAGCCAGCCAATAAAATGGAAAGTGTTTCACTTGTAAAGCTTTTATGAACAGATATGCCACCAATTTCAAACTCACTGTTTTTTGTACATTTTTTGGTTTTGTCTTTTTTTCTAAAAATGTAGAATTTAAAATTTGCTCACAGCTGTATGAGTCTGACTTAGAGAAAACTGTAAAAGTCTGTTAAATGGTTTAAAAAAAAAACTGCTCTCATGTTCTTACTCGCACACTGGTGGCAAATCATTCATAACATTCTTCTTTTTTTTTTTTTTTTTTTTTACACTGGGCTGTACCTCATTTCCTAAAGTAACCTCTGTGGTACGTCATGTACCAACTTGGATTGAAACATGTGGATTTTCTAGTTCTCTTTGTTCTTTTTTTTTATTTTGAAGCCTTCATATAATGAAAAGAGCGTGAAGTTCATTCTTTCAGAATCCTCCTGTTGTCTTGAGAAATAGTTGACTGTATGCCAGGAGCCAACACCTGCAGTAATGACAACTTTTGAGCAAATACCTTTGTTTCAAATATATGTTTCCCAGGTGATGCCACTTGGTCAGACGTCAGATGACATGCAGCATGCATCAAGCATGATGTCTGGGCCTGCACCGGGCCAGCCTGGTATCAACTCCAGCTTCTCCTCAACCATGATGGATGAGACTGATGATTACATGGACTACATGGGAGGAGGGGGCAGCCCCTTAGGCCTCTCCTCCGAGTCCTCCAACCAGGATCGAAGCTGCACCAGCACACCTGTAGGCCCTGATGGTTCCCCAGCAGGTGAGAGAAATGAAAGAACACATTTAAGGTGCCTTAAATGTGAGCATGTAGATCTTTTAGATAGTTTAGTGAAATCAAAGTTTTTCACCCTAACTTTCAGCATCAAACATGAACCTTCAATCAACCCAAACCCATCTCCTGCACCCAAAAACAAATGCCAACTTGTCATTTCATTCATTACTCAATCAAGTACTTCATGATGACCTGGTTTGACGTACAGTCAAAAGCATAATGACACATCAGTCATAATATATGAGCTTGATGACAAAGCTATATTCCTCTGTTCTGAGTCATAGATACGATCTTTTGCAGTTTGCCTGGTCATCGTCATAAAACATCCATTTTGCACATCAGTACTTTGAGTTATTGCACAGTGTGGAGCTTATTACATTTGCCTTTGGCCAGAGATCATCCCTGTGGCTTTATGTCTACTTTAGTGCTTTTAGTGGGTTGAATTGTGGGACAAAGAAAGGGAAAGGAGAACCAGCCTCTTCTCCTTTAAACTTACTAAATAAATGGGTTCCCCTCTTACTTGTTTCTAAATCACATTTCTCCACATGTTGCCAGTATTATCCACTACTCTCATCATTGTTGTTTTCGCCGGTGTTTGGGTTACTTGTCTTGAATGGGCCTCATTTTGTATCATTCTCTTATCTTTTATCTTTCCCTTTTTACCTCCCATCCCTCTGTGTGTGTGTGTGTGTGTGTGTGTGGGTGTGTGTGGGTGTGTGTTTGTGTGTGCGTGCTGGCGTGTGATGTGGCCGTTGTTTTTGTGCGTGTATCCGACTGTGTGTCTCTTCCCCCCTTGTCTGTCCTTCACCCTCTCTGGTCAACCTGTCTCTCCAGGACAAGGCTGCCCCGCCACCACTTCTGCTCCTACCACCCCTGCTGACACTAGCGCTACCCAAAATGCACCTCCTTCTTCCCCTCCTCCTCCACCGCCTCCTCCACCTCCTCCCTCTGCTCCTCAGCCTGGCCTCTCCTCCCAGGCCCCGTCCCTCTCTCCAGCTCTCCTCCGACCTCCTCTCCCCTCACTCCCATACCTCCTCTCTCCATCCTGTCTGTCATACTCTCTGCTCAGCGCCTCTCTGGGAGCCACTCGGAGTGTTGTCATGCCAACCAACACACCAGCTTTCAGCCCCATCATTGCCACTCCGTCTCCGGTTAAAAATGACGTCCCTATAGTGCAGGATGCTGCAGGTACTTATCCCCGGCGCAAACCAACACTGCAGCTGTCATTCTCAATTGAAACCTGTGCAGACTTTTAAATGTGTGACCTCTGCACTATTGTTGTAAAAAGATTAGAATAAAGGAGGCTTTCCAGCATGCAACAAAGAATTTTAATGTATGAATAATGAAGTGTGCATCTTACTGAGTGTGACCTACAATGAAACAAATGTTTATACTGACTTCTTTTACACCTTTGCATGCGTTGGTTTCATATTTTAGAGTTTGGCCCCTGTGGTATGAAGCCTAGCTTCTCTAACAAGACTCCATCAGCAGCCTCTTATTTAATCACGCCTCAAGTTTTATCGAGGCCCACTGCTTCTTGTCTAGCAGAACAGGGATCACATCATTAGCTGTGACCCCAGGGTGTTGCAAAGGTGGGTGCCCCTCATAAAGCAACATGGAGATAAGAGGGTCGGTTAAGACCCACAGCTCCATCTCTGTTTGGAGGCAGGAGACACCCTGTAAAAGTGTCATGTTCCAAAGTCAATCTATCATTTTTCCCGTCCTTGGAATTAGGAATAAAAAAATTGTGGCTCTCTGTGCTTACTCAGCTGTGAACCACTTCTGGCTGAGTAAGGTTGCACATTAGACTTTCAACCACGGCGGTCTTGCTTTGTTATTTGCTTGTAGTTTGTGGGTTTTACTTTGTGAACCGACTGATTATTTTTTAATGCGCTTCCTTCCACTTTTTCTTTCAGGAAACACCATCTCCATTCCCACCGCCACGGGTTCAAAGAAACGCTTCTGGATCATCGAAGACATGTCACCATTTGGCAAACGCCGCAAGACTGCATCTTCCCGTAAGATGCTGGATGAGGGGATGATGCTGGAGGGCTTCAGGCGCTACGACCTCTATGAGAACTGCAAGGACTCAGGCTGCCAGTTTTCCCTGAAGGTGACCCACTACCACTGCACCCGTGAAAACTGTGGCTACAAGTTTTGTGGGCGCACCCATATGTACAAGCATGCACAGCACCACGACCGCGTGGACAACCTGGTCCTTGATGACTTCAAGCGTTTTAAATCCTCCCTCAGCTGCAACTTCTCTGATTGCCAGTTTTCAGGCAACAGCACCCACTTCCACTGCCTGCGCTGCGGTTTCCGCTGCACTGACAGCACCAAGGTGACGGCCCACCGCAAGCACCACGGCAAGCAAGATGTGATCAGCGCGGCTGGCTTTTGCCAGTTTAGCTCCAGTGTTGATTGTGAGGTTCCCGACTGTAAATACAAGCTCAAGTGCTCCCACTTCCACTGCACCTTCCCTGAGTGTAAGCACACAGTAGTGGGCATGTCCCAGATGGACTCCCACAAGAGGAAGCACGAGAAGCAGGAGCGCGGTGAGCTGCCATCTGTCTCCCCCAAACAGGAAGGGGTGCACCACCTGGGGGGTGTGTCTGCAGTCCCTCCGTCCTCTTTAGGTCTCTCAACGTCCTCGCCGGGAGGCCTCCATGGGTTGTCCCACCCCATCAACAGCAGTGCTCGCTCCATGCTCTACCCAGCAGGCAGCCTTGGGTCTGAGTACAACCACCCGTACCCACCCACCTCCATCAGCCTGGACAGCTCCCTCAACCTGGGCACCGACACCAGCAGCTCCCTTTTCTTCCTGAAGAACGCGGCCGGTCTGGGTCTCAACGACTCTCTGGATCTCAGCAAGAAGATGCACCAAGACACAGGACGAGTCGGCCAACACCCCAGGAGCCCGATAGGTCTGCCGGCAGCTCAGGATGACACCACGGGAACATCTGGAGAGGCTGAAGATGACCTGTCGCCAGAGGAGGAAGCGCACGCAGAGGAGGAGGACGAAGAGGAAGAGGAGGAGGATCTCAACACTGACTCGAATGATGATTCGATTGCAGAACCTGATGGTGAAAAGAACAATGGCGAGAGTTTTGATGCTTCCGTTAACCACACTGATTCTTCCCAACTGGAAAAGCTTGACGCTGACCCATGAAAAAAAAAACAAAAAAAAAAACTCAGAGTGACTGTAGGAACTGAAGAGGAAGCCTGTGTACTATGAACAAACAATGAAAGTGGCCTCATTTATCATGTTTAGAGACTACACATGACAACAAAAAAACAACAGTGTGGAGAAAATGATGGCCCAAAGTGATTTATTATGATGTTTACAAGATGACCAACATTATTAATTCAATTATGCATTAAAAAAATATGAACGGAGACACACAGAATAAAGTCCTGTGTAACACACAGGGCAGCAATGTAAAGCATTTTACTACACATCAGTCTTTTTGTGTGCGTGCATGTTTGACTTTAATTTATTTTTATTTTTTCACTTTTTTGTGTGTGGATAAAAAAGTTAGAAAAACAAAAACAAATCTCTCTATATAACTATATATGTAAGTGTGTATGTGTGCGTATGTGTGCGTGTGTGAACGATGATATTCAAAAGGAAAATGCTGGCACAGGTGACTTGAACTGCCATGGATACGAAGAAAAAAGGGACATGAATCACTAAAGGGGGAAGGATATAATAAACATTTGATCTTTTTTCTGTATTGATTATTATTATGATTATTATTAAACACTGAGAGACAGGGAGTTACATTTTGCTCGTTCTCACCACTCTCAGATGTTTTTTCTTCATTTTCGATGACATGTGGAATTGACCAGTAAATGTTCGGTTTGCAGTCTCAACAGTTCTCTGACAGTTTGCTAGAAATGCTCGACTAGCACCAAAACCAAGCTCAGCCCCTGTAATTAAGACCCGCCCCTGCGGAGGAATCAAGTTTATGTGTGGATAGTGCACTTTTCTATTAGCTGACCATGATGATTAACATGATGCTAGATAACTCATAAGCATATTTAAAAATATTTTTGTTACCATTTGTATCTTTGCTTTACAATGTTGTTTTGTTGTGTTGTTAGTAAGAAGCATATCGATCTGTAAGGCAGCGGGGTTGTGATTAAACGACCTGTGGGTGGGGGGATCTTGACAGAGTCACTCAGACGCTGGGAGGGTGACAGAGGAAGTGTGTTTTAAGTTAAAAATTTACAGACCGGTTTTCCATTCACTATGGCTGTGGTTGACATCCTGTTGTAACAGTTTTTATTTAATATTTATGTGACCTTCCAATGAGAATTTTTAGAGTGTTATTGCACTTTTTAGGTTCATTTTTACCGTTTGAAAAATATATATATCTTTTAACAGGGAATTTGCTTTAAAGATGTTGTTTTAGTTCACTTTTGCTTTAATGCACAAATAGATGTTAGTGTGACAACGAACTGTTGTTCTGTGATTTATTTAAAGACTGGTTATTATTTTGCTTCTGTGATTGGACTTTTTGAAGAAGAAAAAATGAGTGTACCAGAGAAAGTGGTGCTCTGATAAGAAACACTAATATGGACTGTAATTTTAAATAAATTCTAAGAAGTCTATGGCAACACTCACTCACTGTAGAAGTAAATTATAAATCTGTCTAAGCCTCCCACTGGTTCAAACTGAGCGAATATGTACGACCGATAAGTTGACACACTGATCTTGAGTTATCTCCTGAGCTTGGCATTGGAAATAAATGATTATAATATAGGGAAAAATAATAATAACAATAATGTGTGTAGATGATATTCCTCCAGATATTGTTTTGGGAAGAAAAAAAGGTTGTACAGTATTTTCCTCTGTAAAAAATAACTATATGAACAAAATGCTCTTTGATGAACAGCTTCCTTTAAAAAGAAAACCATTAAAAGGAGAAATGAAAATAAAAAGTTCAAAATTCATGTAGCCTCATTATAGTTTGCTTGTGTGACGTTTTTTTGAATTTTGACACATTTTTGGAGAAGTTGTTCATTCTGAAGCATTGTCAGATTGCAGTTTTGTTTTTCCAAGCCGTCAGAAGCTCAAACTAAAATACACTGATTTGAATTCATTCATTGTTTTCTGATTTATTTAACAACATGTTTATTTCAGTGTCATTTTTCCTGTTTTATTCCTTAATTGAAAGTCTTGGTTTTTATTGACTTTGTTGTGAGCTCATTCGCAGACTCGCCTGTCTCCCGGGACAGCAGAGGCGTAACGGCACGATTTGTGTTCTCTTCAAAGTGACGGGGGTGGGAGAGGTTGTGCACTTGAATTTAGTGTGAGTGTGTGTGTGTGTCAAGGAGTGTACAGTACATGACAGGATTTGTAAAAAGTTGAAAATAAAGAAACTATTATTATGATATCCACACATGCAGTGCTTGATAGTGCTTCAGCCTCTGGTCACATGTGAAGGGGAAAGGTGCTGCTTGACGACAGAAGGGCCCAAGGTCACAGAGGTCACCTCTGTCTCTTTTTGTATCTGTCAGTGACACAACTGAAGTGTGTGTGTGTAGTTGTGTGTATTTTTGTGTGTGTTTCTCCCTGAGAGAGACGGATAGGCCGTGGCTGTAAGAACACAGACCTCGGCTCAGTCCCAGCTGCTCACAGCTTCTATTCATATTTCATGACCTTGTCCCTGCTTTGTTCCACTGTTAATTCAACTTGGAAACTTTACAGTCAAATAAAAACATACAAAACAAAAATTCTTCTCCTGTGCAGGTAGGGGAATCAACATTTGTTGCAGGGGTCACTAAAGTCTGATCTTGACATTGTAGTGCAAGAATAAGATCAGAGCTTCAGACCATTAGTGAAATTCAGAGGCCTGCTACTGCTAACAAGAAGCCTCTACTTCTTGTTAACTGGGCACCTTTTTTTCCCTGAGCCATGTGCTGGGTTCTCCTCCCACTCACCCTCATGTCACCCAGTGGCCGGCGTGCTGGTTCTGTCTGTCCCCTTATCTACAGCTGTTTCTGTCCTTTCTCCTTCTTTTCCTTGTGATGTTTTTTTTTAATAAAAAAAAAAGGAGAAAAAAAAAAACACGGGTACAGGCATCACCATCTGTCAGCCAGCTGGCATCCTGTATATAATCTACCAGAAAAAAAAGAATAAACATGAAAATTATATTACAGAAAAACCAGACGGAAACGACCTCCAAATCCCGTATAGGCTGCTGCTGAAATGACAGATCATTTTACTGTTTTAATTAACAGAGTAAAAAGGATGGTGTAAAAAAATGGTAGGGAGCTAAACTGAGATGTATTTCCTCTGCTGGAGAAACGTAATATGAAAGCCTCCCTGCTTACTGCAGCGTAGTGAATAAACAGAGCAACATTTTAGACTTTGTAAAATATATTGCACTTTTGGACTAAAAGCCATCTCCCATAAGCGTTCAATTTGGCGAGATTCATGAGACATTTTCTATGAAAAGTAGACAAAGAAGCAATTTTTTAAAGTCTCTACTTGAATTTGTTGCCCTCAGCACTACTATTTATTCTTGTGCTATTGCTTATTTCCACTTGGATACAGTGCTGTTTATCTTCATTGTGCTATATTTATGTTGTTCTTCTCTTTCTGCATGTCTGATGCAAAGACTGAGCTTTTCATTCAGTGAAATAAAAACATACTGAACGACTTTAGGCGTCATTTCAGTGTCACTTTCTCCTTTTAGATGTAAAAAGGACAGTATGACATATCTTTCAAATACATATATACTATATAAATCCACTGAAAAACATTAATGTAAATGTAAAATGAGTGTGGATGGTATGCGAGCATGCAGCCATCCCTGACACGCAGGGTTGATGTGCCAGGAACAGGTTGAGTGAGAGTGTGGAGAGACAACAGTCGGAGCTGGGAACACACACGACAGGTGTGTGCTGCATATGTGGTCACATGATGCCTATAAGGCAGATTAGGGCCCAAACAGATGAAGCGCTGCTTAATGGCAGCTTTTATTAAGTTCACAAAGCGTGTGTGGGGAGGGGGGGCGGTGAACAGAGGAAAACCAGGTGGCTGGGCCTGTGCTCTCTTAGATGAAGACCGATATTGTACAGTGGAGTCTGAAGAGGGACAGCCACGGAGGAAGGATTTATGAAGATCTGCCCGCTCTGGACTTGCCGCCTGCCTGTTCCTGAATCCTGCTGCTACAGTCAGAGAGCAAGAGCTGGAGAGGCTCAGAGAAAATGTTCAAGAGAGGGATCATATGAGAGGAGATTAAAGGATTATAATAGTGTAAGGTCTGTCACTGCTGCAAAAAATGTCCTCAAAAATGACAAAATTAATAATACAAAAAAACAGGAAACTAGCTGAACCGGCAACATAAATGACAAGCATTATAGAGAAACACTCAGGCTTTTCTCAGTACAGACGTAAGCAGGCTGAGTCTGTTTAGACTGTATGTCATTTACATCATGATAGCTGCTAACATGGCATTAGCATCTTGGTCTCAGACACTTTATTGCGATGTGGTTCAGATTAGTACACGTCCTTCAGCACAAGGAGCTACTTCCAGGCACATACCTTTGAAACAACAATTCACTTTTTTAAAATTCCTGTCTCCCTCTCGCTGTCGTACAAGATTTTGGTGTTTTTGGAGGAAAAGTCCTATAGCTGAAACGAGGACCATGATCCACACTGACTGCAAAACTATTTGAATTCAATGAAAGTCAGCATTTTTGTGCTCTCAGTAAAATTATCTTAAAATCAGCTTTTTTTATATAATAGAAGACTATTATGTGTTGTTTGTGGCTGCACTAAATAAGTGAACATTTTCAAGCATTTAGCAGTTAAAGAGAAATATTTTCTCTGCAGCTGTTTGAGACGAACAGAGTTTAAAGTGAAAACAAAACCTGCTATACATTCCTCATGTGGGATCGAAACACATTGCTTTTGTCTTAGGATCTTTGTCTTTTGTGTTCAGATCTTTCATGCTAAGTTTTTATAGTCTGTTTCCTCTGCTTTTTCAAAAGCTGGTGTATGAACTGTCATGTGTACCACTGACTCTGATTCTTCTGCACTAGTTGCTAACACCAGTGGTCTTTTTTGTTATGCTAAACATGCAAAGAGAACTTGTGGATGTATCAAACTTGCTGCTCGTTTTCTTGAATGCACAGTGAGTGACCATTCTGGAAACATAAAAAAGGCTCCCTGCATCATTACAGCCTGATTTAAGATCTTGCAAGAGAAGGCATGCTTTGGGGATGTGCAAGGGCAGCTAAAGACATTTACATCATGGAATGAGAGTATTTTTATCCCGTTTCTTAAACAACTTGACTCTGGACGACCGCACTGAAAATTCTCCCATTGACAACCATAAAGAATATCAACTTTTATTTGAAGGTTAGAGAAAACATTTTAAACAACATAATGTTACATCAAAGCAAACTTATCATAATGTCATGTGGCACTGCTCTTCTATAACATTCTCTTACTTGCATTAACGTTATTTTGCAATTCAACGTTAAAGGGATATTTCCCTATTTTTGAAGTTGGGTTGTATAAGGTACTTGGCAATATTGGTGGCATTAGCCTCCACTGATCCAAGTTTAAACACATCATGCTTGAAGAAGCTAGGCTATACAGCGTAGCAGACAGGTACACTACCTCTGTGTAATTCAGCAAGTTTTAGGTCAAAATGGGCCAAAAAACTATGTTGGCTCCATTGTATGCTATATTAAAAAATGTTGAAGCGTTTCATTTTTCACCCAGAAAGCCTTTGTGTTTGGAACTATTTTGCAATGCAAGCTTCAGCTACAAGCTATGTGCTCCTCCGCCTTAGTGTAGGTGTTCAGTTGTTTGGGACTGTGGGCTTCAACAGAGACAGTAAACGAGGGTAAAACTAGTTATTTCATTGATGAGCTTGGTGCTGTTTGAGGAGTTAAATTGGTTTGAGCTGATTGCACGGTAACAAAATCAGCTGAGGCGGATGACATTTGCTCAGATAACATCCGTTATGAATTGGTGCTATACACAAAAAGATTGATTGATTGATTGATTGAAATAGATTTTCTATTGAAAAGAGCACATCCAGCACTATAAGTACCAAAGCGATGTGTTGTCAATCATTTCAAAAGTGAAAGAGCCTGTGAGTCCAACCTTGTAAGAGTAACCAATGGCTTGATAAAGGGCCAGCTGGAATTGACCTGCTTTGGGAGCCAACCCCATGTGGCCACTTTGGGCACCACAATTTAGATTCCTGTTTTTTCAGTATTAGCAGTTTTTGATATGAAACCATATATGTGTAAATAGAATGAATAAAATGCATTAAATGATATGTTCATGTGAGCTTCACTGTTGATGACAGTCATGTAATTAGAGGTTTGATTGAAGCCGGAGTATTTCTAGATCTTAGAGAGGTCAAAGGCAGTATGAAGTTTAGACGTGGTTGCTCTAAAATAAAAATCATGGCCATTACAAAGCTACTATTCCAATTATAGTTACCTTAAAATGATCACCACTGACAACTTAAACTCCACAGAACATCCTGCGACTTTTACAAAGAAATGAGACAGATATGAGACACATATTGAATTCCCTCTTTTGGATAGATTAAACACAAACTCACTAACAACTTCACAATCACACAACTGTGTTGATATGTTAGTATGATGTGGTAATGTCACAAAAGAATATGAAGTATAAATATGAATCTGACTGAATACACTCCTCACTGTCCATTGGATTTAGAGAATCCGAGATTGTATTTGCTCATGAGGCAGACGTATACTTCATCCAGTGAGATTTTTTCTGCTAAACAAAGTTGCATGGAGGTGCTGATCTAAAAACTGGAGCTGTTTGCACAGAATGAACCCTGTATCTCCAGTATCATATCCTCGACATCAGACGGAGCAGCTTGTTGTTGATCGTTCACAGTAGATCATGTATCATGTGTATATGACACTGTGGCAGCAGTTCTCATTTTACTGCTTCATTGGCCCATTTATAGTCAAAGTTTTTGGATGAGATGTTTCCCGGCTTCTCTCAGCACTCTGCCCTTGTCAGCCTCTCTCTTTAAATCCCATGCCCTTTGCAATAGATGTTCATTTATCTATTTTTGCATGTGTATGGGCTTATTTTGGAAAGACCTCAGTCACACGGCAGAAAAGGGGGCTGTGTGAAAAACGCTGCTTTGCCATTGGTAGCAGCTGTTGCTGCTGAGACACCTCTGAGGAAATGGAGAATTGGACACACACTCATCCAATTTACCATTAACAAGACCTTATTGGATGCAGGGTCAGAGGAACATGCGGCTTTGCCTTATGTGGCTCTGTTTAGATATGCTGCCGCTTGTGTTGGTGGTGACTGGGCTCTGTGATCGACTTTGTGTAGAATCAAACTGTGGTGTTCAAAGCAGCACAGCTCTGTCAGGTGGAGTGCTTTATACTGTGTATGTGCATGTATAGAAGGATCATTTCAGGACTAGAAAGTGTTCTCATTGAGGGCTGAAACTTAGAAAAGGAGAAAATTTCCGTGTCCGCTCGGAGGAAAGTCTGGGTTTTAACATCAAACACTAGAGCTGCTCCATAAAGATCTGAAAAAAACAGAGATTTCCATCCGTTTTATGTTTCCACAGTAAATCCAACCACAGCAAGAGAAGTAGGTTGTTGTTAATCTTTTCAACATAGCAACCACTGCTCAGACTTTATTGTCCTTCTATGATACAAATATAAAAATGAACCCTTTCAAACCGCATGAAGAAAAAAGCTGCTCCTGTATAAGAGCAGCAGGTTTTCATTCATATAGTCCTCTCTTGTGCAACACCTGTGTGTTCTTTTTCTGGCTCGGTTACTCCTTTTTTTTTCCATAAACACTCCTCACATTCTTTAGAGGGTGGTGTATCGAGAAATCTTTGTCTTTCAACACGTTTTTTGCTCTGTGTTGGGACAGAAAGATAACAGAGCATTCTTCTCACAGTTTGGCTGGGACATTCAGTTTAGTGAAAACAAACAACGGTCGTGTGGTTATTAACTTCAAAAACCTGAAAAACTGGATTTAAGTCTGGCCAGTTCACACAGCAGTTGAGCAACCCGTCCGGAAACTGCTGATCAGATAATAAGACATATAGTCTTGTTTTCCCTTTGATAAAGCATCTTTTTGGTTGTTTTCGTGTGTGTAGAGGTCAGAGTTTCTTATCTCAAGAGCTAAATTAATGCACTGCTGCTCATGGAGAATGAGAAACATTAAATAGGGTAAAAACATGAATCTACTGGTCTTTATCACGCTATGTTAGTTAAGTCTGTAGCTTTTCTTCTCACTATGAATTTGGCTATTAAATTGAACTTCCTTTACCCGTTATGGGGCAAGGAACTATGTATGGTAACTTCCTTCATGGCCTCCCCCGAACTCTCTGTTTTTCAGCCAGTCAGTGGAGATCAGTCACAGAGAGTGACATCACTCCATCTGACCAATCAGCAGTGACCTAGAGCATCTCAAACTTCCTGTTTCCTCCAGAACTTGAAAAATGCAGTTTTACATCTCTTGGTCTGGAAAAAATTGCCCTAAAGTCATAACTAACCATCATATGCTGATAAAACTCACACATTATAAAATTGAAAAGTAGATGTGAATGTCGCTTTTTTTTTTTTTTTTTTTTTTTTTTTGCATAGGATTTTTAGTAATTATTGAAGTTCAGTGTGTAAAATGGAGGAACCATATTTGATCATACATAAGGCTGCCTATAAGGGGCATGAAGGGGAGAGCTTCTGGGACCCTGCCAAATGGGGGGCCCATGGAGGTCAGCAAAATCAGGGTCTATTTGAAGTTAATCTGTGATCACCAGATTTAATTTTTTTCCTGAATAATAACTACTCTGACCAGGGCAACAAAAATGAATTTTATTTATTAATGCTGTAGTACAATATAGCCTCTTTCAAGATATAAACCCCTTTTCTTATAACAAAATTACCTCTTAAAGGTAATGTTAACAATGCTCATGGGTACACTGAACTAAACCACTGGAAAGTAATGTCAGACATCGGGTTGCCAGAAAATAAAGTACAAGAAATTGTGACATTTAGTGACAAAATAAATAAATAATTGGAAAATGATGCAAAAACTGCCGATGAGTGGCGAAAAATAGGTTAAAAGTTAGAGAGTGGCACAAAGAGGTTTAAAGTGGGGAAGAAATGGCAAAATTGACTAAGAGTGGAAAAAAGTGAAGAAAAAATGGTTGAAAGTAGCTAAAGGTGTCAAATGTGATCAGAAAGTGGTGAAAATGGGTAAAAAAAAATGGCTAAAATTGGTGAAAGGTTAAAAGCGTCAGGAAATGGCAAAAATGGGGAAAAAAGACAGTAGTGGCTACAAAAGGAGCGAAGTTGGTTTAAAGTGGAAAAAAAGTTGTAAAAATGGGTTAAAAGTGGCGGGCATGGGTTAAAATTTGCAAAGAACTGGCCAAAGCAGTTAAGAGTGGTAAAAAATGGCAAAATTGTTGCAAACATGTAAAAGTGGCATAAAGTGGAGTAAAAAGGGTTGAAAGTTGCTAAAATGAGCTGAAAGTGGCAAAAAAGTGTAAGAAGAGGTTAGAAAATGGCACCATCACAATTTCACTATCAGACCCAAGAATAAGCTCTACACACTTTTCAGCTCCAATATGAGTTAACTGTAAGCCAGGAAACACCAATAAATCATGGCATGGGCATTTTCATGGGCATAATCATACGCCCATTTAGGGTGTATAATGTTGTCTTTATCGAGACATATGGCCAATTAATCTATCAATCATAGTAAGGGTGTTTTCTAAACAAATAACCAATCATAGTGTAAGATAATAGTACTCTAAAGTGTAGGATGTTGCCACAGGTTTGTAAAAAATTAAAGATCCAGTGGTAAATTTTATTAATTTACAGAAATATTACAAGGAATACTTGAATTTTTGGTCTGTTTCATAATCTTGTAACAGTTATATTATTCTTGTGTGGTTTATATCAGCTTTTATTTTTACTGTGAGCCTTATTTCTACTCAAATTTATTTAGACTGGGGCTGTTAATGTCAACGCGTTAATGCTCGTGATTAATCTTAAAACCTTAACCATTAAAAAAATAATAATGCATTTTAACCATATGACTAAGTTTGGCCACAACTTCCTCCCGTAGTCCTCCTGCACAGATGTTTACATGCATGGAGGTGACAGGCGAGTTAGACACAGCCAGCAGTGATGAGTGAGGAGACAGACCAGGTCTGCATAACAGCAATTTTCCTTTACAACTCTGGTGAATAAAAGTTGAGATAAAATCAAAAAGCTGTGTGTACATACTGCAGTGATGAACTGTCTTTACACTGAAGCATAACGAGTCTGAAATACCATCTTCAGGTGAAGCACATCTTTGCTAATGTTAGCAAAGATGCTTAACAACAACTCAGCATCAAGCCACGGTAGTCAAGCTACACCGGCGGAGTCCAGCAGACCTGGATTTGTCCACAAAACGACAACGTCGAAACTCACTAATGTGATTGCTAATGGCTCGCCAAAGACCACAGACAAGGGGCTTCCAGATCGCCAGATCGCCTTAGATGACCCCAACCACAGAAGACCAGGTAGAACTAAAGTCACAAGAATCCGTGAACTGTACGGCAGCTAAAAGGCAGCTAAAGTGGAGCAGCTGGTCCGAGCTACATAGACCACTTGACATCAGTCTGCAATCACAGCTACTTTGGGGTAACAGCACACCTGTTAAAGTTGAAAAACTTTAGTTTGTCAAATATTTCTTTATTCAAACACTATGCTTTTACTTCTTTTATCTGAAACAAAAATGTAAGTAAATGATACTATTTAATAGGTATAATATATAAATAATAATGTTTTTTATAAAGCAGGTAAAGTTAAACACTTGACAATAAGAAAGTTAAAAAATTTAAAATGTATAAAAAACTACTTAAAAACTGCTGTGATTAATGATGATACAGCATATTGATGTGATTAACTTGATTAATTTTTTAAATCTATTAACAGCACCAATTTAAACATTCATTTTTTTTGTTGTGTTTCTTAAGTTTTCAAGACGACTTCCAAAAAAAAAGGAATGGTATAAGTAGTGACATGAGATTTTAGTCAGTTTTTCAGTGGTGTAACGGTTATATTAAATTTAAATGACAAATCAGTTTTTATTTTTATTCTCTCTCATCACTGCTAAAATTCACTTAGTAATTCAAAATTTGTGTTTATTATTGTCCTGTTGGAATTATAAGATAAAACTGTTGGTACTAGCATTACTTACACAGTATTCTGAAGTGACCCATACAAGGTTAAGAATCAAATTCCTGTGTTTAGAGTTCTGAAATGTACTGAAAGTGGGCCCTGGTTTTTCTGCTGAGGAGGGAAGATCTTGTCCCTGTATGTTTTATGTGAACACATTTTCATAAGGGGAGGTGGAGGAGGGGGGTAATGTTACACTTGAGATGTTATTCGGTAAACATGCAGTTGTCATCTTACAAACACAAACAGAATCCAGTGGAAAGATTAGCATGGAGGCCCTTCAAACAGCCTGTGAAAAATGAGCCTCCTGTCAGCTCTGTTACATAAATGTTTACTAAGAATACCAAACATTGTGTTCTATTTGTTTTACTTTGCCTCAAGTTTGCCCATCACCTCAAATTAGTCATCCCAGGAGTTTAACACCACTTTGCCACCAGAGCAAACAACAAGAAGAGCACAAAGACTGGGAACAAGTGCAGAGAGCGGCTGATCCAGGCTGGCTCCCAGCCACTCGGCCATCACCCTTCATAGTTCGCCCCAGAATTGGAGTCGAGGTCTCCACAGTTTAGTGGGAGTGTTTCATCGCTTTATAAGACTTATCCAAAAGAAAAGAGCTTGGAGCAAAGAGGAAAAAAAAACCTAATGGGCTGGCGGTCTCTCAGAAGCCGGAGTAATTCTCATTCCACTTCAATTGCCACAGCGCAGCGGCGTTAAACTGGCTACTGAGGCCTGCTGCTGCTGCTTTCTTGGCAAACGGAGAATTCTTAAGTGCTAAGCTGTAAATTTGCTTAATTTGACGCGAGTCCGAGGGGAATGGGATCATTTTCTTTCAGGGAAAAAGCCTGGCATATTGGCTGACAATAAGCTGGAATGGTCCAACATGGTGTTTCTGCTCGGTGATGATGGCTAGAACACACAACGGACAGCGTTTGACAGAGCTGTAAAAGAGAGCGGATCTGGCAGCAGCAGCAGCTCTCCATGACTCAGTGAGTGTAGACGCTGGAAGAGGATTTCAACAGAACTAAATGATGATTTAATACTGAAGTGGATGAAAATCCTCTGGGTGTGCTTTTATTTACTGCTATTTATCATGTGCTTAAAGAAATTCTTTTTCTAAGCCACATAGCAAAGGTATATTTATAATCACAGTCTATCACAAGCATAACAATGGATGAAGAAATAAGAAGAATTTCTCATACTTTAAAAATTGTTTGAAATACCTGCAGTAATGTGAGAATGCAACTTCATTTACATATATCATTTTTAAAAATTAAAGTTGACATTATAGTGCCACTATTAGACCTTTAAGTGTCCTCCAACCATAATGGAGGAAGTGTAACTCATTTCATTTGTGACTTTTATTTAGGAACAGTCATGTCAAATGTGGTAATTTTTAACTGGTTATTAAACTAATACTGATGTCTCTACATGACCCACAAAAGCAAACAAGACCACCAGTGATGATAAAGGTCATTTTTATACAACAATAATGATTGCAGCGCAACAGCCTGGGTCTGATCTTACACAGCAAAAATTTTCAGTGAGTGATATGAGTAACCGTACAGAAAAGCAGAGGGAGATTCTTATTAGAAAACACTTCTTACACGTGCAGAACAAGATCAGGAAAAGCTGTGCGGTGATGTCAAGGGGGATGCCAAAAATTTCTGCAAAAATACCAGCTTATTATACAGAAATAGTGAGGTATAGGAAAATGTGGCAGGAACATGAAAAAAAATTACAAATTTAAAGCAACCAATCAAACAAGTAAACATAAAGTATTTTTAAAAAATCAAAGCCAGATCGGAGCAGCATGTCCAGGTTGGATCAAGGCTTCTAACAAAAACAATCTCATTTAACTTTTAAAAAATCTCTCCGACAGCTCAAGTCAAAACTCATCCGAACTTTGAGTTATCAAACACTTCACATTTAAGTGGTCCTTTAATTCTTTTTAATCCATAACAAGTTCCTTTTTCCATTATTAAATTAGTGTCCTTACCTTGTATCTATCTAAGTTTGTATTTTATTTCATAATCAAAGCAAGTCTGTTTCCAAGCATGAAGTCAGTTTCCCTTAAGCCCAAAACTGCTGCGCCGTCTGACGCACGTCAGAATGGTTGGCTCTATTATTTTGTATGAACAAACCTCCACAGACAGCGCCTACACCACTGCTCTTTTCCCAGCGTGGCCAGGTGCAGCTGGCTGCAGTGTATTTAAATATGGCGTACCTCTCACTTATCCCTGCTCGCATTAACGCTGATGCACCACACTGCTGCTGGCAAAACTTAACCTCCTCCACCCCAGCCTCCTCCTTTATAGCATAAAGCTTGTTACACCCTCATATTGAGATTCATGCTATTATGTATTGATTGCTTTTGAACTAATTTTCTCATATTCAGTATGCATCGTCATTAATGTATTAATGTTGGGGGTTTCTAGCAATGCAGTCCTCAAAAAGCACACCAAGCTAAAACAAAGATAATATCTTGTATCCACATTTTTTTTGGGGGGGGGGGACTGCTTTGTACGTTTTAGACACATGGCAACATATTTTTTGTAAAAATCATGAAACTACGCGGATAAAAGGTTCCCATCTACAGCCATTATGCTGCAGATCTCTCTGAGCTCATAATAACCACAGGAGCAACTTTCACTGAAATCACTGGAGACTCAAGCCACTTCTATAGCCAAGTACCTCATACAACCCAACTTCAAAAATCCCGAAATATCCCTTTAACGGCACACATCACTTTGTATAGACTGTATGGTTATGAAGTAGAAACATCCAAAAAAGGAGGAAATTGGATAATAGGGGAACAGCTTATAAAAACAGGTGCATTGCAGTGGACCTCTGTATCCTCACAGATATTTGTTATTAAAATGTTCCCAACCATTCAAACCATAGTAGTAATGATGATTAAAAAATACAGTTTTTCAATGCATGAGAAAGCTGTAGAAGGAGAATGCTTTGATGCAGTCATCAGAGAGCAGAGAATTCACAATTTGCAAGCTTTCATTTTGTGCAAACGTTGATCCATAATTGATGAATAAAGGACAAAATTTTTGGTTAAAAACTTCAACTTTTATTTAGTAACAGACTGATATCAATAGCACATTTTGAATGATGCAAAATTTTATAAAAAGCTACATTAGTAATCAAACACAGGTCATTTGCTTCTTTCAAGTGATATTTCTCCTTTTTTGTCTTTTGTTGTGCATAAAAAATCAAGCTGCTCTGCTTTTACATTTTTTCCTCATTTAAAAGCAGAGACATTTCATGCATCATAGACTTCACTTTACAATGATCACAAGCAAAAAATCTGATGTTTTTGCCTTTACAGAAACTCTAGTCACAGCTAGGAGTCCAGTTAGAGAATAATTGATGAAAGCGAGGTTAAACTGGTTAGCTGTGGTTAATTAATAATGCCATTCTTGGACAGAGGCTTTCTTTGCTTCTTACTGATGATCTGATGGTGAAGTTTGAAGATGACCAAAGCCACATTTCCACTGACCTTCCTGGGAGTTTGTAGCATATTTTTGTTGTGAAGGTATAGAAAAGGCCCCCAGTGTGGCTGCTCTCATTGGGTGGGACTGAGGGTCAACTTGAAATAGCTTTGGCTAAACAGAAATGCGACAACTGTGGCATTTTAAGGAGAACATATGGCGTGGTCTTAAAAAGAACCCTGCATGATCAGACAAGTTCATCTTGTTGGATAGATATTTGTATCTCTCATATGTATATTGAACTAAAAAACTCACTAGATATCTGCATTTGGAGTAATTTGAGTTTATAAACTCACCAGGACGCCGCCATGTTTTGGTCTACACTGGCGCTATGATGTCACAGTTCTGCAGCGCTCCTCAATGCTCCTATGCAGTAACCGCTGTTTCAGACTGGCAGTCAGTGTTAGGGCTGCATCTCAGAGACTCTGCACGTCTCACGCCAGGAGAATTTTAAAATTTGAGGTCTCTTATATCTGTCCATCTAGACTGGAAAATTATAAACACAGGGCCATATTTACCTTCTTGTAGCAAATATTTATGTCCATATCTGCAGAATATGTTTGAAATCCGTTTCTTGATGAACCAGATGAAGGCCACCAGCTAAAATGCGTCTGTTTAATAAAGTTGTTCCCCAAACTTCTACTCTTTTTAAAGCTTTCCATTTCCACGCGGTTCAGGTAAAGGTAAACACAGTACGAAAGCACTTACAGTTTATGCTTTTCAAAATAAAAGTCCATTTTAGCATTTCTTTGGAGAAACTCCCTTCACGTGTACATAAGGCTTTTATTTTGAAAAGCTCTCAGCATGCTTCCACTACACACTGAATCCAGTCACTTGTAGAGAGTTCTACTGAGGTAAAACTTAGGAGGAATGACAGAGCCTTGACAGCAGGGAGACAAAGCTGACATGCAACTCGTGTCTGGTATAAAAGCTGTTATGGCAGCACCAGCTGCAAGCAGAAAAACTGTCTGAAAAACAGTTACTGCATAGGAATGGCGAGGAGCACTCATAGGGACTTGCAAACTACCAAAACATGGCGGCCTCTTGGTGAGTTTGTAAGCTCAAATTTACTCCAAATGCAGATATCTAGTGAGTTTTTTAGTTCAATATACACATGAGAGATACAAATATCTATCCAACAAGATGAACTTGTCTGATCATGCAGGGTTCTTTTTAACATCTTAAAGACAGTAGTTTGAGGTTACAGCAGGTTAAGACTGGGCTGTTTTTATTGTTTTTATTGTGTCATAACTGTTCAAATGTATTTAACAGAAGTGTGGGAATCAGCTTTATTTCTGTGGAGTGACTGCTGAATCTGAGCAGCCCCCCACATGAACATCACGAGAGCCTTTAAAAAGACCGGTTTCAGTATCACAGCTGTGACCTTCATAAAACAGAGCGGGGCAACAGGTGGGCATCATGTGTGTGCTAATCTTCCACATTATGGTTGTTGATAACAGACGCTGCACAGCCCTGCTCAGTTAAAACTCAGTAATTTAATATGGAATACATCAGCAATGTGATATTTGTAGCATGGAAGAAGCAAAGGTTGGGAAGATTCTGCTGATGCTAAGAATAGAAATCGTCCATCATTCACGATGGGTTTCTGTTACCAGAAGAATTCTGTGAGTACCGCAGACCCTCCAAAACAAGACATTGGGTGTCCACTGAGGGATTTTGGGATTATTTTTTTTCACTTGCTCTCCTCCTCACTGAGGGCATGAAAATGTGGATTGTATTTCGCTGTGACAATCCATGCCAATTTTGGAGGACAAGGTCGCTGAATGTACAGCCTTCCCCTTTTTCACAGACCATCCCACTTTACCATCACCTCTAACATGGGGCCCCACTGAGCGGGACAGAGCCTGGGCCTCTGGGTCTCCATGCAAGTCCACATTTCAAACTGGTTTTAAAATTCTGGCCATCACATCCTCTGAGCTAAAGAGAAGAGGACCCTTCAGATTGTTAACGAAGTTGAAAAGCCAGGATCTGTGATGATGTGAGGGTGTTTTAGTGCCCAAGGCACGGGTAGCTTGCAAATCTGTGAAGACACCATTAAGTCTGAGATTGACACACAAGTTTTGGAGACTCGTATGCTTCCAACCAGATGACTTCCTCTATAAAAAATAAAATAAAAATGGCCTGTTGTCTTTATTGTCATTACCAGGATGACCAAGAAGTCTGTGCTTCAGCTTCTTCTTTAGTGAGTGCAATTCAGCTTTTGCCATGTTTGATGTTTTTTCCAGTGCTGGTCCATAAATGGAAGACAAGTTAGGGATGAGAGCACAGGTTTTCTCTGGGTAGGTGGAATTTGTCAGTCAAACTACATGAGGAGGTAAGATGGGAGACAGTGCTAACTACTTTAAAACCCAATCTAGAAACTCACCTGTTCAGTGTAGAGTTCTAATTAATATCCTTTCTAGGGTCGTCAAGGTTAATTGAGTTAATCATGATTAATCAAGGTCCACAATTAGTGCACTAAGTTTTTAAATTGCGATTAATCACATGCTTCATTGGCCCTTTTACACTTTGGTTAAGGCATGTCAGCCTCTACTGCAGTCACAAGGATGTAAAATAATTCTACAGACAGTTAAGTGGACAAGTCAAAGTCATCTGAACCTTTTAAGTGATATATATTTTTTTAATTTTCATTTTTTTAAGTTACCTTTTCCACATTTAAGTTCATGATAAAATCTTTGTTCTACCAATAAAATTAGGTCCAAACAGTAAGTCAATAACACCTAGTTAAAAAAATAGAAGTTTTTTTTTTAAGGCACAAAACTGTTCAAAATGCAAAATAGTAGAACTGTACAATGTGCTAAAAAGGGTTGTGATTAATCACGATTAACTACAGAAATCCTGTGATTAATCTTAATTAGAAAATTTGATCTTTCAACAGCCCTAATCCTTTCACATTATATTTAATTCTACATGGTACTGTTTGTTGTACTGTTGTTGTTTCAGTGTCTTTTAAGGACAGCAAGCTTAGAATGTTTTCATGGAGGATGAGCTTTTTCCTGTAAGCAACCCTGTAAGTAACCCTAACCTTGTTCAGCTTTATTAAATGTTTGTAATTAGGTTTTGAAGGTCAGACTTTTAACTTTCTATTTTTGGTTTCCTAACCGTACCCTTAACCATTCTGGGACTTATAGTGTCTCAGATAAAACGGTCTGCAGCCAGATTGTCTTGCCACTGTTTGTTAACTACAACAGCTTCCTGAGCTCAGGTTACTACCTGCACATGCCTACTACCTGATGCTGTCTTGTCGTTCTGATTGGCCTTTTTAGAATTTGATATGATTATCAATTTTTCCTTTTATACATGAATAAAGCATTTATAGATGTGTTTAGAAATAACATCTGAACAAGCTAAAATAATATATTCTACATGCAGAGTTATTAATTAATGTTGTATTAAGTCTTAATCATGTGTAATTACTATAAAGTCCTTCCAAAAACATACATACATTTTAACTTCACCTTTACAGGTCTAATAATTAAACACTTCTGGTCATAAGATCTCATTCAGCAGGAAACAAATGTTAGCTTGCTCACATGCCAGCCAGTGAAATATCCAGCAGTAAAGACTATAGCTATGATAACATGATGGTTTAATGGTCCATCGCAACCCTCTTGTCCACCCTCTGGTTTCAGAAAACATGCAATTAGGCAGTCAAAGGATCATACCAAAGGACAGGTGACATACCAGTTGGCAATTTTATCATCTTTGTCCACAGTAATACAATCTATGGCTAGCATGGTGATCCTATTATTCAGCTCCACAAAAGGCAATGCTGCAGATTCCTTGTGTTGTTTATATGCATTTCTAAGAAAAATATTAGCCATGGTTCTGTTGCTGTGAGCAAACTAAACCAGACCTTAATCATTAATATAACAAGCATTGAAAAAGACATTTGCTGGACTCCTTTTATTTCCTCCTGCCTTCATTGTCTCCCACCTGGATGGCTGCTTCAATGCTTCAGGTGTTTCAAGTCAGGCCCTGTGATTAGTTTCATTTGCTCAAATCCCACACCTGTTGCCCCTGTGCTGCCTGCAGCCGGGGTCCCTCAGCAGGCTGACAGGCCTTCCCTTAGATAATCCAATCTCCTCACAAAGATGTCACCACTTTGCACCAACGATGAACAAGGGTATTTGTTTTCTACCTCTTGTCTGCCTCCTTGTTCTCATGGCCACAGTGCTGCTGATGGCTCATTATTGGGCAATTCATAAATACATCCACAAGTACCCACCTCCTCATCTTTTTTCAAACACGCTGCTGTTTTCCCAAACTGCCCCTCACCAATGCCTTCCTTTCCCTGTCATAGTGGTGAGACGAGCTTTTCCTTCAGGTTCAGAAGAGGCCCAACAGCCTTCCACATGACAGCCCTCCTGTATCCACAAACTCCATTTGGATTTGAAACAGCGCCAGGAGAAAATCAAGTGACACAGGCCACACAGAGTGGGAGGGTGGGTGGGAGGGAGGGAATGTGATCCCACTTGATTGTTGAGAGTTTATATAGCGAGTGATGACAAAGTGCTTTATGACTTTGCAGTGTTTGCTGGGCCCTGCGATTGAAGCCTTATACAGGCAAAGCCCCCCAGTGACCTTGGCTTGTCAAATGTTCTCATTTTCACCAGGAAGGAGCCAGTGTTCAGCGGCTGCTCACAACTGGTGAACTGCTTTTAGAGAGACAGGCGCAGAGAGCTTTTGGAGGTGACCCATGCTTCCTTACTTTCACTGCTGAAAACATCATGGAGGAAAAGCATCAATCAGAAAGGTTCAGACCTGCTATGATATTGAATATAAGTCTATATATATAAGTCTATTTAAAGTAAAACCATGAACAGATCTAATTTAACTAAGAGTCTAAATTTGTTATGTTGACACTGTAAAACTGTACAGCACACCCTGAGTTCAGGGCTAACAGCTGTTTGCTTACATGCTAAAATGACTGTACTATTCACAGGTATGTTTACTGCTATTGTCACATTTTTGTACTGTACATGCTGGCATTCTAACATCCTGTGATCACTGTAACTATGTCATTCTCCTAGGGGAGACATGCAAACATTACTTCTGCCCTGAAGAAAGGAATATGTGCAAAATGAAGATATCAACAGTTACTTCTCCCCTCTATTTGAAGACTCTACATAATGATGCATAATCAGTAAACAGGGGTTGTAATTTGAAGTGCGCTGGGATCCATTTGTTGTACATTTGTAGTCTGAGCTATAGAGAGACATGGAAAAACTTGAATTTTTGCATTTAAAAAATCTGGAGCATGCTGTTGTAATTTTTTTTTTAAACTCAAACTTGCTAAATTGTGGGTGAATCACACTGAAATCAATGTCTATATTGGGTTCATACCGCTGAAGTGTGAATAAGTAAAGCTGCCGTAGCGTATGTTCTGCTTACTTCTGCAGCGCCTGCTCTCAAAGAAACTACAGTGTTAACTCTGCAGACATCAGTGACATACAGAAAAGGAAACCTTGCCAGGAAAAAACTGGACATTAACCTCTGGCTTCAGTGGAAGTATTGTGCTATTCATGTCCATTCTTAAGGAAAAAACCTCTATTAGATTGCTTAGAGGTTGTGAGATTAGTTGATTCTATCATTCCCTATAGAGGGCATCAAAAATCAAATCAACTACTTTTAGTGTAGTTAAAACATTGTACTAACTCTGGGCACCTTGAATGTCGACTTAAAAATCCCTGACAAATAATGCAATAATTATGGAGATTGGTCACTCCAAACCAAACTGCTGAGTCCAGGACCTACTATCGGTGGCGATCTGTCAGTTTCAACCATGTACAGTCATGGACAAAAGTATTGGCACCCCTGGAATTTTTTCCAGAAAATACACCATTTCTCACAGAAATTGTTGCAATTACAAATGTTTTGGTATACATATGTTTATTTCATTTCTGTGCATTGGAACAACACAAAAAAGCAGAAGAAAAAAGCCTAAATTGGCATACTTTTACAGCTCAGGGCAGAGGGAGTGTTCCTATTGGCTGCTGTAGTAGGTGCGCTTCTGCCTCTCAGCTCAGTGAGAAGTTGATACAATGGCAGAGTTACCAGCGGTGTTCCGTCCTATGTAGAATTTGTTCATGCTGAGATGAAGTGTTTTCTTGTCTGTAATCCCGCCATTGATTTCAGTGGAAAAGTGGAGCAAAATCACTCCATGAGTGGTTTGCCACCGTCAGTATTCGATTCTGCAAACATGCTCATCCGTGAGGAGGTATGTGAGAAGAGGGGTGGAACTACAGAGCTCAAACACAGAGACCAGGAAGGGAGGGGGAGTAGAGTTGATTCTACACAGCTCTCATCAAACTGAAAATACTCGAGCTCTAAGAACCAATATTATGGAAAAATATGAACAACCTCAAGGTTACAAGACCATCTCCAGAGATCTTGAAATTTCTTTTGTCCACTGTGTGTAATATAACCAAGAAGTTTATAACCCATGGAACTGTGGCCAATCTCCCTGGACGTGGATGGAAGAGAAAAATTGACAAAAGAATGCAACACAGGATAGTTGGAATTGTGGATAAAAATCCTTAGTCATCTTCCACACAAATTCAGGCTGTCCTGCAGAGTCAGGGTGCAAAAGTGTCAGCTCAGACCATACGTCGTCATCTGAATGAGATGAAGCACTATGGCAGGAGACTGAGGAGAACCCCACTGCTGACAAAGAGACATAAAAAAGCCAGACTAGAGTTTGCAAAAATGTACCTGAGTAAGCCTCAATCCTTCTGGGAGAATATTTTGTGGACATATGTGACTAAGGTAGAGCTTTTTGGAAAAGCACGTCACTCTTAACCTTGCAAAGCAGATCGATATTTCCATGTTTCTCACTGGTGAATCCATCTTGCAAAGCTCCCGTCTGAACCGTCTGGGGCTGGTTAGAAAGTGACAGGACCAGTCAGCATTGAGGGGCAGTATTTTGGGGCGCAGTGAAGTCGTGATGTATGCAAGCAGCAACAAGAGACCGGTGCAGTTATGGTGGAGGACATTACCGTGGATGCTGCTAAAGCGCCAGTTTTATCAGAGCATGACAAAATTTCTTCGTTAAAAGAACAAAGAACAGCACTGAGGTGTTTTCTTTTCAAAAATCACAAAAGTTGTGTACTGACATATCTACAGTCACCACAGTCACGTTATGCAGTTCCCTATGGAGTTTAGTCCTTGGTAGGGGCGCAGCTCTATAGCGGCTATGTCATGTGTCTTGTTGCTCTGATTGGCCCATAAAGATGTGACAGACAGAATGTTCATCCAATCACCCTCACAGTTTTTTTTGAAAGGCTCTGCCCTTTCCCAAATGCTGTGTATGAGTGGTTGACCAGATGGATGTGTGAAACAAATCTATCTGGTGTGTCAGGTTACGTCATTCTGCTGTTTACAGGAAACGTAATGAGGCCTACAAAGAAAAGAACACAGTACCTACAGTCAAACATGGTGGAGGTTCAAGGATGTTTTGGGGTTATTTTGCTGCCTCTGGCGCTGGGTGCCTTGACTGTGTGCAAGGAATCATGAAATCTGGAGACTATCAATAAATTTTGGGCCACAACATAGGACCTAGTGTCAGAAAGCTGGATCTGCGTCAGAGGTCATGGGTGTTCCAGCAGGACAATGACCTGAAACATACCTCAAAAAGCACCAAGAAATAGTTGGAGACAAAGCGCTGGAGAGTTCTGAAGTGGCCAGCAATGAGTTCAGAGCTAAATCCCATTGAACACCTATGGAGAGATCTCAAAATTACTGTTTCAAGAAGCACCCTTCAAATCTGAGAGACCTGGAGCAGTTTGCAAAAGAAGAGCGGACCAAAATTCCAGTTGAGAGGTGTAAAAAGCTTGTTGTTGGTTATAGCAAACAATTGGTTTCAGTTATTTTTTTCCAAAGGGTGTGCAACCAAATATTAAGACGAGAGTGCCAACAATTTTGTCCAGCCCATTTTTTGAGTTTCATGTAAAATTATGTCAATTTAGTTTTTTTTTTCTTCTGCTTTTTTTGTGTTGTTCCAATGCACATAAAGGAAATAAGCACGTGTATGACAAAAACATTTTTATTGCAATAATTTCTGTGAGAAATGGTATATTTTCTGGAAAAATTCCAGGGGTGCCAATACTTTTATCCATGAAAGTATAGAGGTGGCTGTAGATATATATATGGTGTTATGGAGATTTAAAGTGCAGGAAAAATGCATTCATGAGCTCATTACACACCTCTGCTCAAACATTGGCAGCACCAGGATACCTACGTCTCATGAGTTGAGACATAAAGAGTAAGTCAAAGTGTGTCAAAGGATCAGAGCATAAACTTGATATAAGATGAGTCAGAACAGACCTGACTAGCATGACGAGTCAGCAGTTTTTAAAGGTAGTTTCCACTGAGTTTAGGAAATATATGCCTGCAAGTATGGGCACGTATGTTTTTTTGTTCAGTATGCTAGGTGAAAATAGATCGCCTCCTCAGTTAAAATCTCCCTGCTCATTTGGTTATCCTGTTGTGTGCTTTTAAGTACGTGTTACTTCTGTATGTACAGGAAATTGTGACACCGCCACTGACTATTAAAAGGGTAACAGTATTTACATTTAACCCCGAAAAGTCGCGGTTCAGACATTACAAAATCAGTGCAGTCACATAACAAATGCATCTGAATGGAGAAAAAAAGGCAAACAACAGCTTCCATGTGATATCTACACCTCAGTCCAGGTGGTGATAATGCTAAAAATGCTATTTACTAACTGCTGTGAAGCAAGAAAAGAAGAAGCAGGCACAACAAAACACAAAGAAACAAAGATACATGCAGTACACTGTAAAAAGCAACATCCATTTTACTCATAAACATTGAGTTGAAATTACTCAGTTCTTCTTAACCTGTTCTAAATACTTATTATAAATAAGTTAATTGTACTTCTTGGCCATAACAGCAAAAGGGCTTGATTTACTTAAGTTTACTTAGTTTAAAAAAATTAAGTAAAAAGGGGGTATAATTAAGTTGTGTTAACTTAAAAATCCAAAACAGCGATTTGAACTCTATTTTTATGAGCTGATAGAACTTATTTCAGTTTTAAGTGAACAGTACTCAAACAATTTAAGTATTTGTTGTTATAACTCATATTATTTGAGCTGTAGCAAATCTGCAGTTTTCCCAGAATGCCTTTGGGCACTAAACCTTTATGCACTCTGTTTGCTGCAGCTGTCTTTGCCAGGACACTTTTGAAAAAGAGATTTTTAATCTCAATGAGGTCTTCTCCTGGTTAAAAAAAGGTGAAAGAAGATAAATAAATAAAATGCACCACGAGTGAAGTTGCTGTCTCAATTAAAGATTTCCCGCCCATAGGAAGTACTGACACTGTTATCAGCATCAGTGAAAGCTGTATGGCATACTGTCATTGATGAAGTGGGTCACCAACAGCCATTGTTGCAAATGGTGGCATAAGATAGTCCACCTTAGGTGAAATGATGACTTACAAAACTTTTGTACTAGCCGATGTTCTAAGGTAATCCGTTATCTAAGATATTTTGAGTGCTATTAACTTATCAGTTAAAATGTTAAGTATTACACACTCAAAGTAGATGATTTAGGCTAAGTCCTGCAAACTTAGATTAACATTTGAATCTCAGTTGTGAAAACTTAAAATAATTGATTTTAATCTAGTAGTGAATACTTAAATAGTTCAAGTAGAACAAGTACTGCACACTACTAACAAACAAGTTTTTTTTAACTCAGAAAAGTCAAGTGTAGTTTACTTGTTATTTTTGAGGCAACGACTTTCCATAATTTTTTTAAGTAAGCTCAACTAATTTTTTCTTACAGTGTAGAACAAGCAAGAAGGACCCACCGGCTTATTAGAGCAGTCTTTATGCTTCAGATATCCAAGATGTTTTGGACAATGCTATGCTTCCAGCTTTGTTGCAGTAGTTTGGGGATGGTCTTTTTCTATTCTAACATCTCTCTGCACCAGTGCACAAACCAAGGACTATAAAGACATGGTTTGATGAGTTCAGTGTGGAAGATCTGATGATATGACATCATAATCAAAAGCTCTAAACTAACAATACTGTCATTGACCTTTCTACTGCAGGAGTGTTTACTTCAAAGAATCTGTTCTGCTGTGAACTGTACCGATCTGAGGGATTATTGATATAAAATTAAATCATTAGCACAGTATGTCAGCACTTGGGTTATTTTGGCTTAACTTTTGTTCAATGGTAGGAGGCAGTGACGAGCTTTCCACTTTAATATAAAGTCAGTGTTCTCACCATTCATGATACTAAAATCTAAACAGACCATGAGACCAGAGACAATTAAAGAACCCTTAACTATAGGAGTTAGAAGGCCAAGAAGGACAGCTGAAAAAATTACCACTGCACAAAGTGATAACATCAGTCCAAACAAGGTTTCCAAAGGAGTAAAAGGATATTTCCAGAGGGACAAAAGCGACCACTGGAGTTCTATCAGGCCATGTCACACATCAAGTATTACATCAGATCGCTCCCAGCTGCATGCCACATGCATCTTATCTCACAGGGAACAGGAAGGAGAGGCATTTCAACCTCAGGCCTCCTCTTCCTGCATTGTCCATGACCTTTAGTATGCAAATTTTCATAGGACGTTTCCCCTTGAAGAGAGATTTTTGAGAGCCATGGTGGGTGGAGCTTAAAGAATCAAGAGCTAGACCTATGAAGCATGAATGTAAACTTTTATAAATCAATGTGATGAGGAAACGAGGGCTGGTCGAAGATTGCTGTTCAAGGACTCAATAAGGAGTTTTTAAACGCGTGGAGATGATGCGTGTGTGATGCAGACAGAGTCACGCTAGCCCTCTGACTGGCTGCTATAGGCTAACAACCCTTGCATTGATCCGAGGAGACACTCAGCCCTCTAACCTGCTGAGTGCTCAGTTCCAGTGAACAATGGAGTTCAGTGCACGTCGATACACTACCCTATTGAGTGCTCTCCGTTTAGCAGTAAGATTGATGAGGTTAAGGCTCCCAACCAGGGAGCCAAATGGTGTCAAAACCAAGGTGTTGCTTTGGACAAACAATCTCTCAGTGAATTACCACACTGAGAGGGCGCTGGTTACCAGCTTATACACCAGCTCTACCCAGGAAGTGCATTTATATTACAGTATGCAGACTGTGGTGGACATTCACTTTTAAAATGCAGATGAGAATATGAGGGTAGGATAGATGGTGTGTTCTGGACAGGAATGCACTGCAAATCCCCAAAGACGCTAAATGATGTACAAGTGGATTTATTACAGTAGGTCTCTATAAATCTAAGGTTGGCCTGAACTCCAGGGAGAGGTTAATGGATTACAAAGGGATGTGGTATCGAACCTCAGCGAAGTTTATACACCTCATCAATATGTGAAACACTATTGATCATTTAGACCTTGATAAATTAAATTCATACAGTTGATAATGCATGACAAAATAAGGAATGCCCTGGATGAAGGAAAAGGGACCTTTTCAGAGCAGATTTCTATAAGAAATCTGTGGTGGCACCTTGATTGGCATGTCTGTAACATATTAAAATAACAGACTATGGCAGTGTGTGAGTGAGTGATTTGATCTGAAAAAAAACCCAAAAAACAAAAACCAGTGGACTTTAAAAATACATGTTAACATGTCAGCCAGACTGAGATTGTTCAAAATTGATCGAATAGCAGTTGGACTAACACACCCAGATAATGCAGTGATATTATCCCCCAGTAATACACTTCTGCCATACCAGACTGACCAGCAGCATTCTACACGTGCTCTTTGTAACAGGCTTTTACCCACAATCTGAACTGGATGACTGCTCAGCGCCAATGCTATCAGAAGCTGCATCTTTGCAAAGACTCCTGTCTTTGGATATTACTGTAAGCTAGCTGGAAAGTGTGTATCATATTCATACCAAAATTTAAGCATGCTGTATGTATGATATGTGTGGAGCTGTGAAAGTCTTCATGTTTTCCCTTAACCCCCATACAATCAGTAACTTCTTGTTAATTTGTTAGAAAGGTTGTCAGGAAGAAGGCCCACAGTAACCAGCTGAAAGGAGAAATAACATTACCTAGCATAGCATAGGCAGACATGCTTCTGTCAATAAATTGATACTCCCTCTGTGCATGTACACTGTAACTGGGACAATAGTGCAAAATATTCAAGTTAAGCCAAGACCAAGGGTATAGGCCAGGGTTGGCCACTCATGCAAGAAATATATATGACCTATATATAACATCAGAAAATCCTAAACTATGATTAGTAATGTACCTTGCTAGAGGTGGGAATCGTGTTCAAATCAACTTTTTTGTCAGTGTTGCATGCTTTTTATAGCCTTAACCCACAAATACCACATAGTCAGTGTCTGCAGCATTGTGTACATGCTATGGCTTGCTCTGACTGACAAAACTGCAAACTGTACATCTCTGACAGCCACGCTCACAGATTGTTCATCTGAGATGCCATCTATTTCAGAAGTATCGTAATTAGCCGGTACAACATATTTCCAGTTTTCGATTGTTTTTTTTTTTTTTTTAAATTCAACTTTATTCATAAAGTCTAGCAGTTGCATTAATGAAAGTACCACACTGCAAACAATATAGACCAAGTGACATTTCATAAATAAAACTGACAAAAGATCAAAGGTCTGATCTGGGATTGAAGTACAGTCATGGAAGAAAGTATTCACTCACCCATTCAAATAATTGAAATCAGGTGTTCCAGTCACTTCCATGGCCACAGGTGTATAACATCAAGCACCTAGGCATGCAGACTGTTTCTACAAACATTTGTGAAAGAATGGGTCGCTCTCAGGAGCTCAGTGAATTCCAGCGTGGTACTGTGATAGGATGCCACCTGTGCAACAAGTCAAGTCATGAAATTTCCTCGCTCCTAAATATTCCACAGTCAACTGTCAGTGGTATTATAACAAAGTGGAAGCGATTGGGAACGACAGCAACTCAGCCACGAAGTGGTAGGCCTCGTAAAATGACGGAGTGGGGTCAGCGGGTGCTGAGGCGCATAGTGCGCACAGGTGGCCAACTTTCTGCAGGGTCAATTGCTATGGACCTCCAAACTTCATGTGGCCTTTAGATTAGCTCAAGAACAGTGTGTAGAGAGTTTCATGGAATGGGTATTCATGGTCAAGCAGCTGCATCCAAGCCATACATCACCAAGTGCAACGCAAAGCGTCGGATGCAGTGGTGTAAAACAGCCGCCATTGGACTCTAGAGCAGTGGAGACATGTTCTCTGGAGTGACGAATCACACTTCTCCATCTGGCAATCTGATAGATAAATCTGGGTTTGGCGGTTGCCAGGAGAATGGTACTTGTCTGACTGCATTGTGCCAAGTGTAAAGTTTGGTGGAGGGGGGATTATGGTGTGGGGGTGTTTTTCAGGAGCTGGGCTTGGCCCCTTAGTTCCAGTGAAAGGAACTCTGAATGCTTCAGCATAGCAAGTGATTTTGGACAATTCCATGCTCCCAACTTTGTGGGAACAGTTTGGGGATGGCCCCTTCCTGTTCCAACATGACTCTGCACCAGTGCACAAAGCAAGGTCCATAAAGACATGGATGAGAGAGTTTGGTGTGGATGAACTTGACTGGCCTGCACAGAGTCCTGACCTCAACCCAATAGAAGACCTTTGGGATGAATTAGAGCGGAGACTGAGAGCCAGGCCTTCTGGTCCAACATCAGTGTAACCTCACAAATGCGCATCTGGAAGAATGGTCAAAAATTCCCATAAACACACTCCTAAACCTTGTGGAAAGCCTTCCACAAGAAGAGTTGAAGCTGTTATAGCTGCAAAGGGTGGACCGATGTCATATTAAACCATATGGATTAAGATGTCACTTAAGTTCATATGTGAGTCAAAGCAGGTGAGTGAATACTTTTGGCAATATAGTGTATGTATAGCCCTTTTTTAGAAGAACTTGAATGGTAGCTCACTTTAGCTTTGTAAGCTTTAGCTAACACTAATATAGCTACTCTAGCTACGTAATTAACATTACATCATAAGTTAGTTTCACCAAACATAGCTAAAGCTAACATAGCTATGCTTGCTATGCAATTAAAATTACTACATAAGTTAGTTTAGTAAACGTAGCTCAAGCTAACGGAGCTATGCAGAGAAGGTAGCTACGTAGCCTTTATCATTAAATTCTGAGTATACCTCATCAAAAATGTGACTTGAACTCAGAATTCCAACTTGGAAAATTGAAGCAACTTAAATACCCAAAGTTATGAACTCTTAGCAAATAAAATCAAACTCAGGTGTGATGTCATCTCTAGCTCTGACATTTGACTTCTGAGGAAAATGGAATGCAATACAGGTAGCAGCTTTGTGATCTTAGCTTTAGCTATGTCGACTACATAGCTACACTAGCTATGTAAATACCAGGGTACATAACTTATGTAGCGAACAGAGCTATGTAAGCTATGTTTGTTGCATTAGAATGTTTTCGTGGAGGCTTTATTAAATGTTTGTAATCAGTTTTAACAGGTCAGGCTGTTAACTTTTGCTATCCTAACCTTTACCTTAACCCTTACCCTAACTCTAAACCTAAGTTTAACCTAATTTTATTTTGAAAGTTTAAGCAAGTATTTCTGTTCTAAAATAGACGACGTCTCGGATCAACAGTCTGTGAGAGATGAACTGTCTGCAACCACACTGTCTTGTGTTTTTTGCATCTACCATGGGTAAGTACTTTATGAAATTAAAAGGTTTATCTTTTCTAGAAATGATGTACTGTTATATAAAAGCCTGTGGTTTTCCACAATTTAACTTTTCTAGTGCCACAGGGTGGGACATAATGTTGATATAGTGATGAAAGCTGCCATCAGAGGTTTGTGCATTGTGCTGTATTCTGCAACTGACTGGAACCTTTGTACGCCCTCTTCCTGTTTGGGTCAATCTGTTCTACATGGACTGATGTGTTTTGACAACAGCCTTTGATGAAAGTGGACATGGCACTCGAGCAGAGTGGCTCTGCTGGGATGTCTCTAGAGTGTGCTTTGTGTGCAGATTGCTGCGCAGAGTATGTGGAATTTGAGGGTATGCTGGCCACATGCCACACAATTTAAAGCCCAACTTCAGTCCAATTGTATTACCCCTGATGATCAGGGGTCCTGAGTTGAGGCTCCTTGAACACAATTATTTATCCAAATACGTCTTCTGTGTAAAGTGTCAAAACAATCGTTTAACTGCTCCCTGCCTTCTACTCCCCTACTTGAATCATAAATATCAAACATGTTTGATGCATATTAGTCCACGTATCAGGACACCACAGTCCAAAAAGTCTGACAGCACAGTATAATGGGATACAACTTTTTCATAGCTATGATTTTGAGTTTCTCTTATACAGGATTATGCAGTGAATCTCCTGATTAGTTTTCTGGCTTCTGTACAAATAAATACCTTAAGTACATTAGCTCCAAATAAATGTATGACATTGTGCCGCATGATTACTTTAGTTAAAAAAAAAAAAAAAAAAAAAAAAAAAATCTATCTATCTATCTATCTATCTATCTATCTATCTATCTATCTATCTATCTATCTATCTATCTATCTATATATATATATATATATATATATATATATATATATATATATATATAGTAAAGCTATGGTCATAATTTTATGTTCAGCTATACCTTACTCTTATTTGTCCAAGACTGCTTCAATAACATAAGCGTTCATGGAAAAATACATATAAGATAAACCCATTTTATAGAGCCAAGTAAAAGATTTAAGCAGAGAAAAGCATTTTCCACATTTTAAAATCAATTTTAGTTTAACCAAAATAGTTTAAAAGATTTTTTTTTTTTATTTACTTGCCAGACATTTTTTTAATATAAAATCTTAAAATTCCTAATTGACTTTTCTTTCTTTTTTCTCAGAAGAACTTTGTTGATCCACCGTAACAACATCAAATCACTGTGAATGATAGCATACCTTTTGTCTCTACAACTATTTACAGCAGCTCTCCTCTTCTTTCCTTGTCCGAGTGTCTCACTCTGCCTCTCAGCTTTTAACTACTGGATAAAAAAAAACTTTCCATACAGCATTTAAGATAAAGATGACAAAAACTATCTGAAAATATTACCTGAAATGAAAAGGAAACCCCATTCCACTCCTGCAACAGAAACCGAGAGACAACCACATTAACAGTCCACCTACAGAAACAAACTAAAACTTCTCATACTGTAATGTAAAACTGTGTCACTTGTTTTTTCACAAAAGCGAATAGAAAAAGAAAGTCCCTGACCCGTCATGCTTTCTGAAAACTGAGTTTTGGTTGATTCATTATTCCGCACAAACAAAACAAACAAACAAACAAACAAACAAACAAACAAACAAACAAACATCAGCAACAACACAAAAGCACATTTGGATTCCAGTCAGACCACAGTCTTTAAGATATGATTGTATTATAATCTACAAACAGTTTTATAATTCATAGACTTCTGGATCCAGGTCGGCACGTCCACAGACATGTTGGGCATGTTTCCAGCTAGAGTCCTGATGCTGCTTGAGGCGTAACATTTTTAAACATGCAGCATGATAAAATGAAAAGAATCCAAACTGTATAAAGATTTAAAAAAAAAAATCATACCTTCAAATTTTTAAGCTGGATGTTGATATATAACATGTATCTATACATTTTTTTTAGCATAGAAAATGGCTGTCACAGTATAGTAAACTCTCATTTGATTCTAGTAATAACCAAATAAATTTTGATTCTCCAGTAACAACACATTGCCTAAATTGTACAAAACAACTGTCGAAAAATTCTGTACACTGAAGTTGTCAAAATGTTCTACATTATCCCTTGGTATTCAGAATGATTAAAACTCCATAACTACAATGATCGGTAGAGTTAAACCTCATTATCTAATTATCTGAGAGAGTACATTGGTGGCATTTGGGTGAAACAGGAGATGGACCCCCTCTCTCTTTGCAGGTTTTACCTGCTTCTGGCTGTGGATCAGTGGTAAAATCAGAACAGGAAGGCTGGGGGTTTGATCTCCGGCTCATAGAGTCACATGTCATAATGTCCTGAGGTAAGACCGTCAAACTTAAATTGCACCCACTGCTGCGTCAGTGGCATGTGGATGTGTGTGGTTTTACCTTTTTACTGATTTAATAAATCAATCCTGGTCAATATAATTTGGCTTTTTTGACAAAACAAAATTACTAATGTAAAAGTGAAAACAGATTTCTACAAAGAAATGTCAATCATAAATAAAAATATGTCAAATAAATGACCCCCTTTGAAATGACTAACCTAATTCAGTAGAGGTTTAGCCAATTGTTGCTAGTAGTCTCACAATTAGTGAAATGGGGATCACCTGAGTGCAGTGAATGTGCCTCAAGTGATTGCAATATAAAGACACCTGTCTCGAAAGTCATTGGTTAATCAGTATTCCTGGCGACCGTTACACCATGATGACAAAAGAACACTTGAAGCAACTCAGAGAAATGATAATTGAAAAGTTCAAGTCAAGGGATGATACAAAAACATTTCAAAGGCATGTGTAAATCTGCTAGATCAGGCCTTCCTCGCAAATTGAGTGACCGTGCAAGAAGGGGACTAGTGAGAAAGACCACCAAGACACCTATGAATATTCTGAATGAGTTACAAGCTTCAGAAGCGGAGATGGGAGAGACTCTGCATACAACTGTTCACCAGTCAGTGGCAAAGCCACTGCTGAAGCAATCTCATTAAATCTCAACCAGTTCTCCTAAAGGCATGTGGCAGAGATCATGGTCAAGTGAAAGAAAGTTCTTTGGTCCGATGAGACCAAAATGGTGCTTTGTGGCTACCAGACAAGGTGCTATATTTGGCAGACGTCAAAAACTGCACATCACCACAAACACACCATCCCTGCAGTAAAGCATGGCGGTGGCAGCATCATACTGTGGGGGTGCTTCTCAGCAGCCAGCCCAGGAAGGCTTGTAAAGGTAAATCTGATTCAGTCTGCAAGAGAACTACAGCTTGGGAGAAGATTTATTTTCCAGCGAGACAATCACCCGAAGCATACAGCAAAAGCTACACAGAAAGGGTTTAAAAACAACAAGTTGAATGTTGTGAAATGTAGCCAAGTCAAAGCCCAGACCTCAATCCCAAAAGAATTTGTGGCTGGACTTGAAAAGGGCTGTTCATGACTGATCTCCATGCAACATGACAGAGCTTAAGCAGTTTAGACAAGGAGAATGGAGTAAAATTGCAGTTTCCAGATGTGCAAGCCTGAGACCTGTCCACACAGACTCAGTGCTGTAATTGCAGCCAAAGGTGCATATACTAAATACTGACTTGAAGGGGTTAAATATTTAAGCAGTCACTTATTTCAACTTAAATATTTTCATTTAACTGATATTACTTTGTTAAAATCTGTTTTTACTTGGACATTAAGGAGTTTTTTTTTTAAACTTATGTTTTGTCAAAAATGCCAGGTTATATTGAGCATGACTGATTTATGAAATTTGTAAAAGGGTAAAACATCCAAGGGGGTAGATACTTTTTAAAGGTGCTGTAGCTGCCTTCACCATCAGTGTATGAATGTAGAGTAAATGGGTAGGTCTGATCTGCCGTGTAAAAATGCTTTGAGTAGTCAGACGACAGTAAAAGTGCAATACAAGCTGAAGTGCTTCTACCATTTACTTTTTCTAAATGTTGCAAATGTATCTGTGCAACTAAAAAAACTTGAGGAGTTTACAGTCATTTTTTGATAATTAAAAACAAAAAATTACACTTCTATTTTCCATGCTGTGGTGCCAAATAAGTATTTGAATAATTTGATTTTTACTGATGATAAAGATGCACCTGAATAAAACAGAATAAATAAAATGTTAAGACAAAACATTTCAGACAGATTATACTGTGGTTAACAGGTTTTTACTGAACATTAGGCTTGGCATGTATTTTTCAAATAGCCATCAACATAAACAATACTGACAATATATTGACACATTTATAAACTAAACATATTTTCAAGCCCTAACTGGGAGGTGTTTAGATTGACCTAAAATCACATCATCATTTATAATGAAGACTAACTTTACTTGGAGGACCAAGTCTTTGTAATGTGTGTATTTAATTGAATTTTATTCCTTCAAGATTATTTATAACAGTGTAATTCTATCTAAGATACATTGAACAACATCATGATTTACAAAAGGGACCCTTTGAATCCTGCAGTTACATATTATGAATATAAGAAATGCAGAATAAAAATCTGAGTAGAAAGAGCTGGAGGTAAACCAGATTTATTTCACATATGTACAATTTTGGTTCAGATTCAGACAGCAATCAGAAGTTTACACTGAAGACCAATCACTACAGAAGCATCAGTTAAGTTACTTCTCTTAACAATCTTATAAATCCATACAAATGTATCTATTTTAAATTAAAAATACACAGCTTACTGCATTGTTGTTGTAATGTCATTTAGCATTTTACCAACAATTTCATCACCATCACAAATAACGGAATCAGCACATTTGGACCGGAGCCACACAGAAATGTGTACTTTTCCTCTCTACCTTTTCATTCGAAGGTAGAGTGATGCAGATGGAAACGGCTCGATCCCTTCTTCTCACTCATGGACTCTTCTCTTCTGTTAACTGGAGAAAGAGTGAGTAATTCAATAAGTCAAGTATTCATTTATTACTTTCCTTTTCAATCATGGGGCATTTTTTTCTACTTCCCCATCCACCTCCACAAAGAGAGAGAAAGAGAGAGAGAGAAAAAAAGACACGAGTTTTGCCACTTCCATCTGTGGCAGCCATCGACGTCTTACTGCAGCTTAATTACAAAATATTGTCGCAGTTTTCTGTAAAGATTACTCACTGTAGGAGGCCCTACATAATTTGGACCGGAGGGTTTGTCACAGAAAATAATACAATGCAACTGGGCTTTCTGTATTAGATTTCCGCTTTTAGCCTCCTTGACATTTCAAGCTGCATGAACTAATACATCTGTTATTTGTTGATCATTTGATTATTAACATACTTCACAAACCAAATCAGCTGCCCTGCTGGAGACACAGATACAGCTCAGCAGACAGTCTGAGTTTTTTCATGCCTGCCTCACACAAACACACACAAACACTCATGAGTGCAGAGATACACAATTCAGCCCTCAGTGAAAAAGGAAAGCGGGGGAAAAACATTTATCTTCCCCTCCTTTGAGTGTATGAGCACTCTGACACCGGAGTGGAACAAAGCCCGTCATCACAGTCTAATCTCGAATTTCAGGGCTTTTATTTCACCCAAATGCCACCCTGCTGGCCTTGTGAATTATTGACAGACTGACACCAATGCGAAAGGACACATAAAAGAGGCTAAAAGCTCCAGCCCTGGAAGAGCTTGTCCTCTCCGATTGCCATCAACAGTGAGACAAACTCTGCTAATGCTTTTCTGGACGCTCACGGTAACTTTGAGACTCAAGTGCCAACATATGACTCTTGACCTACAGCTGCACTGTACAGAGAGTCTGTGCAGCCCCGCCTCTGTGGTCTGTATCAGAGCCAAAAGGACGCCAAGGCAAAGCTGTGAAGTATCTGATCAAATCATGAAAATTAAAAGTAGGAAGTCACACACAGTTATTACTGAAGAAAGCCTTTTTAAGTCTTGCTGATTTGACTATTCCTCATCATTTCTCCTTTCAAAGAAATGTCACAACATGGTAATTGGCTGGGCACGCAGTCATTTAGTTTGCATGATGAAAAGTAAACCAAGCTGTGCGTCAACTTGACAATCCAATATTTGTCAGTTTTGCATCCTCTCACCTGCACATTTGCTCTGCATTTTGCTAAAGATTAACATGTTACAGAAACGAGTGGAAACAGACAGTTGAGATTAATTTGAAAAATAAAAACAAACAGTGATTTCCAGCAGAATGAAACAAAGCTGTGTGCTGAGAGGAGGAGCTGTGTTAGGAGAGTGTTTTTGTGCTGTCGTCTAATCCACCTCGCTCTCGTTGCTGGCACCCTCGGGCCTCCTCAGTTTGTCCACCTGTTCGTTAATCTGTCCGTCCCCACCTCGACGATCTTCTGTCTGTAGACAGTCCTCCTCCTCCTCATCTGCATTACTCGCATCCTCCTGCCTTTCCTCCTTCTGCTCCTCCTCCCCCTGCACCTCCATGCGGACCTGGTCCTTCAGGTCCATGGCTGTGAGACCTCCAGTGCCAACGTCTCCATTGATACCGTTTGCTCCATCAGGCCCTCCTAGCGCATCCTGTGGGCTGAGCTGACCATCTTTAACAGGGGAGGAGTTGGCTGACTCGTTGCTGACCGGAGAGATGTCGCTGCTGCTGTTAGTGTGATTGACAGAGGGGGACGTGGATGCTGAAGGTGGTTTTAATGGAATCTGCCACGAGGGGATCTTAGGAACAGCAGGAGTGGACGGGAACTGTTTCCTGTGGAGTCAGGGTGGGGTTAGATGGACAGAAGAGAAGAAGAAGAGATCTGATCACAACCTGATTAACATCCCACAATAATCAAAAGAGCTTTATTTAATCATCAAGAAATGGGTAAACTGAGACCACAAAACAATGCAAAGCTTCCTAAATCAGGTGTTCAATAAAATCATATCCTTAACAGTAGTTCAGATTTTAGCATGCAGACTCACACAAAGCACCCTGAGTATTTCTCATAATTACAAGTGAGAAAATGGCTTTTCCCACCAAACAGCCAGATGTTCATCACACCTGGAAAAGAAGCTCTAAGATTTTTTTTTCTTTTTAATTACATCCACTGCAGCTTTAAAGATCAAAAAGACAATGTTGAATCGTAATGTGATCAGCACATCTTGACGGTTTAAAAAAAGAGTTTGGAGATGATTTGGATCATTTGAACAGGAAGGGAACACGTTTGGAGACAGATGGTGATACTAAGCTTTTATTTTGTGATTCAAGCCTTCGCCACAAAACTCATTGTGAGAGTCAGGAGGAAGTCAAGAAAGCAAATGACAAAGGGATTATTACTGATTAGAATGTACGAGAGGAACAAAACATGCTCAACTAGACAGTTCTGAGGCAATTTTCGTTCTCGCCGCTTTTCTGATGTACACTCTTACTTCAGGCTTCATTATAGACACTGATACGTAATCATGCATGCAAATTGGTCTGACTGTGCCTGACTAGATTGAGGAATAAAGCTTGGGGAGATCAGTGGTGTATACAAAGGATAATTCTCAATATAATATTGAACCATTTGGTGCGGTGTCTACGGTTCAATATTCATGTGTATTTTTTTTTTCTTCCCAGTTTTGCATGTAACTACCTTCTATGTATTTTACATTTCTTTGAATTGGCTCTATTTGTGAGTGCTAGAGAGAGGAAACCCATCACCACAGGTACTGGAAGACCTGTGGGCCACACCTAATAATAATGCTTTTAAATGCAAACTCCAGACCTACCTTTTTAATTTGACTTTTACCTGAATTTAATATCCTCAGCTTAATCTGTTTAATTGATGTAGGTTCTATCTGATTCAGTTCTACCTTCAGAATGATCTTTCAGCAATTTATCCTCTTGTTTTATCAGATTTTACCAAGTTCTCCTTAAGTGTTTTATTGTCTTATCTTATCTTTTCCCTGAGTTACCTTTTAGAGTTTTTATTCTTTTTTCTATGAACTTATATTCTTTTCCCTTGACTGATGCAACAATATCATTTTAGGTCCTCATGGAATATTTACAGATAAAATGATCTTTATTTTATCACTTCCCTCCAAAATGTTTGGATTTCGACACATTCCCAAATACAATGTATAAATGTTCCTTGAAAATCTCTGCATTTGAAACATGTGTCTGTTATATTAATGTTATATTTATGTAATTTAACAGGGGTTATATAAGTGTGCATTAGTCAATTATATTGAAGAAGTTTTAATTTGGTATTGGCAGTTGTTGTTTGAGCCTTCTCGCAGATCTTGTTCCATTCATTATTTTCAATGTTCACTTTCAAGTTTAACCTCCATGTCTCACGTTTGGGCCAGACGTAAGCCCCCTGTGTATTAATGAAATCAAACCATTGCTTTTGCAATCCTTGATCATAATTTCTTCTAAGACTAAAAGAGCTTAACCTTGCAAAGCAGATGGATACAGCCATTCCATGTTATCACTGGCGAATGCATCTTGCAAAGCTCCCATCTGAACCATTTGGGCCCGGTTAGAAAGTGACAGGACCATTTAGCAATGAGGGGCAGTACTTTTGGGCAAAGCAGAGTCATGACATAAGCAAGAATCAACAAGAGGCCAGTGCTGTTATGATGGAAGAGATTAGTGTGGATGCTGCTAAAGCGCCAGTTTTATCAGAACTTGACAAAATTTCTTTGTTAAAAGAAGAACAAAGAACAACAGTGAGTTGTTTTCTTTTCATAACCGACAAAAGTCGTGTACTGTCTACAGTCGCCATGTTTCGCGTTATGCAGTTCTATATGGAGTTTATTCCTCGGTAGCTGCGCACGTGCACCTCGGTAGCAGTGACGACATCACGTGTTTTGTTTCTCTGATTAGTCCATAAAGATGTGACGGACACGACATTCTTCCAATCACGCTCAAAGTTTTGTTTTTTTTGGCTCTGCCCTTTCCCAAACATTTATTGAAGGTTTTTCCCGGATTGATGTGTGAAACAAATCCATCTGGCGTGTCAGGTTAATAAGAGCTGGGATATTTAGTGATTGATTTTTCATTTAATATATGAAACTTCTCAGTTGTAAGTATTTAAAGAAGTATTTCCTTGGATTATCATATGTTAAAGATATGTCCTCAAATGTCATTAAAACATTTTCTTTTAAAAGATTAGATATTTTACTCAGCTATGTCGAATTGAAGTCACATATAGCCAGAGTATTGAGTGATGCGCCTCATGACGCACAGGAAGGGACACTGGCACAGAGATACTGAGCCATAATACTGTTATTAGAGGGGAAATTCCTTCTATCCAAATTGGCCTCTTTTCATAAAGCATTTAATTTACAGACAAGGACAGGAACAGAGAGGGGCAAACAGAGTAAAAACGAACTCTCAGAGAGAGCTGACCGAGTGCTGTGCTCTTTGGCACTCGCAAACAATGATCAGGAAAATAATTCCACCTACGGCTTAAAAAACAAAGGATGTAGTCTGTAAATATCACCCTGATGTTACTCTTATCAATATTGTCCAGTTAAATTAGTCCAGGCTGCCAGCTGCCGATGTTTTTGGAGCGTTGTAGCTGACGAGGATGTGAGACTTTTCTTTCGTGCTTCATTCAGTGAGAAAACTTGGTTTAGAACAGTGAAAAAACCTTATTTGTCAAGGGCAGTGCTTAAGTGAACGCAATATTATAATTTCTTAACCTGAATGCAGCTTCTGTCATTCTGTGTTTTACGTGAATGGTCAGACTTTAGGAGGAATTATACGCGCATGTTGTGGGTGCAGGTGGGAGGGAGAGATGACACACACGCACCAGCAGGTGTTAATGATCAGGAAATCAGGGGGAATGGGCAGGTAGGGTGTTAGCTGTCCAACGCAGGGCTCTATCTCTACATCCTGTCCGTTAAGAGCTGTGTGAATGAGGAAAAAGAAAACTTTTTTTTCTCTCGACGTCTAGTTGGGCTCCCAGTGTGCGTATGCCGGGGACGTGCATGGAGAGAGAGAGAGAGAGAGAGAGAGAGAGAGAGAGAGAGAGAGAGCGGCGAAGTGAGGCTTGACAGTTTCATGAACAAGGGGCACAGAAGTTAGAGGAGTGCAGGAGTTGATGATCTGTTACATTGATGGACTTATTAAAAATGTTCAGGGCTCATGACAGCGCTGGAGTAGCACTGGATCATTTACACGATATTATCATATTCACATTTTTATCATGATATTGAAATTGTATTTTTTAATACCACGATTACAGTCGATACTGGTATATCGCGACAGCCCTAGCTTGAACATACGTGAAAATAAACCTCTGCACATGAGATATGAATTGTACACATGCAAGCATGGAAAATATGGAGATAATCAAAAGTAGAGCATTGAATGATTCATGTAAGCATGCTTCTGTATGTTTTATATGATTCCCTCTCAGGCAGTGGAAATTAGCATTAGCTACAAATGCTGTGGTGTAGTACATGGAAAACTGTGGTTCAGTTCTCTGTGTATACTGCATCTGTCCCTGCTATAAACCAATAAATAAAATACAAAAATACAATTCAGTAAATCACTTTCACATAAACTTGACTGTTGTCTGGGTATTTTCCTGGCTTCAGACTAGTTGAGTAAACAGTTAGGATTCCCCTTTAATTGGATGTGAAACTATTCACCAAGGAAGATCGCAAATAGCAAGTCCAGGGTCTGACACAAACTACAGCCAAGTGTCAAATGGGTAGATTTCCCATTTGATGGGTTAATTTCAGAGGACTAGCACACACCACATGGCAAGTAGATGTTTATACCGTAATAGTCACACATAAGAAAACATGTTTAATATGTTAACTGTTTGTCTAAGACAGCATGTATTGTTAGGCAGCCTGTGACAAATACACAAACATACACTGCACTCAGAAAGTATTCAGACCTCCTTAAATTTTTTCAGTTTTGTTGTGTTTCAGCCTGTTGCTACAGTCAAAAAAATCATTTTTATTCTCACAAATCTAAATTCAGTACCCCATAATGACAAAGTGAAAACAGAATTTTATACATTTTTGCACATTTATTAAAATTTAAAGTGGAAATATCACATTGAGATAGTATTCAGACCCTTTGCAAAAACACTTAGGCAAGACAACTTAAACAATTTAGCTCAGATGCTTTTTCTGGATCTTTGCTGAGATGTTTCTACACCTTCATTGGAGTCCACCTGTTGTAAAATAAATGGAAGAAGTTTCGCACAACCAGGAATCTTCCAAAACCTGCTAGCCCGGCCAAACCAAGCCATCGGGAGAGAAGGGCCTTAGGGAAGTGACCAAGAACCTGATGGTTACTCTGACTGAGCTTCACAGATCCCGTGTTGAGACGGGGCAAAGTTACAGAAGGAAAACCATTGGGTTCTTCAGAGGCTTTTCCACTATGACTTTTGGCTGCTCCAAGCCAAACCAAGCCGAGCTGATTTACTTCTCCATCACCAGTTTTGCCACGCCAAGAACGGTCCTGTTCTAGAGCGGGGCCAAAGCGAGCCAGCCCTGCTAATATTAAAAGTTTGACCCTTTCCCCTTCTGATAGACAAATAAATTCTAGCCCGTGATAGAGACAGTCTTTAATTTATTAACTGGTGTCTGGTAAAGCATGCCATTCTTATTGCCCAATCCAAAATATTATTGTGTTTGTTTTCTGATATCTAGAGATCCATAAATTGACCATCAGAAGACTATTTTTAACTCCTATGTAGGAAATTTCTCACTTTTTGATAAGTGTGAATCATTGTTTGCTTATTGATTGTACAAAGTGAGAGAGAGAGAAGGGGAAAAGAGCAGCGCTTTCAGTTTATGGTTTGTTTTTTTGCTCTAAAATGATGTTAAGTCAATCAGATCAGAGATGTAGAGATCAGACTGTGGATGTGATCAAGGAGGGCTAAAACATTGGTCATCAGCTCTAGAAGCGCCCTAAAACGGGTTGTTTGGTTGTGGTGGAGAAGCAAATCCCGTGCTGTGCTGGGCTGCCATGCTGACTCAAACTAAGTTGAGCCGAGCTGCTTCTTGTAATGGAAATCCCCACTGGTCACCTCTGTTACAAAGGCCCTCCCCGATGGCTCCGATAGGCTGGATGACCAGCTTTGCATCCCTCAGTTCAGACTGTAAAGTTTGTTTTTTTTAGTGCTCAGTATGCTTAATATTTGCTCTTACATACATTTAAAAACCCAGTTTTAGTTGGAATAACACAATAATTCAACCTTTGTAACTGCATGTTGATGTTCTGAGTGAGTCATCTGCCCTTAAACAGAAACACACACAAGTTGTTTTATGTTAGAAGGTCTGCTGACTTTGTTACCTGCTGAGCAGTAAGCCCTTCAAAGAGACAATCTCAGCCTTCAGCTCAGCCACTGATTGGTTGTCCAGTATGCGGTTGGTTGAAGATGATGCCTATAGAAAAAAACACAAGTGTGACAAATACACAACCGTCACTGACAGACATGCAACACCATTCAGGTCACATGTTGGGTAGCACACATGAAGTCAAAAAAGGCCTTTGTCAGAACAATATCAGACAAAAAAGGAAGGCTTTGTTAAAAATCGACATAGGCTACAAGGTAAACAAATATGGTAAATGCAAATTCAAAAAGCCAAGTGTTTTCTGTGTAGTCAGGTCATCCATCACCATAACAACCTGAAAACTGCCAACTGCTGGTGATGAGTGCAGGAAGGACAAACGAGCCGTCTACAGCCACCTTTATGGCCCGACTGCTCAGAGAGTCTAGTGAGTGTGAATCAAGCAGTTTTTACATATTTTTCCATACTATCTAAAAGGTTAGGCCAGTGTCCCCAGTTTTGGATAATGACTCTGTCTCGAACAATAGCCACATTCATGAAGGCAGACCATAGCTTAGCACTTTGTTTTGTTCTTTTTGTCTTTTATCAAAGGCATGTGTTATCGCACAAACCGGTGTGGCATGAAATGCTACAGGGTATTTGAATAGCAAATTGCTGCCAAAATCTGTCCCTGCAGCACTTTTTTAGGAATAGGCAGGACTTTGACAGAGAGAGCTGTAAAATGGCAAGTTTAAAGTGAAAACACATTACAAAGCAAAAGTCAAACAAAACTGGACAGCATCTGATGAAAATTTACAAAAATCTTAGAGCTTCAACATGGGCTTCTGTTTAAATTAAAGAGCTCCAACAAATTTTCCAACGTTAAAAGTAAATATGGATAGTTGTTTATTGCAGATTACATGTTTTTGATTTACATTGTAGTGTTGATTTAAAATTTCTCAATCATTATTGTATGCACACGTCAGATTGTCAGAGAAGGGGAAGTAAGTACTGTACTCAGGTAGATTTTTCAGGTATCTTTACTTTACTTGAGTATTTATTTTTATGATGACTTTCTACTTTTACTCCCTACAATTGAAGACAACTATCTGTACTTGTTTCAACCTAAAAGGATGATAACATAAAAGATGTATCTACACTAGGGTTGTCAACTGTCCCTTCTTAGTCATGATGTCCCATATTCTGAGCTAAATGTGTTTGTCCAGAACGGGAGCCCCTTGTCCTGTATTTTTACATCACTTTTCTATAGTTACTAGACAACACCTTACTGATCCTGGATCAGATAATCTGGCTCAGCAAGTAACCCATCATGCACTGGTCACCTCAGTGAAGTGACACCTGTCGATCAATCAAAACCTTTTCCGCACATCAGTAATACCTACAGCATCAAAGACCATAAAATAACACTGAGACACGTTTCAGTTTTGGATGTTTTTTTTCGGTTCACACACAAATGTGGATTAAAGATACAGATAAACATATTATTCTCTTCCTCTCAGTAGGGATGAGTCACACTGTCAGGAAGTGAGCAAGGCTATGCAGACATTTCTATGAAATGATCTCAAATCAACCCCCTGCAACCAACTCCTCCTGGGGGTTCCCTGGGGCATTTCCAGGCCAGATGAGATTCAGAATTCCTCCAGCATGTTCTGGACATACTCAATAATCTCTCCTCTCTTCTATAGTGCCTGGAAAGTCCCTGAAGGGAGGAGCTCAGAAGGCATCCTAATTAGCTGCCCAAATCACCTTTTTTCGTGAAAAGGAACAGCGACTCTACTCCAACTTTACAATGACAGAGCACGAGAAACTTACTCACAGCCCCTTAAATAGGAAACTCATTCTACCTCTTGTATTACTTAAGTTCATAACTATAGGTGGCTCTGCATTTTCAAACACAAAGGTGAAATGTCAGCATTACAGATAATTTGACATTTCTCCTTACATCCTTCTCATAATGTATTTTACCCATGACCCTTGACTGGACCAAGAAAAGAAGCAACCTTTGTAAATCAAATGTCCACTGAAAATACATTTAAAAAGATAGACATGGCTCACACTACAGGAACAAATTCTGGATAAAGAATAGAACTCTTTACTCCTACAGTATGCCCTGACGGTATGTTAATGGGACGTGGTCTTAGCTTTCTCCAAGTCCAAAATGACACATAGATAAAATGGAAAGACTTCCATGACTGATCTAAAAGCCCTGTCAGAGTCAAGTAAGGTTATAATAGATAACTAAAACTAATTAAATAAAACAAAAACTTAAAAATCATTTTAGCTAACTGAAACTAAATAAAAACTAAGCTTTACTAAAAAACAAAAACTCACCATAGCTGTGTTATGTGCTTACAAAACTAACTACAATAAAATAGAAATAAAGACAAAATATCCTTAGATTTAGTTTCTGACACAACCATACTGACTGGTACCTACAGTTGAAACCAGAAGTTTACATACACTATATAAAAAGGCACATAAACTTTTTTTTCTCACCGTCTAACATTAAATCAGATTAAACTTTTCATGTTTTTGGTCAATTAGGATTACCAAAATTATTTCTATTTGCTAAATGCCAGAATAATGAGACAGATAATTTTTTTAGACAATTTTTTATCATTTTCTTGAGAGTCAGAAGTTTACATACATTTCATTAGTATTTGGTAGCATTGCCTTTAAACTGTATGACTTGGGTCAAACGTTTCGGATATGCTTCCACAAGCTTCTCACAATAGTTTGCAGGAATTTTGGCCCATTCCTCCTGGCAGAACTGGTGTAACTGAGCCAAGTTTGTAGGCCGCCTTGCTCGCACATGCCTTTTCAGCTCTGCTCATAAATTTTCAATGGGATTGAGATCAGGGCTTTGTGATGGCCACCCCAAAACATTGACTTTGTTATCCTCAAGCCACCTTGTAACCAGTTTGGCAGTATGCTTAGAGTCATTGTCCATTTGGAAAACCCATTTGCACCCAAGCTTTAACTTCCTGGCTGATGTCTTGAGATGTTGCTTCAGTATTTCCACATAATGTTCCTTCCTCATGATGCCATCTATTTTGTGAAGTGCACCGGTCCCTCCTGCAGCAAAACAACCCCACAACATGATGCTGCCACCCCCATGTTTCACAGTTGGGATGGTGTTCTTAGGCTTGCAAGCTTCCCCCTTTTTTCTCCAAATGTAACGATGGTCATTATAGCCAAAAAGTTCAATTTTAGTTTCGTCAGACCACAGAACATATCTCCAAAAATTAAGGTCTTTGTCCCTGTGTGCATTTGCAAACTGTAATCTGGCTTTTTTATGTTTCTTTTGGAGTAATGGCTTCTTCTGGGAGAGTGGCCTTTCAGCCCATGTCGGTACAGGACTCGTTTGACTGTTGATAATGACACACTCTTACCAGCTTCAGCCAGCATCTTCACAAGGTCTTTTGCTTTTGTTCTTGGGTTGAGATGCACTTTTCAGACCAAAGCACGTTCTTCTCTGGGACACAGAACCCGTCTCCTTCCTGAGCGGTATGATGGCTGGACATTCCCATGGTGTTTATACTTGCATATAATTGTTTGAACAGATGAACGTGGCACCTTTAGGCATCTGGAAATTGCACCCAAGGATGAACCAGACTTGTGCAAGTCCACAATTCTCTTCCTGATATCTTGGCTGATTTCTTTTGATTTTCCCATGATGTTACACAAAGAAGCAGTGTGTTTCAGGTGTGCCTTAAAATACATCCACAGGTGTGCCTCTAATTAACTCAAATGTTGTCAATAAACCTATCAGAGGCTTCCAAAGACATGACATCATCATCTGGGCTTTCCCAAATTGTTTAAAGGCATAGTAATCTTAGTGTATGTAAACTTCTGACTTTGAAGAAAGTCATAAAAATTGTCTAAAAAAATCCTTTTCTCATTATCCTGGCATTTAGCAAATAGAAATAATTTTGGTAATCCTAACTGACCAAAAATAGGAAAAGTTTAATCTGATTTAATGTTAGACGGTGAGAAAAAAAAGTTTATGTGCCTTTTTATATGGTGTATGTAAACTTCTGGTTTCAACTGTACATTAAAGTCTGGGCAGTGTAAAATTGCCCGAATTGATTGGTCACGACTTCAAACAGTGGCAGTTTGATGTCTGGAGTTGTATTCAAACATCATCTTTAAATAAATAAATGATAAGTGAAGAGTAGCCTGTTTGAATATGTTTTTAAAAAATGTTTGATATTCACTCAGCCCTGACATGAATAAAAAAAAAACCTAAGACACTAAAACAAATAAAAAACTAAACTAAAGTGAAGTATTTTTGCAAAATAAAAACAAATAAAAACTTGTGATCCCAAACCCCTCCCATGCTGTTTTGACTTAGGGTTTCCAGATTTCAACCCTTCAAAGGTTTGGCAATGAGCAGTTAACAACCCCCTCTAAAACCAACCCTTTGACAGTGGTCTCATACCACTAGTATATCTGTATAAAATGTCAGCCTTGATTTAGAAATAAAAAATTACTGTGCTTTCATTGCTACAGCCATGCTGTGTTGTTTTCATTCAGAAATGTCTGTAAATTTGAGTATATTACAGACTTCACTTATCCCGTGCAAATGCACCACACCAAACACTGATGTCAAGGGGTAATTCACAATTTATCAGAGGATCCCAGGTATTACTAATCAAATGTGAAAAGTGCTTTAAAATAACCTTGGTGAACATAGCATCAGAAAAAAGAGGCAGAGCTGAAGCAGGCCTTTAGCCTCCAGGCAAACATCTACCCCATGTTCACCTGTGAGTTACCTCTGTCTGAATTTAATTGTACAAATACCGTATATGCATAAATCTTATCCTTAATATCATAAAAACAGCTACGCTATAAAAAATGTATCTTCCGTGGTGCAGATGACCTAGCAGCCCCATGAACGTGGGTGTCCTAGGTTCAAGTCCTGCCTTGGCTCTTTTCCTGCATTTCTCTCCCCCGCCCTGTCATCCTTGATTTTGTCTCCATCCATTGTCTAAGGAGTACAAAGCCCAAAAATATATTAAAAAAAGTTAGCTTCCCTACAATTAGCACAGATAAATACATGAGCTTCTAGGGCTAAATTTATTTTTTATCCCAGGTTATAAACATGTTTATTCCTGCTATCAAATTGGCATTTTAAACATGAGCGTTATTGGGAGTTCTGGGACTTTTGGAACCAGCCTCTTTTGGACACTCAGTGAACTGCAGTTTTTTTTGCATTTCTGTGCTGGCTTCACATTACAGCACTAGAGGTTGCAGCTTGAAATACCTCCATTTCAAAGTCCAACTCTATGTAAAAGCACTAACAAGTAAATTAGAAGAGAGCAGACTGAATGGGCCAGAGGGAGAGTAGGAAAAAGACAAGAGGAAAAGTGGGATTAAAGAAAAGTAAAAACTGTAATTAAGACTCAACTGACTCACCAGAGGAAGCTTGTTAGGAAGCGTGGACCCCCTACCAAGGGGAGAGGGATAACTTGGACTCTTTCGCTTGTAATTAAATCTAAGAGAAATTAATTGAATCACATCTGAAAGGGATCAGACTCATTTACAGTGGAAGGAGGGAGGCAGAGGAGGAGAAGTGATGGGAGACCGAAAAAGGAGGCGAGGAGGGAAGGTGTTATTTTTTTTAACAGCTCTTATCGACTCCTAAACCTCGCTGATAAGGAGTAGTGTTTTAGTAGTGATGCATTGGAGGCCAGCTGAAGACACTCTTATTACAGCAGTCACCTCATTAGAACCATCTTAATCCCTCCCCTCCCTAAGGCACCCGTATAATAAGGCTGGATTCTCCTTCTCTCTCATTTTACATGGAAAAAAATTAATTGCTCTATGGGCTGAGCAAAAAGATTCAGAGCCAGTGAATCAACTTAACAAAAATGCAAATTGCACAAAATGACTAAAATGTGAGTGTTTCATAAGACTTGTATCACTTATTGTGAGAAAAACCCTTTAGAGTAGAATAGTTAACTGCCGGCTATATACAATGAACGCATTATCCACAAAGCAGTACCATATAATATCTCACATCAAGACTTGTCACACAACACTACCACTGACATATGTCTTATTAAGTCTGACAAAACCTAATTAAATGTTGGGCCAGGACTGAATTTCAGCTTTGAGATACATTATGGGAGTGTGTACACACACATTGTGTAAGAATCTTGAGTTAAGTGCACTAGCTGCTTATGTGAAGGCTGACTGGAGGGGGTATCAGTGACTAAAGAGATTGAATGAAACACGGCTGACTTAAAAAGCCTCCCCCTGAAGTGCTGACACATATCCAATAGATGGTATATGTTTAAGATGTGATGTTTTAACAACTGCTGATCAAAATAACATCTGCAGTGATTTAGCACCTTTGATTACAAAAATGCTTTCATAAAGAGGAGACATCCAGCTCCCTGGTTATAGAGCACCGCACTGCAGACTCAGTTAATTATCGACTTTGCAATGCAAAATGACCTCCACTGCGCAACTGTGCTACATTTTGCAAACAGGTATGGTTATACTATAACCAAAAGTCTTGCTTTTTTGCCAGAGACATTGTGAATGTGCTTTATTTATTAAATTGCTTTTTGTGTTTGTTGGTGTTTCTATGTTTGTTTGCTGCAAAACATATCAACACTAACCTGGCATGCCAGATAGACTGTTTCATATACAGTGCTCAGCATAAATGAGTACACCCCCTTTGAAAAGTAAAATTTAAACAATATCTCAATGACCGCAAGAACAACTTTCAGAATTTTGACAAAACTGAGTTTTATTGAACATTTGTTTGACTCATAACATCAAAGTAAGTTTAATAATATAAGAACAACTTCGATCAAAATCTTCAGTTTTACTTAAATTAGTTGATGCAAAAATGAATACACCCCACAACAAAAACTACTGCATCTAGTATTTTGTATGATCTCCATGATTTTTAAGAACAGCACCAAGTCTTCTAGACATAGAATGAACAAGTTTGTGACATGTTGCAACATCTATCTTTTTCCATTCTTCAAGGATGAACGCTTATAGAGCCGGGATGATGGACGGAGAGTGATGCTCAGCTTGCCTCTTCAGAATTCCCCACTGGTGTTCGATTGGGTTCAAATCAGGAGACATACTTGGCCACTGAATCACTTTCACCCTGTTCTTCTTCAGAAATGTAACAGTGGCCTTAGATGTGTGTTTTGGATCATTGTCATGTTGGAAAAGTGCATGATGACCCAGGGCACAGAGTGATGGTAGCATCTTCTTCTTCAGTACGGAACAGTACATCTGTGAATTCATGATACAATCAATGAAATGCAGCTTCCAACACCAGCAGCACTTATGCAGCCCCACCAGAGGACACTGCCACCATGTTTCACTGTAGGCGCCATGCATTTTTCTTTGAACTCCTCACCTTTGTGACACCACAGAGTGTTGAAGCCATCAGTTCCAAAAACATTTATCTTGGTCTCGTCTAGAGTTCCAGTAGTCTTCATCTTTTTCGGCACGGGCCCTGGCAAATCCTAGGCGGGCTTTTGTGTGCATGGGCTTTAGGATAGGCTTCCTTTGTGGACAACACCCATTCATGCCATTCCTCTGCAGTCTATGCTGTATTGTGTCATCCCAGTTTGGCTTACTACTTTTTTAACTAACTGCAGTGAACTTGCATGGCGAATTTCTTCAACTGCTCCTGTCGAGGCTTTAACTTCCTTGGATGGCCTGGATGTCTCAATGAGATGGTTGTAGCTCCATCTTTTTTAAAATTTTGTATCACCTTTGCTACAGTTTTCTTACTGATAGTTACAGCTTTGCTTATCTTCTTGTAGCCTTCACCTTTCTGGTGTAAGGAAATTATTTTTTCCTCAGGTCTTGTGATATTTCTCTTCCATGTGGTGCCATTGCTGACAGCATGAAATGGGAAAGGGTTTTCTTTGTTAAGTAATGAACTTTGGTGAAGGGACTTATGTGAAGCTCGTCTGTGAAGAAAATTCTTGCCAAGGTTGGGCGGAAGACGTGCAGAAACATCTTCTCTGTCAAGACAAGCTTCTGGTGTGACTCTTAATACTTGTTTTAAAAGAAAATGTGGGTCACTTACGATTAAAGTACCACTTTCCTACAACTACACCCGAGCTAACAGCTGTAGCAGCAGCTATTGGTTACCCCACACATAACGATCGCAAACCCATGTCGAAGCAGCACAGGAGAAGAGTGAAGCCATCTTTTCTGTCATAAATAGCTTTCAGTGTGGCTCTTTGCTCTTGTTTTAATAAAGGAATGTGGTCTAGTTCTGATAAAACATCCGCTACAGCTTTGTCTGAGCTAATCACTCCACTAGCAGCTATTGTATACAACCACTCACTAACTTCCACCACGTAACTCTCAAACTCATGCCAAAGCAGGTTGGCAGAAGAGCGAAAAACATCTATTCTACCATGAGAAGTTTTTAGTGTTTTTTTTTTTAACTCTTTATTTCATCCAGAAATTTTGTCCAGTTGTGATAAAACTGCTGCTATGTTGTAGCTACATCTGAACTAATCACCACACTTGCTGTTGCAAACTGCTAGTAACCTAACCCCACCCATAGCTTCTGCCTCCTTCTCCTCAAATGACACTGATTGGTCTGAATGACATAAACCTTGTAAAACAGATGGATTGGCCAACAAAGACTGAATTTTAGAAATGTTTGCAAATTTATGAAAAATGAAACACTGAAATATGTCACTGATGTAGGTATTCAGACCCTTTGTAAAAATACCTAAGATTCAGCTCAGGTTCCTCATATGTATCTCAGTCTTTGCTGGGATGTTTCTATATCTCCATTGGAGTCCACCTGTGGTAAAATAAATTGATTGGACATGATCTGAAAAAGCATAAACCCCTCTATAGAAGGCCTCACAGTTGGCAATGCACTTTAATATGCCAAAAATACGATTTTTAAAATTTTTTATTTTTTACAAAATTGGACCACAGATGATCATTTAAAGTGTAGATGTCTCTTTTTGCTCTCATCTGTTTTTGTTCAATCCATCATTATCATACATTATTTGTAGTTTCAAAGGGCTCTCTGTGACCTAAAAAGTACCAAAAGTAAGTCTCTCTTAACATTTCACACTGAACCATCAAAGACAAAAAAAAACAAAACAGCAAAAACCCAAATATACTCACAAATCAGAGGCAATCTAACACATCTCAACCTATAAAGGAGATATCACCCATTTTACTATCAACGGCTGGTGCTGGCTGAATGCTTTTCTTTCTGTGTAAATACCGCACTGTTTGTTTTAACTGATCTTAAAGCTTTATAACTAATACGTCTCTGGTGGGTGCCTTGGTGCTAAAGGGGTTGGCCTCTTTCTGCCAGTTAAATAAGTGCTTTAAAATATATATATTTACAAGCAAAGAAAAAAAAGACTATCAAGTCTAGCAGCACCCAATGACGGCAATGCATCTGGCTAAATGAAGATAAATGCCTGTGGACCATTAGCAACGAGATAAGATCTTTAACAAGCCTTGTTTAAGAGTGTCTGAAGGCAAATTAATTCACAGTTACTCCGCCGGCAGACAGTGTGTTTTCTTGTAACGCATGTATATTTATGATGGAATTAGTTTCAAAAGGAAGTCCCCAGAGGAGTGTTTTTGAGTGGAAACACTGGTACAGTGCAATTGATTTCACTCTATTTATGCACTTTCCCACTGGCAGTTCGTCTCGCGCGAGCAAGGAGGCGGTTTTCTAATCTTCAATGTAGTATCCACTAATAAAGAGAACGATCAGTGAGTTGAGACAGCGGGGTAAACACAGTTAACATGCAGATTTGTAATGATAATAAGGCAGAAATAGACTTGGCTGTTTAACATCAGGGATTAATCACCCTCAGGCAAATCTATTCTGAACACCAGTGCTAGAATACAGCAGCATGTCTTCTAAGAGTCATGAGAAAAAAAGGAGAAAAGAAAGGATCCGTCTCAGGCTTTTAAGTAAGGAAAACTGCAGCATCAGCGAGTGCTCTGTGTCAGTCAGTCTAAACTCACTTTCAGAATGAGGTCCCCAGTTTTGGGACAGCAAACACACTCCGCAATTGAGCGGTTTCCAAACTAGGAGAAATGTTTACTTAGCAGATGAGGAAACAGAAGTCTCCATGTGTTTTGGGTTAAAGACACATTTCCGCGTTGAGAGGTATAATTGCTAAGTGTGGCGCACTTTGAGCAGCGTGGTGATGCAAACCCCGCAAGCCGCAAACGGTGAATGATAAGTAGCTCACCAGCTCCGACATGTGTTTCTCATCAAATATCCTGGACCTGAAAACAATTTCCCAATTTCCCTCATGGCCTGGAACAACAGAGGGTCTTGTGCCGACTCACAGGGAAAATTTAAGATCAACACTATAGCCATAAAGCAGAGTTTATGATTTGTTTAATGGGTGTTTTGATGTGAATTATACTTTTTATACACTACCCCTGTCCAACGAGGCACTCATAGCAAATGAAGTAGACACTTTTTAATTCAATCTGTGATTCAGAAATGACAAAGGAAATGAAAAAACATCCCTTGCCCTTAATGGTGGAGGGAACTCATTGTTTAAAGTGAGCCTAACAAAAAACCTTGAACAGTTTGGTATCAAACTAGTGTGAGGTCAAATCAGACCATTGCTCCCCCGAGCTGATTGAAGCCACCGTTCCTTTCTACTACGCACAGTTTGTGCAGCTGGGATCTTAGAACAGCGCAAAATGAGCCATGAGTCTTTAGTTTTTGATGAATCTCGTCTGAGAAAGAGATCCACATTTTTCTTCCTCTTTGTGTCAAAGCAGATGTGTCCACATATGTTTTCCTGCGATATCCAGATGCTACAGTGAAACCATGTGCTTAACAAGCTGTGGACATAAAACATTGTCTCAGATTGTCTCTTCCAAGGCACTTTTTTAGAGCCCAGAGATCATAAAGCAATTTATGAGCGGTGCTATAAGAGGCAAGCAACATTTCATCTCTGCACATAAGTTTTTAGAACAATCATTCAGCCTGATTCACCTAAACACTTACAATTCTGAGTAGATTATGAACACTGTCTATAAAAATCAAGGCAAAGAGGAACGACAATATGGTTAAAGATTATGGTCCCATGATGAGATGCACTGTTCTCTCCTGCAGCTTGTTATCTGATGATATACAGTATAATAAGACTGTCCGTCTTAGGTAGTTATGACTCAGGGGAAACGCATGAGATTTTAGCACCCAAAGGCCTCGAGAAATGTCTTCCCTGTCCTCATCAATCTGAGAAATTTGACTTGAAACTTTATGTTTACTAGCCTATTCTAAAATTTCGAAGTTACTGCCTGTCTATCGCTACTTGAAAACATTCATCTTGAATATAGTGACAGAGCTTTGGAAGTGGCAAACCATTCTAATCATGATCAAACTAAACTTGGCACAAAAATTTAGGACATTTGAGTTTGGTAGATTATTTCATTGTTGTAACAATGCTACTTGAGAATAAATCTTGTACTGTTGGAAAGCCTTTTTTTCCATTTAAATGATGCCCCATTTTTAATGAACATGCATTTGTAGGATGAGCAGCAGAGCTGAGTATGTAGATATTTTGCTGTGTGGCATTGGCATTGGTTTGATATTTTGCTACAGACTCTTGTTTTAAGCTTCTGATACTCCCAGTTGCTGACAATCAGGTGCCTGATTATCATCACTGGAAGCAATCTCAATGCAGAGAGATGAGATTCTACAACCAATGGCAATCCCACAACTCCCACAACAGTCTGTGGCAAAACTCTAAACCAAATTGAACACTTGTGGGATCAGCTTGGGCGTACCGTTTGTGCCAGAGTGACCAACACAACCACGTTGGCTGACTTGCAACAAATGCTGGTCGAAGAATTGGATGCCATCCCACAGTAGTGTGTGACCAGGCTGGTGACCAGCATGAGGAGGAGGCGCCAGGCTGTTGTAGCTGTGTATTGGTGTTATAGTACTCAAGAAAGTTCTTGGTCTCATGACCACATTTTGAATTTCTTGGTCTTGTCTTGGAATCAAGAGCATTTTTACACGTCTTGTCTCGGCCTTGGACTGGCAGGACTTGGAATTTTCAAGACCGGTCAGGACCACCACTGATGTGCTACTCTTCACCATCATTAATGTGATAAAAAGGAGAAGCCCTTGCTAAAACAAAAACATATTTTAGGTCTCATTCTCCTGACAAATCTAGATAAACATCTTATTTTACATATTTTAAACAATTCCAGACTTGTCAGTGTTTTTTTTATACTTAGAAGGATTTAATGCCATAAAAAGGTAAATCTCAGATTTTTGATGGATAAACACAGAGTTTCTTGCAAATTGAGATCCTTTTCTTGTAGCAAGTGAAAGGCCTTATGTTACTGATGAGAGGGTGACTACCTCAGCTGCAGCAAGTTCCTGCGAGAGCTCTTGGATTTTCTGCTGCTGCTGGATGAGCAGCTCCTGAACGGAGGCCAGGGTCTGCTGCAGCTGACTGACTGTGGAAACAAGCAGAGGAAGACATAGTAGATTCAGCACTTCTAATAAACATGATCAAAATCATTAGATTGTGTGATAAGGCTGTTTTGGTGCCACAAAAGTAAAGATTTTCTCTCGAGAGACGATGACAGAAGTGATGAGACTCGACTTGTGTCACTGATCAAAGCCGTCCTCTAGGAATTGTAATCAAAGCAAAAACCCGGTAACTTAAGTCGCAGCTTTTTTGTACGAGGCACTGGGGGTAGAGGGTGGGAAGGGAGGGCACATAGGATGGAGATATTAATCTCTAGTGCCTGAACTTAAATCAAATAACAGTCTCTAACCTTCCATTATCCACCCAGACACTACCTTCTAATGCATCTTAAATCCTCAAACGATCAACAAAGGAAAAAACAAGGCTCTCATTTGGGAGGAGGCTGCCAGACAAAATGTCCCCCCTAATCCTAATAAATATTGTTCTTTTTCCATTGACTTTGAAGATTGAATTAGTTCAAGTGTTGGTGTTGGACGAGGGTGTATGATTTCAAATAACACCGGGCGCAGTTTGTTGCCCCCTGCTTCCAGTCACGCGTGTATTACCAAACAATGCATTAAGTTTCCCCGAGCTGATTATATTACAGAAAACCAATAAACATTCATATAAATCATGGGCGTGTAAAGTGTTAAATCAAGCCTAATAGGATTAACATCAACAGATATTGTGGTGGTCTGCTGCTGAGGTTGTCAGGCCAATGGTTAAAAGCCTGAGCTGCAGTCGACTGGACGGGATGTAAAGAAGCCTCCTCTCGTATTAACCCAGACCAGGACAAAAGACAGAGCCTAGCTTTGGAGGCTGTTTCTTTTGAAAAAACAACACAGACAAAATATTTGATCTTTCAAAGAAAGCTAATATCTTGTAGTGACACCTGTGTTTAAATGGGTGGGGTTGTATCAATATAGGTGGGGTGCTGAAATGTTTGATCTTTTCATGCTGCAGAATCCTTCGGGATACGAGTTTGAGCAGGATTGGTGGTTGGGGAAAAAAGACCATTGTGCGAACAGTTTGAATATGGTACTCAGTTTGTTATTCTGTGTGGAACCAGCCTTTTTTTGATGATGGCAATAAAACTAAAATACTGTGTCCATCCCTGCTTAAAAAGGTGTTACTATGACAGGGTGTGCATGCTAAACCAAGAGCTGCCGTATTAGTCTCTGATTCCACCACAAAACAGCTTATCCAGATGTGTGGGTCAGTCTGCCAGCTGTAATGCTGTGCCTCCTGAATTACCACTGGCACCGCTCTCAGCCACTTCAGCCAAACAGTCCCACTCTTTTCATGTGTCTCCACAAAGTTTACTTCTTTGTACTATTCAGACAAAAAATGAACTTTATATCCTCAGTTATCACAGATATGAAGCCAAGAATAATGAAGCCAGTGACTTTGGCTCGGCATGAATCAGAAGGAGGCTGTGGCTGCTTTGTGTGTGTGACAGAGAGAGAGGGAGAATTTGAGACAAGATGATGTGTGAGGCTTGCAGCTGCCTCGAGGAGGGTTCACATTGTGTATTCAGTAAATTATTCAGTAAATACCTCGAAATAATGTACACTACATATGTCCAGGCCTGTCTCTGTCTTTAATGGCCAGCTGGTCACCAATATGGCTCCCACTGACAAAGAGAGCCCAAACAGCCGCACAATTCCATTACAGCCTGGGCGCGCTGAAGTAGTTCCAAGATCCATTCATTAATTGTCTGTGTGAAGTTGTAGGAAAATCATAATGGGAGTCAAGGCCCCTACTCTCGAGCTCAGGCTGGTGAGAGAGACTAATGTGGTCCCCATTCAAAAGGATACATCACCTCATTGGGCCCGGCACTAGAGAAATACATGAACTTTAACAAAAGGGGGTTCAAGCAATTGGCAGCAGCGACGCAGTCGGTCACTATTACTCAGTGCAGTGAGGAAAGGGAGAAAGAGGGAGAGCAAGACAAAGGGAAAGCAGAGGCAGACAACACTCAGTGTAATTGCAACCCCTCTCCCCAACTGTTAACTACAACAGTCATTAACTACAATAGCAGCTTGGCTAGTGCAGTCATAGCAAATTAGTTCCCCACACTGGCTGCAGATAGGACCAGAGTTTTTTTATTTTTTCTTTTATTTAACTGAAGTCTTACCTACTCCCTGCTCAACACAGGAGGCCTCTTACTGTGAAATCCCGCCTTCACTGACAAACAAAACAGGGTTTACAAGCTGGCAAATCTCCAAAAACTGATAAGTCGAGCAAGAACTGGCAGTGGAATAGCCAGAGGAAATGTGTTTGCATAGTTGGGAGAAAATGACCATAAAAGAGCATATATTTGTTAATCAGATTCAGAGTGGCGCACCTTGCACGCGATCTCACACAATTGCTGTCCTCAATCTACCTTAGCCAGCCTGAAAACAACAGCATGGGTGTGGCAGGATGAAATGATAACAGCAATTTTTTCATGTACACTTTGTCTGTGACAGGTGCTGTAAACTCAAACGTTTAATTTGCTTTATTTCTGTAGATGCAGGGACAATCAGACAAAGGTTGGTTGTATTCTAGGTTATGTGGCTGTATTCAGGATACAGTTTTGAGTTATAGCTATGAAGAATAACTTCTGGATGCAGATTGTCTCTCAAGGAACAATTTTAAGGTGCTTTTGAACCAAACTTGGAAACACATAAGATAAATTTAGATTAAGGAACAATTAAACAATATATTGCTTAGATAAATCCATTGTCCATGTCTTATGTGTTCTTGTAAAGCATTCTTGGGTTTCTTGAAAAGCGCTATATAAATTCAAGATATTATAATTATTATTATTATTTATATACAGAAAATGTGTACTGCAGTCAGCTCATGACAATGAAATGTGGCCTTTATGATATAAAAAGCCACCAAAGCTTTGCAGTTTTGCAGTAACCAAAATTGCACTTTTTAGTGCTTTCAAAGCCAGATTGGATACTTGTTACTTCGTTTCTTCAAATAATCTTAATATATTTTAAAGCTCGATTAATAACTAGAGTGTGATTTTATATTAGCACGGGAAAAAAGGTCACTGCATTTCTACCATGCCTACTATCTTTAACAGGGACTGGTACCTTTATGGTGAAAAACACCCTCCAGTTCGACACTACTGCTAACGAGACCAAACTTTCTGAGAGTGTCTCTCTCATTTACGCCTCCCTGGATTTTTAATTACACTGACAAAGAGCTAGGAAAGCATCTCTCTCCTTGCTTCTCTCTCTCTCCATGTCTGACAGCCAGGTTGAGATTCCTCACCTGTCCAACATGGGAGCCGCACCTGTCACTGTGCACTTAATCACGCTAGGGCCAGTGCTGAGCCCAGACGCCACACAGTGCCATGCTGCACGCATATCCTGCACACACACAAACACACATCCGCGCACAGAAAATTAAAATGAACTTTCTCGCCACCTACGGGGAAGAGGGTGGATGATGATGATGGTGGTGGAGGTTCGGATTGGGGTGAGGTTGGTGCAGGAGGAGACGGATGGAGGGGGGGGCAGCAAGAGAAGATGGGTGGGGTGGGGGGAGAAAAGTTGTCATTTCCCAACTCCTCATTAATATTCCGAGGTTAAGAGCTTTTCAGCGAAACGTAATTAATTGAGCCCGAGCCTGACAGTAAACAAGCAATTTCAAATTAAAGCGAAATGACAGCGGCGTCATTTGTTAAAAACGTGCGGGGCCCCCCGATTTTGGCGACAGATAAATGAGGGAAAATGTTAAGGAGGGAGAAAGTGATGAAGATATTAATCTTCACCTGTCTGTGTCAGCGTGCCACTCATTGCCGCAATGTTGCTCTCCATCCTCTGCAGATGCTTCTTGTCCTCTCGGCTGCCCATAATGAGGGGAAGGATGTATTTCTGCAATTAAAAGCATGGCACAATATTAGACTTCTCTCTGGTGGGAAGAGGCAGAAAGATGAGGAAAAGACAGGGCCACCTACATTTGGCAACGGAGGGTCAGATGCATTGTTTTATTGGACAAGTGCCTCATTGTCTCAACTAGCTGATTAGGAGCATGTGGATGAGGTTCAGAAATGCATAAAACATCTGCTCATTTGAAAACTAGCAAACAATTAACAATTTTAATCTTCACTTAAGTTAAATATCAGGAAAAATGCTAAATATAGACTGCTGCTATACTGGCTGCTTTTATCTTTTTTTAACAAAATGAAATGTCTCTTGTTAGAAAAAAACTTAAAAGATAAAAACTCAAGTTCTGCCAAGTCTTCACAACTCAAAACTCAAAAAACAATGTTTATCTTAAAATAATCACAATGATCTACACAAATGAGAGCCTTGTCTTATCTATGTTTGCAGAAATATAAATAAATGAAACCCAGGAAAGGAAAAATCTAGAGTCAGGCCTGCAGGGAAAACACGGTGGTTGTGAACACTGAAAATAGTCATCCAAAACCAAAAACAATGTCATGGTGTTTAAAGTCTCTCAGCCACTGAATAAACAGAACTCTACCAAATGATATGTATGTCTGACAGCCAAATGAGCATGTTTGTTACCAGTGTGAGTTTTAACCCAATGAATAAAACTGAATCCTTTACATGTAAAAAGAGCCTGGCTCACTAAATTAAATACAAATGTCTGTGTGACCCGAGTGAACTGAGTTCAAAGTCATTATTTTTGTTAATCATTTTTTTCTAGGGCCGGTAAGGATGACTTAATCTCCAACAGCCTGTTTGCTCTGCTCAGCCAGGTTTTCTCTCCAACTCAGGTGGCGAGCAGCCACACCAGCGCAAGTAATAAACACTTTTTAGAGAAAAAGATTAAACGAGTGTCAACACGTGGTAATTAATAAGTGGGATGCTGAGAGTGTGGTGTTTACAAGGTGCACCATAACATAAATAAAGTGTGGGCAGAAGCTTGGACATATGGTGCGACTGGCGCTACGCTCCAGTGACATGACAGCAACCTGTGCCGTCCCGCCAGGGAATCCCACCTCCCAGACGACTGGTGGCTGGCAAACCCTGCTGTTTGTGTGAAACAGTGGAGTGGTACAGTGCATGTTTTTCAGCCTGTGAAGGACCAAATAGGCAGAGGAATGAGGGCCAAGAGACTCTGGATGTGCATCATATGAAAGGCTGGCAGTCAGGTAGGCATATTCATGTTCAACATACACGCTCTCTTTTTCTCTCCTACATAGGCTCAGAGAACAGCCTGTCATCTAGGCCCTGAGCTACTGCTTAAGCTCCTGTCCTCCTCTAAAACGAGAGTAATGGCTTCCACATGCCACTCACACTAGTACTAACAACCACTATGGGATTAATGTCACTCGGGACAAGGGGCCTCATGAGCTCATGTTCAAGGGCTGCTAAGCCCGATAAAAACCACGGTGATTATTTTTAGAAGGTGGGACTTAAAAAAAAAAATGGTTGTGTGCTGTGTTAGCAACTATATTTTTTAAAGGAAAATTTAAATATATGAGAAGAGGATGTAAGGGGGAGTTTAAAAGAAGGGGTTCCAATGAGATCATGTCTTGACATAAAGCAGGGTTGCTTTAATAACAAGACCAGAGTGATGTTAGGTGCTGCAGAGGCGCCTCCTATTCTAACACCATAATTCATCAAAACTGATGTACTTGCAAAGCCCTCCAATTTAAATTTGATATAAGGGGGAGGCTGTACTGACAGATCTGAGGATGTAAACTATAATATGTGTAACAAATTCTAGAGAGACATTAACTGTAAAAACAAAGTCAGAGAGGAAACATAGGGGAGAGGGCAGGAGGAACAGGGTGTAACTTACTTTATACAGCTGATGAAAGCCAAAGGCGATTCCTGCCATAATGATGGCGAGGGCACCATAGTCTCGCCATCTGTAACCTGCTGGACCTGGAAAGGAGGATAAATCATTTTAACACAGTAAAATTCTGATTTGAAGACTGCTAGACTTGACGTTTAATGGGTTGAAACGCTCGCTTAGAATACAGTTTGAACAGCCAGTCTGTTAAGTACATTAACCTGTGGAAACTCTGGGACATGAAACTCAGAGAACCATGCAGATGTCTATGACTCTGCAGCGCTAAACTATAATTTAACTACAACTGACTTTTACCCACTGGTTTAAAACAGGGATTTGTCACAAAACTCTTCATACTGTTTTAGCCATTCATCAGGGTACAGCCTGTAAATCAATGAGCTCGATCTTGAAAACTACAAGGAGTGAGAGTGTTTGTTAATTCTTTGTTTTTTGTCAGTGTTGTGTGCAGTGTTGTGAAAAAGTATTTGCACTCTTTCTGATTGCAGACTTCTTTGCATATTTATCACACTTAAATGTTTTGGATCATCAAACCAAATTTAATATCTCACAAAGACAACCCAAGTACATACAAAATGCAGTTTCTAAATGATGATTTTATTTATTAAGGGGAAAAAAACTCAAAACCTACCTGGCCCTGTGTGGAAAAAGTAGTGCCCCCTGAACCTAATAACTTGTTGTGCCATCCTTGGCAGCAATAACTGAAATCAAATGTTGCAATAACTGGTGATGAGTCTTTTGCATCACCGTGGAGGAATTTTGGCTCACTCTTCTGTTTTATCTCAGTCATATTGGAGGGTTTTTGAGCATTAACTGCCCATTTAAGGGCACACCACAGCATCTCAATTGGATTTAAATCCAGAATTTGACCTCGCCACTCCAAACCCTTAATTTTGTTTTTTCAAGCCATTCAGAAGTGGACTTGCTGGTATGTTTTGGGTTGTTGTCCTGCTGCATAACCCAAGAACACTTGAGTTTGAGGGCATGAACATTCGCCTTCAGGATTTTCTCGTAGACAGCAGAATTCATTGTTTCATCAATCACAGCAAGTGGTCCAGGTCCAGAAGCAGCAAAGCAGCCCTAGACCATCACACTGCCACCACCACCACATTTGACTGTTGGTATGATGTTCTTTTATCAAATGCTGTGTTATTTTTACGCCAGATGGAACGGGACGCACACCTTCCAAAAAGTTTAACATTTGTCTCGTCAGTCCACAGAATATTTCTCCAAAAGTCTTGGAGATCATCAAGATGTTTATTAGAAAATGTGAGACGAGCCTTTGTGTTCTTTTTTGTCAGCAGTGATTTTGGCCTTGGAACTCTCCCATGGGTGCTATTTCTGCCCAGTGTCTTTCTTATGGTTGAGTCATGAACTCTGACCTTAACTGAGGCCAGTGAGGCCTGTAGGTCTTTGGATGTTGTTCTGGGTTCTTTTGTGACCTCCTGGATGAGTCAGCATTGCACTGTTGGAGTAATTTTGGTTGGCTGACCACTCCTGGGAAGGTTCACCACTGTTCTCAGTTTTCTCCTTTTGTGGATAATGGCTCTGACTGTGGTTCACTGGAGTCCCAAAGCCTTGTAAATGGCTTTGTAACCTTTTCCAGACTGATAGATTTCAATGACTTTGTTTCTCATTTTTTCTTAAATTTCTTCGGGCCGTGGCATGATGAATTTCTTTTTGAGATCTTGTAGCCTACTTCACTTTGTCTGGCAGCTTCTATTTAAGTGATTTCTAGATTCAACACATCTGGCGGTAATCAGGCCTGGGTGTGGCCAGTGAAATTGAACTCAGCTTTTCAAGAACTGTGGTAACTCACAGTTAACTCATGATTTAACAGGCGGGGGAGAGGGATTACTTTTCACATCGGGCCAAAAAGGTTTGGATGTTTTTACTCCGAAAATAAATAAAATCATCGTTTAGAAACTGCATTCTGTATTAACTTGGGTTGTCTTTGTGAGACATTAAAATTGGTTTGATGATCCAAATCATTTAAGTGTGATAAGTATGCACAAAATCAGGAATCAGAAAGGGGGGAAAACACTTTTTCACGGCACTGTAGTAATTGTGTGTTTGCAGTTTCCTTACCTCACTTTACTAATGTAAATTACAGCCCTAATAAAATTAATGTTCCTTGAAATCATTATGTACAAGAATAAAGATGCACAATATATAGAAATTTGTTTATATATTTTCCATCATGTTGAACAGTTTTCCCACCAGCACTTTTTTGAAAATAGACATTCAGAAATAAAAAGCTTGAAATATATTCTTTGGATTGCATGAATATTAAAATTGTTTTTCAACAGGAAAACCAAGCTTCATCTGCCTTTTTGAGAGATAAAACATCACTGTAACAACCTATTGATGGACAGCAAGCTCTGTAGAGCATTTAATAAACATGTGACGTTTTTATGCAGATTATAGTTTTAGTTAATCTAAGTAAATTAATGTTGGTCCATTCATAACTGCTGATACTAATAATTAAATGTTTTTCAAACTATTATCTGTTAGAGATGGGAACGAATACTTGATGTGGCCATCATTACTCAGTAATATCAGAGTACTCACACACTGTGCACAGGCTAGGGATGTTCCCAGGCATCTTTTTCCCTAGTTGGCTAAATGCCTGTTTAAAATGCCATTAAAAGACTAGTCTAAAGAGGCCAAAATGTGTAGAAAACGGTCATGTTAATTAGGGCTGCAACAACAAATTAATAAAATCGATTAAAATTGATAATTAGATGTGTTGGCAAAGAATTTGTTTATCGTCACTTGGCGTGACGCGGAGCTGCTTACGTCACCCACAGATGGCTGATATACTTTACTTTCGCTTAATTTTGTACTTCTCTCACTACAATCTGATGATTAGCAGAAAAATTGAGTAGATATATTCCTCATCTACCATGTCTCATGATGGAGATGAGACTCTAGCTATCTAAAAGTAGCCTGTTGTTGTGAAAACTCCGGCGGAACTTTAGTTTCGTTTCTGTTACGATACAAGACTGGATACAAACAATAGCACGGACTGTCAGGCGTTCATGTAATCCATGATAATTGCTTCACTTTGTTCTAAATGTCCGCTAAAATTTTAACAGAAGAGATGAAGGAAAAGTGTGAGCTGCAGTCACTGGGCAAGAGAAGTAGTTGGTTGTGTGTGTGTGTCTGTGAATGTGTGACAGAGAGGAGAGATAGTTTGTGTGTCCATCTGTGAGTGTGGGTCAGTCTGACAACAAGCATTAACAAACTAACGTTAGCTTGTTGAATAAATGAGTGACAAATGTTTATGTTATCATAATATCAATAACCTTAAGGAGCTGAAGCTTACCTGTGGCTCCTCTGGGAGGACATAATAAAAAGCAGAATCCCACTTTAAAAGTATTTAATTCAAATCATATCCCCAGTCTGTTGTCATTAGTATGATGTTAAAGTGTCTATACATGTTTGTTATGTTTGTAAGGAGGGTAGCAAGGTAAAAACATAAAATATCATTTTCATTTTTTTCAAATCATTCATTACTTTTTTTGTGTTTATTCTGTAGCATGTTCAAGTTATTTAATTTAAAAGAGCTCATAAAAATTTTGTATTCCTTTAGTTTAAAGAGTATAGAAATTTAAACTCTAATATTATTTTGACAGCTTTGGAATATCCTTGTCCAATATCTATTAAAGGACCCCCTCCCCCCGAAAAAAGCATCGGATTCAAAAATGAATCGAGAAAACTATCATCCGATGAGTCGATGATTGTAATCACTGTTTGTTGCAGCCCTAAAGTTAATCCCAGGGTCATTGTGTCAGAGGGTATGATGTGAGCCCGTCAGGCTGTGTAGAGTATGGCTAACATTAGCAGTTAGCTCTGTCATCCTTTGTTCCTCTTTGCAGATAAATACTGGGCTTAATTTTTACTAGGCACTTCAGTTGAGTAGTTACATGTGAGTATCACCCTCAATAGCCTACATACAACTTTATTTCCATTTTCTAGTTTTAGTCATACCGCAGTGTTCATATGACATGCTAACCCCTAACCTTCTCATATTCAAGGTCCGGGAAGTGCTAGGGAAAGCTCTGACAGAAAGGTGGTGGGGATTAACTGAAGCTACAGTGGCTACTAGTGCTGGGAGTCTTCGTTACAATTTTAAAAAAGGCGTCTGACTGGGATTTCATGTCTTCGTTTATACTTATAGTTAATTAGTGTAACTGACTCACTAATCTTGTGACGGCTATCTAACCAGACAACCCCACCGGCCCTAGCACCTAGCCTAAGATGTTTCAAGCTGCATTACACTGACTGATTTACATGTGTACTTGCACTTTCTGGGTTTGTCTAACTGAATATACTTGGTAAGAAATAATAAAAAGTAAAAAAAATTATCAATGAAACACTGAGATAAACCCTCTCCAGGGTTAATATAGATGTGTAACAATATCAAAATTTCACATTGAGATAATTGTGACCTAAAATGTCATGGTTAACATTGATACCTGTTTCATTTCTATTATAATTTGAGAGTAATCAAGTACTTGTTCATTAGTTTATGCAAGTACTTACTGTACTGAAACTACGGTAAAATCCCATCCCTACTATCTGCCAACGTCAACTAGAGATGTTCTTTGGCAAATAAATTCACATCCAATTAAATGCATGTTTAAACGCTTTTAACGGTATAGTTACTATCACGGTATTGCGCTTACAAAATGATTACGTGTTACGAAAATGGTGGATAGTAAGAGTGGAGAGGGAGAACCAAGTGACAAAGTGGGGCAGCAATATGCCATCAATGCGTTCAGCCTAAGCAAGAGGACTGATTAAGTGTTTGAGATTGTGGAAGCTCCAATGTCTACTCTTTCAGTCAAGATGGGTCACAGCAGCAGTTGGTAAACAGTACAAAGTTGGCTTACAGAATGAAGCTAACATTAGCAGTGCCAGCACCATCAACACCAGTTTTTGATACTCTTCCTGTGCTGAATGCTGTCACTCAATGCTTTTGTTAAATGTGAGTTGCACCAGTCACAACCTATCTACAACTTCATCCTCATTCTCTTCATCAATGTAGCAGACGTTGTTTCTATGGGATGCTATCAGTGTTAAATGTTTACTGTTATTTACACTGGATTAAAGAGCATTACAGCAGCAAGGCAACTGCCTTTTAGCACATCAGGGGCAACTAGTGGCAAGTGGCAGAGTTTAGACAGAGCTTTAGACCGGGATTATGGGACTGAACTGATTGAAAATATTAACAATTAGTTCAACCAACGAGTAATTCTGGTGCAGACTATGCAGGAATCAGACTATATTTTAGCCAGCTAATTGCACTCATCCCTAATATTGATATCCTGTAGATAATACTGTTCATCTCTAAAATAAATCTAAGCTTTAAGAGTGTACATACATTTTTTCATACAGTATAGTTATAAATAAAAGGTACAAAAAACACAGAATTTTTTTTTCTTTACATGCATGAAATAAATTTAGTATATTTGGTGTCCTTTCTGATAAAATCACATCAAAAAATGTCTATATTGTACTTGTACATTGAATGAGCAATAAAATGCATCCCTTTATAATACTAAAACACAATGATTAATTCGTTCTATTTATACTATTCTGTCTAAACTATGACAGGTTAATCCGCAGAGCTCATTCAATCCTTCTTTTCCAGGAAGGACATTAATGTCTTTAACTTATTTAAGCCACTAAAACAGAAGCAAAGGTAAGTGTGCATGCGATTGTGTTTGTGTGTTTAGAAGTTGACTGTCTTAGTGAGTGACAGATAATGTGAAAGTGTGTCATTGTGCAAGCTGTCATATGGGTAGGCCAACTGTCTGTCAAAGTGGAAATTCCCCTCATAAGAGAGGCATTCAACTGAAAATGTCACTAAACAACAAACAGGTCTGGAGGAAATCTACTGAATGAGGTTTTTTTTTCTTTTATTTACTCTGCTGGGGCCCAAATGAATAGGAAATTAGAAGAGGCTAGGCCACTGAAGTATACAATTGATATTCTATTACAGGTCTGATTTCACCTAATGGGTTGTGTGGTATATGTTTACTGGCTTGAAGTAAGTAAACCAGATTGATCTTGTGCCTTACCACTTGTCTGATTTGACATGCAAATAAACCAAAAGACCCACTGTCATACTGGACTATATGGTGCATTTTCAAGGTGAGTGTGATTTTATTTTTCTCTCTCAAGGGCATATTTCACGGCTGCTGCAGCACTCAACGATGGACTTGTAACCTTTCGCATCAAAAATTTTGAATCATTTTCCAGCATCCATATGGTAACCACATAAATTTGGGTCTTCATCAACATTATGGCTGCGATAGACAGTCACCTATCCCAGAACACCCTGCTTCTGAAAGGCCTGGGAGTCCTTGGGATGGGTGGTTGACCCTGAACAAGACTCACTGCATCACTAGGGGTCTTCACTTGCTCTTTTCCCCCCTTTAGGACCTTTCATTCTTCCACTGTCTCTCCCTTTTTTCTCTTCCACTTCCACTCTGCCATCTTCCTTTTTTTTATTTGGTCACTTAAGCTGTGGAAGTGTGGTCTCCATCCCCCGTTTTTCCAATCTCCTCTCAAATTTATTGGGTTCAGTGGAGGCCTTCCTGTCCTTCTACTGCGTGGAAATAGAGATCAGAGTATCCATTACTTCGACAGAGATGGATGCGGGTCCCCGTGCACCGTCCCCATAACAAGGACATCAAAGGGAGGTAGCCCCCTCTTTTCAGCATGACCCCCCACACAAGACTCCCCGCTCTCACCTCATTATGCAGCTCCCTTATAGCCGTTTTGATATAAAACCCCCCACTATGGACGGAGAGCCGCGAGTCTCCCTAACTACATGGCCATCCCATCAACATCACTTTCATTACAAAACATGAGATGCCAAGGGAGTCAAGGACAGTGTGGTAATAAATGAGGGTGGAATACATCTGGAATCATTGTCATATGGGTTAAGCATTACGCGGACTTCATTCTGCATTGGTAAATCAGTGGACAGCACTCATAACCTCCGGAGGTAATAAAGATACAGGTTGCGGTGTGAGGTCCTGCCAGGGTGGAACCCCTTGAAAAAGGACTGTAAGAGATGAGCTCCATGTGAAGTCATATTTCTTGAGTATGAATCCACAATCAAAGCAAAAGTTGTTTGTCATATATATGTGTAACTCTAATGAAAGTGTGAGAAAATTATCAGGCTTTCTGGGGTTTGAATTAATAAAAACAAGAGGAAGTTCTCAAACAGAAAACTTGAACAGCTTCAAACACAAACTCTTTCTCAGGTGACAGTGCACATTAATATTAATATAATGTATATGCAGCAGGTATCAAAGGGGAGAAAAGGGTGCATGTGCTTACTTTGCGTGGCAGGTACCAGCTGAGCTACATGAAGTGGATGTGGGGGCCCCACAGGGCTCACAGGCAGGGCTACTTCTGTGCTTCCAGAGCGCAGGATGGCCAACTCCACCTCCACATCCGTCAGCCCTGGAGTAGAGACACACACCTTTAAGACATTTGGAGAGGGGTGCAGTGACGTGGTAACACCAAATGGCTCCTCAGCAATCATAACACAAGCTTGAATACTTCCCAAGCTCCCCACAAATCTTTTAAGTACAATTAAGAGAAAGAATGTCAAATCTCCTTTCAATTTTACCTACCCTCTGCTCAAAAATGCATTTTCATTTCATAATTAAGAAATTCCAGAGAGGGTTGTCTTTCAGGGACATCCATCATGGAAGGAGAGTGTGAAAAAGTTCACACAATGAAATCTGAAACTCTGCAAGCCTATTAACTGCCACCAAAGGCAAAGAAAATAAGAGTCTGTCCACTTCTCCAGTTATATTTCCCATGTGGAGATTTCATACACCCCAGACAGCGAAAATGCATTATTTTAATTTCTTCATTGTAATGTAAATGTATTACATAATTTTGCAAATGCCAATATAATTTAATCTTCAGATCTTTTTAATGATTTTAGTGATGATTAAATTGCAAAGGGCTCCCTGATGGAGAATCAGAAGGGAGGAGGAAAAAAAAGAATCTAATATGAACATCTCCTTTTGTGGCAAGAAAGGATTTTATTTCAGGCGCCATACGCTGCCATTGCTGTGGGTCTCATCCTTTAATAAGCATCTTAGTCTCAACAAAGAGGATAATTACAATTTCCAGTGAACTGCATTAAAAACAACATTAGTGACTTTATAGCAAAACAATTAAAAGAAAGCTTTAGGAGGGTGAACCAAAACAGGTATGAATGGTAGTCCTTACATGTTGACAAGCATGGTTCACAATAATCATTATATTATACCCATAATCAAGGCAATAATATTTGGTTGTGTATTGCTTTCTTAAACAACATTGTACTGTTACTTTCTTTAGCCCTTTCCATTTCTTACTGACAGAAAATCCCCTTTGTAAGAGAGGCTTTCACATGAAATATTCCCTCAGGGTTTAGAGATTTTTCACTTGCTCTGAAGAAGCTTTGAGAGACTTCAGTCAATGGGAAATGGTTCAGTTGCAGTCATTTAAGAGATGTCTCTCTTTCATAAATAGTAGCTGCTGCATCCCTGATACTGATACTGACCTCCAGACAGCCCTCATAAAAACAAGATAACATGCATAGAGAGTTGTTCTTAAAGTCCTTAAAGTCTATAAAGTGATAAAAAAAATTAGGTTTGTTGTATGACAGTCAGACATTTTATTATGAACCACCACGCCAAATTTTATAAAATAATTTCATGAAAAACATCTTGAAGTTTATAAAATTAAGCTTGAAAAAATTAGGCAGTAAAAATCTGCTCTAGGATGGGGTGGACGAGAAATATGATCCTCTCAAATTTTAAGAAATGCTTCTGAGCGCAGCTGCCTGGCTCTGTACCTGAGCATAGACAGAAGTCGGAGATTAAATTTACTGTTTTCTGGCACAGATCTCTCTGCTATGATGTTTTCAATGACCCATAGGCCACAGTGGCTGATAGATCTGGGAAATTTACTTCACACTGAAAGAAAGCACAATATGGAACTGTCTGTTAGCTTTAAATGAAGACCTTCATGTAGGCTCATTAGGACTGGTGATGTCATGGGTTCATATATTTGCCCTGCCCTAATAAAACCAAGCCAGGAAAGAGGGGAAGAACTTTTTAACAGTCTAAATCCAAAATTCAGTCACATGTAGACTTCAGTGTTTTCACATGTTTACAGCAACCTTACCCTAACATATCTAGTATTTAAAGACACAACGTTTGGATTTCACTTTACAGGGATTTTAGATGGCAATATAACAAAAAATCTTACATTAAATCTAATACCTTTTTCTAGACCTTTGCACATTTTATGACCCTATCATGACCTTAATTTCTAACCCGTAACATTAGCATGTACTGATAGCTCTAAATAACACTAGATGGAACAAATTATTAATTGATTGAATCAAATGTATATTTTGCACCTGTAAAAAAAGTATTAGCTGCACTAACATTAGTAAAAGAAAATATATTAAGTGAGTGCTATCTAGAATAGTAAATCTGGGACTTCTTCTTCTTTTTTCCAAGAACCGAACCCGCAACGAACCGTGACCCCAAAACCGAGGTATGAACCGAACTGTGACCTCAGTGAACCATTACACCCCTAACCCACACTGAAAAGAACACTTGCAAAAAACTTGTATTTACCCATCATTTACAGTCATACATCACTTGCTATGATGCAGTGAAGCTTTGAAGATGTCCTGACAGCACAGTAGGAAAGAAAACGAATGCGCTGAACAACATCAGATGTGGCATGGTTCCAAAAGAATCTCACATGTGATTCAAACAGAGCATTAAAAACAAACGCAGAATAAATAATTCACAACCTCTTGTGGAGACAATGAAAAGTTTTTAAAAAGCTACAAAATTAAAAGACCTCATAATCTTGCATTTAAGACTTTTTAATAACTTTTAAAGCCTTAATTTTGGTAAAGTTATTTATCAACTTTAAATACTTATTAAGACCCCTCGGACACTGACAATGCAAAGCACAAAATTTCTGAAGATAGATAAAATATCCAAATCCTTTTCATCAAGAGATTTTTGCCTTTTTGTGAAGAGGCCTCAGTATGAGTCAAATCTAAATGTCAGGTTGAAATCCAACTCAGAAATAAGAAATCCCACTTTAACCATTACTTGCATTAGCAGCCCAAAAGCTTTAAGAAATCCTTTGATAATCTGCCATACAGCTAACGCCAAGAAGAGGTCCCTACAGTCACCTATTTAAATGCTCTGGGGACTTCAAATGGCCATGAAAATTGTTGAATAATTGAAGGCAAATATTGGCTGGCCTGTAGTCTACAGCAGGTCCTGAGTGCCAGGAAGTGGTAAGCGCCATGTGCTGAGTTTGTGCAGTCAGACTGCACTGTCAAATAAGCAATAATGTGTCCCTGGACTCCTGATTCATCTGACCACAGCAGACTACATGGTGGCAGACTATTGAGTGAGACATGCAAGGATCTCAGTTTCACCGAATACTAGAAGTTAAAAAAATGCTTCAGGTTTTCCCTTTCACCTTGAAATGTTAAATCTTTTTTTAATAATCCACAATTAGGCTTCTATCAAGCTTAATGTATGTACATCTTAATGTGTGTGCTTATCTTTGATGTTGTTTATGCAAGAACTGAAAGGGTTTGCATTAAGACAGAATACATTTAAATTCCTAAAGCTGTTTTCTAGGCAAATTACAGCTTGCAAAGTTGTGTTGTTTGCTCTGATCTGTATATTGTTGAGGGGTAGACAACAGCAAATGAAAGGGCCCTTAGATCCAAAAGAAAAGGGAACAAGGTGAAAGTGGGTTTTACATATAAAAGGAGAAGACAAAAAAGGGATTGTGAAATTTATTATCGCTTCCAAAACCTGTGGAATGACCCCTAGACCCCCATTTCCGATCGACCTGTGGGAAGATGAATTTTTTAAAACATAAATTACATCTAATGACGACACCATAAAAAAGAACAATAATGGAACGCTATTCTGTATTTCATTATACTGTATTATTTGGTGCACCTGATACACGCAGTGCCTGTTTATGAGTCACCGTATTAGCAGATGCTCAGCCAAAGCATTTGCTTTGACCTTGCCATTCTCATTGGGGCATGAAATTACGGTGCTGGCACCTCGATATTACAGCTATAAATACTGTAAACTGCATATCTGGGCTACGTTTTCTATTGTCTTTCAACATAAACCTGATCGGTATTTATTTAAAGGAAAACCCATTGCTCGTCAGGTTATTTACAGCTCTATTTTCAGCAGCTCATATTCTCTGGGTATTTTTTAAGGGCAAAGAGGCAGCAAGGCTCGTACATTAAATCCATTTCTCCAATTCTGGCACTTCTGGACTTTATGGGTCAACACCTCAGCTGGACAGCCAATTATAAAAATTGCTTACTAAAATATTTTGGGTTGTAAAAGGTGAATGCCTCTTTCTGTGCCCTCCAAGGCCTGAATTATGAAGTTGCCCTTGGGTGAAAATTACTTACATTTTGAATATCGTGTTTAGAAAAAAGCATGGCAGAGGTCATAAAGAGATGGAGGTCAATGGGTTATTAAGAAGTCGAGTGTAACTTCAACCTGTTTCTCATGCTGTGCTGGGGACAGAGATTTTACATGTCATTTGGTTCAGTACAACTGCTGGAAAATAGCCTGCCCTAAATAATGACCACTCTCATAGAGTATTCATTTATGTATTAAAAAAGCAGACTCTGGTCTCATTTCCCTGCTTTATCGCCTTGTACTGATGACAAAGTAGGCAAGGGCTAGGCTAGGTGGCGCCGTGGAGTAATTTATAACCACATCAATCCCTTTACCTTCCACGCAGGCCTTGGTCATTGTCATTTTTGTCCGAGAGGTGAGTCACATAACCCCACTTACAAATAGCATCCTATTAATATCTGGATGATGAACCTTATCCTTACCCTTACCTTCATACCAGGTATGGTAATAGACCAACAGCCTACCTGTGTTCCCAGTGACCCTCGATCACTGGCCCTCTACTCAGGGTGAAATCTATTAGCATTATTTATTCAAGTCAATAACAACTGGGACGGCATAAAAAAGAAATAAGTCAAGCCATCATTTATGTCTCACTGACAGAGAATGTGCTGCGTCTGTTTCACAAGCTGAATTTACCTCTGTTATACACACGTTAAGTGTTTTCTATTTACTTTCCAAACAAACTGTGCTCCGTTTGGTAATCTAGGAGCCTAAGTGATGTCAGTTTAGGGGCCACGGTTAAAGTGACACGCTGAAAGCCGGAAAATGTTGTTGACTTTGCCCTGAGAATTTGATTTTTTGGTAATTATGTGTGTAACTGCTAATTGTCTGGGCCAAATTGTGGTGCCAAAATGGGGCTCAACTCTATTTAGTTGTTACATCTGTTAATTGTAGAGGACACAGATAGCCCAATTCACTAGATGAGAGTGTTGGGCATTAAATTTCGCTCAAACACAATAAAATTTACATGATCTTGGCAAGGAACAAGTAAGGCAAAATTGCTTCAAAGTGGCTGTAAGCCAGTTTAAATGCAATTTATTTTCCCACTCCTCTTAAAAACGACTGAAAAACCTGTGGGTTTAAATCTTGATTTATTACATCTAAGTGACAGAGTTTCAATATTTCAGCCAGTTTATTCAACAGCTACATAAGAGAAGCAGCTAGAAAGATAAGACTGCATAATTGCCAATTCATACCCTGAAATTGACGGTTGAAGGGAAACAGAAAATTATATTTTTCGATGAATATTGAAATAAACCACACTATAAGGATGTCGTTGGAGAAAAAGGATATCTAACCAGAGAGGCATCCTTCAGTGCAGATTAGGGCACAAATGTGGAGGGAAATAATATGCACGAGCGAGATTATTGTGTAAAGATTCTGCAACATGCAATCAAAGTGGGCCCTATTTTCCCCTTCATCAGCTGTCCAGCGTAAGTACTGGCTGCAAGAGGAATCCAATTTAAATTCCACTCCACTGGGAGATGGTATTGTTTCATTTTATGTGTGCTTTGACATTTCTGGCTGTTAATATAGAGTAAAATCCAGAAGTATTTACATAAATATGACATTAAACTGTATTAGAAATTAAGACTGACACTTTGCTGTGGTGACAGAGGGAGGAGGAGGATGATTGAGTTTCTCGGTCAAAGGGTTGAAGGGACAATGCATGATGGGTAAAATAACAGGGAGAACTGTGAGTATTGGACAATAACAGTGAAAAAGCTTGCTTTAGGCAGACTAAGATAGAAAATAAAAATACAATTTGGTAACTATTATGGCTGATCATGTTTTCTTAGTAGTGCAAGTAAACATGATCATTTTGAGGAGTAAAATTGAATCCTAGTAAACAGAGGAAAATAAACATGATACTTAACATACAAATATACTTCATTCTTAGGATGGCCACACACTAGATGATCTTTAAACCTCAATTTATTTTAAAACATAGTACACCACAGACATCAGGACAGTTTCAAATTATTTCTCAACTTATAATATTCCCCTAAGTCAGAAGTTTCCAAATTTTTTAACCCACGACCCCCAAAATTGCGTCAGAAACTGGGGCCTCTCCTCCTGTCCTTGGTTGTGGTTAAACCATACAATACTGTACAAAGTTTCATGTGACAATTTACATCATAAGAGTAGTTTCACACATAACTTTCATTTTTACATGAATCTTTCTTGATAATTATTTTTTAATTCTAAACTGATTACATTTTATGTTTATATTTTATATATTTCTTTGATAATAAGTCAAAAATACCATTTGAAATCATTAATAAAAGTTTTATTGGCACTGAAGTTTGCTAAGTGCATACACATAACAACTCAGCCAGACTGTGAGTTACACATTTGCTCTCTGTAGTAATGATTTTAAAGTGAAGATAACAATATCTCAAATAATTTTGTGTGAAACGTGATTTTAAAGAGAAAAACAAACATGGAGGACATTCTCAATCCTCAAATGGCTATCCGGGCATTTGTTACAGCTGCAGCAAGAATCAAAAAACAAGGAAAAGAATGAGAATATGTAACATATAGTTGATGACACTGCTCACTCTCATTGGTTGTTTTGGGTATTCCATCAGAGGCTGTTCGACCACGAATTATAAATATCAGATGTGTTTGTTTTATATGACTCGAGATCTGAGAGGCACAGGCGTGGTAGGGAACAGTAAAATAAAAGTGTGAACACCACATACTTGAGGATTATTTGGACAGATAATCATTCACGATGACGCTCGACTTGGGACACACTGCTGATGACTGTTGGGGGGAAAACCTGGTCTAAAGTTGGGCTTAAAATCATCTTGTGTGTAGGTAACCTTAATGTAGCAAAGAAGCGAGTAAACTCATCAAACTGTCTACTGCAAAACCACGATGAAAGGAAGTCAAAACACATTTCATGTAAGCCATTATGATAAAGGCTTTTAAAGAACAAATAGTGTAGGGTAATAAGGATGACTTCTTTGACTTGTTTTAACTTTAGAAATTTACCTTATACTTCTACTAGGGATGCACGATGTTGAATTTTTGTCGATATCTGATATTAACAAATTAATTTTATCGGATATCAGTACCGATACTTAAATGTAGGTCAGCCTTAAAACTTCAGTTCGTAAACATATAGAACTAGAAAAGCACTCGGAGAGTGCAGACCACCACCATTAGCCCTATTTCCCAATAGTAAAGAATCCTTTAAAAAAATTCTTGGATCTAGACAGTGATCTGTATTACTCCCAAAATCTAATCAGTTCTTCCTTATGCCATTTCTGACATTTCCTGAAAATTATAACTTTTTGAGTTATGTTGCTAACAATCAAACAAACAAACTAACTAACTATCTAATAAACTAACAAACCCTGCCGATCACATAACCTCCTTGGCAGAGGTAATTAAATTTCAGGATGAACAAAATAACAAATTTCAGTCCTTAAAAATACAATTTGAAATGTAAGGAAAGGAGGATAAACAAAGAAAAACACTTCAGCTGAGATATGTATGTTGGCCCAGACTAAAACTCCTATAACTTATTTGTAAATGAGTACAGCTGATAAGGGCAGATTGTTTTTAGCCAAAATATTGGTGGTAAATATCTTTAGAAATTTTTCATATCTGCCAAGAAATATAATTCACTTTTCAAGCTAATATCTGCCAATACAGATATCATGCCAATAATAATCAACTTAGATAAAATTTTAACAAAATATAATGAAGTTGGAAGGCCAGGCCCTCTAATAAATGAGCCAATCACATTTCATGTAGCTCCACATACACTCAGGCATCTGGCTCATGGACCTCCATTGAAACACTTTTAAAATGTTCAAAAATTGAGATTTTGATATGGCCATAAAAAAATTGTGATGTGATTTTTTTTTTCCAGATCTCCCACCCCTACCACAGATGCAAACAACTGTTTAGATTTGCTGCGGCAGAACAGCACTTAGCCAGTAGGAGAAGCTGGCATTACAAAATAATGCCAAACACAGAGGCTTTCCGGATGATAAGTGATACAGCGTAGAGGTGAGCTGGAGTTGTTTTTTGGCCCATATTTTTTTTTTAACTTAACCTGTTTTATGCTTTTTAGCCTACCTTCTCCAACCGCGTCCTGTTTGACAGGGCAACACCCTCTGAAACCACTGGTGGCTAATGGCACTACTATTGACAAGTACCTCATACAACCCAACTTAAAAAATACAGAAATATCCCTTTAATGTTGTTTCACTGTCTTTTTAATATTTAAGATATGCGGGGTTTTTTTTATTTCAAAGAGAGATTTTTAAAAAATCACTCATAGTAGAAATGTCCGGTATTGTCATTGCTTCTGCTTATGTAAATCTGTCAGACTACTGATGATGTAATAGGCACTTACAGGGTCTTCCCACTTTCCTCATACTATGTTTCAAGCGGCAATGCAGCACTCAAAATCAAGGGTTCAGACTAAAAGTTAGAAAGCGGACTGAGCCATGCTCTAATGTTTAATGTTTCAGTGCTCTATTCTTCTCTCTCTTCTTTACTCTTGCTCTCTCCCTAAGATCAATGTCTTCATGCAAATTGAGGGTTCGTGTTTAGATCTACAGTGGAACCAACTTTCCAAAATAAATCTGCATTAAAGCGTCATACATATTTCATGGACTTAAAGTGCAGTAAGAGCAAACCATTTTGGATAGTGAAGCTCCGTGGAGTTTCCAACAAAGGCAGAAAGTAAAAAGAGGCATAGTATGACATCATTTGTTATTGATGAGGCTTTATTAAATTTGAGATAACCAGCAGTAGATTACAAACATGCCTTAGTTGTCAATAATGAGACACAAAGACAAAGAAATTTCAAAAGATATCGAGAGTCATTAGAGCCACATGAGATGTGTGTAGTAGCAGCCGGCAACCATGGATTTGGTTTCAGGTTACCTTCTCCTGTCATGGAGCTTTTAGGCTCACTTTTCATTGTTTGGCTACTCTAATGCTGGAGGCAAAGTCCCCCAGCAGCGCAGAGCTGTGGTCCCCTAAGTACACAACTGTTCTGCAAAATCTAAAAAAAAATCTCACCCTAAAGTTTATGTGAGGTGAAGCCACAAACTCTCAGTGCACACTGTCATCGCTCAGCCATAGGCGGACCGTAGGAAGTACATAACATAACACCGCATATTTCCACCCCCGCACTATATTGAACCGACTTAAATGAGTTCAGAGTAATAAAGCTTTTTGCAAGTTTTATTGCACAAACAATATTCTGCCATGTGTCAGAAATAATCTCAATGAATTGCAAGGAAATTGAAGAGCCAGCAAACATTTCCAGCATCCCTGCTTAGAAAACCTCCCAGTGTCATGCCTTAAATTTACGATAACAGTTAAATTAAGTAAAAGGGTTAAAATGCTGGAAGGCAATATTGATAATTCCATTGAAAATGCAGAGGGAGTTTGTCAATATTAATTTTCCTGAACCCAAAGGAGCATCCCAACTGGTGTGTCATTTATTCACAGGGCCTGAATCATGCACTCTGAAGCTAAATCGACCTCTGTTAGACCCCCCAGGGCAAATAGCTACAGCTGCCACCTTTGACCCTTATAGACTAATCTTAAAAAAAAAGAGGCAGGGAGTGCATCTCTAGCTGAACAAATTCTGCAACAAACACAGATGAAATTATGATGTTAAAATAATTTTCTGACACATTTTTCTAGGCTTCCTGAATTGCATTCATTAAAAATTTTAAAAGCAAATGAAATTCTCACCTTTTTTCTTCAGGAAGGCTTTTCTGGTTGCCAAGGGACTCTGCCGTACTTTTTGGTTCTGTAAGAATTTCACAGCAGTGGTAATCTGGGAAGAAACAAATGTGATTTAATTTCTCATAATGAGATCATACGGGAGGAAGAAGGTCTAAGTGAAAGTGAAGCTTTTAACACTGCAAACAACAGTCTAGACCTTCTTTAAGAAAAAGGTTCATTACCAGTTAAAAAAAAAAAAAACATAAATGGATTCCAGTTAATAGTTGCTTCTAAGCCCCCACACCCAGCCATAAGAGAAGGAAGACCACCTGAGCACTTTCCAGCTAAATGTGGGGAATGACCAAATCAGCAGTTATAAAATTAGCCCATCAAGAGTGCTGGACAAATGGAGTATGGAGCTTAATTTGCTATTACCCTCTTAAAGACAAACTTCCATTCTTAAGTGCGCAGTGGAAGAAAATCTATACTTAATGCAGAGGTGATCATTTGTATCTAATAACTTGAGAATCCTTGGCTGAAAACTTCTGTAATTCTTCCAGTTAAAAACCTGCCATGATCAAATCACCCAGCCTGAATGTTGTAATGACTTGAAACGTTAATGCACTAGAACGTTAAATAGCATCAGAACATCAGTAGTTTTAAGTGCAGTACAGCGTTCATCGATTCTATTATGTTTTCCTTCGAGATGCACCTTAATTTTCCATCCCAGTATGCATTTCCAAGAATCCGAGGGAGAAAAATATCTTCCTCAAATGGCATTAAAACATAAATTTGAAGGGGGCGCCATGAAGTGGCGCCTCCTAAAATAGATAAATATGTAAGAACATGGAGAAAGGGGAAACACACTGGAGGGGAGGTTTAGATGACTTATTATCGCACCTGTGGTCCCCGTGATTCAATTGTAAAAGTCATCCCTCTAATAGGTTGAAAGGTTTTGATTACTCTTCTTTTCTCTTAGTGTTGAAAGATACAAAGTGATTGAGCGCCCTGCCAGTGGTAATTCGTTTTGGGTAATGCATTGCATATACTATGAACCTGTTTCAATCCAAAAGAATTACAGTTTAAACTTGTCCAAGGGGTAGGTGTGGCAGAGAAGATGCATAAAGAGCTTGATTTCTGTGACAAACACACAATACAGTAGAGGATTACAAAGGCTATACTTTATACAACTTATGAACATATATATTTCTTCTCTTTAGAAGACTACAATGAAGCTTAGGAGCAACTTTATAACTCTCATTTTAAGGAAATTCTATGAAAAACATGCAGGAATACTGCCAGATATAATGAAAACTTGAACAGGAGGGATACAACAATACCTCGCAATGCAATTTAAAATTAATACAAGTGTAAACATTTGAAACCAAACAGACAAAATATATATTGCAATTAGGGATGTACAATGTGAGTAAATCAAATTATTAAACTTTGTCATCTTTGCTAGTCAGGAGCAGAAGTCAGCTCATCACATTCAAAATATTATAGGCTCTCTATGCACTCATATAATATGAACAGTCTGTAAAGCATCTACCCACCACTAGTTGGGGCTGTAGTAGAAGAGAATCTTACTACTATAGTTGGACAGTCATCTGTCTGTCTGTCTATCTGTATGTATGTATGGATGTCTCGATTTGTAAACCTCCCTGTTGCTCCAATTGTCATTCATACCTCTCAGAGGACTTATTGGGTATACTGGTTTGAAACTGGGACCCAAGTTACTTAATTATTTCAAGTTCTCTCAACAAGATTTTAAGCATTACTTTAATGTCCTATTTTACCTTGAACTAATGTAATAAAAACACATGTAAAATTTACATGTCATTTAATCACTTAAAGTCCAGGTTTTTGGTATAACTATTTTTTGGTTTGTTGGTATTATTTCTAGTATTAACAATAACACAAATTCAATAGCAATAACTTCTTCATCATCTTCAAAAAATTTGTCATTTTTAAGCCAAATAAAGCATTTCAATCTTGTTAAATCTTACTAAATATGTGTCAGAATTTTCTGACATATGGCCATTGGAGCTGTAAAGTACTGTCTTTCCTCTGATCCCATTCATTTCTAATGGCTGTCCCCCACTTCCTGTTGGGAATAGGCATTCAGGATCATGTGATTGCAAACAACCTAGTATCTCCTTTGGAAGAGTCCCTGCCTCTACGGGAGGAAAGAACGAGTAAGAGCTGTCACACAGAGCACTGTTTTGAAGACTTCAGCAAAATTTTCAATTCAGCCATCTTCTGTTTAATGAATTTAACCATAACAGCAATGGAAAGTTGTGGAAAACCAAAGTCTGTGAGCTGGGTTGATATGGTTGAAACTGACCTGCCACTGGAGGATATTTGCAAGGCCTCCTGTAGTCAAAAGCAACCCCCTACTATTACAAATAGCCTAGAATCAGCACACATGAACTGGGGCCAGGTGGTGTGGATTGGACTGCCCCCAGAGGTCCAGAGCTCCATTTGTCAGGAGCAGAGCCCTGTAAATCAGGAGAACCCAGCACCTGAAGCTACTTATGTGGCAGAGGCTGAGCACTCAGTGGAGATGCCATACCAACACTCCCATTACCCAAGAAGGTCATATCATGGAAGGCATCTGAGTCAAAAGACTCAGAGAGGAGCTCAGAAATTTGAGTCTGAATAAAAGCTCAACACAGGATGAACCAAAGCAGATGGATTCAAACTAAACGGAGCTCCTGGCAATTGTGAAGATGCAAAACAACCGGCTCCAAGACCAGAACGCTCAGATACAGGAGCTCCAGCGTCAGCTCCAGGACAAATCCTCCAAAAACCACATGACTGAAGCTCCTGATCAGCCACTGAAGGACAAGACAAACAGAAACCTGGCCTCCCAATTAGTTCTTCAGCAGAACGCCAACAGAGATCTAACTGAAAAGGTGAACAAGCTCCTGCAGCAAACAGAGCTCCTTAAGAGCGAGAAAAAAGAAATAGAAACCAAAATGCTGGAAAACAGAAGCTCAGTTCAACTCAGCCAGTTAGAGGCTGAAAATTTGGCCAACAGAGAATTGCAGAGAGAGCTTCAGGAAGTCAAGGTAAAGCTCAGTTGCACCATCAACAGAGAGAAGGAGTTAGAGGAGCTGTCAAGGGATCTGATTGGGCTTAAAGAAGAGGCGAACGCCATCCAGCTGGAGAAGCTCAGGAAACAACTTGAGAAGAAAACCAGCAAAAAGTCCCCAGGTAAAGGAGAAGCTGTTAATGGACCTGATGGAGCTTCCAGAAGAGGCCCAAAATAGAGAGATGGTGACCCCCTTTCAGCTGGAGGAGCTCAGAGGAGCTGAGAAGAAAAGCAGTGAAAGTCAACTTCCAGCTCCGGAGGAAAAGATCTCTGCATGGCGAAAGTTCAAAAAAGCCCTAACTCCAAAATGTGTCCGCAAACATAAACATTTGCAGAATGGGCCAGAAATGGAGTGACTCCAGCTTCCTCCATATCAAAAAGAGAGAGGAAAAAAAACAATTACCCATAGTTTAAGACAGAACAAATATTCAAACTATAAAAATACAGAGTAGCAGAAGTCCAAAAAGTGGAGATTAATCGCGACCAACTACAGAATTTCCAAGATTAATTGCAATTATAAATTTGTAGCTGTTTGACAGCTCTAATTTAAAGAGACAGACACCAAACAGGGCCATTCTAATAGCTGGTTTACACAGGGTCAAAAACGTTCTTGTGTTTGATTTTAGTTTATATTTGACCAAAGAGTGACAGAGCAGTTCAAATTAGATCACAAGGAAAGAAACTATTAATAAAACACTGCTGGAGATTTTAAATCCATACAGAGGGTTGGGGATATTTAATATCTAGTTTTCTGGTTTCTGTTTGATGTAAATTTGAAGTCTAGGCTGTGTCGACCAGCCACAGATCAGTAGAACTTGATGTACACAGACAAAATGCTCCAACAAACCAGCTCCTATTAGCAGTGGACTTGTATTTGTCTAAATAAGCAAGACTATAATGACTGAAAACAACATTTCTTCCAGGATTAAATCCTAACAAATCCCCAAACTCTGTTCAAAAACCTAAACTGCTTTAAGAGAAATTCATAATCATTAGGGCTGTCAAACGCTTACAATTTTTAAACACAATTGATCTTAGATTTTCTGAAATAAATTGTGATTAATCCCATCTTTTTACAGCAATTAAACATTTTACATGCATTATGCTTTTAATACTGTTTTGGTGTCATTTGTAATGTTTGTCCTGTCTTAAATGAAGGGTAATTTACTTCCTGATTGGATACAGACCTGCTTCAGCAGGTACAATAAAATTTAAATATGAACTTGACCACAGGAAAATGAACTTATCATAGATTAAAATAAAAAAAAAATTAACAGTAAAAAGCTAAATGTTTGATTTGAGTTGCAGATGACATCTGACTTGTCTTTGGTTATTGATAGTGGTTTCACATTAGGGACCCAAGCTCAGATCCAAGTACATCTGACCCCAAATACCAGTTCCATATAGTCACTGTGAATGCAACTGTACTGTAGCCAAATCCACTTAAAGAGATGGACTCTGGCTGATGACTGGACTGGGTGCTTTGCAAAGTCAAATGTAAACATCTCCTCTCTCTTCCAAAACCATTGTACAGTACATGTGGAAGTAGGACGAGGGTCGTGGTCATGGCATTTTATAATTGATCAAATTATTCATTGAAGTCTACAGGACTGTCTGCACAGAGCATATACAAATGTTAACCTGAGATATTGCCACTTCCTGTTTATTTAGTCCATTGGGATTAATTTTACATACTGTTCAGGAATTTTTTTCATGCTTCAAAACTATGTTGGTACCTTTTATCAACACTTTTAGAGTTTAAATTTTGAATGAAACTGTCTTAATATATCGTAGTTTAACTGACTTCATACTAGAGGTGGGAAACACTTGTTGCCCCACGATACAATATCATCACGATACTTGGGTCACGACTCAATATTATTGCGATTTAAACATTTTAATAATAATAATAATACATTTTATTTATAAGCGCCTTTCTGAACACTCAAGGTCACTTTACAGATAAAAATGAATAAAATAAAAACAACAGATAAAAGCAAACACAATATAAAATAGGACAAAGTAATTACAAAGAGTAGGCTAATCTAAACAGGTGGGTTTTGAACCTGGATTTGAAGAGAGGGACAGAGTCAATGTTTCGGACGTCGGATGTCTTGTATTTTGCAATACAATGAGTATTGCAATACCATATATTGGGATATATTGCAATGTATACTGTTTTTCAAACTGTTTAGCTGATTTAGCATTTGTCTTGCCCTCATGTTTGTCGTATTTCCGCAGTATTTTATTTTTTATGTAGCACTTCTTGCAAACCTCATGCGTCATGTCCATCTCATTCATGCCCTGCTTGCATTCCTAATGTCCTTCCCCTGGTGCTGCTATATTTGTTGTACTAACTTTCTCCTGCTCTATGACAGTCAACTCTGCCAACCTCATTGGACAAACAATTGATTTTATTTTTCCATTATCACAGACTTCAGTGCATATTTGCAATTAATTGAAAAAAAAATACTTGGTGGATGAGATGATACAATATATCACCACACAAAATACTGTGATACTATGCTGTATAGATATTTTTTCCTTAAACAGAGGTTAATATCTCCTACACTTTGGTCTTGTAAAGGAACATATACTATCATTTAACACTTGGGTAGCTCGCGGTAAGTCTGGCTTGGATATTTGGGATTATACAGCTAATGATAAAATCAGCCATTTAGATTGAAACATTGTTATTGTTTTGATAGCGAGCCCCCTGGTGACTGAATTTGACATACTCTGCTTTTTGAAAGCAAAACTCACCAGTGTCCCTTTTAAGAAGATAGTTCCCTGCTTTATTTGTTACTACAACACCCAAAGATTAAACATAAATATATTTATGAAGAAATATTTAGCATTTTTATTGTCACTGTAACAGAAATAAAAGAACTTTGTAAAAGTTGGAAATCTGAGCATAAGGTTATATCCCTTGTACAAGGAATTTTATGAAAATGTTCCAGATTCACACAATTCATCTCAACACTAATCAGCCATTCCACTGTGACACTACCGTGACCTTGATGTACATAAGGGTTACACAAGGGGTATGGAATTTCCTGTTCCTCTATATGCTGAGGGCTTATTAAAGTCAGTCACCCGGAACCTTCATTGTGACAAGCAGATTAAACCATTTGCATGGTGAACCCCCGACTGATGTTCAGAGCCAAAAGAAACAGTCAAAACACAGAGAAAATACCCAATAACAAGACTTCTTGCTTTATGATACAGTAAGTCCTTACTGTTTATTTGTGGTAAAGGTAGAAACCAGAGATAGTAAACAAAGATCTACTACTCTTTTATTTATTGTAGTGAATTTCAGATTGATGCAGGCCCTTTGAGACATAATGACCTAACAGAGGAAGAATATGCTGAATGAGCAAGTCATGTTTACATCCTCTTATAATTTCAGTCCTTCATTGACAGGAAACATAAATAGTCCAAAGTATGACATCTTTGTAAGGATTAAAGCTAGCTCAGTGGCAAACTGATGAGGCAAATGTCCATTTGGTTAAATCTGTAGTGCTAGATCTTTAGGGAGAGGAAAAGTGCACTTCTTAGCGGATGACATAGATGCTTTGCAGAAGTTCCACCCAGACATCTCAATCAATTATAACCACATTGCACCAGTTTCAGTCTTGTCTTGTTATTGACTTATGGATCATCTCAGTTATAGTGTTGGGTAGCACACAACCGGGCTTTTAGGGGGTTAAGATGGATAACAAGACAAATATGGGCTGGCAATAAATACACCCAAAATAAGAACGAGGGGAATTTTTCCATCCCTTTGGAAATCTAGTAGTGAATATCACCTCTTAGTTCAAGCAACAATTAGCTTCTTTTGTAAGTCTTGAAGCTTCCTGCTAATGCACCAAAAGTGCTCCATGTTAAGAGCAATAATCTTTACAAACCGGATAACCAATAAAGTGTCAGGTAAAGCCGAAAAAGAGGCGAAAACTCAATCATAGGAAGAGATAACATTAACCAACACACTTAAAGAGAGTGAAGTTGATGAACAGACAAGATTACAGATATGTTATTGAGTTTGAATTGGACAAGACTTTGCACTGCACTCGTCTCAAAATTACAATCGTGATCTCCTGAATTGTAAGAAATGAGAATGAAACCAAATTAAGTTCGAACCACATCGTTGGACGCCTGAGGGAATGCATGTAACCAGTTGTATATTTTTGCTCCAACTAGTAACAGCCCTTAACTATGATATATAGTAAGACCTACAGATGTTTTCCTGCCGTGCACGGGTTACAGGATCTGAGGAGTTGTGTTCAAAAACAGCTCTGCACTGTATGTCCTACAACTGATTCTCTGGGTTGGTTTCAGTATTTGATGTTGCAGTAACTTACAGTTTCTGACATAATCAAGAGAGCATAATTTCAACCACAAAAATGAAAAAGGAGATGCCTTACAAGAAAGCATTCAAGACTTTTGTTTTCAGTCTTAATAATTCAGGTCAGCCAAAAACCACCGCTTAACATTTACTCTTAACGGAAAGTGTTAGAAGGTAAGAATGCAGTTTTTGTAAATACATCTTTAAGCCCTTTTTTAACGTAACTGCATGTTATTGATCTTTAAAACTACACTCTAAAGCATTTACAGTAAAACAGTGATGCAACTGGCTGCAGGCCTGCAGGAAATCATTTTAGAATGATTTGTTGCATGGCAAATAAAGCACAAGCATTAAAGAGCACACATTAGTTGAAACATATATATATTACATCTAGCTGTTCAATTTTATGTTTTACACAAGAATGTGTTTGCATCATCTTTCTGAACATAAACAGAATTTTTGAAAAATAAACAGCATATTTTCAGCACTTAATTGACACCAATTAATCTGAGGGAAGATGAAGGCTTCACTTCCTGAGACTGAAACAAAATATTATGACGGCATTACTTTTGCACCAAGGGCTTCATTCAATAGATAAATGTATGCATGCTGAGAGACAACGCACAGCCTGTCAAAATTCAAGAAATGTAGCTATTGCAACAAATTCTGCCATGTGCTTTTGGACTCTTTTACTTTAAAGATTAACAGATGAAAAAAAGTGGAATCAAAATTTACCAGCACTTTAAAAAAGTGACATATATTTCATAAGACAGGTGCATAGAAGAAGAAATTAAACAGAAATAGCGGGCAAACTTCTATATATATATATAAGGTTATATAAACCTCTATATTTTATCTTAATTACACAAAAACACTTGCAATGTTTCAGTTTTGACAGGGCGAGGCAATTAATCAAAATTTAGATTAGATCACAATATGTCTTACAGCAATTTTCATATCGGAGCTGATGCAATATTTCTTTAACCTAAAATGTGTCTCAAAACACTACTTTAATGCATTTTTGGAGTCACAGATGTTTTGCTCTATGTTTGCCTTCACTCCCTTTAATACAACAGATAATATCGAATTTGTAATGAGTCAAAATAATCCCTATATTTGGGGGAAAAAAAGAACAACTGTTTTCCAAAATTGTGCAGCCCTAGATTTTAGTAATTAGAACAACATATATAATCAGTACAGCACAATCAGAAAGTCTTCAGGCCCCCTCAATTCTGTCTGGAGCTCAGTCAGAGTGACCAACGAGTTCTTTGTCACCTCTTTTGCAAAGGCCCTCCTCCTCTGTTTGCTGAGTTTGGCCAAATGACCAGCTCTTAGAAGAGTCCTGGTTGTGCCAAACTTCTTCCATGTGAGAATTATGGAGGTCACTGTGCTCTTGAGAACCTTCAGTGCAATAGAATTCTTTGTAGCATTTCCAAAATCCGTGCCTTGCAACAATCCTGGCTCTGAGATCTGCAGGCAGTTCCTTTGACCTTAAATTTAATTTTACCACAGTTCGATTAGAATCAAGGTGTAGAGACATATCAGCAAAAATAAAGAGAAATGGGGGGAATCTGAGCTAAATTTCAAGTGTTTCTGCAAAGAGTCTGAATACTCATGTCAATGTGATATCTCAGATTTTTAATAAATTTGCAAAAATGTCTAAAATTCTGTTTTCACTTTGTCATGATGGAGAACTGAGAGCAGAGTTCTTTTAGTTTTAAAATAAAATTTAAGAATTTTAAAGACATTTTAGAGACCTGAACTGAGAAAATAAAGACTAGTCTCAGCACAGCAAACCACTGTTAATTTTGTCGACTAAAACTATGACTAAAATTGTTCAACAACCTTTTTTTCCCATGGTGAAAACTAGACTAAGACTAGCCAAAGATAGATCTATGATGACTAAAACTAACTAAAAGTAGGTTTATAGTTTTTTTCATCAAGATGACTAAAACAAGACTGAAATGTAATTTAGTTTTCATTTGACTCGGTGATATTTCTCCACTGGTGGTAAATCTGTCAAAAAAGATTGCATCTGTAGCTATTTTGCCTCTTAGCAGTAGAAAGCACGGACCTCAGGTTTTGCAGGGTGCATGGGACACACTACCATGACTTGGAATCAGATTTAGGCATGAGAATAAATGCCTGGGCTAAAAGACTAATATGTGAGGACTTTTTATGGACTAAAAACTAGACTATAATGTTTTTGAGTTTTCATCAACTAAAACTAGACTAAAACTTAAAAGGGTAGAAATGACTAAAATGTGACTAAAAATAAAGGACATGTAATCAAAAGACTAAGACTAAAATTAAAAATAGCTGTCAAAATTAACACTGCAGCAAACAATCAAAAACGAAAGGCTGATGAGAACCAAGGATTTTTTGTTCTATTTTAATTTAATGGTTACGCTATGTCGAATGATAAAGGCAAGTGCATCCCAAATGGTGTGACCTAGGACTTGGTACAACTATATACTACAACTGTACATCAACTAATGATACTGTCCCATGCACTAAAGAGACTATTGTGCCTCAAGATTTTGGCTTGATCTTCATTGTGCCTTGTGCAAAAGGTTTTAGAACCACTGCAAAGACATTTTTGGCCATAAAAACACAAATTTGATGATTTCTGGCACATTTAGTGCCTCTGTCCTATCAGTATAGCATCGTGACACTTACCATAAGGTATATTAGCAGGCTTGCTAAACACTTGATAAATTATAACAAAGGAGACTTACACTTTTTGTCAAGTGAGGCCTGTGGGCTGTATACATTTTAAGTGGACAAAAATTAGATAAACACACATCCTAGTAAAAAAGCCACCTGCAATTTAAGATCTCCCACTAGTAAAAATAGGAATTTTTTAAGACTTTCATGGCCTTAAATTTCAGAAGATGTTTTAAGGCTTTTCAAGGATCTGCAGGGACCCGGTATGTGTAGATTAAAGAGAATAAAAACATTTTCTTTTCAACAGGCAGCAACATAAGAAAGTTGAAAAATGTGCAGGGAGTCTGAATACTTTCTGAATGCACTGCATCTGGATCTCAGGACTTCTATTTTCTAAAGCAGGTATTGATTGTCATTTCATTTTTCCTAGTATCATATTAAAGTTCAAAACTCTGACGCTGAAACAACCATACTGTGAATAATCACATGCATTTACTTGGCAACTACCAAATCCCTGTCATGTAGAGGGGGAATGAACATTACGACACATTTTGTCTGCTACAATCGAGCCATTCAGAAGGAATGATGGAACCAGAAGTTGGGTGTGGGGGTGCAATGAGGGGGCTAAAAGGAAATCATTAGCAAGTATAGGATTCAGTCTCAGTGTAAATCAATTCATTCCAAATTGCCCTGGACTGTACATTTGTGGAGAAGTGCCCCTGATATAATAACACACTGACAGACATGAACAAAAATTGTGTTAAGCGTGTCTCAAATTTCTCCCCCAAACACACGTTTGAAGGACCAAAAGCCAGAGAAAGAGCAAGACGGCGAAAAATGAAGCTCTATATTAATTTGGTGCTTTCATGTATGATTCGCTATCAGGAGCGGCTGTCTTAAATGACTTAACCCAATACCTTTGTGATACCAGAGCCCTGCCAGAGAAGAATGAAGTTTTAATGCAATTATTGTGTTTCCTTTAGTCGACTGGCTGCTTGATGTGCCTAATAGGGCTTTTTAATCTTTTTAAAAGAGCAGCTTTAAATGCCCTTCTAATTGTGACATCTTTGCCACCTGAATGTGACCTTTAGTGGAGGAAGCAGGGCCTCATGGGAGGAGCAATAGGGAATTATTGACCCATAGAGACATCAGGAAGTGAGGTGCAGACCCAATCATTTAGCTTAACTGCACATTCACTCAGACGCTGCAGGAGCTTCAGCTGAATCACTCTGACAATGACTGTAAAAAACAACACAGTGATTTTTCCTCTTACTGAAGAAGAGTTTCTGACAAAGTGAGAAAATTAAATGACCAACCAGTATCAAAATTCTACATGAGGATCAGTGTAATCTGATAAGAGATGGTGCTAAACGCTAGCTTTTTCTTTCAATTTCCTGAAAAACTATAAACTTTCTTTTAAAACTGTTCCATTAAACAGGAAAGTAAATACAGTAGAGCTTTTTTTTGACATTCTTTTTCCTCTGAGTGTTGTCAGTCCATCGAATGATCGTAACTTTTGAAATTTAAAGGTCAGAGATGACATTTCAATAGATGAAAAAGGGTCATGGAAAACTTCATTGACATTTGCTTTGCAAAGGTTTAAAAATAACATACAGCGCTGTATCAGTGTCTCTTTTAGAGCCATGGGCAAGGCTACAAACATGACATCAAAGCGCATTATGCAATTTTTGTAAAGGGGAGGGGTTGGTGGACGGAAATCAGGCTTTTTTCAAGACCACTGCATGTACAGAGCAAACTTTCCATTCAGCAACATTTCCCTATCAGAGCTGCGCGATCGCAAACATGGAAAAGTTGAATAGGTTCAGCAAACACTTGAGGACAAATCAAAGTGTAAAAACTGTGAGCTGTGAAAAATACAGCTTTTGGAGTTACATGAGAGCTTGTCTTTCTCCTTTTCTCTGCAGACTGAGAAAGGCTGAATTAATACAGTGATTAAATAAAATAAAAAACTGAGGCAACATGACTCAGTGTGCTTGGTATGCATGATGGTGTCATGGGATTGCTTCACTTGTTTTATAATCTTCAATTATATACCTAAAAAAAGAAGGCAAGTGTGATGACTGTTTTACAGGTTAAAGTCTGAAAAAAAGTCAGACAAAAGGACAAATGTGTTGTTGTGTTAGGAAAAAACGGTGTTTAAAAATAAGAGGTAACCAGAAATTTAAGCATTTCTTCTCCTCTCATGTGCCAGTTCAAACGGCGTTTGAGAGATCCGCTATAAAGCCAAGTCTGACATTTCTTAGTGTGCAACTGTCAGTGGTGCTGCCTGGGGTTGCCCTTGCTTAACAAGTGAGACAGATGACTGTTTAGATAAGGACACCCCCAGCAGGGCTCTGCAAGCCCCAAGAGCCTGAGTGACTAAAGAGCAGCGACTCTGTCGGTGACACCTCACTTTCAGCCAGTTTATACAGAAATACTTATAAAGGCCGCAAATTCCTTTTAATTCAGGTAAAAGGCCCAAACCATGAGTCTGGAGCAGCTCTGAGAGATGAGGGTCATCAGAGATTAACCCGTGGCACTTTAGCAGTGGGGGAGCAAGAGGGGAGTCGCAGCGGAGCACAACAAACTACTTAACCACCACAAAACATTCCAGCCCCTTCTCAGCTGCAATCCAGTAATGGATACTTCCTCAGCTCCTCGATTGGTCAAAATGTTTTCATACAATAATTTAATTCTGAAACACATTTACAAAGCAGGAGTAATCAATTTTAATTAGTTGATTTTTTTTCATTCGCATAAAATTTAATGTACTGCCATCGATCTCCTTTGTTCTTTAATGCAGTGCCTCTTTCCTGTAATTCGAAGCTTTTCTTTTTCTTTTTTTCCCCTCTTACAGTCAATGATGACATTCTGTGACAAGCAGCTCCATTTGCTATTTTATACGAACATTTCTTGACACAGAGGTAAGCGGGATGTTACTTAGGACCAGTGGAATTAACCATCAAATGAACAAAAAAAAGAACAAATAAATAAATAATATGAAGTTAATATTTAAAGTAGGGATGCCAAAAGACTAGATATTTTAATGGCAATTAATGCCAGAATTTCTGTCTAAATCGTGATTAATTGCATACATTTTATTGCATTTTAAATGTACACTAATTTGCATCCAAAAGTGTTTTTGTCATTTTGGATTTTTGACTTCCTGACTGGACATTGACCTGCTCTTATAGGTATATCAAGATTATGAAAGCAACCACAGAAAAAGGAACTTACTTCAGATTTTAAAGGAAATACAGGAATATTAAAGGATAAATCTTTGATGACACAAGATTCAGTAACTGTTGACTCGTCCACTGTGCGTTTTTAAAGTGAAATGAGACATTAAGGAGCCACAGTGGACTTATTTTTCATCACTGTGGCTGCAGGGAGACACTGACGTGGATTAACCAAAGTGTGCTCAAAAGCCCAATTAATCATGAGATTAATCACTATTAAAAAAATTAGAGCACTAATTGTGGACCTTGTTTAATTGCAATTAACTCAAGAAATCCTGGCAGCCCTAATTTAAACATTTTTGAAGAAGCATCAAATGTTTAAAAATGTATGAAAGCATTTTGGGCTGAGCTTGCAAATTTTATTTTCCTTGGCATGAAAATGGTTTTATAGTCTACAAAAACAATGATGAAATTCCATAGGGATTTTTTATAATAAGAAATAACTGAATTAAAGCATGGTTAAACTTTTTTTATATTAGTTTTGTAGATATTTTAACCACTGGCTGCTTTTTTGAACTTTATAAAAATATTACAGGACATTCTAGCCTCAAAGACGACTGTAAACGTTTTCAAAATTACCAAAAATGTACTGAAAACAATTTTAATTGGTCAAATTTGAACAATTTGAAATATGAAGTTTTATCAGTAACAAACTCTCCTGCATGAATCCGACTAAAGTTCATTTGCAAGCATAAATAAGGTAGGAGTAAGTGGCCGCAGACACATAAGCAAAACACAAAGGCTATTCTTAAAAGTGCCACTGTTCTGTGTGTTGTCCTTCATATCATCAAGGCCCGCAAGCCTTTCACATTCAATTAGTTGATTGAGGCAAAACGCAAGCGGCACCAGCAGCAAACAACGCGAAGCTTGTGTCCGAGCGACACACCACAGAAGTTGTGTTATGGTGTGACAAGAAGAGCTGCCTCCTTCACGAGCAACTTACAGTGACAAGCCTATCCTCCTCTGTTGATCCAAACGGCTCCTCTGACTGAAACACAGAGCACACAGAGAAGCAACTTGAAGTGAACCACGGTGATAAGCACACACCCAATGGAGCTGGGATGCAGGGAGTTGTGTACGATCCTTCCAGCCAGCCAAATTAACCAATAAAATGAGAATAAAGGCCAGTGACAACAGAGAGCGAGGTGTCCTTTTATTGATCAAATTATTCCTTCTTGGGTACACTGTGCCACCAGATGAGAGCGTGCTCACAAAGACAACCAGACAGATTGTGACATTCCACTGACATTATAATCGGGCGTCAACCCTTCTCCAGTCAATAGGCTGAATGCACTAATCGTGCGTCTTGGATCAGCAATTTCATGGTCTTCAAAGGGGGCCAGGAATTGGTGGCATGACCCTCCACACGGGGTGAGACCCATCTTTCCTCTGCAAGTGCCACAGAGGGGAAAAGGGAGAGGAGAGGGACGGTGTTGAGATAGGCGCTTAGGAGCGGGAGCAAAGCCAGAGAAGATTAACATCGCCATCTACTGGTCAGAGCTGGTACAGGAGGAGTCAAAGGGGAGGAGGAAAGCCCGGCAGTTTACCCTTGCGGCCTGTCTTTCACCGAGACCTGTCAGAAACATTTAGACACACTTGCCAAGACAATGGGCCACACATCTACAGCGGCAGATAAGCCAGAGTGAAATCAGCATCAACTGAGGGAGCAAACTTAAGGCAGTGAGTGGACCTTCATTTGGAGTTTGGAGAAAGAGAGCAGGCAGAGTCTGTTCCTGATCACACTAAGTGACAAAGAAAAATGTTGGCTAATTCTCCTTTTCTGGAGGCTCACAACTGCCAGTAAGAATTTAACCTCGAGAGTCGGAGAAGCATGCACAGATCGTGGTGCTGACAGTGTCAGAAAACAACGCTCATCAGGGTCACAGAAGTAGCAGCTCTCTTTCTTCTCATTTAACCCGATGCCAGAGAGGATGCAAACACGACAGCTAGTCTGATTGAATAATAACTCTTCATTTCAACCTTTCTCTACCAGTGATGCTCCACATGATAGATTTTATTGTTCATAAAGCGACAAAAGCATGTGTGACATTTGGTTTATACATGCCACACCTAAACATAATCCACCTCTTTAGAAAAAAGTTCAGACAGAAATTTCAGGTTTTGCAACGTGGTTGTGTGATGCGGATTGTAAATGACAAGACAAACTTTCACCTAGGTTAGCTGTTTTATCTGCATTAAATTATGTAAATGCCTGCTCTATTTTAGGAGCACAGAATACAACTTTTAAAACATGTCTTATATCTCTAACAGTGTTAGGAAACTATTGCACTATACTGTTTCAAAGAAGGCCATCACTGCTAATCTATCTTGCTTCCCTCACTATTTTAACGTCTCCTTAAATGGGAAGATTTATCAGATCAGAATACCAGAACTGAACAAAAAAAGGAGCAATCAGGCAGGAATGTTGCAAGTCAGTCCTGCACAGCACCCACACTTTTTTATGTTAGAGGCAGTGGTCACAGTTAAGGCGTCAACACCCATCTGAACTCTGCATCAACTCATGCAGTGACGGGGGGGGAAATACATGTTTTACCATGCTCCTTCAAAAGAAAGAGGACTGGAGACGACCCGCAGTGAACCACTATAATGTCACACAGGGTGGCGTGTTACAGAAAAGGGGCTGAGTTGGCAAGCAGCTCAGCAGCAGACGCGCACCTGTTCTGACATTTTCTGTCGACCTTGACACAGAAAACACATGACAATGCCACTCTCTCCTTTTCAGAAGTACAGGCCGTTTGATGAAGCCTCTTACTTTTTTCGTCCCTGTGATTCTTAAAACTCCTTTCCACATGGTAAAGAAGTGGAGAAAGACATGACGCAGTCCTATAGAAGTGAGGAGGGAGAGACTGAAGGCAAGTCACGTAGTGGCAGTAAATTACACGGATAAACAGGGAGTTCTAGAGACAAACTCAAATCTGATACTTTGCCTTATTTGGAGAGAGCAGCATAGTATGAGCTCACCTCCTTCAAAACCCTAATTTTACAATCAAAATTATCTGAAAATCTGACAAAAAGACCTCTGCTTTTTCTTTAATTTATTCCCTTTCCCTTCACTACCCCTCACCCCTTCTTTGGAGGTTTATGACAGAGCCACAATGCATCCATCCATCTACTATTTTAATCAAAGAGAAAGCAAAGTATGGCTGCCAGGAGAGCAGCAAAAGAAAACAAATGCAATCTTCCTGTTAATCACTGCATTAACAAGGAGTCAAGAGTGTTGACGCACATAACAGGGAGGAGAGCCAGTCCAGGTGTTGGATAATTGTCAGTTGTGCCAGTGGCTATGGTTGCTTTTTTATGGTGCCAGCCTCTGTTTCACTGCTGGTCTACACTTGTGCCCCACCTTAATGATAGCTTTTTAAAGTCCTCTTTCTGCTGAACACGGCATACAGACACAAAGAAGTCTTGGCAGGCGTTTCTGACGGTAGTGGACTATCGATGAAGGCGGAGAAGTCCTGCTTTAGACAGTGCCAAGGTTTCATGAGACGAGAGAAACTTTGATTTAAATAAAAGGACAAAAATCTCTGAAATTAACAAACAATACTGAAATAGGAGTGAAAAATATCAAAGCCAGGCCTGCCCCACATTTGGCTGGGCCCCTAACACTTTTCATCAATTTTGTGCAATTTTCACTAGTTTTTTTACTTTTTCAACCCTTTTTGCCAGTTTAAGTCATTTTTGCCCCAGTTGAACCCCTTTTCATCACTTTTTGCCACTTTACACATACTTTTCCCACTTTTAACCCATTTTTGCTTATTTTGTAATCCTATTTGACTTCCTCTTCTTCCTATTCTGCTACTTTTTACCTATTTTAGAAACCTTCCACCCTTTTGTCTCTGTTGACTTATTTTTTCCACTATTTAATACTTTTCATCACTTTTTTACCCCATTTTTACAAATTTAAGCCACATTTTTTAATACACATTTTTGCCACTTTTAACCATTTTTTGCCATTTTAAACACATTCTTACCACTTCCAACCTACATCTGCTTAGAGTCCATTTCACCGGCTTTTCTGCCCATTTTTGCATTTTTTAACCCATTTTAATTCTGCTTTAGGCAGAGTGGTTTAAATTTTTAGACGGATGTATACTTTGCCATAAATAAATGGTGCTTTGACAAGAGTGGTTAGTTTTCAGGTAAAAAAAAATAAACTATGGTCATCACATTTTTGCAACTATTACTTGCCACTATTTGGTCACTTTGTCTTATTTTCAACAGTTTTAGCCTCTTTCAACCCATTTTTGCCTTCTTAAGTGAACTGTTGTCACATTTTAACCTTTTTTTTAATCACTTTCTGCCACACTTTTCAAACTCATTGACAAATTTTAACTGCATTTCATTGTTCATTATATCCATTTTTGCCACTTGAAACCCTTTGTTACCATTTTTTTAATTACTATTTTTTCCACTTTACTACGATGTTGCTCACTTTTAACCCATATCTTCATATAACTATCACAATCTCATTTCACTACTTTTTTGCCTGTTAATGTGTATTTAACCCAATTTAATTCTGTTTTAAGCAAAGGGGTTTACATTTTTAGAAAGCTATATACTACCATAATAATTGCTGCTTTAATAAGAGTAGCCTATTTACTATTTAGGTTTTAAAAAAATATGGTTATCACATTTTTGCAAGCACTATTTGCCATTTTTAAATACATTTTGTGCAATGTTTGCCTCTCTTTTGCCACCTTAAGCAATTTTTTTTGCCAAATTTGAACTCCTTCCCATGACATTTTGCCACAAAGTTTTTGCCACTTTTAACCCATTTTTGCTCATTTTTAAACCCCTTTTACCTCATATTCTGACATTTTTGAAAAAAATTTTGCCACTTTCCACCCTATTGCCTCTGTTGACTCATTTTTACCAATATAAACCTTTTTTTAATCGATTTTTAAGCCCATTTTGTCTAACTGTAATGTTTTTACACCAATTTTTGCCACTTTAAATACATTCTTTGTCATTTGAGACCCCCTTTATCATTTTTCTGACAATTTTTGCCACTTTTAACCCATGTCTGCAATTATTGAAATCCCATTTTACCAGCTTTTCTGCCCACAAGTGGATTCTTTTTACCTATTTTTATTGTGTCTTAAGCAAAGAGTTTTACATTTGTTAAAAGGCTATATACAACCAGATAAATAAATGCTGCTTTGATAAGACAAAGGCAATTAAAAAAAATTAGGACTGTCAAAGTTAACGATTTAATATCGCATTAACTCAAACTACTTTTAACGCCACCAATTTTTTTTGTCGCACGATTAACGTATTTACCTTCTGTGTGACCCGTGACCCATTCTGTAGTTTGTGAGATCAGGAAGCGGCGCCGTTGTGATGCATTATGTACCGGCTCCATAGCAGTGCTGCCCCTTTATAATGGCTGTTGACTGGTCCAATCACGTCTCTTAAAGGTCTGTTTACCCCTCTCCCATCCCCACTCAGCTCCTGCTTGAAAGTAAGTCAGAAGTATTTGGAGAAAACTAAACTTAAGCACTTAAATGATCGACTGGAACAGTAATTAACATCAAATGAAAAAAAAAACAGTCAATCCAGATGCGGCAAAAGTGTCAAAGACTCTGCAGTCCCTACAGGAGATGGTCTGACGCTGGTAAATAAACAGATACATCATGTGGAGGAGGAGAAGCTGGTGTGTGACAGGGGAACAGAGGTGAGCATGAGAGTGAAGCAGTGAAGAAGTTCTGTATAGCATCATAATCTAAGCTATAAAAGCATTATTAGACTGTGGGTCTCCTTTATTTATGAAGAAAAAAATGGTTTGAGATTAAATCTGTTGCTTTTCTATGATCTGAAGAATGAAGAGACGGTTAAGTCCTCTTACTATACCTTAAAAGTTCTCCATTTAGACTTCTTTAACTTTGTGTGTTCATGAGTTTTGAAAAGCAGCTTTAAATGTGTGTTTATTGACATCATTCCAGTAAATCTACTGGACTGATGACAGTAATTTCTTACTGTCAGCATTTATTTTACATTTGGGCATTATTTAATTTGAAAATAAAAGACGATAAATAATAGCAGACATTTTTTTAAGTAATGACTTGCCTTTTCTCATGAGTAGGGCAGATGTGTTCACCTTACTCACCTCTGACCACATCAGAACAGTGAAACACCATTAGATGTGTCTGTGCCTTACTGCTGAGCTCTCAGTGGAGACTTGACTTCTTCCAGTAACCTGTAGTGTGACTCTCTAACTGTATTTAGTCTCTCGTTTTGTATCATCGTGTTGTGAGTCCTCTTGGTGTAAAGGGATGATTGTGAGTCTTTATTTCCCCCATGTGAGGCAGAAATTCTCTGCTTTAGTGTGAAGGATCCAGGAATGATCTTTAAGTGATTTAAACTTCACTGACCATGCTCTTTATGTCCATGTGTGATGATGAGATCTGTTGTTCTGTATTAAGCTGCTGAGAACAACAGAGGAATTAACTTATAGAAGTCTGAAGTTGGACATTACATTGTGGTAATATTCAGTAATGTTACATTAAGGTCAGTATCTCTATCTGTTGTCCTTGTTGGGCTTGAGTTTACCTTTTTTTTGCATATTTTTGAAGCATTCAGTATCTCTAAGCTTAGTCTAGAGATTTTTATTGGACATAATCTGCTGTTGTTTTGTGTTGTTGACATGAACAAACACTTGCATGAAGAAAGCTTTTTTGTTTATGTGTGTTGATAGGTTTAAGGTTTTTAAATCATGAGAAATATCCATTTATGGTACATAGATCAGAAAAAAGTCACACTACCTGAGAAAAAAACAGCAACTTATCAGTAATGATTCAAACTTATGCAACAGCAGGTGAGAATAACGTCTTTCTGAGAGGAGGAGAGGAACAGTGAGGCTCAACTTTCCTTTAAAACATCTAGAAAACTCCAGTTTACTGGAACTGCACCACCACATCACACATCTAAAGCTAGGCTAATTAGAGTGCAAAATCTTTGCTTAGGTGCTTAATTTTTCATGGGTTTTAAGATAATTTATCTCAGTTTCTGTTTTCTGTCACTTTCGTTTTAGTCTGGAGTAGCCCCATTATCTCTTTTTTTAAGATTCCCTCGATAAAGCCACAATCTCAGGGCGCCACACACAGAGAAACTCTGAAATCCCATTAGCATTTTGCTTTCATTATTTTTAATCAAACCCAGAAAAGTGACACATATTAATTAATATCCATTACCAGTTTTTTGCCCCTCTCTGAGAGAAGACGTTGGGGGGAAAAGAAGCAATTAACTTAACAAAATAATCAAAAAAATTGTTTCAGAAATCCCTGATAAATGTCATGTGAGGTCCCGTCTAAATGCAAGAAGTGTAATACATTCTTGCTGTCATATTCCATTAAACTGCTATTACAGTCCTGATAGAACTATTAGTCACTACATTATTAATAACATTAATGTATTTACATTTTTGGTGTACAAGGCTGCTTTCATGCAATAATTTATGAACTCCACTTCAGATGTGTTATAACACTCCCCATCTAGGCTCTTTTGTGCTTATTATTGATTGTGAAAACGGTCAAAATTCAAACTCATATCCCCCTCTGCCCTCCCCAAAAGTGCCCTTAATGTATTGGAGTGGGCTGTTTACATTAAAGGACTGGAATAAAGTGCATTTACATCTGAAGCATAACTTCATAATTTACATTCCAACATTTATTAGAGGTGACAAACGAGCATTTGGTCCACTCGTGCTTTTCCACAATGCAGCACTCATTCAATCCATATAAATTACAGCTGGGCGAGGGAGTGCAAGAGCAAATTATTTTATTATATTTATGCATGTATGACTCTATAGGGGGTTACTAAGACAAACAGGGAATTACTTGATTAGGCCAACTGTGGTTAACAAAGAAAGAAATATGACACTGTGGGCCCGGCCAATCAAATTTCAGGATTATTTAAACGTTTGGCCCCTATTCAAATATCTAAAATGTACTCATGTTGTTGTAAAAGCTTTTAATCTACACCACTGCTGTATCTATAAAACGAGTCAAATGCAGCCCCTATTTAAGCTACTTTTACAGTGGTTTTTTATACAATATAGAGAGCTATTTTTAGCACTGCTCTTCCAATAGCTCACTTTCAGCTGGAACTAATATTATTCAATTAAAAGAAATTTGCCTAAAAGCCAGTATTACATTACATAATTAGACAGGGCAGCATTTTCAGAAGTGTAGTTACAAACGCGCTGAGGGGATCCCAGCATTTGAACAAATATCTGACGCTGTAGGGGAGCTTGCCGACAAATTAACAGCTAATAACTTACTGGGAAGCCAGATAAAAAGAGAAAAAAATGTTCCCCAAAGTGTCAATTACAAATAATTTTTCCTCTGATTTCCACACTTGTGAAAGCGTGGTGTGTTAAAAAGCCTTCTGAATAGTGTGCCATGTTGTTTCCTTTTTTTTTTTCAGTTTTACTCTCTGGAATGATTCAAATAATTTTGCCCTGGCAGCGAGACTGTTAAGGATAGCTCCGAAAGCGTGAGCATATGGCTCCCTTGTGAGAGCACTTGCTGGTCAGAGAGGAGAGAGACAGACAGACGGGGGTGCAGGGACAGGGGAAATGAAGGGGGCTTCAATCAAAATTCATGTTCATTAAAATCAGAGGGCATCACAAAAATGAGAAAGATGCTGACAAATCAAAGGGTCTCAGTACCTGAATTACCATAGTCATTTACTTATTAAAGCCAGGATGCTTCCTGTCAATCAAGAGCCATCACATTCTCCATTTGCGGCGGAAAGCTGGCGTAATTGCTTCTCATACTAATCAACACAACTTGTGTAATTATGCCTTGAAAGTGACATTGGAGGCCGAGAGCGATGTGAGCAGTCTTGACAGCGGAGACATCTCAGATTCATCGGGAGATTTCCAGCCCTCGCTGCGAGGAGACAAGCCACGCTCAGACCAAGTTACTCACTCGAGCAGTTTACAACCATAAACACAAAGAAAAGACAATAAATCAGGCTGAAGTAATTACAAAGCAGAATAGAGAGTATAAAGGAAGCTCAGCTCAATAAGGCCACTTTCCCAAGTATATTGAGGCAAAATGACTGCACTGTAATTAAACTGCTGTCGTATTTCTGTCATTTCTTAAGTAAACATATTATGACAGTTCACTAAATTGTGGGAGAATAGGAAATTACAGCTCTGTTACCATGCTGTTTACATTAATATACTCGCTGAGACGAAAAACCCTACAAATAAAGACCTAAGTATTCATTAAAGTTTATTGAATTCGGCTTAATCACAGACTTTACATGTGTCTCCAAAATGAACTTTGCATAAAACTAGCTTTTACATTCCTCTGAGCATTGGAAAAATATCAAAACCATATTCCCAGGCTGCATCTGTCACTAGTCACACTGCGGCCCAGCCAGGAAGGTCACCGCGAGGTCAGATTACGGCTACAAATCAAGCGCCACGGGTCATGACATGAGACTCCATCTAGATAAAATATGTGCATTATTGGCATCCACCGACAACAGCTTCTTCTTCATAAAGCAAAGCTTTAGAGAAAATAAAAGGATTTCCAGTGCTCTCCTCAAAATCCCAGATAAAAATGCTATTGTCGGGCCAGATGACAGAAAAACCACAAAATAAATAAAATGTAAAAAATGGGTTGGACTCATCTGTGCTCATCATTTTCAAAGCGGTGGGAGGAACCGTCAGAAATAAAATGTCACCAACATCAAAAAGAAGTCGACTGATAATTCTGGCATACCATGAGGGGAGTAAGACTAATGATTTCATCTGTGAACAGACACACGGATGAGAGATTTATGGCTCGTAAAAAAGTTCAAACGACAGAAAAACCAAAAAACTCTTTCTGTGTCATTCCACACTCATGACCTCCATACTGCAGCACATGTTGAAGACAAAGAAACGTTCTTTTGTGGCCAAAAGCAGTGCAGTTACTGATAGAGAAAAGAGAGGCTTTTACAGGAAAAGCTCCTGTGATTCACTCCCTGTGTTCAACTCTAATGAGTCAAAAAGTGTGACCTGCACTTAAACAAGAAGTCACAGCCAGAAGCTGTAAACTCATTTTCCCCATCTGAGCCAGCAACGTCGGCAGGACCTGGAAGATGTGCTCCGAGCATGCACGATAAATCTGACGTGAAATCATAATCATAAAAGCAATTAGCTGACCCTGCGCCACTCGTCCTTGGACATGACAGTGAGAATTCATACAGAGTCCTCTAAGGAGGCTTGGCTGCAGGGTTGGGTGAGGAGGGGAAAAAGTGCAACACAGCAACAATAAAATGGAGGGCCCTTCCTGTATCATTAACCACCGAAACAAACAGCGCATGATGCACAATGAGTGTTGTGCTGAGAAAACAGAGAATGGACTTTTTATGCTTTTCAGAGAGAAAACTTCACTGAAACAAACAGCGATGATTCACAAGTAAGCCTGTGAGCGAAAAGAACAGCTCTGATGCCACGTCTTCTCCACGAATCTGCGCTGTAAAACATTCAAGAACAAAGTGTCAGAAAACTTCCAAAAAAAGTTGAGACATAAACATGAAGGAATATGCCTCCTTTGTTCCGAGCATGCAGAAATGTTTACAGTCAATCTGACAGAATATTAATTTATTGACTGTGAGATGGCAGGTGATAAGATTTATTCCACTTTTCTCTTTCAAGGAATGCGTAACAACCGGAGAAACCTCTCCTCTCATACACCTTCACATGTGCGCACACACCGTTTCATCGCCATCACTTCCCACTCAGTAATTACAGAGAGGCCGAACTAGTGGCTGCCACCTAGTGACCGTCTTCCCCAATAATCATGAAATATCTCTATGGCTCGCGCCCCCACTCGGACCATAACTCTCCTTTACTGCAGACAGCTCCAATAAAGGATTACAATTACAATTAAAGTAATGAGCAAAGAGGAAAAAAGGAAAATCTCACAGAAGGTTCCCCTGACTAACTAAATGGTAGCCCAGTTTCTGGACAGAATGGAGTAACCATAGCAGACTCATTACTGGCTCCCATTTCTTATTCTGCCCCAATAATTAATTTGGAGCATGTTGAAACCTGGAGTCCTCCAAAATTAAAGTAATGGGTTTAAAAGTGATGAATGTGAAATGAATTGAAATATGAATTATCAAATAACAGATTAACTTCTTGTTACTTTTGCTTTATGGCAGTGGAAAAGTATAAAGGTTCAAATCACTTAAAGTGTCATTAATTCTTTTCCATGAGCTATTTAACCCAGTAAAGGCACACACAAACTTACAACTAAGGTATTTTTTTCTCAAACACATGACCCATATGATAAAGGCAAAAAAAAAAAAAAAAAAAAAAACTGAGTCATGAACCCGAGAGTAACCTCTGACTTCCTGGTATCTCCGCTGTGTTACATTTGTGATACACCCACGCTCGAGTGATGAAAAAAAAATCTCTTTTCATAGCGAGCATATGAGGAACATCTGTTTGCCTGCTTCACAGGGCTCAGCAGAGGAGCAGCCAGGGAGAGAGAGGTGAAATGAGGAGAAAAAGAACCCAAAGAAAGACAAAAGGGAGGACAGTCAGTGGTGGACCCATTACCAACCTGCCAGGTCCCCCACGACTCGCGTACTGTACCTTTCTCCTCATCTCTACAGTGCCATGGCTATTGCAGAGGGGCTACGGAAATTTGGAGACTGCTGAGCCAAAACAGATCACTTCAAAGTGGCTTATTTAACGCTTGCTAAATTTTTCATCACAGTCGCTTAATATCCTGGGGAAGGGGAGCTTTTGAAGTTGCTGTGAGACCGGGGATGTTCTTCTTACAATTCTTTTTCCCCTCCCATTACCACCCTCCCTCTGCTGCGCTAAAACCCACAAACCTAAACACATACACACTCAGTTAACTCAACATTTGTACACACTGAGGTGTGCACATAATACAGATGCACACTCTTGTACACAAAAACCTCCCTGACACACAGACATGCTGTTTTAGTAAGGATTGTGATGTTTAAGCCGGCAAATTGGAGGACAAGACTAATTCATGACAAAAAAAGGAATTGGAGGACTTTCCTTGGACTTGTTTATACTTAAAAAAAAAACAATTTCAATATTGTTTGGTATGTGTGCATCAGTGGGTATAAATGTGTTTGAATGATGTTCCACCATTTTCATGCATCAGGTTTTAGAATAAAGGTATGTTTTAATCAAGTCAAGTTCACTTGGAAAAAAATTAACCCCCCCACCACATTTTTTAACTTATCTGGAATGCATCCTTTTCTTATTACAGCATGACACATGTCTTTTCTGAAGAAAGCACCATCTGAGATAGTAAATTCATATAATAAAAATGTTTGTAGCATGTATATCATCTCCACTACTGGTGCTAAAAAAACCTAAACTTTCCTATTTTAGTTTCATTTGGAGCTGCACTACATCCACATTAGAACAATCAAAGTATTTCAAATTATTGTGATCATTTTTACTAGAGATGGGTCGATCCACTTATTTCAGGTTGGATATGAGTCCGATACATCAGCACTGATACCGATATAAAACCTGCTATTAAAAAAAAAAAAAAATCATGATTAATGTTCATATTGTTTTTGGTGTCTAAGGAGGATACACAACGCTCTAGTAAACTTGTAACAGGATTTCTTATTTAAAGACCAAAAATATTTGAAAATGCATAGAATTTGATATTATTCCCACAACTATAAAAAGTGATTATGTAAAACCAATTATCTACAATTACAAAAAAACCCTCCTCAAATTAGTCAAAAATGATCTAACCAAATAGAATATACCTAGGGACTATTGCAGCAGGAAGCAACAGATGTCAAGTTTTCAAATCCAAAACTGATGTGGCCGTCCACAAAAAAATAGCAGCAAAAGAAGAACTAAGAACTTTTATTTTGAAGTGTTTGTTGGAAGTTTATTATTGATTTGACTTATCTTTAGAAGCAGCCAAAGTCTTAATAATCAGCCCCCCTGTCTCTCTATATAGCAGTTTTTCTGACCTCGCTTAACGCTACCACCTGCTTCTTTGAATCAACGTGGACTTAAAATAAGTGAGTCATGAGTTAAAACACCTTTAAACTAAGGATGAACGAAAATAACCTTATTGCAATTTTTTCAAGCATTGCAATAGCAATTTAAATGATTTTTTTATTTTCTCATCTTATGTATTTTTCAACAAACATAGGAAGTAGTAAATAATTCTATATTATAACCAATACAATATTAAACAGATCAAACTAGGGCTAAAAGATGATGAATTTTATGCAATTCTCATTATGATTTTTGAAAAACTACAAAAATGAGGAAAGTAGGATTTTTTGGAAAAGTATTAAAACAATACACTTGAAGGATTGCATGCTGTGTAAGGCACAACATTTCCGCTGGGAAAAAAAAAAAGTTTTAAACTGGCATTTTGACACACATTGCAAGTTGAAGAAATAGCCTATTGTATCTTCTGCGATTTGAAAATTGCAGCAGGCCACATTGCAATTTAATCTAAAGTTTAGTGAATTGCCCAGCCCTACTTCAAACTGTTGTTGAAGCTGCTGTCATACGAGTCGCTGCAGCTTGCATTAAAAGCCAGACAGGCTGACGGAGTAGACCTACCTCATGATGCATTATAGATATTAAATTTAAGAGTTTTCCTCATTACTGTGTTTCACATTAGTCCCCCAGACACAAACTGGTGAGGTTTGTATTATGAACTTACTGTCCTCAAGTGTCTGAGATGAATATGATGAGTGGAATCAGACTGAGCTGCTGTCTCTCACATAGCTCAACGCTATGCCAGTGTGGAACTGTACTGAACTCTTGTGTGCCTTGTGTGTTTGCACACCTCCCTGCAGTCTCATGCCCTTATATGGGCATAAAAGGGGCATTTCTTTCTGTTAATTTGGAGAAATGTGCATGTGCTTTGAGATTATGGGCACCTAGCATTGTTCAACTCAAGAAAACAGGTATGAACAATTCAGCAGTTTAAGAATGTGTCATGAACCCCATGTATTTTTCTCTAAGAAAATTTCTTAAGAACAAATTTAAGGAAAATCTTTGGAAGATACTGGAAAATTATTTTTCCACAAAGTAAAAAAATAATTAATAATGAAAAACTTTTAGTGTCTTTCTTACTGTACAATTTTATTTGATACAAATTTCTGTCAAATTTAGCGTTTTATCACTTGTAATAGGGAAGAAAACAAAATCTCTTCATTAAAGTAAAAAATAAGATATTCATCATGGCTTAATGCCTAAATAATGCTGCTTTCATATCTCATCCTGTAACATGCGATCAAAGGTTCTTGTCCATTTCTAATTATTGTTTTGATATGTTTGGGTGCAGCTGAAAGCAGTAGGGACATACTGATTAGAGGAGACGAGGGGTGAGTGCAGGGTGTCACTGCAGGAGGAGAGCACAAAGACTATGAAGAAATGAGAAGGAAAGGGAGGGGGCAGCTGAAGGTGGGAGGAGAGGAGGAGCGGGGGTTATATGGAGAAGAAGCAGGTCGGGGTGAGAGCGAGAAAGGAGCATTGCCAGCGGCAACAGCAGCGGCTGGCAGTGACTGGTATACCAGTCATCTATGGAACACACAATCACATGGTCGCTCCCTTTTTCTCCCTCTCTCTCACAGCAGGTCCAGACTGGCCCCTCTGGCCTGGACGGGGGCAGAGGCTGTGGCACTGGCCCCTGAGCTGGGCCCTCTTGCCACAGAGGAAAGCCCACGCCATGCAGTCTGCCAGGGCCTGCTGATCTGGGCGAGGTGAGTCAGAACCTGTTAACATGACTGGTGTCCCCAGCCTGACACACTGGCTGCTCTGACATGCACATGTGCACATAAATGTTATACAAACGTGTGCGCTCTCTCTCCCTCCCTCTCTCTCTCTCTCCCTCTCTCTCTCTACCCTCTCAACCCTGCCAGCACTCCCTTTCCTCTCATCCAGATAAAATCCTTTCAGACACAAATTTCAATTATTCACCTCATCCAAATAATGCCATGTGACAAGAATTATCCCTACTGTAATAATCCACTTAACTGGGAAAGAGCAGCTCATCAAAAAGAGAAAGGAGAAAAAGGGGCTGAAGTGATGGTGGTGGCGGTGGGGGAGACTTGTCAACCAGTCTCGAATCAGGACCCTCATAACAAGAATTTCTTCCCTTTTTGAGGAGGCAGTCTTGAAGCGCACTGGGATGATGAAATTGAAGTAAATTGAAAGAAAGCCTGGGAGAATGCTCCCACAATCAATAACCCCAGGATTAAATTAGCCTTGGCATGAAGGGATGATGGGGGGAGGATGAAGAGTGAATGGTGGTGAATGACATTGAGACATGTAGGCTGAACAATGCAGCACTGCTCTAACCTGGATGTGTTGTCCAAACAAGGACAGGGAATGTACCTGTGATGGACTCCATCCCAATTAGCGAGGAGACAGTCCTGCCTATGATCACTGTCATCACTTGGTCTTATAAACACTTTTTCACACTATATTGAAATGTTTGTGATAATCAAATGTGGTTATATTTCTTACATTTGCATGTAGTCATAACTTCAACAACTTCAGTGCACCAGCAAGATTATAGAAAATGTTAAGCAAAAGTTTCTAAGATGTTTCCCCTGAATAATTCTTTTAAAAAATTATAGTTTGTTATTTTCATGACTTTAGAATGGCTATTATAACTGTACTACTATGGTGGAGCAATTATTGAATGCTGTGCTTGAATTTTATCCAGAATAAACCTAAAAGAATTAAAAGGATACTTGTTTTTGTTTATTTTTCATGAATTCAGGGTGGATTGCAAAATTCTGTCATCATCTTTGTGCCACCTTCTTACCCTTTAGTGCTAGGTGATGATATCCACTCATCGGCTGTCTTCATTTCTAGCTGCATCTACCCATTTAAGGAGCTAACCTTATTGCACCATTCAGTTATAGCTCTGGTAAGATGCCAGACAACAAAATTACATGTTAACAAAATAAAGTTGTAGATTATTTGTTGATTTCTTGTTTATTTTCTCTACATTACTTAAGCATATAGATATACTGAATAAAGCACAGGAGCATTTCCAGGCTAAATTGGTTATTTTGTGTCTTTATAAGATTTTTAAAGTCATTCTGCTTTTGGATATGTTTGCTTGTTATTTGCCAGAAACTTAGTTAACTTTCCTGCTGATTTTCTTGGCCACAACACTCTTTAAAAGGATTTTTTCATCTTAACGACTTACTCCTGTTTAAATAAAATCAAAATAAAGATTATATTATGGTTCCAAGTTCACAGCTTGGAAGATGATCCTAGGGCATTCATCTTTGTAAAATCAAGACCTGTTATATAGTTTAAATCTAGCTATGTAAGTCTTATTCTGGACACAAGACTACAATAAATTCAAAATCAATTTTGACTCATTATGGATCATTATCTGCACAGATAAAAAAGTGTGCTTAACTACCGACTACAGAAGTATGTAGGGAAAGTTTAACACCACAGATGATTAAAGCGGCCTCGGTGTACAGCGACAGCTTAAAAAAAACTTTTCTACATTCTTTTTATTCTCTAAAGGCAAGGAACATAAAGTTCACTCTCATTATGGGCTTGTGGACATCAGTCTGGCACTTAAGTTACCCACTGCTAATTAGAAGCTGTTAACTCTTGATATTGCCGAAGAAATGTGTAATGTCCTCTGAATGGCCAACAGAAATAAGTTTGTTGATGTAGAAATAAAAGAAAATGTATCTGAATCAAAAGATCAAACAAACTGAACTCAGTATTCTTTTACACTGTGGCGTACACCAATAAGTTAAGGCAGTTGTTTTGACTTCTTATTACAAAACTAAAGTACAGCAATAGACCTGTGGTATTAGCTGCTATTTTCTTATATGTTGCTTTGTTTATCCTGTCAGTCAAGTTATATGTATTAAAACAGAATCCTTACCAGTGCTTCTCTGGGAGCAGCTGCTGGCACATCTCCAGGTGGAAGTACAGGCTGAGAAAATAAAGAAACACTTGTGTAAGAGTGCCATCTAGTGGAAGGCAAAGGTTATACTGTGTTCCTGCAGTAAGAACAAAACTGCACTGGAAAATAGAGACTGTCTTTCTTTCTGTCTGTCAGCCTTACCATCTATTTAGACTAAAATTAACACTTCTGTTACTTGAGTTTCTTCAAAGCCTCCTTGATTTGCTGAATTCCCCAAAAATCTAGTAAACTGGAGAATAAAACAATAAGAATTTACATTGTACTTAACATGCTTTAGCCTGTACTAGTTAAGTTAAAGAAAGTAGTCAAAGAAACAGCAAAACAGAAGCTTGATACATGCACAAACTATGTAGGGATGCATCGGTTTAACACTGGCACCCACCGATAGCAGCTGAGGTGGAAAAAGTACAAGAAAATTGTACTCAAGTAAAAGTAAAGTTACTTTGGTTAAAATTTGCTTAAGTATCACGTTAAATAACTGGCCTAAAAATATACTCTAGATAAAGTAAAAATTATTAATTTCAAGTTTACATTAAGTTTTGATTATGGAGTAGCTACTGAGGAGGTGTACAGTAAACCGTATGCTTTCCTTAATGGCAATAACAACATTAGAATATGGATCTCCAACCAGGCTTTTAAGGTAAAGTCACACCTTTATGATAAATTGGAATGAAACAGCTGTATTGGGAGGTAGTGTGGAATCTCGTCTGGCTTCAAATGCTATGTAGTCAAACCCAAACAACAGGCCTGATTCATCCTGTTGACAGAAAGTTAGAACCTTCACATTTTGACTGTTAGCCTAGTTGTTTATTTTTTTTGTTCAGTAATTGACTTTTTTAAAAATGTTATAAATAGGGATGGGAATCAAGAACTGGTTCCAGTTGAGAACTCATTACAACTGGTTTAATCCAATCGGCCTCATTTACATCCAATCTTAACAATTCCCTTATCAATGCTTTACTTACAAGGAAGTAAACATGACAGACATTCACAAAATGACATGAACAGCTGGACGTGCAACGTCTATCGAACAGTGATTTCATGCAAGGCATGCATCTTTTTGTACAGAAACTGTCAATTTTGTACAAGATTTCCACTTATCTTTACAGTATATGTCACCGACTCTTTTTAAAGGTGGCATATGTCTTTTTCAGTGTTCAGAGAGAAAGAGACTCAATAAAATTTGAGTTAACAGTGAAAGCCCATAGGCTATAGTCTACTATTTCCAAAATGAAAATTCACAGGATGGACTCGATAAGGGAATCAATAAAGAATTGAATCAATAAGCAGAATCAATAATGGCATTGATTTCAGTCTCACCAAATGTCCTGCATACAACACAACCTGATTGGCTAGATGTCATAAGTACCAGCCAATCACACTTAAAAACACTTAAGCCTGGGTGCCACTGACACAGTGAGCATATGAAATCACTTCTGTTTTTCCTGCTGTCACTGAGTTGCTCTGTGCAGTTCCTTATGCAGACAAAACAAGGGCTAAATTGTTTACAAAATTTTCCTTCATTTTGATGTTTATGCAAATTTACTTTTGCCAAATTCAGTATATTTTTACATCACAATAAATGTATATCAGTTCTAAATATCAGTTATTATTCTCATTAATAACTAATAATCTGTATCAGTACTGGCCCAGAAAAATGAACATCAGTCAACCCCTAATAAGTCCTCATGTTGGTTCTATCAGTGAGAATCTGAATGCAAGTAGTCATACTTATCCTCAGTCTGGAAATATGTGGTATTGATGCATCCCTAAATAGGAAGTTTTTATTATGCAGAAGAAGTTACCTGTTGAACAAATCGATTTTCAAGGTTTAAAATGAGAGAAAATGTCAGTGTAGTAGTAATGTTACACCAACAGAAGAGATTTTAAAAATCAGTATAGGCTTCTGCATCGGCTAAATAGCTGTTGTAAACATCGGTATGGGCCCAAATGTTCACACTCAGACAACACCAATAATATGGTCTGGAACTTGTTGGACAGAATCTTTAGATCCTGCCTTAAATTCTTAAGGTTTCACCAAAAGGTTTGCAGACTTTTTAGTGAATGCTAGCACTTATGATCATCATGAGATGAGTTCCTAACTAACTCACTTAAACGTGACTTAGTCTGAAATTATGCAAATTTACTCTGTATAGCACATTGTGTACTGCATGCTTTCTGAAACCAGTCTAAAGAATACAGCAGCTAGGTTGATGTCTCTAGCTGAATTTATTAACCAAAACTTTACTTTAAGTTTCTCTTACGTCCTGAATGACCCATGTTTGTCAAGAGCAGGCATGAGTGTCAGTACACAGCCACACGTTTGTTCAGCTAGCAAATGACCTTTCTACATGTTATCAATATCTGAACATAAAAGAAAACAGAAAGATTTATAACTTGACAAATGGGACACGAACACGTGGTCAACATGAATAGCAACCGTCAGGAAGCTATGTTAGCACTATGTGGTAATGTAAATGACCGTCATTCGGGTCATTTGTCGTCCACTTGTAAACTTAAGCATGTCTGAGAGACAACTTTGGAAACGCTGCAACAGCTAGCATGCTAACTAGCAAGTATGCTAACCTTTGCTCGTTGAGAAGTTCCCAACGTAACAAATGAAATATCGTGTGTCGCAAATATGTACACGTCTTAACAGTTCGTTGCTGTAAAGGGACAGAAGGAGACAAATGCTTTACTGGCATAAATATTGACCTGTGTTGGTGGATCAGGTTGATCGGTGGGTTCCATTTTCCTTCCAATCCCTTGTTTGCTAGCAAGCTGCTCGAGTGAATCACGCTCGATTGCTTTTCCTGAATGGGATCAACATTCCGTATTCAATCCCACAAGTTTCAGTAAGGTGAAAGGAGCACGGCAGTTCATGCGACAGGCTGATCCAACAACATAGTTACCAAGCCTACCTTGCTCTTCAAAGCTGCCACGAAATCTATAATGTAGCATAAATATGTTTGTTGAGGGCCAAAAGTTCACGAGCTTTAAAGAAGTTACCAATGCATTAGTACCTTATTTTACCGCCCATACCTGACAGTCTTATTGCTCCAATAAATAAAGGCCAGTATGACTATGTAGTATTTCTGAGACAAAAAGCTGATTGCAGTAACAGTCAGGGTCATATGCAGGGTTTTAGAAATACTGCTGAGGTCCAGCACCCCAATTTCCCTGATTAACGTATTTGGATTTGAAAATGCAAGAGGGAAGTCTGGGCTTCCCTGCTTAAGCTGCTGACCCCGTGACCCGACCTCAGATAAGGGAAGAAGATGGATGGATGACAAGATAGTATTTAGATAGGCCAATATTGGAAAAGTACAGAAAGACAGAGGTCCTGACCATGGTGATCTCAGCCAGTTGGTATGGCCATGGTAACAGTGCTTCATTTGGTGATCATATTGTCTTTGTATTTCCTAATTAAACAAACATAAAAAGATTGACTTAATCTTAGGGGGCTTTTTGGTATTGCAGATTAACAGAAATGAGCTTAAAGCAGGGCTGTATTCAGATTCATTAATGCGTGTTGTGCAGGTGGTCCAACCACTAGGCAAAGGTAGGGTGCTAGGGGCCCTAAAGTCATTATAGATGTGCAGCACATCAATAGTATATTTAACTGCCTGTAGAGCTCAGACACGTGGTTGCTGCAAGGCACAGATTTATTTTTACTCGAGTAAAATAAATATACCCTTATCCACCTCTGATTCTTATGGTTATATTTTACTTTATAGGGCTTTTCTGTGTGTGTGTTTTATGCTGTATTTGTGATTGGTTTAGAATCAAGGTTATAATACTTTGGTATTTTCTGGTTTTTATTATTATTATTATTAAGTTTATAACATTTGTTTTAAATTTCAGCTTAGTCCTAACCAGTTTTTTCTGCTGGTTTGTCAGTTTAAGCCCCCCCCCCATAAAAAAAAAAGTTTTTTTTTTTTTCATTTATTCTTTTATTAGCTTTGGTGTTAGTTTTTCTTTCTGTGGCAATATGGGATACCTGTCAGGGGCCAAACCCTAGAAGGCTCTTCACATTTCATTTTATCTATTCAATTTGTCTGTTTGTATACAACTCTAGACATTGAATTACCATTGTGTTAAGTCTTCTTTAATAAAATCAGGCCATTTTTCTCTCTCCAGGCTAGGGTGGACATGTCAGTCAGTCTTCTGCTGTCAAAGAATAAAAGGAAATATTTTTTTTTCTTTATTCTTATTTTTGTTATTTCTGTAAGCACCACACCACTTTTGGTTAGTTTTTATTTTAATGTATTTTTTTAAAGTCTATTTTTTATGTAGTTGCAGTTAACTAGAATGCTTTAAGATCTTGATTTTAGTTATTTAGGTCGTTTTAGTTCAGTATAATAACCTTGGTCTGGACGTATATTTGACTGCTGATAGCTTAAAAAATTCACCTTAAACCTCAAACCTACTGCAGAAGTTACTTAGCCCAGAGGGTGGCAGTAATGAGACACTGGCTATGCCATCTGCTGTTAAAACTCTGAAAAAGACGAAGAAGAATGTGCGGCGGTTCCGTGTTCGAAACTGCTGCAGACAGTAAGTGAGACTGCAGTGTTTATTTGTCAGTTTTAAGCTTAATAAAGGAGAGGTATTTCTCCTCTAAAGGCCCCAAATGACGGATTGTAAACCTTGTAGGGTGTGCAATTACACCCGACAGAAGTCATATGGGTTGGCCGTTCCTTCCCTGGATGAGCTGAAAGTAAAAGGTGAGTTGTCATAGACGGGTTTAAACTTGTATCTTTGACTGTAGGCTGAGTTTTGTACCTGTTAACCTGTACTGACATTTTTAAAGAAGTGTTTGAAATTAGAAAAAATACACTAAAATGCACCATTAAGATGTAACCCAGTCCTACATTGAGGTAGGTGATGTTTATTTTTATTGCATCAAGCCGTTAGCTTTGTTCATAAATTAATGGTCCGTTATTGCTGAGCAGAAAGGTGTTGTAGGCTACTATGTAAAAGTCACTAACAAATATTACTGATGTCACTGTGGTCAGCTGTTAATATCACCGCCGTGATATTTCTGCACACTTTAGCTCACCTATCTGTCATGATCACTGTGTGGCAACTCTTTGTTCGTGTCCAAACTTGTAGGAACTGAACATGAAAAGTCAGAAAAGACCTCCCTCCAGCTCTGCTCATTCTTTGAATGCTCGTCACCAGGCGTTGCCCAGATCAGTTCACTCTTTTCTGTCTGTCCTATGGAGGTGTATTCCAGAGAGAGTGCAGTAATGGATTTAACGTTTTGACCGTTGTATGAATGATCACAAAATATGTTTTAGCAGACATTAGACAGGTTATTTACTCAGTGAAAGAGGGAAGTTGAAATTCTTACTGCACCATTAATCCTTCCCTGGCTGTCATACATCTTCTTAAAGACTCACCCAAGATGCATGTGGCCTCTAACTAAACACAAAGCTAATCCACAATGTACTAGAAGACACAAGTAATGTTTTTGAAGGCAAATCTCCCAACGAAGGTGCCATATGGAGGAAAAAGACGCATTCAACAGCAGTGCACTGAAATGATGAGATTAGAGATGAAGAGACAGAATTGGAGTCTGTCATTGTGAATACAGAAGTCACTGGCATTGGCTTAATCAACAACTGATCAAGTGCTGTGTGACATTCACCAAAAAATCTCAGGCTTTTTAAATGGTAAATGGGTTTGAGCTTGTTGAACACTTTCCTACTTGTCTGACATCTCAGCTTGCTTTATACACCCCAGGTCACACCCACTCACTCTTCACTCTCACACTGATGATAAAGCCTGCCATTTAAAGTGGCCATTGGTATTAACCTAATCCCATTTATACAGGGCCCATAAAAAGTATTCACCCCCTTGGATGTTTTACCCTTTTGATTGATTTTATAAATCAATCATGGTCAATATAATTTGGCTTTGTTAAAACAGACTTCTGCAAAATAATGTCAATGAAAGAAAATATGTAAAAGATATAATAGGTGATTGTATAAATATTCACCCACTTTAAAGTGACTGACATGATTTCACAGAGGTCAAACAATTAGTGAAACGGGGATCCCCTGAGTGCAGTCCATGTGTCTCAAGTGATTGTAGTGTAAAGACACCTGTCTGGAAGGTCCAGTCACTGTTTAATCTGTATCCCTGACTACCATTACACCATCAAGACAGAAGAACACTCCAAGCAAAACTCAGAGATGGTGCTTTTTTGCCATCAGACAAGATGCTATGTTTGGCAGACACCAAAACACTGCACATCAACACACCATTTCTACAATGAAGCACAGTAATGGCAGCATCATGCTGTGGGGATGCTTCTCAGCAGCTACCCTTGGAAGGCTTGTAAAGGTAGAGGGTAAAATGAATGCAGCAAAATATAGGAAAATCCTGGAGGACAATCTTATTCAGTTTGCAAGAAAACTACGGCTTGGGAGAAGATTTATGTTCAAGCAAGACAATGACCCAAAGCACACATGCTACGAATGTTCTAGAGTGGCTGAACCAAAGCCCAGACCTCAAACCAGTAGAGAATTTGTGGCTGGACTAGAGAAGGGCTGTTCACGCCTGATCACCGTTCAACCGGACAGAGCCTGAGCAGTTTTGTAAGTAGGAATGAAGAAAAATTACATTGTCCTGATGTGCAAGCCTGATTGAGACCTATCCACACAGAATCAGTGCTGTGATTGCAGCCAAAGGTGCATCTACTAAATACTGACTTGGAGGTGGTGAATATTTATGTAGTCTGCAAGTCTCAAACATTGATTTTTCAGTATTACAATAATTAAGAAGAGGTTACAGCAGGATAAAAACAGAAGGTGGGATTATGTTGGACTGCTGTCAAAAGAGATCAAGAGATAAAACATGGTAAGAGGTGGAAATGCTAAGAAACTGCTGTATGTACAAAATAATTTCTGCGCTTTATCTTTTAAGGGATATAAAGTACTCCTCAGTTGGTCAGATACAATGCCTCATTATGTGGTTTCCTTGCATTATATCACTAGAACTTCTTTTTTTCAACATCTTACTACAATAAGGAGCTGTCTGTCCGTATGTCTCGACTTGCAAACCTCCCTTTTGCTCCAATTGTCATTCATACCTCTCAGAGGACTTCTTGGGGAAACTGGAACCATGCCAAAATCATAAATATGTATGGGTTGCTGTTTTTTGCTTCAGTTTGCTCCCCCTCACGTCCCCATCCACCAGTACGGCTGACGTGCTGACGTACGGTGATCGTGTTGCATCACTGCCTGTTTGTGCAGTTGATCTGTTGTTGTGTTTCTCTAAGCATTGATCGAGCTGAAGTTACATTTTTCTCTCTTTCCACTACTAATCACTACTGTGTTATAGCTGTTGTGCGTTTAGGTGTACATATACAGTTGTTAACTACAGGCACCGTCGCCTTGTAGCTTTTTTTCTCTTACCCTTGCTTTCCTCTTTTACAACAACTTAGGCTAGCCTTCTCTCTTCCTTCTCTGTCTGCTTCTGCCCCCTTTACCAATAATGGCACGTGTATTAAATGTAGTTTATTTGTAGCTCTGGAGGACAGGGTTACTCTTTAGGAAACATGGCTCCACACCACTGAATCCAAACTTTTATTCTCAGCTATAGCCAGCCCCCAGTAGCCGGTGATGCCAAATAAACGAGCAACAACTTTGTTACAGTCTTTTAGTGTATACAGGTCTGTGTGTATTGATAGTATGGTTGCAAGATATATAAAGTGTACAAGAATGCTGACTAGACATGATCAGAAGTGTAAAATATGTAAAGGTGTGGGTAGCTTTACATGAGATCAGATAATTTCACACAGTTGAAATCACCAGGCATAGTGAGGTGTAGTCCTGGGGCCAGAGCGGGCTTGAAGTCAGAATCAGCTTCATTGGCCAGATGTGCCTACGCAACAAGGAATTTGACTCTGGTTAGCTTTCCTCTCACTGTACAGGAATTAAACCTTAAATACAAAAATCATGAACTTTCAAAGTATTAAAATTAAGATTTAGATTTGTACTAGCATTTATTTGGTATTATTTCTAGTTATTGTTATTGTTGGTCTAGTATCTTATCACATCATGAGCTACCTGCAGTTCCTGCCACTACTCATAGCAAATGATACTAGTGAAGTGTATTTCTCTGTCCTTTCCTCAGGTTGTGAGTTTCTTGGCTTCAACCCCAGTGAATCAGTCACAGTGGTCCTGGAGGATGATGGGACGATAGTAGCGGATCAGGGCTACTTTCTGTGTTTACCCACAAACACAAAGTTCATGCTGCTGAATGAGAAAGAGACATGGTCTCCAGTCCGCAAAAGTAAGCCATCTTATTTCTGTCCAAAAGCAGCATAGTCTTGTGTTTAGGTACTCAGTTATTTACTTGCCATTTCAGTGGACGGCGGCACGGCCTGGATGGCCAGGGAGTCTGTGGTGCTGGAGGCTGATGCTGTGGACACTTCAAGCTCTGCAGCATTATGGTGGGACCTGGCTCAGCAGCTGAGACAGGACCTTACCAGCATCATCCTTATGTCCGACGCAGACCTTCAGGTATTTAATAATTTCAGATTAAGAGCGTTTGTTGTCATGCCTGACTAAGTATATTCTGTTAAGAAAGCAATAAACAAAGAGTTGTACTTGAAAAGCACCTTCTTGAGTTGAAGACTTGGATGATTTGTTTGCTTTAATGCTCAGTTTATTTTATCTTTCTTCTGTTTGATTATTTAATTCAATTTATTTAGGATAGCCCCTTGAGATGCAGCATCTTGTTTTTGAGGGGGTCCCAACACAGATACAGAAAATAACACAAAACATACATTACAATAATACACAACAAACACAAAACACACTGCTTTACCACTTCCATAGCCCCCACATCCCACTCACCCCATCACCAGCTCACAAAAATAGTGCTCACACACATACACATAACCCTATTACAATACAATACAACATCAGGAGCAACAGAATACCAGCAATTATTTAATTGCTGCTACTTGGAAGTAAAACATACGCACACAGAAATGTACTCAAACTAAAGCATGCCATAGCTTTAATATAACATGTATCATGTGCTGTCCCAGACTCTAGTAGAGGCTCCATGCTCTGAACTAGCCTCTGCTCTGAACTTCCAAGAGAAGAGGACAGAGGACCTCCAGAAGACACTGCAGAGAGTTCTGGACCGACGAGAGGAGGAGAGGCGGTCCAAGGAGTTGCTCCAGCTCTACCTTCAGACAGCGGAGAAAGAGGATGAACAGCAGGGAGAGCCAAGTCAACCTAGCCAGGAAGGTATGGCCTAGTCCTCAGCAGTGTCATTATTTAACTGTGTCATTATGAACAGTGATCCTAAATTAAGGCACTAAAGCGTTTCAATCTTGGCATAATCTTTTAAGAAGTTAAGGAGCTTTCTGGCTCTTAGAATTTATTTGTTGGAATTTTTTTAAACAAGCATTAAAATTGTTCATATTTTATTGATCGATGTAATGTTAGCAGTATGTCCATATCCTTCATTTTTTCATGCCCAAAGCTGCAAAGTATCTCATCACAACTTAAAACTAAATCAAACATGAACGCAAAAATTATCCTTGTAATATTATGTGCACAAGATCAAAACATCAATATAAGTGACTTAACATTATGCCCTTTTAAATATGTTTTCATGCCAGCCCTTGTAAATTAATCAGTAAGCTGTGCTTTGGCCTTTTGGTCACTAGGTGGAAGCATTGTTGTTGAATCTCAAATATGTTGTGATTTATTATAACTTATCCCTCTTGTAACACAAAGCCTGAGACAGATCTCTTTTGAATGTGTCAGGGGCTGGAGACATGGATGTGACTGATGGAATGGAGGTGGACTCTGCGTCTGGATTCATGACTAGGACACTGATGGTGCTTAAAGGCAAAACAAGCCCAGAAACAAGACTCTCCACTGAAGACCTGCAGGTACTCCACTCACACCACTGATGTCAAAGTGGCTCAAAACTTCTGCAGAAATAAAATATTAAAATATAGCTTTAATCTGTATACAAGCCATTCTACACATCAGAAGAGTCAGTTTTACTTAGAAATTAATCAAATTTGTACTGACACACCAGCATTACATGAAGAAAACTAAGGCTGCAATAACACGACAAGCATTACTGTTCAGTTCTGATGCCCCAGTCAGATTTTTTTGTATGGCTGTTTCCATCAATTTTTAGATTATGGACTGTGTTCAGGGCCAGCCAAAGCTTACTTGGAGCCCTAAGCAAAGTTTGACTGGAGGCCCCCCAACCGCCGATTACTGTTACTGATGCAGTCAATGCTAGATAATCTGCACATATATAACTAATCTAAACCCCAGTGGAGAAAAAAATTAGGTAACAGAACTTGAGATTTTGTTCATTTTATTTAAAACCACATCATAAATATTGAAAGAAATTCAACATATAACATCACGTACATTACTTTAGTTAATCCTGAAGTGATTTGTCTCAGTTTATTCTTTAAATTAGATAAAACGTGCTGATGTCCTACACCCTCCCCTAATTATGTTAATCATAATCTGGATAAATTCATTAAAAGGTATCTTACCTGTGATTGTATTTATCTATCCGTGTGGTCTGCAGATGTTGTCTGTGTGCATGGGGGCATGATGACGAGTCTTCTTTTATCTACTTTATGTCCTTTCTCCCAGTCTGTACAAAAACAGTTAGACCCTACAAAGCTCAGCTTCCCGCTAAGAAGAGACAAAACTGTAATTTGGTAACAGAAACTTAAGAAAACCACGAGTTTAACGGGACTCTAGTTTTTAGCATGTCTGTACTGCTAAGGTGCACAGCGTGCAGAGATGCTGTTTGACTGTTGTGTGGTGCGTTCAAGAACTTTACGTTACATTAGTTCTAAAGAACAGACTTGAGAAACAGCCTAAGAAAACATCGATTTAAACAATTGAATCTGAGGTGGGGCATTGTTTCTTCCTGACTTTTGCTCCCAGCACTTTATTCCCCTTCACAGCCTGGCTGATCTCACTATAGTTTCTTATGAACTGCTTGTGAACATTCACTTCCTTGCTCTTGGGGGCTCCCCTGGTTTCCTACAGGGCCCTGAGCAGCCGCTTATGTCACTTATGCCTCAGGCCAGCTCTGTCTGTGTCAGACTATAGTGTGAACAGGACATGGCCCTGTACTGACCTGCATATGCCAAAGACCAGCAACTGTAGATCGATGGAACACCTAACTTGCTTCAGGGCAGGTAATGTTTGAGATAAGAAATCAAGCTGTATAAAACACATTGTGTATTGATCACAGTGATCATGCATGGGGAGGAGGAAGAGTTACTGAAAAACACTGAGTTTCCAATCATATACTTTTCAATTAAAATATGTACTGGTAATTGTAAAATAGATTAAACGGTTATAGCTTTACAGTACTCATCATACACCAGAAAGTAAAAAAGGCACTGACAGCCACTTTTTGTATATGTCACAGTGTTATATGTACAACCCCAATTCCAAAATTGTGTGTAAAATATGTATAAAAACACAATGCAATGATCTGCATATCTCATAAACCCATATTTTATCCCCAAAAAATATGAATAACATACCAGATGTTGAAACTAAGATATTTTAACATTCTATAAAAAAATATTAGCTCATTTTGAATTTGATGGCAGCAACACATCTGAAAAAAGTAGAGATAGGGCTGTTGCAACATAGTGCAACACACCACGTTTCCACATATGTATGGTTAAGTCAACAGGAAGTCCATTCATTCCTATGGAAATCTCTGTGATGTCTGACATGCCTGGAAACTCCTCTCAGTAATATCTCGTCCGTAATGTGCTGGGAGTACATTAAAAACATTGAACTTTTGCGGTAGTTTTCGGAGAAACCGTATGGCAGCTTGCTAGCTGGCCAAGCTGCTATCTAAAAAACAGGCTACGACAAGTCATCAGCTTGATATGATATGCAGTCAGATTAATCACATTGATATGAAATACATCATGATTCATCAGATGGTATGAAGTGCTATTAAACTTTTTTGGGTGTGTCATATTTATTTAAACATTTAAGTGAAGAGTTGGAAGAGAGGATTAAATTAAAAACTGTTTATTTAGCATATAAACAAACATTTTAATGACTATATAAGTTATTCAGGGCTATAATTTGGCCATCATTCATATGCTTCATCATGTATCATTTTTCCTAGCACTGGGCCCTGTTTGCACTAGACCATTAGACAGCTTAATCCTTGGATACAACAATTGAGAAGCAATTGTATACCACTGTTCGTCTGTACACAACACAACAATGATTTTTTAAATGATTTTCTTTTTTATCAACAAAAGGGAATTTAATTTGGACTACACTTTGTACACTTCAATTTGTGTATTCAAGGGAAGCAAAATATTAGAACCCCCCTTTTAAAACAACTTAGTGTGATAGACCAGAAAAAGTCAGTGAACCCTTAAATCATCTTCTCTGTAATTAACTGTCAACATCACTGGACGTTAGGGCAGCCTCTGTTAGTGGGTGGACAGCATATTTTATCTAGCATCTTCCCTTTTCATATAATTGAATTACATCGACTTCTCTTCGCTCTCAGATGGTAGTGAGTAGAGGTGTGGACGCCATGGTTTCAGTCCTGGGCTGGGACAAAACAAGGACGTCTTCACTGCTGTCAGCCTGTGAAGCCGAGCTGACCAAGCGTCTCCAGCAGATTCAGGCCGTGCAGTCCATCAGGAGTAGTACCCAGCCAGACAGCAGCCAGCCAACCAATGAGACGACCCAGGAGGACATTGTAAAAGCTCCAACTGAAGGCAGCAACTAGGCCAAAGTTTTCCCTGAGCAGAGACTGATAACAATGACACTACCTGCCTCAGGGTCAGAAGAATGGGATTTTGCCTGTGTTGCTGATAGTATCCATAATGCTGGAATTTATGAATGTTAATAATGTTGATGTTCGGATCACTTTGTTCACCTTGTTAACCACTTGACTGCACCAAGAGAGAGCAGCGTGATTTGCATGAGTCATGTTTATCAAAGACATTTGTGCGTCAACCACTGGCTTCAACTTTTATGGCTTCTTATTTTGAAGCCGTCAAACTTTTTTAAAATGCAGAAAAAAACATCAGTTTAATACTTTAAGAAATAGTTGCAGATTTAAGAGGAAATGCCTTCTTGCTTTGTTGCAGATATTAAGTTGGTACAGCTGATAATCTCAGATCTGTATCTTAGCTATTAAACTGGAATAGCAGCCTGCTAGATCAGCTTAGTTAGTGTTAAGACTGAACAAGAGAAAAACACACTGCCTGGCTTTGTCAAGAGTTAAAAAATATTCTGACTAACAATAATATCATATCCTCTAGGGCTCTCCAGGAGGTTTGCAAAAGAAATAAACCTGGACATAAAGTTTAGTTGAAAAAACAGCAGAAACAGCTTCATTGTGTTAATGTTTATATGCTGCTCCCACTGAAACAGTGCCAATTAAAACAGAAACTATGCACTATTTTTTATTTTACAACAAGCTGCAATGCTGAGTACAATAAGGAGAAAAATATTACAAACTACCTATAAAAGCATCCTGGATTTCCAGCATATTAGTAATACACAATACAATACAGAATACATAAAAAATAATATGATACCCTTTGCTATTACTTCAAATAGATTTACATCTTCAGCATCCAAGGGATGAAATGTTGAATTGAGCAGTTTGTTATTTATATCAGCTGATAACCAAACTGATCCTATGCCATATGTATGACATGCTCCTGCTTGTGTTTGCAAGCAACTTTTGCCAAAACAAAAACAATAGTATACTGTGCCATAGTTTTTAGAGACCAGTAGACTTCAACAAAAAGTTGAAAAAAAAAACAAAAAGCATTTTTACTGCAAGTAAAAGCATTTTTAAAATAAAGTTTCACCCACCTAAATGTGACATTTCCCCCCCTTTTGTGTATCTTGGTAGTAAAATGTCTGTTGAGAGAATTTCGAAATTGTAAGTTATGATAGCCTTGGGTGAAAAGGAGCATAGAGGAAGACAGCAGGCCAAATCAAGATTAAAAGAAACATGTTTCTTGTATTCATTCTCAATAAAGGTAAAGAGAGATAATTTATATATTTTAATGACTAGAATGCATTAGTCCATATATCTAAGCACATACTTGTGTTTATTCAGTGTAATACACAAGAAATTCTGCAATTACAAACTGTACATGAAAAAAAATTTTTTTTTTGTATTGTATGTAAAAGTTCTTACTTTGACCAAACGGATTGTGCAGCTTAGTATTTTTGTGTTATTATCTGTGGGACAGTCATTCATCCAAGTCTCACTGAACAGATCATCTCCAACATTATGTATCAGAATGATGTGGCTTCACCTTTGAATTAGGCTCAGTATTTTAGACATCCTCTATTATGCATTTTATTGAAATTGTGTATCAATCTTATGGCATTGTGATGTAAGATGGTGTGCTTGATGTGTGTAGGTCTCTGACTCATAGGTTACATAGGAGAGGGCTATTGTCATGCCTATCATAGAGTGTTTTCAAGTCTTAAACAATGTATGCAATAGACTAAAGATTTAAATTTGCAGAATGATGTATTTTGATGAGAATTAGATGTTGCTGCTGGCTCATACATTAACATTAAATACACACCCATGTGGAGCATTCATCAATATCTCTTCTTTGCTGAGCACCCAGTCAATGTATGACTCAACAGCTGAGCTTTATGATATCACCTGTCATTCTCCTGTTTTATAACCCTGTGAGGAAGGCCATGTGATTACCCCAACATAGTCACAGTTTTCATCTTATTTAAACATTGAACAAATGGTACAAATAAAATGTGTTTATGGCTGTAAAGTACGTGATTTAAAAACTTTTAAAACATGTTGAATGATGAAAGTGATTTTCTGGAATTAACTATCCCACATTTGTTTCACAGCGTTGTTGCTCCATTTTTTTCTGAAAGTCCCTGTCAGAACAGTCTGACTGCAGCTCTCTGACTCTTGCAGACTCTGCATCAGTCAGGAAGGGAATACATTCTACAACTTTCAAAATAAAATTCGAATAAACCTCTGGATAGGGTCAGGGTTAAGGCAAGGGTTAGGAAACAGAAAGTTAAAGATTTAAGAGTCTGCTTACATGGGAAAAGTTTGTCTTCTGTGAAATGTAGCTTAGGTTAAAGCTAACAAAGCAACATAAGCGATGTAGGTATCATACTGTCCACCTTTATCAGTTTTTCTCATAAAACCATATTTTTATTCACGTAAATCTAGATAGCTAACGCAGCTAAAGCTAACAAAATTACATTAGCTATGTTACCTATGTAGCTAACTTGCTATGTTTGCTAAAGCTCACGTTATTAAAGCTAACATAGCTACACTAGCTTATGTAGTAATGTTAACTATGAAGCTAATGTAGCTACATTAGCTTTAGCTAAACCTGACAATGCTTGAGGAGCCACTGTTAGCGTAGCTACTTCTACAACTGGTCTATACTATAATTTAACCCTGGATTAGACTTCTGACCTTTATTTCTCTTTTATTTATGGAATATTGCTTAGTCTGTTATGTTTGCTATGTGTTTTTTCATTAATGTAACTGTCAAACTGTCCTGGCAAACTATGTCCATTCAGCTCTGACAGCTCTGGAGCATGGCGTTGTTATGAGTGCCTCAAGGCGAAATGATGGCGACGTTCCAGTATAGTTCTGTTAACGAAATGCCCCGGGAAAACACCTAGTGAGTTATTTTAATGTTACTTGACCCTCACCTGGGGCCTCCACCCAGAGATCTCCGTCTAGAGTCATGGAAGTACATGTGAGAGAAACGGGGTAAGAAGGGGCTTGTTTGCATCTAAAGAGACATGCCAACACAGACCATTCTGAGAAAGACTGTACAGAGCTGGTTTATACTGAAAAGAGTTTAAAATTGTTAAAAGTTGGAAAAGGGATGTGAGTCAGATGCCATTTTTTGTGGATCTCTCCTGGTGCATGTGTTAAATCATTGTTTTAAAACAACAAAACAATAAATCTTTTAAGATTTTTAAAGGCTGTATAGGCTTTTTAACATCTTGTTGACAGCTAACCCCATGACAGGGGTTAAAAGCATATCAAATAAATATCTGCAGTAAAATTCATCTTCTTTCTGATGGGTCCTGTTTGCTTTTGCAGGACATCAAGAAACATCCCTATTAATTTCAGTCTGTTTTATTGAGAGCAAAACATCCTCACTGGAGCTTTAATAATTACTTTTAAAAAATTTTTACGCCAGCTTTCAGGTAGTCCCAAATCTGTCTGTGTTTTTGTATGTTTTGTATCATTTTAGTGTATATGTCTCCCTGTTTTGGGGGTTTTCTGGTAACTGTTATTTCTATTATTTTTATCTATTTACTTATTTTTTTAATCATACAAGCTTTTTAATCATGTTTGCTGTAAATCACTTGGTAACATGGATTTATAAAGATACTATCTAATAATAAAAAAAATTATATTACATTATGTTACATTAGATCTTGTAAAATAAATCAGAAGACTAGTTTTCAAATAAAATATCAATAAATGAACTAAAAACAGACCAGCTAAAGCTTTTGTGTGGTTTAAAACTAATAAAATCAACATTTTTTCTGAGAAAGATAAACATCCGTGCATCTCTTTCACATGGAGAAAAGTAGGCAGGGTTGTCAACAAAATAGTGATGGGTGTGTTAACTGTAAGCCAACAGGTTGCATGCTGCTGCTAGATGTCTTCCAACTGTTGTTTAATGGGTTTCATGGTGTGCGTAATTCCTGTGGAATTGGCTCCAACAAGGCGCAGCTGTTCAAAGTGAGCAAAGTGGAGCAGTCGATGGTGCTCTCATGTGTCACAGTGTCTGGAGGATTATATAATGAGTTAACATAACGGTGCTCAGTTTAACTGCAGGTTGGATCTGAGAGCACCAAGCTGCCCTGAGGACTGTCTGGGCATGTCATGCTGGAAACAAACACAATGCGATGTGGTCAGATGACTTTCTTCGTATGCATGTCCACCTGAGGTATCGTATGTTTGCAAATGCCAAGGTGGTGTATGGGTCAGTATGCTCCCTGCTCTGCTAAGCTGTGGCCTTCAAAGAGATCAGAAAACAGCAGCATAACAGTTCAGACAAAGTGAACACAATCAGGTCATAAAAAAGTCCACTGAAAAGTGGTGGGGGCTTTATCTATGAGACTTGAAGCAAAAAAAAAAACACTAAAGCAACAGAAGTGTAAATCAACACAAGTGCATTTCATTCTCACATCCAGACATGCACTTTGGCCTACTCATAGGTCATAGACGGGGAAACATTAATGAGTGTATGCAAAAGTGTGAAATGAGAGGCAATTACATGGGTCTGAAGAACCTCATAATGACTGTTTAGATAGAGGAGTGGAGCTGGGGTTGCTGAGAACAAGCTGCATAATGTATGAGGGTTAAACGACGAACGGTCGCTGCCTCTTAGACCAGACGGCTGATTTATTAACTACTTTACAGAATCAGGCTATTTAGTCTGCCAGTGTTTGTGTCTTCAATGAAAGAAAGTGCAGCTACTGAATTTTGTATCATCACTTTGAAATATGAACAGATATGGTCACAAAGAATCACATTATAGCTGCCATTTATTTAATTGTCTTTATATTAATGCTTTTTCGGTATCTTTCAGTCCTCTCTTATATGCACAAGTAGCACAAGTGTGCTGTAGATTTTTGTAGTTTTGTAGTATTTTGATAACTGAAAAAACTAATTTGATACATTCAATGAGCCATTTTTAATCTGAAGAGTATCTCTGTGTTATATAAAGCCATGCCAGGAAATTATAGATGCAATGCTGAAGCTTTGCCTCAATAAAGGTAAAGTTCAAGATCCTGTGGGGATTTCAAACTTGTTATGAAGCATGACTGAAATCTGTTCTGATGCTTTATTTTACTTAGAAAGGCAAACAGGCCCATAAGCAACCAGATTGATTGTTTATATCATTATTATTCATGCCTGAGAAAGTTCCTTTCAACTAAGTTACGATTATGGGCAGGCCAGCCCACAGAGTTGGCTGGACCCCTGAAAATCCCGATGAATTGGCCCTCCCCTGCTGTGATTTATCGATGATATTGACGCATGTGTGTTGGATCAGTAGCATTGGCATGCTGGCTAACAGTTACTTCATTTTGGAGCTTAAAAGAGTGTCCAGTTATAGTGGTTCTGAAGTTGAAATTATTTATTGATGTCAAAGTCTTTTTTTTAAACCCATTTTTATCACTGTTTCCCCAGATTTTCCCTTTTAAACCAGATTTTTACCTCTTTTAATCATTTTTGTTACTTTTAACAATTGTTGCTTCTTTTAACCCTTATTTCAAACTACTTTAGCAACTTATTTTATACCTTTTACCGTCTTTGCCGCTATTACCCCTTTTTACCACTTTTGAACTCATTTTAACATTTTCTGTTTAATTGAACCCTTTTTTTTTGCCTTTTTTAAACCGATACTTGCTGTTTTAACCCAGTTTTGCTACTTTTTATTTGCTTCCATTATTTCCACTCCTTTTTCATAATAATTTTGCCCCTTTAAAAATGCTATATTGTACTCTGGCATAAACAAATAAACAAAATTTATATTTTGTTACTTTGATAAGAGCGATTATCATTCAGGTTAAGTATAAAATATGGTTATCACAGCTTGACTTTACAATGGACCATGATTTTCCAGACTTCCATTGGCCCTGCATATGGCTGGGCCCCAGAAAGCTCTGCCCTTTGTCTCCCCTTATAGGTGGCCTTAATTATGAGAATATCATTAAGTTAACTTTTCAAAACAGTGTAACCATATGTAATTTTCATGTCAACAGGCCCTCAGTTCCTGGATTCAGCCTGGGTACTTGTATACTTGATCTTCCATCCTTTGTTTTTCCCACTGGCGTCTGATCGGAATGCAACTTGCACCTGGTAACTTCCTGTGTCAATGCGAGCCGGTGCCGTTGATCCACAGAAGGGTCCATACTCCTGCCCCACCGTGGAAATCTTTTCAAAGAGAAACAGCAGACACAGAGATGTTAATTTGTGAAACTCCTGACTGATTTATTCCTAGAAAAACGTACGTTTTCGGGACGTGATAAAACCAAGCAGTTAATCAGCTGAGGTGGACAAGTAAGTAACAAACTGCCTCCACAAGCATGAGGAGGAATACATTGCTTTGGTACCATCCTGTGTATGTGTGTTATTCCGAAGTTACACACGACTAACCTTCAACGTATCATACGGACAGGGGACATCAGGGTGTCCCTCTATGTCAAAGGGCTCCAGGAAGTCCAGGATTATTCTGTATCCTTCGGGAAGATGGATTGTGTGGTCACACTGACTCATGGGAAGGTAAGGACTCGGGTAGCCGGGACTAGTGAGAACCCCTGACAGTGTGGTGAACACCTGGTTTTGGCACGGCACTGTTGGAAAGACACATAAACATGAGTAATCTTGGAATGTTCGTGATATTTTCTACAGTTGTTTTAAAAACCCTAAAATGTTTATTTGATACTAGACAAGTCTTAGGATCAACCTGCAACTGCTTTGTAAGCACTTTAAGCTTGACATATGCTAGGTTTTCAAGACTGATTAACCAACCTGAATTACAACCTGATTACGTGTCATTTGACATGCAGTGTACAAGGGGGCATGAATCAGTGACAGCTTGATCAGCTGCTTCTGACCAGTTGGTTGGTTTGCTGGTTTGAATTCAATTCTGGCTGTATGATTGCACGCTCTCTCCCTAACTTCAGGGCTTTATTTCCTGATTACACATGCTCAAAATAGTTGACAGTGTCTGAAAGCACCATGACAACAACCTCTTATGCCCTTTTTACAAAAAAATACAGTCTGTGAAAATAGATTTCTACAAAGTAATGCAAATGAAAGAAAAACATTTACATTTAAATAAGTGATTGCATAAATATTCACCCCCTCCCAAGTGACTGACTTATTCAACAAAGGTCAGGCCGGTTGATGCTAGTAGTCTCACAATTAGTGAAATGTGGATCACTGAGTGCAGTGAATATGTCTCAAGTGATTGTTGTATCAAGATGTGTATCTGAAAGGTCCAGTCACTGTTCAATCAGTATTCCTGACTACCATTACACCATGAAGACAAAAGAACAAGCAACTCAGAGAAAAGGTTATTGAAAAGTATAAGTCAGGGGACTGGTACAGAAACAATTTCCAAGGCACTGAACATCCTCCAGAGTTCAGTTTAATCCAAAGCCTAACAGAAGCACATATTCAGACATGCACAAATACATACGCAGTGTTGTTTTCTCCTGCTGACAGTGATCCTGTCATGCTTTTACAGAGCCTTGTTCCCTCTATGGCACAGCTGCTGCTGTGATATTCACATTAAACAGGGGTCATTACAGGGGTATAAATACAGCACATTTGACTGGCAAAAAGAAAAAGAATAGATTTTACTATGGCCATAAAAAGGTTTAAAAACAAAAGAAATTTTTTTTTAATGTAAACTGACACATGTCCTTGCATCATAAATAATGGGATTAAATTAGGCTTGTATTATTGGTGCAGTAAATGTGCAGATGTTAGAGAAAAACAAATGAGTATTGCAAAGAGGCTGAGCTGCTGTAATTCATATAATTACTTCAATCTGTAGACAGATAATCATTTTTGCCTTTTCATTGCATGATTTGTTTTGTCACCCTTTCTTTCCTCCGGCTAAGAATAATAATTTAAGGCACATCAACTGTTAATTGTGATTAATTACCAAGTGTTTGTTCACTTTAAGCGCTGCACGCAGGTATCAATTTATAATGCCATGCTGAAGTTGCTTATCCCTCAGGAATCGACAGTAATTAACCCTGCCTCATTCTTGCTGGCAGAGATCAGCTACTCTGTGCATCAGTGTGGCTTTTCAGTCTCAGATTAGTTAGCACAGGCCGGTTATGAAGGAACAAAATACAATCTAGAATATTATCAACTCTGTGACCTGCAAGATTGTCAGAAAATGTGTTTTTTGGATGTTCAGTACAACGGTGAAGCACCGATTTAAAGAGAAATGCCACTTTCTACCAATATTAGGTTTAGTAATCAGCTTACAACCCAGCATTTGAGCTCAATTTCCTCCACCCCTTTGACAAAGAGTGAAAATTAGCAGGCTTTGTACTTCTAAAGATCTGTAGCTTACTGAAAGATATGTGTTGTGTCCCGTTATGTCATTGGCAGCTGGGCTTGAATGCAGATGTGTTAAAAAGCATCAAAAGAAGTGAATAAGCTCTAATTAAAATAGTTTTCCTTTGTCGCCCTAAATATCTGCTGTGTCTAGCACTGAGAAGCTAATCAGCAGAGTATTTAGCTTGCCAAACTGCTAAACCATGTAGGGATCAATAGCATGAATGGAAGCTTTAAACCCTGCACAGCTTTCGACTGTCTTCTCTAAACATTCTTTTTAAGCGTAACTGTGTGGCTAATACCTGTGCAGGATCTGTTATTGTCATGGAGAAGGAATCCATGTCTGCATGTGCAGTAAAATCCACCGATGTAATTGTGGCAAAAATGATCACACACACTCTCCCCATCAATCTTAGATAGACACTCGTTTATATCTGTAGGAGAAGAAGAAAATAGAGATTTAAACATGACACGTTATAAGGAATTGCCTTCAGGTGTACCGCAAAAATGTGTCAGCTGTTGGCTGAAACTTAACAAATAAGACTGATTTAAACTTAGCTTAAGAAAAATAAAGTCAGCTATATGACTCTAATTCCTAACAAAGACACATACAGTGCCTGTAAAAAGTATTCATCATCTTGTCTGATGGCCGAAAAGCACCATTGTGGTCTCATCAGACCAAAGAACTATCTCACTCTCTTGTTCACGAGTGAGGGTTGAATTCACAGTGAGATTGACATGCGGACTGGTGCAGCATCGACAGTGTAGCTGGCATTGTACTAGACTGTTGTGGAGAAGAGGGAGCCCAATCAGAGGGCAAAACTTTCAACTTACTTGCCAATCTATGTTCCAACCCAAACCTAAGGTCATGAGTTGAAGATAATGACTGACAGAATGAGATCACAGATATAAGTAGTTGAAATGAGATTCCTCAGAAGGGTGGTTAGGCTCAGCCTTTGAGGTAGAGTGAGGAGCTTGGACATCTGGAGGGAGAGAGCAGAGCTGCTGCTCCTACTCCTAAAGGAGCCAGTTGAGATGGATGGGCATGTGATCAGGACACCTCCTGGTTGCCTCCCTGTGGGGGTCTTCTGGAGACACCCAACTGGGAGGAGACCCCAAGGCAGACCCAGAAGTTGCTAATGATTAGTGAAAAAAGTAAATTTAAATCTGAACAGCAAATGCAATGTGTTGCATTATTACATTTAGTTATACAGTGTAGGCCAATGACCTTAACCATGATGTGATTAAGGTCCATAATTAGTAGATACACTTTCAAAACTTGCATTAATTTACTATCCAATTCAGCACTGGTGGACTCAAACAGGGGGTAAACAGTCCTCCAAGTGCTGTAATATTTGAAAAAAAAAAAAAAAAATGCGCCCAAAGGGCCTTTTTGCTGCCCTGTAAATGTTTATAAATGGACTAAGTGCTTTCCTTGGTGCCCTCTAAATTAACAGAATTTGACAAATTGCCCTCTTTGGTGCCCTTTAATTGGGTTTCTTCAGTTTCCACTGTTTTATGCCATCTAAAGGGGCAAAATTGGATGAGTTACCCCTTTTTTGGTGCTCTTTTTAGTGTCCAAATTAGACAAATTGCCCAATATTTTACTTCAAAATGTACAAAATTGAGTGCCCTCATTTGCACCCCAAAATGAACAAAATATGACAAACCACCGTGTTAAATATACAAAATTAGACAAATTACTCTCTATGAAACACATCTAATTATGGAGAAATTAATAGAGTACTATGAGTTTCTAGTATTAGTATTAATATTTAGTCAACTTTTTAATAATTCTATTACAACTTTCATGCCCTGGGGTCCCATCACATACAGCAGGTGCCTTTTCTATTATTTCGCCCCTGCCCTCCCCAAAAATTCAGAGTCCACCACTGCAATTCAGCACGCTTTTGTTAAGCCATACATTTCCCTGAAGCCTCAGTGATGTGAAATAAAAACACCACTGTGCTTTGATGTTTAAATTCACATAAAACTCACAGACAGTTAATTGGACAAATCTAAAGTCATCCACACCTTCAGTTTTCAAAACTTTTTTCCCCCTATTTCCCCTTTCAATTCATAACAAGCTCCTTTTTTGTGGTTCAGTTGTGAACGTAATCTTTGATCTAAAAAGTTCCTTCTTTTCTTCCAAAATAAAGCTGGTCTGTATCAGAACAGCAAATCAGTTACTCTTAGTTTTAGGAAGTACAAACATCCCAAATTAAACAAAAACTATTTTAATGCAAAATATTGGAATTTCAAAATAAGAATTAAACGGAGGTTTATTTTGCAATTTATAATAGGAACTCTGAGATAAATCACAAGTTTTAAGACATTTAAATGTTAGACAACCCTAGTTTTTTCTTAATATGTGTAATTTGTTTTTTTTTTTTGGTATTTTTAAAAATCTTTTATATAACCCTTGCTTTTCTTTCCGTATTTGATTTTTTAAAAATTACAGTATGTTCTACTGTGTGATTTTTAGCATGTTAGATGAAAAAACTGTGTCTGTCTTCAGGCATTGCATGTCACTAGTGAGCATCACCTTCTGATGTGTAAAATGCTTGGAAGCCGGTGAATCTGCCCTCGTTAGAATAGTCGCTCCTAAAGACGACTGACATCAGGTTCCTGGCAGACAGGATGACTGTGTTCCTCGGGCTGCTTTCGTAGTTCTTCTCCTCCTCACCGCAGAACCGCAGCGTTTCATTCCCCTCTGCCAGAACCTGGTTAGAAAAGGTCAGAGACTTTTGAAAGAGCATGACAGACTCTAGTGCTGATAATGGGATTTGTAGTTTTGCAGTGTGTACCTGAACAAAGTCATATTCACACTGGTTTGAGGGCTCCAAGCTGAAGTGTCTGAAGTATAGTTTGACCCTGAGGCCGTCAGTGACAGAGATGTTCCACACTGTGAGCTGATTGTCAGGGTAAGGCTGGGGGAAGTTGGGGGAGGAGAAGCTGCCATATAATCCTGTCATTTCCACACTCAGCGAGACATGGAGGAGGGAAAATAGGACAAAAACACAGCACCCACTGGGCAAAATAAGCACTGATGGCAGTAGTTTCCAGGATTATTTTCCACAAATAATACTAAGTGACACTCACCTGGTCATGTTGGCATGAAAGTCCCCAGATATGAGGCGTGTTTTTGGAGTGCTTCACTCTCAGTGATCTGAGGGTAAATGAACCCAGCTGGCTGGTCGACATTTAGGTAAACAAAGTGAGACAGGCGCATGATCAGTTTGTCATCATTTCCTCTGACCCTTGGTCACAGAAATCTGTCACAGAGCTGAATGCCAGAATCATTTATATTCATTCTCATCTGTTAGTCTCTTTTTCTTAATGTTTTATCACTTTTAATGAGCTAGTAATGATTAACACAGTACTCACATCTCCAAAAAAACACACAAAACATGACTGGGGAGACTGAAGGCACATTACTGGGTTGTCCAAATCATCACTATACATTTTTAAAAAAAGGAGTGATTATAATCCGGATGATATAACACAAATCAATCAATGGGATGCTTTTGGTGTAGGATTTAAACCTCTTGAAATGGATTACCAATTTAAAACCTGGGTCACAGACATAAATATCATTCATTTCCTTATGAAAAAAGTGTTGATTTAAAGATACTGAGCACCTGAAAAGAAGATAGGGATTCAATTACTTTGAGCATAACATAAGAAACAAAAAAGACCTTGATGAGCCAACTTACACATAAATAAACTTTTATATGGATAAAAGTATTCAGCCACCTGACCATTACTTCAAAAGGGACTGTAATGACATTACATATACATGTAGTTTAATACCAAGTTTGGCCTCCTTTTGCAGCTGTAACAGCCTCCACTCTTATTGGAGGGCTTTCCACAAGATTTTGGATTGTATCTGTGGGAATTTGCGTCCATTCATTCTGTAAGAGCAATCACGAGGTCAGGCACTGATGCTGGACGGGAAGGCCTGCTGCTGGAAAAATCTAATAGCACTGTAAGGAAGCCAAATGTACATACAGGGTATAGGAGTTTAAATGATAAATTTTTCCCTGGTTCAAAGAAACTGTTTACATCGAATAGTTATGAGCATGTGAATTTTTGTTTTTAGAACTTGTCTGTAAACACTAGAAATGATGGGGCACAGTCGATCATGAGTTTGCCTTATCCAGTATCCCTTATATCACCTTTTCTCCCCTTTCTGATGCACTGTTTAAACTTCAGCTGATCACCTTTGCCATGTCTACTTGTCTAAATTCACTGGTTGTTGCTGCTGTTATTGACTGATGAGATATTTGCATTGGAGCAGTTGGACAGGTGTACCTAATAAAGTGATTGATGAGTGTATACACTTTACCCACAAAATGTACTGTCTCTTTTCATTAGGTGCAAACACAATGTGTCATTGCTAAAGACACTTAACCCCACATTGAAAAGCATCTCTGTTGGTATCAGTGTGTGTGAATAACAGACGATTGAAAAGCACTTTGTAAGGTAGAAAAAGCCTGTAAGTGCAGTCCATTTACCATAATTACTGTATCAGGGACACAAACAGTCAGGGGTACGTCAACAGCACTTTCCATGAGAATAAAACCTTTTTTTTTACATGTCTAGGTCTGTAGTCTCATTGCAAATGCTTTCATAATAAGAGGATTGCAAATATTCATGCTGTCTCTTTTGATGGAATATGGATATTGATGTCATTCAGAGGTGATGCTGCCTTTCAACCATCAGCACTTTGTCAGTAGGTAAGCTTGTAATGACCATTCCCCATCACCTCCGAACACTAAAGCACCAATGGCTGGTGTTTAATGGAATAGCAATAATCATCTACATAGGCATCAATATTAATTTTCCCTTTTGCAAATGATCTTTGTGATGGTGCTCTTTTTAATGGTGCTATAACCTTTTCTTTGGCTGAATGGGGAGCTACTGGGATATCAACAGACATGACCCTCTCTAACACCAGCAAACATTCCTGGAAAATCTACTTTTGTCATAGTTTCATGAGGGTCTCATTTCTATTGCCTTTGGGGAGAGCTCAGCAGGATGTTAGAGGTGAAAAATACACAAGGCTCTTGGCTTTTTCTCATTAAGGTCTAATCTTCAAGGGGCTGCATCAACACTTTAAACTCTGTAAACCTCTTGACAAACCCCTTAAAATTTGGCCGCAAGCATATTTTGCACAAATGCTTCTAAGATACCAAACTATTTGTTGGTACAGAGCGATCCTGAGAGTCCCTCATGAAGGAATATGTGCTGGTTTGCAGAGAAAATAACAGCCTGTTCTAACCTTTCTTACCACTTTTCTTGGATGCACTGAAGCTTCAGCTGAAAACTCTGCTTGTAAAAAGTCATTGCCCTCTTTAATCTGCACTGCATATATTGCAATTTATGGAAAGACTTCATAATAACTAAACACTAAAAAATTAACTATAAGTCTAGTATCAGTTCATACCTGGAGTGGATTCCCCAGTCAACTGTAATATACTTTGAAAGTGGAAGCATTTAGGAATAACAGCAACTCAGTCACAAAGCGTAAGACAATGTAAAATCCGACAGTGAGTGAAATGACTGCTGAGGGGAATGGTGTGTAAAACTTGCCAACACTCTTCTGATTTAGTAGTCAGATGGATGAGTCTGGGTTGAGAAAATTACCTGCCTGACTGCAATGTGCCAACAGTGAAGTTTGGTGGAGGAGGGATAATGGTATTAGGCTGTTTTTCAGGGTTTTGGCCAGGCCCATTATTTCTAGTGAAGGCCAGTCTTAATGCTTCAGCCTACCAAGACATTTTGGACAATGCTATGCTTCAAACTTTGTGGCAACAGTTTGGGGAAGGCCCTTTTCTATTCCAACATGACTGTGCCCTAGTGCACAAAGCAGGGACTATAAAGACATGGTTCGATGAGTTTGGTGTGGAAGAACTTGACTGGCTCACACAGAGCCCTGACCTCAACTACACTGAGCATCTTTGGG